>NW_024470066.1:0-652369 GCF_000721775.1 Aureobasidium melanogenum CBS 110374
CATACTTATAAGTATATAGAGAATACTATTCTTTAGCGATGTTATTAGTAGTTTCTTAAAGTGCTTATCGACTTTATAGAACTACTATAAGAGGTAACTAAGCTATACGAAGGTAATAATACTACCCTTAATTAAGTAAGTCTATATTTACTTAAACTATAGATCTAGTTAAATGCCTACCTATTTATAGCTAAAATCTAATACCTAAGAATACTAGCTTATATATAATAGGTACTTATATTAATAGACTTCCTACACTAGTATTATAAGTAGAACTTAGTCTATTATGCTTTATCTAATCTAGTCCTTACTTCTACTATCTAGACTAGCCGTTTTACTCTTAATAAGTAGCAAGCTATTAATAATTATACCTCTACTTATGCTACTATGCTCCTTTTCTATCTAACGTATTATAAAGCCTATCTTATAAAACATTAGCTTCTATTATAGCGAGTACTAGCTATTACTACTATATATGCTTTATAGAATATAAAGTATAAAAATAAGATAAAGCTAATTAGGATAATACTATAATTAAAAGAGGAGGAAATAAATAAGCTAGCTAAGTAGTAAGCTTCTTTATAGCATATAAGCTTAGCTAATATACCTAAGGAATATATCTACTTTATTAAGAGTCTTATAGTACTTATTAATAACGCTATATAGTAGTAGCTTAAACTAATATAGTAGCTTAACTACCTAAATCTCGCTTAGATAGCTATTAATGTTCTCTTAATTAATCTAATATCTACTAAGTTAGAGAGGGTATTTAGTAGTTATAGAAGGATACTATTATAAGATTAAGTAAGACTCTTTACTACTAATCTTAGGTATATCGAGTGCCTAAAGAACTAGTAGAAGAACCTTTATTTTAAGAAGGTAGATCTACCTATTAACGAAATATAGAAGGATTATATAGAGGGATAGGATGACCTCTTAGAGAAGTAGAGTAACTCTATAGAAGGATAGGGTAATAGTAATAGCGACGATAATATTAGAATTAGCATTATTCTACTAGATAATTAACATAGAATGGAATCTTAGCTAGAAGTAGTGGAATGGAATGGAATAGAGCCGATATTCTACCGATTCCATGTATCGTCCACTCTGCGGAGAAATCTACCCCGCAATACCCCGCCTAGTGTCGGATATCAAAGAGAGCATTGACTTTTCATGATCCATTCGTCTATTTTTCCGCCCGCCATGTCGGAAAAGCATGATCAGTTGCGCCAAAATGTGCTACATATATCGGGCTCAGCTCCCATCCACTATCGTGCACACCAACTTTACCATTTGCTGATCAGACACAATGTCTACGTCTACGCAAACCAAGATGGCGTTCGACCCAGCTTCTTTCGGCAAGCTGCGGCTAAAGAGCCATGACTCTCTATACACGATAGACGACTTGATCAGGTCGCATGCTGCAGAACCTGAAGACTTCACCTTGATAGGGGCTCCTGTACATGACCTCACAGACTTCGAAGAACATTCTGCTCGCGATGTCGACAGGTTCGCCGATGCAGCAGCAGCTCGACTGCAAGAAATGGGATTGAAGCCTGCAGTAAGATTTGTACGGCTAGAGCAAACAGAATTGCCATTGACCCTCAATAGGATCCAAATCTTGATGAATCTCCCATCATTGGCATGTTATGCATTTCTGGACTAGATATGGTCGTTACTCTCCTCGGTCTCTTGCGGTTGGGATATGGCGTGTTGTTACTTTCGACCAGGCTAGCAGCTCCGGCGTACGTCCGACTAACGACAATGGTGAATTGTTCCACTCTGATCTCCACGAACGCTTTCAAGGCCGTTCTCGACGAAATTCAGGTCGAGAAACCTCTGAACTGCTTTCCTCTTCTGCAACGATCTGATTACATCGGCGTAAGAGCGCCTGCTTTCAGACGCCAATATACTCCGGCCAAAGAGACGAACAAGATTGCAGTCATCATCCATTCCTCTGGATCAACCGGCTTCCCCAAGCCGATCTTTCTTCGACACGCACAATGTCTTGCAACTTTCACACAAAATTTCGGCATGCGTGCATTTCTAGCATCTCCATTGTTCCACAGTCAAGGTTTTTATGAGATGTTCAGAACAATCTACTCCAAGAAACCTTTGTATTTGTGTAATTACACAATCGCGCATACACGCCAAGGCTTGACGGCCCAATTGCAATTTTTGAAGCCTGAGATCTTCAATTGCGTGCCATACCTACTCAAGTTACTGTGTGAGACCGAGGAAGGCATCAATGAGCTCGCGAAAGTCAGCCTAGTGCTCTACGCCGGCAGTGGCTGCCCAGACGACGTAGGAGACCTGCTGGTAAGCAGAGGAGTGAATCTAGTTCAGAACTATGGATGCACGGAAATCGGTCGCATCATGACTTCTTTCAGATCGCCTGAAGATACCGAGTGGAACTACTGCCGGTTGAATCCTCCAGTCTCTGAACACGTTCTGATGGATGAAATAGCTCCTGGCGTGTTCGAGTGTGTGGCGTTGGAGAGCCTGAAGACGAGAGTAGCCGTCAACTCAGATAGCCCTCCGAACTCTTTCCGCTCTCGAGATCTGTTCGCGCCTCACCCAACGCGGCCGAATCTTTGGAAGTATCTCAGCAGACTCGATGACCGCTTGACACTAGTCAACGGCGAGAAGGTCTTGCCTCTGCCTATAGAAGGTCGCATTCGTCAAGACCGCCTGGTGCAGGAAGCTGCTGTGTTCGGTATTGGTAGAAGCGTACCCGGGGTCATCATTTTTCGTTCTCCCGACGCGAAAAACATGTCCGACGACGAGTTCTTCAGATCTGTATGGCCCGCTGTTGAGGAAGCGAATGCCAGAGCAGAGAGCTTCTCAAGGATTCCAAAGGAGCTCGTCGTTCTCGTTGCTGCTGAGACCGAATACCCAAAGACTGATAAGGGCACTTTCATCCGAGCCAAGATCTACGACCAGTTCAAGGTGGAAATCGAGAACAAGTATAGCGACTTTGAGAATGGCTCTTTAGGGGATTTGACGCTCGAGGTCCCCGAGCTCGAGAAGTGGCTCCTCAGCGAGTTCAGCAAGGAACTCGGTATTTCACTGCAGCTCGACACAGACTTTTATCAAGCCGGAATTGACAGTCTCCAGTCAACTAGAATGTGGTCCAGCATCAAGAAACAAATCGATCTCGGAGGAAATCATGAAACTCTTAGCCGCAATGTGCTTTACGAAACAGCAAACATTCGCGGTCTTGCTCAGCATCTTTATCTGACCAGGACAGGTGGGAACATGATGCAAGAGGATGAAATCACTGTCATGGAGCAGCTTATCTCAAAATACTCCACCTTCAAGCAACACGAGCCATGCGAATCAACCACCGATAGAAAAGACGTTGTGCTTCTCACCGGGGCCACTGGTACCGTCGGTATCCATATACTCACTAAGCTGGTCCGACAAAACAACGTGACTTCAGTATGGGCGATTGTGCGAGCTCCATCAACTACTCAGGCGACCGAGCGAATCTCCGAAGCTTTGAGCTCACGAGGTTTGTTTCTTACTGAGACGGAAAAGGCAAAGATCATTCCTTTCCTGGGTGATCTGAGCAAGGCAGACCTTGGACTCAGCGAGGAGATCCTGCAGAAGCTAGAATCACAGCTCACTCATGTGGTACACAGTGCTTGGGCTGTCAACTTCAACCTTGGTGTGAGAAGTTTCGAGGACCAGCATATTAAAGGTGCATACAATCTCATCCAGTTGTGTCTCTCGACCCGCACGCCAAACCCTGCAAAATTCTTCTTCTGCTCGTCAGTCTCGTCGGCTGCGAACACACCCCTTGATCAGAGAATCAAGGAAAGTCAAGTACCACGACTCGAGTTTGCTCAAGGAACAGGCTATGGCAGGTCGAAACTGGTGACCGAACGTATCGTCCAAAACGCCATGAAGACTACTGGTATGTACGCTAGAGTATTGCGTCTTGGCCAAATTGCCGGTGACAGCGAGCACGGAAAATGGAATACGACTGAAGCCATTGCTTTGATGGTTCAGACAGCTACGACCATCAAAGCACTGCCGACTCACAACGAGGAGCTTTCATGGCTTCCAGTAGACCTTGCAGCATCGATTGTTGTAGAGCTTACCGGCATAGCTCAGCCAATCACCGAGACTCGCTTACAGGAGGATGATCTGGTCTACAACATCCAAAATCCGAAAGTATATCACTGGACTCGTGATATTTTGCCTGCTCTGCGCCAAGCGGGCTTGAGGTTTGATGAAGTATCGCCTAAAGAATGGGTGCAGAGACTGCGGGCTGGTGATCAAAATCCAGAGAGCAATCCGCCAGTCAAATTGACCGGATTCTTTGCAGAGAGGTATGGAAACGTTGTCGAGAATGCACCAATGAAAAGTGCGGGTCGTTATGACACCATCCAGACATGCAAGGACAGTGCGGCCATGACTGCGATCCCGGACTTGATCGAGTCGGGTCTGGTGGCTAAATTTGTGAAGGCATGGGCGAGTGAATGGGGCGTAGAGTTGGTATAGCGAGGCGATAGCGGTGATCTCGAATCAGAAAGACATTGACTGGCCAAATCTCGAACGTTGTCGGCTGAGGTATGTGACTTGCTGTGTCGCAGAGAAGAGGTTTGCCGACAAGCTTTCCCGTACGGCGGAAAGAACACGGGCCGGGATCGTCGGAAGATCTAGGGTTCTGGCGTCTCGACAACAAGTATCCTCAAAACCAAGCATTTGAGTGAAAAACAAGCCTCAAGAGCTTTGAACACTTCGAGTCGTGTTAGTGCTAGTAGACGAGAGAGTCCACTGTGGATTCGATGACTACCGGGAGCCACAGATCTTCGAGCAGCGTGCCCGCTGTTTGTGGCCACACACCTACCTTGCCCGTCTCGCACATGTCGCGATGCAGCAGCACTAACTCACGGTAGAAAGCCACGAAAGCTGTATCTATGCTCAAGCATCTTATGCAGCTGCTGGTCAGCTTCATGATCTATATTCAGATCCTGAATCTCTGGAAGCCCTGGGTATACGCGGCCTCTGGAGTATAGTCGTTGACTCAGCGGATACCAATACGAAATCAGCATCATCGGCAAACTCGGATAATTCGGCCTCTTGTCTGATTGAAAAATTAGCTACTTGCTGTCTTGTCTAATCTGATTATCGATCTGCCTCTTTTCATTCCAACAATTAATGACGACCAAGACTGAACAAGATCCTAGGATCTGTGCCCGTGAATTCGAATTGAAGCCAAACAAAAATGCTGACGATTTGAATGTGACCGAAGAATGCACGAATGAAGATGCGTCACATCAGCACTCTTCTGGAGATTTGGATGGCCATTCGTCAAACGACCAATTGTTACTCGCTGCTGGCATTGATCCCGATGATGATGACGATCCATCTCTTCCTTGTTTAACGCTTAGGATGTGGACGATCTCTATCGTTCTGACTGTGTTAGTGACCGGATTGAATACGCTGTTCACGTTACGAAAACCATCTGTCACAATCAGCTCCGCTGTCGTTCAGCTGGTAGCATTTCCGATAGGAAGAGCATGGGAGAAGTTGCTACCTGATTGGACCTTTTCAATCCGTGGAACAAAGATCCGACTGAATCCAGGAGTTTTCAATGAAAAGGTGACAGTCCATGATATCTGGGTTTTGAGCCAATGCTGATATTGTTTCGTTGTCAAGGAACATATTCTGATCTGTAAGCTTGTCTGTATGTTAACATGAAATCTTGACTATGCTAATGACTAAGATATCATGAGTAACCTTAGCTACTCAACACGTCTCAGTGCAGACACTTTGACCGAACAGGAGATGTTCTTTGGGCTCAAAGCAGGAGTTGGCTTTCAGATACTCGTCACTTTGGGAACCATATTGACTGGATTTACTTTCGCTGGACTAGCACGAGCTCTTATAGTCGAGCCAAAGAACTTGGTATGGCCTGGAGTCCTCGCCAATACAGCCTTGAACCGGACTTTACACCATAAGGAGAAATCCGAACGCGGAAGGTTAGTCAATGTCGCTGCATCGTAGTTGTCATTGCTTACATCAACTCAAGTACCTGGCGAATCTCCCGTTACGCCTTCTTCATGGTTGTCTTCGTTGCTTCCTTTGTTTGGTATTGGTTTCCCAATTTCATCTTTCCAGCTGTAGGATATTTTACCTTTCTTTGTTGGATATGGCCGAAGAACGCAGTTGTCAACCAACTGTTCGGTATGTCCAGTGGACTAGGAATGGTTCCTTTAACCTTTGACTGTAAGCAATTTCTCCATTGAGCGAGTAACACGATCTAATTGGTAACCAGGGAGTCAAGTTGCCTACATTGGATCTCCACTAGTTGTTCCTACTTGGGCCATTTTGAATGTTGGTGCATCTCTAGTCTTTTGGATCTACATCATCGCTCCTGCGATGTATTACAGCAACACCTGGTTCAGTGCCTACTTGCCCATTCAGAGTACAGCTGGTGTGTTTGTCCATAGTAACCTGCTGATACTCAGCTAATACGGTTTTTCAATCCTAGTATTCGACGATGCGGGCAAAATTTACAATGTTTCGAAGATTTTGACACATGACGACAAATTCGACCCTGTTAAATACTCTGCTTATTCGCAGGTGAGTGCACTGAAGCCTGCTGTGAGAATTCGCTGAAGATTCAAAGGTGTATCTGCCCATCACGTATGCTCTGTCTAACTTTGGTTTGCAATTCGCGGCTGTCATGGCTTTGATCGTTTGGTTCGTCTTGGAAAAGCACACCACGTTGCGGAAGGCTCCTTCTGCATTCAAATCCTGGGTCAAGGCTCCATGTGAAGTCACAAAGGAAGGCGCATATAGAGATGTTCCCGTATGGTGGTACGCTCTGACAGGAGTCGCATCTTTGTTTTGTTTGGTACTGTCCTGTGAATATTGGCCAGTGCAGTTGCCATGGTATGGAGTTCTCCTTGCTCTGGCCGTATCCTCGATCCTTTTCATCCCCGTGAGTGCGCCTCTGCGTATTGGCTTTGTCCTTGATACTGATTTCTACAGCTAGCCATGGTATACGCCACTGCGAACGCTAAAGTCAGCATAGACGCATTGTGTCGGCTGATTGCTGGATACGCTTTCGAAGGCAAGATCCTAGCCAACATCTGGTTCTTCGATATTGGGTACATCACAGGCATCAAAGGACTTGCTTTTGCTCAAGATCTGAAGCTCGGCATATACTGCGATGTATGTACATGCTTTCTGGTTTCGAGCTACGCAAATTCTGACCCGATGTAGATCCCACCTCGTGCTCTTTTTCTCGTCCAAACAGTCGGCATTGGCATATCCGTTCTGACTCAGGTCGGCGTTTTAAGATGGGCGCTGAATTATATTTCAGACGTCTGTCAGGTTGATGCTCCAGATGGGTTCTCATGCCCATACTCAAGAACGCATTTCAACACAAGCCTGATTTGGGGCGCTGTGGGACCAAAGATCTTCTTTTCCAGTGACTCAATTTACAGGCCACTTTTCTGGTTCTTTCTCATAGGTGCCGTCTTGCCTATACCAGTGTACCTTTTGAAGCGTCGATATCCCACCAGTCTCTGGCGATACTGCCATATCCCGCTTTTCATGGGCGGTCTGAACTACTTGCCTCCTGCCACAGGTACAAACTACGGAAGCTGGGTCATCGTAGGCCTCATCTTTGGACTTCTGATTAAAAAGCGAGCGTTCGGCTGGTGGCAAAAGTACAATTTTGTGCTTAGTGCTGCGTTGGACAGTTCCGTGGCGATCGCCGGCGCCATAATCTTCTTCACGATCTTCTATACTGGAGCAAATAAGGGATTCTCGTGGTGGGGCACGTCTGTCTACCAGGTAATTTGTGTCTAGTGATGCACATACTCCCTCTTATCAGGAAACACTAACTTTGTCAACAGGACACGTGCGACTGGAAATCTTGTCCCTATCTTAGCCTTTCGAAAGGTCAGAGATTCGGTTGAGCGCGACGCCCTCTGGAATCATAGTGGTTTGCCAATCACAAAGAGTTACGAGTGCTGACCTATGTCGATACCCTTCGACACGAGAGCAACAACCGACAGTCGATCTTGCCGAAACACAGCTCCCAACTACCTGAAATCATGTGCGCTTCGAAGATCTGGCACGTACGGCGAATATTCGTTCGAGCAAAGCGTATCATAGGGACTTGGTGATCATCCAGGCATTTCAGGAATGTGTACCGGGCAAAGGACATGCTCGCAAGAGCTTACTGTATTCAAGAGATAGAAGAAGAAAAGCAGGACCCAAAGCCAGCACGTTGTACCATCCGAATAGAGTTAGATTACGTTTGTGGTGAACCCGAATCCAAGACGCGGCGCAGCTTGCGCTCTCCCCTGATGACCATGCAGTGAAGACAAGGCGATGCGCAGATGTCAACGATGGAACTTGGTTCCTACTTCGTAAATAGTTGAAGCTGAAAATCGAGGCCCGCCTTGTAGGGAGCAAACAATATAACGCAAATGTGGAACCATACCCGAAGGAGCGAGTTTTGCGTTGCACTGGCCGCTTTCTCGCACCCACGTGCTCGACTTCTGACGCAGTCAACGAAGCGGTGACATTACATGCCAAACCCTTCATTCACTCCAATCGCTGAAAATCTATACGCAACCTTGCAGTCCAGGGCTCCGCTCGTCACAATGACCGAAGACAAAAAGACAAAAGTCCTGCTCTATGGACTAGGCGCGTGAGTAGTCCTTCACACCCTCGGTCGCGGAGATATTGCGGAAATAGATAAGCTGACGGGGTTTCTTCAACAAAACAACAGTATAGGAGGCTTCTATGCATTTCTTCTCAGCCGTGATCCGAGTGTGGAGCTCAGTGTGGTTGCCAGATCAAATCTAGAGGTTGTCAAGAAGGATGTAGGTCATGATCCCCGATGCAGCTAGGCCGGGCCAGGGTGACCGTTTGTCTGACTTGGGCGTAGGGCATGACTATACACACTCTGAATCATGGATCACATACCGTACATTTCGACAGAGGTATGTCCAGTATGATAGCTTCTGGTGATAAATAGTCTGATGTTGAACTTCAATTTACAGTGTTGAGTTGCCCACATAAGATTGCAACCAAATACGACTATATCGTTTGCGCTCATAAAGCTATCACCCCCGGCTTGGACCCTAATGACTTCCGGTCTGTAGCTAATATGGACACCACCTTCGTAATCTTGCAGAATGGCGTTGGCAACGAAGAGCCTTTTCGTCAGTCATTCCCCTACTCAACAATCATTAGCTGTGTGGTAAGTACTTCCTGTTGTCTGTGACGAAAAAAAGTCAAGAACACGGAATTGACAGGAAAAACAGATATGGGTCGGTGCAACACAAGAATCTCTTGGTGTCATTAGACATACAGCGTCTGAGCACACCGATATAGGGCTGTATCCTAATCCGGAAGTCGATCCTGCTTTGGAAGATGTGAGGCTGGAAGGATTTGCGGCTATGTTGAGGGCGGGCGAAACGTCATACACTATCTCAGACAATATTCAGGTCAAGCGATGGGAAAAAGTCGTTTGGAACGTGAGTCCATTCAATTTCTCAAGCAGCAGGCATGATGCTGACTACCCAGGTTGCATGGAACCCTCTGACCACACTCACACAACAAGACACACAAGAATGGCTCTCGTCCTCAAAAGAGAGCGTGTCCGTCACGAAACGCTTGATGCGAGAAGTGATAGGCGTGGCGAGAAGAGCCGGAATCACCTTGGAGTATGGCCTTGTAGACGTCTTGATGGAAAGAATACAAAGCATGCCAGGCATAGAGAGTAGTATGCAGGTGGATGCAAGAGAAGGCAGGAGATTGGAGGTTGATGTGATCCTCGGAACTCCAATGAGAATGGCAAGAGAGTTTGGAATGGATGTACCAACACTAGCGACGGTGTATGCACTGACCGTTGCAGTTGACCGCATGATCAAGCAGAAACTGAGTGCAACAAATTGATTGATACGATCGGAGAAGAATCAAGAGAACCATTCTGTACCATCAATGTCTTTGTCAGTCTGCAGTTTGTAATAGCGTAGATGACGATGTGCCCCTGGAAGTCCTTAAGTCGATCTAGTAACAGAGCATGGCCCCACTACTTTCCACGGTGAATCAAGTACGGTTGTAGCTTATCTCCAAAGCCGCACTAGACAGTTATAGCAGCGGTCTTGTATTTAGCCGCTTCTTTAGTGGCGCATCGCTTAGAGTCGATTCGTTGATGTCGGTCATGGATGGTCAAGCTCAGCTAAGCCTCAATCTATGAGTGGCGCCATTGCTTGAGGGCGACTCAGATCTAGTGTGAGCTGAGCTACCAGAGTGCTGGGCTGTCTCACAAGATGTCAATGATTCTACGTTGGAGGTGTTCAGAATGGTATGTATCTGAGACGGTGACTGACGCCAACAGAAGTGGCTTATGTACGCGGCGTCTCTGATCGCACCTTCCAACGTTGAGATGCATGTGCTCGACATGCCGATGGAAGGGAATCTGAGGTTATCGGCGACTCCGTGAAACATCATGTCGGTGCTATACCACTTCCTGCTCGTATAGATAGCGTATCCGATTTGAGACCATGCACCGTTCAGTGAGCTACCCCACAGTACGGACGTAGACAGTGACCATGTTATAGGCCTATTTGTTGTGATTTTGAAGGATGCATGTTTGAGATGGAGTCAACGGCGCCCGTCGAAGGACTTGCTCGGAGCCCCGACTTCATCTCTTGGCGGCATACAGTTGTGCTTTCTATCACCTTCATCACTTCACCAACCTTCACACGTTCGATCTCTTACATCAAAGGATATATCTGATCATGAGCTCAATGCGACATAAGCTCGAGGATCGCAACAGAGCCGCAAGCCGTCGTTGACAGAAAGATCAGGCAACGATCGCTTCAAGCCGACTGTTGAGATCAACTGCCACTACTGCCCTGTCTGATCCTTCGTTCTGGACCCCTCTCCACTACAACGAAACTATCGACTGCACTTTGACAGCTGACAGGAGATGTTCGGAGAACAATGATACGGCCGCTCCAGCTATCCTCGAGAACAACTCAAAATATAAGCATACTTGTCCGCACCTCAGCTTGTACATGCAGATCTGTCTTACGCGATAAAAGCAATCATGTATTCTAGAAGGACAACACATCTCTGGGCTCTTCTGGCCATTGGACTTACCATTGTGTCGGGACTTCCATCTCCTCAGCTCGACAACGATGAATTCGAATGTGAATCGTGGGATGATGAAGCCGACCCGATCCAAACCACTCCCTCTGTGTCAACGACGGCGACAATCTTACCAATGCCTCTGATCTACCAACCATCTACCGCAACAAATCCTTCGCCTGTGACTTTCACAACTTCGGTGCGCATAGCACAGGCGTCGTCGGCCAGCAATCCTTCTCCGACAAATTCATTCGTCGCTCCTATCAATACTTTCACTCCTGTCACCCCACCAAGCTATGCATTCTATCTCCAGAGTAGCGGAAGTGGTAGCTTAAATGGACTCTATGCTACAGTCAGTCCTGGTGCTGGTGGCTTGGCCACATTCACGGCAAGCAAAGATTCAGCGACAAAATTCACGATCGACTCTTCTGGAGACCTAGTTGAACAAAGTCCTTCTCAAGGCTATGTGGCCACATTGGACCCGAGGATCAATGCTCAGAAGGTGGCCTTCAATGCATACGGAGGAGGCAGTAGCTATGGACGGCTCAACTGCCAGAGGCAGGGTGGAACCCTAAGCTGCAATGTAAATGGAGTGCAGTATCATGCTGCCAGCTGTGGAAATGATGGAGCACTCTATTACACAAGGTCGGTTTCAGCTGGATGTACGACGATCAACCTTTTGTCGGTATCTCCCTGATAAGCAGGATGATGAGCTACGAACATATTATCATGAATCAAACGAAGCAAAGATTCTTACTGTTTTCACATTTGGCATTCTCGCAGGTGTGGCTGAGTGTGGCGGTGCAAATATATCAAGGTGGAACGTCCCCGCAAAGCCGAAACACGGCTGAGGATCTCTCGAATGAACGCGTCAACACCACAGTGTAATGAGACGACATCTTCTTTTCCTTGTTCTCTCCTCTCCTCATCCACATGTTCACAACACTGAGAGGTCGCCATGCTTTCACCAATTGCTAGTTCGACTCTCCAGGCGACTGCCATTGCTGCTACGTCCAATGTCATCGCTCAGCTTCTCGAACAGCGTAGCAAACAGGTCAGCCTTTGACTTTCACACTCCTTGGGCCCGCAGTCACTGATATGTTGTTGCAGACAGCCTCAGGCTTCTCTATGTCAGACTTCCTGCGTTTCGTCATCTTCACACTGCTCACCGCACCACCCAACTATCTCTGGCAACATGCTCTCGAACGCATGTTCCCGGGCCGCAAACCACTGAATCCTACCAAAACAATGCTGCCGCGATACGAGCTTCGTGAGCACAATGGTCCTTCGGGAGAAGACGGTTCACAACAACAAGAGGAGCCAGAGACAAAGCTGGACTGGAAGAACACCATGATCAAGTGGTTCATAGACTGCATAACGCTGGGCGCATTGCTCAATACAGGCGTTTTCATCATCCTCATGGGCATCATGAAAGGAAGATCGATGCACCAGATCGGAACTGCATTAAGAACGGTAAGTTCATTCATCTTTGTTGCCTGCTATGCATCAACTGCACGGTAGTTCACCTGTTTCTGCTTTGAATTGGCTACAACAACGATTTTCTTCACAGAGCACATTCTCGATCATTTACGCCAGCTATACCATATGGCCTCTGGCTTCAATCGTTAATTTCTCGTTGATTCGAGTGGAGAAGAGGATTGTGTTTCTCAGTCTGGTCGGATTAGTCTGGGGCATTTTCCTCAGTCTCACTGCTTCAAAGCAGTGATGCAGAAGAACTGCTCACCGCAACATAGAAGTGAGTTCTTCTTGCAGAAAATCATTTCGAATAAGATGTGCAACATTGAACATGACTTTCACTCGGCGTTTCGAGAACATATAACATCTCACAACACCAAATTGGAACAGACTTGTTTCACTCCCTCATCTTTAACCCTACTCCGAAGACTGGCCAATCTATACGGGACGTGTTGGTTGGGTATGTATGCAACCCGAATGTTGTCCTCTCCAGATCTTCCACCCCTAGATCGGCATCTCGTGTTACCGTAGAAATGCAGGATATTAACAAGAATCAGGACAGGCTAGTCTTATAGATTGAACAGGAGCAATTGTAGCTCTTCTTACTTTACTAGGTAGATTCTCTAAACTAGGAAAAGAATAGGCAACTATCTACTACGATATGTCACCGCACTACATCTCTCTAGACACTTACCTCGATCTAGATAGTCTCATATATTTCCATAGCTACCTTAATAGAGTGCAACACTGTAACACTTATAAATTCCTCTCCTCTATTAAGTAAGCTTATAGCTAAGTATTGTCTTTAAGATGGCGAACAAGACTCCTAACCTCGTCGCCTTGCTTCTACTAGACGCTACTTGGATTACTTGTTAAATAGTAAGGTAAGGAATAGGAATGTGTAGATCTCGATATAGCCATTCGCGAGCCAAACGTGCTCATCGGTGCTGAAGGACACGGCGTGGTATTGCTTTAAAGACGCTAGAAATCGAAGATCAAAAGCACTTTCGTGGAATGTTAAATTGCTATCCAGAGATCATGCACACGCATATTGAGAGCTTGAACAGCAGACGAAGACGAGAGCCCTAAGAGCTGCTAACCTGGAAGAGCTAGCCTAGAATCGTGACTTCCCCAGATCTCACCATTCGAAGCACTATTTGCATAAGAACTGCTAAATTTGCTGTATAATTAGTGTACGCGTGGCTCACAGAAGGTTCTCTCACTGACCTCCAGCTTCCCTACGCACTCGCGGTCCTTCGCAATCTACCTAGTACATCAAGGTCAAGGCGGACGCAAAAATGCCAAGGCTCTCAAGCTGAAATTTCAAGCTTTCGACAGAGGGGGAAAAATCGATGACTCGGAAAACTGCGAACAAACCCCGCAACAAGGAAACACGAAAGTGATTGGCCGGCTGCGTGAGCAGTTGCCAGCTGCCTGCCCTAACCCACGAGCTCTTCGTGGTCAAGATCTGCCACGTAGATAAGGCGTGTGGTGTGCCAATGCACTGACAATTTCACGATTCCACAGATAGGCATGACTCTCATGGCTCAAGACAAGAGGATTCACCTGTCTAGTGTTCGCTCACGAATACCATTCCAAGGACTCAGGAACGCTGCACTTCTCCGCAATCCCCACACATGCAGTCTACAAAGCTCCACTTTCCAAGCCATCGACGCTACAAAGTGGAGGAGCGCGCTGCTGACTTGAACGAATATCCTGCAGATCATGATTGACGGCATGGCTGGGTGGGACACGTATACGGCAATTTCTCCATTGAGACCTGCCGATCTGCCTGAGAAGTATAAGAAGCGCATCTACCGCTAGCTAAAGGAGTTCTGTGATTCACTCACTCAAAGCTACCATGAAGATAACGCAAGCCCGTCTGGCAGCTGTTGCGGCTTTGACATCAGGCGCCGCCGCGATCACTTGTGACAAAGCCTCTCTACAATCCGCCTTTCCATCGATCGCGACTGTCGACTTTGCACAATGGATGCCTGCCAATTCAACCTTTAGTATACCCAAAGGGAATGTTGCTTATCCCACATCGCCCACAAAGCTGCGGGCGGCATGTGCTGTTCAGGTTTCAGTCAAGAACGGCACTTCAAACTATGGTTTTGGGCTCTTTTTGCCTGACGACTGGAATGGTCGTTTCCTGTAAGTGTGGCTTCGTTTAGCAGTCCGCTCATCAGATGTTAATGGAGAGATAGCGCTGTAGGTAACGGTGGCTTTGCAGGCGGCATCAATTGGCTCGATATGGTATATTATCTCTAGTGTCTGCCAGATACTTGTTCGCAAATGTTAACGCTCGAAAAGGCTGCAGGACTCGGGTATAATTTCGCCGTCATGTCCACAAACACTGGTCACAATAGCACCTCGTCTGACGGAAAATGGGCTTACCATAACGAGGACGCCCTTCTTGACTGGGGCTACCGTGCTATGCATGGTTCCACTGTCCTGGCCAAGGAGTTGACCACTGCATACTATTCTAATCCTATTCTCTATAGTTACTACAGTGGTTGCTCCACTGGTGGCAGTAAGTCTTCTGATGCTTACTGATCCGTTGCAGATCTGACATGTCATTTTCTAGGACAAGGTCTTCGTGACATTCAACTCTACCCTGAAGACTTCGATGGTGTTGTGGCTGGAGCACCTGCCTGGTGGACCAATCACCTTCAGCCCTGGACAACCAAAGTGGGCAGCTACAACTTGCCAAACACATCTGCTTCCCATATTCCAGTATCTCTATTTCCCGTCATAGGCGCAGAAGTGATGCGACAATGCGATGGTGCAGATGGTGTGGTCGACACGATCATCTCTGACCCTAATGCTTGCGACTTCGACCCCAATGCCCTTCTCTGCACACCTGCCAGCAACGCATCAGCTTGCCTCACTCCTCCTCAGCTCAATACCCTTTTCCAGATCTACAGTGATTACGTCGATACCAACCAGACATTCGTATTTCCCCACCTCTGGAAAGGCAGTGAACTTCAGTGGTTTGTACTTCTTGGTGGCCTCACGAACGAGCCAAACAACCTTGGTGATGATTACGTCAAGTACTTCTTGAACCGCGGACCTCAGTGGCAATGGCAGGATTTTGACTACGGTGTCGTCCAACAAGCTGATGCCGAAGACCCTGGCAATGCGACCGCCGACGACTTTGATGCCCTGTCACGTTTCCAGGCTCGTGGTGGAAAGCTTCTTCACTACCACGGTATGAGCGATGGACTGATCGCCACTGGTAGCTCCGTCTACCTCTATTCCAAGATCTTGCAGACACTGGCACCCAAAGGCGTGAACCTGGACTCGTTCTATCGCTTCTTCTTGGTCCCTGGAATGCAGCACTGCTCTGGTACACCAAGCACGGTGAATGCACCTTGGTACTTCGCTGGTGCCAACCAAGCAGGGTCAGTCTCAACTTCTGTATCTGGCGTCCCAGGCTTCAGAGATGCTAAGCATGATGTGTTGCTTGCAATGATGGATTGGGTTGAGAAGGGCGTTGCACCAACTGAGATCATCGCGACTAAATGGGTCAATGATACCTTGCAGGATAAGGTCATGAGACAGAGGCCCCTCTGTATGTGGCCTAAAAAGCAAAGGTGGAGCGGCAAAGGAGACGTTAACCAAGCCAGCACCTGGTCCTGCGAGTAAACTCTCTTCTATTGTGATGAGTTTTTACTATCGCACGGTCAATCTCTCTCCCGTGTATATCTATAGTAATATTGTTGACAGTTGTCAATATGCAGAATTGTCCTCAAATCCAAGGACGGCTCATGGAAAGACTTTGAATGATGCCTCTCCATTGACAGTTTTCTCCTATAGGTGCTATTGTGTATTTCTACAGCTAAGTTGTGACAAAATATGACACACGCTGAGGAAAGGTTGTTGAAACACATTCGAACACGCCTTGAACTAACGAGAAAGTATTGCAGCGAAAGCTCAACTCACGCAGACAGTTTATGCATCCATTGGGTTGGAATGATTCAACAAACGATGTTGACTGTCCATATTGTATCGAGATGTTATGCAGTATGATTAAGTCTAATCTGTACTTCTCGAAAGAATGCAAGACATGACTCGAGACACCTTGAAATCATCTGTTACACCATTGATATCTTCTTGCGGCATATAGATTGGATTCCACTATAATTACTGTTTGCACAAATGACTACTGACCTCTGATCCTGCACCGCTGATGCTCCAACAGAGGTAAATCCCATCAAATCTCCACCGTGGATAAACTTTGACCAGAAAACAGACAATCGAGAGAATTCTCGAACAGCCAGAGATAAACTGCTTTATGCTGGTCAAGAATGCTGCACAAATTCATTTCGATCGTTGGCGTACCAAATTATCAGTCTTACCTTTCGTGAATGGCTTCATGGGTTGGGACGCATCCCAGATCCAGCGTTACCTTCAGGATCAATTTCCCGAATACGCCTTAGCCATTCAAATGTACGACACTTTCGAGAAAGAGTCATGTCCACCGAGACATTCGATAGAGACTCTCGAGCAGATTCATGGCAAGCAAGCCAAGTGTCCGACTAAACGATAAGCTTGTCGAAGCCCTCGCAAATTTTGATTCGTCTTCCGAAAAACAATGGTCCATATATAGCTAGAAGGGTACTCCAAGCTACATCGTTGCCCGCAGACCTTCAAAAGTGAAGTTGAAAAGGCATCAGGTACTCAAGAAGAACCAGCCACATCGATAGACCAGCCATAAGCCTGGTCATCTTTGAGGTACTAAACCACAATACACCACGGTAGAGATTTGCCTAAACGCCCAATACTAGGCGAACAGGGGCTGCAGCCAACGCACCCATGGGCTGACCGCTAACTATCGTTAGCATACTCTATAAGCTATTCATGTTCTAGTACTTGCAACTTCTGGGCTAGTGCTGCACCAGCCACATCGAAGGGTGGTCATCCTTAAATTGTTTTTGACGAAGAGAGGCATTACGTGTAGAATGAGGTATTTGTTTGTCACAAATATTTTGGGCTCTGTACACGAAGCGATCGCCCGTCGGTACACGGCATACTGGAAGACTATCACATAGACATATTGTAGACCACAGGTTCGTCGGAAAGCATTCTTGTTGCATTCCTTGCTGCGAATGCTTGGCTAATCCTAGCTGCCGAGATGCACAGTACTTACCCAACCAAATGCATGATCACTGAGACGCAGTGAAATGACGTTCTCTCTGTGGACAGCAACCATCTCTAGAAGATATTGTGCATTTTTGTAGTATAATGATATATCACTATGCGTTGCTACAGCAAGGCCCGAGATATAGAGATATATGAGTCAGTAGCAAGTATCCTTTGTTTGTAGATCTATAGGGTCGTGTAAATAACTCTATCCTAACACACACAGTGGATACTCCAAGCCCTTCCTTTCAAAGAAGGTGAGAGACATCTTTTCAAGGCAACAACGACTTTCATACTACGAGGATCGCATCTCCTCGGTGATCGTTCGTTGTACCACCTGTCCTGGACTCATTCACTTAGGCAGATGTTGAGTTTACAGGGCTGGTTCCGTTGCCAGGCAACGTGGCATTACCAGCAGTGCCATTACCCATGCCCTCGCCACCACTACCGCCCCCAACAAAGGAGTTTGAAGAAGCGTGCCCACCCTCAGCATCCAGATAGGCAGCAACACTGTAGTACTCGTCGTCAATGTAGTTTGCAGTGGGATCAATGCCGATCTGGATCCAGGCGAAAAGGCCATCTGAAAGATCATCGCCGAGGTAGATATACTCAGGGAACGGATCAAAGGTTGTTCCAGCGGCGACAATGTCCCACATATCATCTGCATTACTGGTGATGGCCTGGGTGTTGGTGTTGTAAGGATAGACTTGTTCGACTGCCTCGCGGAGCTCAGAGTTCCAGAACAGTTGACCGATGTGAGTAATATTGCCGTTCGTAGAGATGGTGTTGTTGGGGAAGCGAGTGACGTTCATGTGTGACAGCAGGTGAGTGTGGGTTGCACGACCTAGACAGACAAAGTCAGCTGGATGTATCTCGATGATGTTCTTGCACGACTTGCCATCGTAGTGACCTGGGAAGATGGTTTCGAAATGAACCACGCCGTCACGATCAGTTGGCTGAATACCACTGGAAAGGGGTCAGAGAATTGATCAGGAGTTTGGAGACAGAAACACAAAGTACCGAAGGTAGGTCGAGTTGTAGCCGCCGGAGGCGTAGTTTCCAGAGGTTGAAATCCCGCTATATGTTCCTGTGCTGTTGGCGTTCCAAATATCTATCCAGACGTTGGGAACAGGAAGGCAAGTGTTGATGTCGATGTACTGTACTTCGAGGAAGAGATCGACACCGTCACAGTAGAGTTCCTCCTTGACATTACTACGAATCTGTTCGCCGGTGACGTAGTAAGGCCCATCAGTCACTTCGGGGCTCAAGACACAACTAGTGTTGGCGCCGAAGATGATATGTTCAGGAGTATGCATATCGTAATGGAACTCGTCGGTACGGTTGTGGTCGAGAGCATCAAATTTCTCGAGTGTTGCCAGGTCACGCTTGAACTTCTGGGGAGCAGCAGTGATGCCGCGCTTCTCACGAAGATCTCTAACGACCTTGGAACGACGAGCAGCAGAACGAGCGGAGACTTGGAGATGCTCGCTGGTCCCGCTACAAGCATCGACGGAGCGTCTGACTTTGGCAGCAAGTCTCTCACGGGCTTGGATCTGAGCCTTTATGGCATGGTGATCATGATGTTCTCCGGGGTGAGCAAGAGAGGGAGCAAGAAGAGATGCTGCAGCAACAGTGCCAATGAGTTTGGAGAAGTGAACCATGATGACGCAAAGTGTAGACTCGTAGTAGACAGGCGTAGGAAAAATTTGACTGGACAACGGATTGATCATAGCAGTACCGACCTTATATAGACTTACTGAGATTCAATTGCCATGATGGAAATCGATTCTAGATACTACGACTTACGACTGCTGGATCTCAGGCCAAGGTGTTTGGGGACAGCACGCACTGTACAGTATAGGCTGGAGCAATGTTGAGATAGGGCACAGTTAGTGGGTATGGAAGAGAAGTGTCTGGTTTGTGATACGTGCGTGCAGCTGAGGACGACACAAGACTTGGCGATGACCAAAGTCGAGCCAATGAGAGCGGTCTGGTTTGCAATGGTGCTGGGGTTGTCAGAAGATCGGCATATATCATGGGCCAGCAGGGCATGAAACATGCTGCGGTGCATGGCAGTGACGACTGCACTAATGCTTAGGATACTTGGCATGGGATAGTCGTCGATACTTGCGAAGACAGCTCACCAGCATGGGTCGGATTGTGTCGGTGACAAGAAATAATTTGACGATAGACAAGAAGATGACTTTCGTGATCAAAAGAAAACCAAGATGAAGAAGTCGGATACAGACAAGGTATGACCAGAGGTGGAAGGAGCATATTGGATGAGCGGACGCGTGGCTGTGGCTTGGCACATGTGCAGGGCGCGAGTATTGGAAAGAGCGATGGCTTTGTGCAGAAACAGTGATCTGAGTAGAGTGGCTGAGCAGTACTTCCTTGACACTTTCAAGTACCAGACAAGCGAGTGGGTGCGTGTAAGGACAAGTCGAACCAGGGAAAGGTGGAATTGATGACTGGATGACTTGCCGAGCCTACGGAAACCACTGGGAGCAAGGTTGTATCGTGATACCTTGGGGCCGTCTAGTCTCGCTCCATATGGTGAGCGGGCTGACACTTGACCTGCAGACCATCATCGTAGTGAGAGTGAGAGTGACAGCGGTCGTGTTGTTTACTGAAGGAGGTATGCGGGAAACGTTGATAAGATAAGGAGGAAAAAACAGGGTCTCGCCAAGCAAAAGTCAACAATCTTTTGTCGCTGTCGTCTCTGCGAGCCTCGTCTTCTGCCACACTAAACAACTCACACAGTCAAGATGCCCATTTCCAAGAAGGACCGCATCCACCGCGAGCACAAGAAGGCTGAAGCCGCTGGCACTCGCGTTCCCGTCCACGCCAATGGAACTCCGGTAAAGAAGCCCAAGGCAACTTCGATCTGCGCCTTCTGCAAGAAGGAGTTGGTAAGTCTGCTCTCGCTCCGCCTCGCCCTGACACGCATTTTGACACGAGCTACTATAGACTAGCTCCAACCTTGCCATTCTCGAGCAGCACGCTTCCACCCACCCCGACGTCTGGACTAAGGAGAAGTGCTGGCCCAACGAGTTCAAGTGAGCCTCCCTTCGAAACAACACCACCGCAACACTTGCCCGAACAAGCTCCGTCTTCAAGTCATCCATCAAACACGCCCAACAGTACGCCAAAGAGCGCGACAGATGCCCGCCCTTGGAACAATCGCGCATCACTACACAACTCGGCATCATCCTAGCACTGTCATTTGGGACGAGACCAATGTCCACCTTCTTGGACCAGCTTTGCTGAGAAAGCACTGTCCTCAAGCACTTTTTCATGATACCCACAAGAATACAAAATCTCTCTGTTGCTTTCTTCTAAACACTGCTGTGCGATGCTGGCATCTGCTCGAATAGTGATTCCGTACCCACCGAGTTGCTGCCACGATCCGTTCGGTCTCGAACAATTTCGATATTCCTCACCGAAGTAGCGATTCAGTCTGTCGATTGACTAGCCAATGCAATATTCTTGGCGCAGTGTCCAGGCTCAATCGTCTTGACAGAAACAGAAAGCAAACGACCGAGCTGCATGTCTTCTGCTCAAAACTCTCCTGGTGGTAGTGGCAATCCTTGAGCATAGCGAACCCAGAGGGTGATGCTGACTGAACAGATGGCTGAACTCTCGGTATACGTTTTTATTTTCTGTCTGTCAAAGGTCTCTTGCGGACTCGAAAGCATAACCGTTGACATGACTGGCGCAGGCAGAACGTCCCTGCTATCTCGGCGCTGCCAGATTCCGAGGCAAGCATTGCTTTTTTTCTTGTCTTGTTTTGAACATACACAGCAACGTGACAACAAACAACGCTGAATACCTGCAACGCGCTTGTCGGACTCATCGTGCTGTCGATATGAGTTTGCGATATTTCGCAGGCGCGGTCGCTTCCATTTTCCACTCTCGTATCTTCGCCGTAAGCGAAGTGTCGAAGCAATGGGCAGAACTCACCGATGAAGAGGCCAGCGTTAATGATCTACTCCATCACCCCATGCCTAAGCCACCGCCATCTTATCTTGGAAGTCGGAAACACGAAAGGTTGATTGATTGATACAGCAAGAAAGATGGACTTTGAACTTTCGCAGCCGTCGGATCTTTCAGGTTTCAGGATCGGAATTATGAGAGCAGCCTGAGCCCATTCACGACACGCCATGCCATCATGGACTTTTCGCATCATCTTGACCAAGGAGCTGACGGCAAATCTAGACCACCTGCATACACTGTGCACGGTGAATCCCCAGATTCGGCCGCGGTGCTAAAAAGAAGCTTAAAAAATCTGTCCGCAATTGGCTGATTCCATCTCCGATGAACGACTCGCGATCCTGCCTATTAAGTTCACTACTAGACGTTAAACTGCCGACCAAAAAAGCATGAGCCCACCCGCTGATTCACTTTTCTACCAATCACACTGGATCGCCAGCCGTCGACAAAATAAGCCCGTTTTGTTCATCTCCTGCACAGCATACTTTTTGGGTAACAACACGAGTGTCATGTCTTACCGACGTTGCGGCTCGAAGACACATGGGCTGGGTCGAAGCTTTTGGGACGACTAAGTGACGATAAGAAGAACCACACTCGCTGCTCTTTTCGACTTCCCGTCTGCCTCCCGTCTGTCCTCCGTCTGCATATTTGTTCTTCCAGCTGAGTGAGGCGTTCGACCCGGTAGCTTCGTACCACTTCGACGCGTGGATCTTACATTGGCAAAGCCTTGTCCGAACCCGAGCATATAATAGAACGGGTCTGCCCAACCATCCCTCTACAATCCCAATCACATCTTGCGTTGTATCGATTACAATTGCTTGAAGAGAATATACCTCTGTTTCAAGATTGATCTTAGAGCAAAATGATGTCCACTTTCTTGTTCAGTAAGCAACCCTTTTCCTGTCTGACTTGGCAGATGATTATGCAGGTACCAATACTAATCACCCTGCAGCACTTCTGTCTGCTTTCTTCGCGGTTGCATTTGCAGGCAATGGAACCTCTACCTACACATACCAACACCAAGGTTCCACTGCGTTCCACTTGGACCTTGGACTGAACACAACGGGCAATGACCTGTACTTCAACATGTCTGCTCCCTCAACATACTCATGGCTTGCCTTTGGTATCGGAGGCCAGATGAAGAATTCGTTTATGTTCATTGGATATCCCAGCTCAAACGGCTCAGGTAACTCCCCTCCCAGCGAGAACTCAATCAGATCTAGAACTAAGTACTGCTATCTCAGGTGTTACTTTGAGCCCTCGACTATCCACAGGCCACTCACAACCACAATACACATCTTCAAAGGAGGTCCAAGTCAGATCTAGTTCTATCAACAATGGAACGTACCAACTCATGGGCGTGTGTTACAACTGCACGGCATGGTCCCTTGGAACGATGGACACCACATCAACGAACCAACCCTTCATTTTTGCGCTTGGACCTTCTACCGATACCATCTCTAGCGATTCGATGTCTCAGAACATTGCTCAGCACACCATGTACAACTCCTTCTCGATGGATATGACGCAGGCCGCTTTCAGCGGATCCAACACCCCCGCATTGAACTCTGGCGGTAACTCTGGTTCGACTCACGGTGGTTCTTCTTCTGGCTCATCTCATGCAGCTAGCGAGAACGTATACAACAGAGTTCACGGCATCTTTATGGCTATTGCTTTCGTTATTCTGTTTCCCCTGGGCGTTCTGGTGCTTCGCCTGGGTCACAGCGTTATCGGCCATGGTATTATTCAAGCCCTTGCCTACTGCTTTGTCATTATCGGCTTCGGTACTGGAATCTACTTGTCTGATAAATTCGGCTATGTAAGCTCACGATCCCCTTCTTGTCTCATCCAGGATGAGATCTATCTTTGTGGCTCTAATTTGCTAACGAACTGCAATCAGAACGAATACAACACAGCTCATCAAATTATCGGTCTCGTACTGTTCGCCCTTCTCGCTATTCAAGCTCTGGGTGGCTTGATTCATCACCTTCTCTTCCGTCGCGGCCACAAGACTATCATCGGCAAGGTTCACATGTTCCTTGGTATTGGCTTGATTATCTTGGGCATTGTCAACGTGCCTTTGGGTCTCAACCAGGCTGGCGACAGCAACTACAACACCGCATACATCATTGTTGTCGCTATCCTTGGTGCTATATACTTGGCACTTCGCTTCTTCGCACTTTGGAGAAACAGACGGGAGACTAAGAGGGAGGGAAGTGAAAAGGGTGTACTGAGAAGGGGCTCCAGCAGCGACGAAGCTGCTGTCATCTGAGCGATTCGAGGACCACGGTGAAAGGTCTCAGAAGCGCATCATCAGGAGTGCGATTGACGAATGTTCACGATATGATTGCCTTTTCCTTTCGTCATGAGCTACTAATCATTTACTTTACATTTCTATATCATCATGATTTTACTGCGTCTAATTTCCAGGACCACCACGCTGTGTGGTTCCGCATCCGATCGCTACCGGATTAGGCTGTTGCGTCGATGCCTACAGCCCCAGCTACTTTTTCCACCCGCTGAAAAACTTTAGTCGTCACTAGGAAAGTCGTATCGCGATCGTAAAGCTGTATAGAAGAATGCATGAATCGTGTACGGGCAATACAAAGTGAAAAAACAAGCTTTCATACCCCAGCATGTCACTGCGCAGACCCGACTTGACAGCGAAGATCCATGACCTCATGCTTGACACTCGAGACTCGAACGGCGACATGCTCTGCCATGCGAAAGACTCGTGTCTCCAAAATCTTGAGATCATACCTTGTGTCAACTATGCAATTTTGCCAGTGCAACGGAAAGCTGAGCCGGTGGCCAGCGGTTTCCAGAAACGGGTCGAGGAAGGGACGCGTAATGGTATAAGGGGCAATAGTCACACCTTCCTTTGGAGGTCTGGCGTACAAGTCGACAATCATCATCCATTGAGAAATACCATGCGGCTCGAAATAGGTGACGGATATAAATTCTTGGTCACCTTCCTTTAGAGGTTTGGTGTTGGATCTCAAGTGACGTTTCTGTTGGCGGCAGACACCTGCCTTGAAACTGATCGAACGGTACGATGTATATCGAGGATGACTTGGAAAAGGTTATCCTGCCGTGCCTTTTTGGCGCATATACAGTTTGACAGGGATCGAAACTGTATCTCGTGGGTCTTCAAGGTTGTAAGTGAATCTTGAATCTTGGTTCTATGGGATGTTGGAATGTCGTCACAAGGGGCTCTGTGAATATCGCCGTTCTGGAGAAAGGCACAAGTGTATCAGATTAGATGATAATCTTATCTAGGAACCCAAGATAACAACTATTCAACAATCTTGCCTGCCCTCCATTGACCATGCCGCGAGGCATACCAATGTACAATGGATGCCTACGACTCTCGTACAATATCTGAATAATTCTGTCATGTCAGCCAGAAATACACCCATCTCTTCCCTAACGACAAGATTATTTCCACTGCTGGGTCTGGAATCTAATGACCACTTTACTCTCTCCATGCCTGGAGAATCTAGCATAGTAATCGGGAGTCTCTTCAATGTCAATAACAGCATTGACAATGAAGCTCGGGCTCGCTCTTCCGAAGACATCGGCGGCATCAGTTTAGCAGCCTCTCGCAAAGGCAGAACAACACCTCCCTGAATGGTCAAAGCCTTGTTGTTGAATACAGTACCAACGTCGAAGATGGAGGTGCTATTGTTGAGTCCTCAGTCTTCTCATCGAAGCGTAGCGTCTCGAGAAGCGTGAATTACTTGTTGAAGATCAACGCTTGTGCGAGAATAGATTATGCCTCCCGACCATACAGCATTGTCTCCATAAGTAATGAGATGAGATCTGAGATGTTGGTCGTACGGAATAGGCCAAAATGGACCTACTCCAGACCACGAGGTCCAGATTCCGACGGATTCATGCTGCCATTGATTGTTGCAGTGAAAGCTCTGAGGTATGTTGATCTAAATTCATCTTGAATTCTCTGTCTTGGTCCACTCCAACTCCAAGTCTACACGAAGATCGTTGACAGGCCAGCCAGTACGATTTTGATGTTGCGCGAGCATGCTGAGGATGGCGGTCCTTTTGACTGGGTCTTGTGTGTGTAGACCTGCAGCAAAGACGCACTGCGTAGAGATGACCATAGCCGCGTCGTCCTCCGTGGCCAGAGCGATCCCACAAATCACATCGATCGACTCATTGAGAGCACGCTCTCTGATCACGTATTCTTTCAATCCTCCGGCGGCAGGAGTACATATTTGTAGGAGAATTTTTGCAAAGTGGTAGAGTTGCAAGCCAGCTGCAAACACCGGAGGATGTATCCAAATGGGTTTGAATGGCCCTTGGGAGGTATTTAAACAAGGCAAAGGATTGAAATGGCTGGTCAGATGCTGATACCAGTCTTCCAGCTTCGTTGACAACTCATCTGCTTTGGCCAGTCGCATGATCAGGTCAGACTTACCGGCTTCAACTTCCTGCTCTGAGCTGTAGTTGACACACTGGGCCACCAAGTAGACACATCTCGCAGCGATATCCCAGTGATCCATTGCGTAGTACGGCTTTGTAGGCTTGAAGAAGCTCAGTACTTTGCGGCCTTCCCGAAAGGCGGCCCAAACATCTTGACGTAACCAGGCCCACCAGATAGCCTGATTCAGACCTCCAGATTCACCGTTGATCTCGCGAGATCTCTGAACCCAGAAAATGCCCCTAAGATGTCGCTCCCAACTCTGGCCCTCTCCATCGATCATCTCATACGTGCTAATTATCAAGCACGTGACTAGAAGCTCTTCGCTGCGGAGATATGCCTCACTCTTCATGGCCCGCTGAAGGTATCGGAGTGTCTCATAGTAGTATTGCACTGCAAGTGTGCGGTCAGAAGCCAGGTTTGGTAGCGGTTTTATTGACAGGTGCCTGGCGCAAAGCGCTAGTATGGCCTTCATTAAGCCTTGGTTGCGCAGGGCAATATGCGGCACCATGACCGAGAAGTGACGATGGGGGTCTGTAAGATCAATCCAGCGGCTGAAATGTGTGACAAAGTATTGAAATAGAGAGACTTCCAGATCCGACAAGGTGACTACTTCCTGAGGGATGATAGAAGGCGTGTATGATCCTTGAATAAGCCCTGAAGGGCGGGAGAAGGAGTTTCCACTGGTGTATTGCGCTTGATTGCTAGGGGTGTTATCTTGTGTTGTAACAAGGCTAGGCGACATGGGGTTGAACTTCCAGTCAACATTCGTTGCGTCTCCAGCGAGTAGGCCAAACCATCGAAGAGGTGCGACGTCGGCAGCGTAAGCAGTGCTTCCACTTAGACTTGATCGAGGACTGGACGTCTGGTTGTCGTCTAGCTGTCTAATGAAATCTGGAGCATGAATACCAGGAGGCGCGGCATGACGGGCTGTGTTGTTATTCTCTGGATAGGGTGAATCATACTGAATATGTGGTTGTGGCCCGAGAGCACCAGATTCAGCCTGTTGGACAGCGCCATCCAGGCTTGATGTTTGTGGTACAACAGATGAACTAGCCGAGCTTGGAACTGTCGAAGTAGAGCTTTGCCTGGCTTGAGGCGCCTGTGTGATCGATCAGATGACCTTGTACGCACACATTCAAACGTTGAGGACGGGTTTGAAGCACAATAGACAAAGATGCAGGAGAAATGGAGCAAACGGGGCCAAGCAGAATTCGTTACCTACATCAGTCGTTGAGGCATACACACATTGTCGCTTGCTTTTAGTGCAAGCCGAACACGATGGTCTTTTCTCGTCGCATTTCATATGACGAGTTCGGCACACAACACTGCAAAATACCGAGTCAGCGAAGCCTAAGTGGTCAAGACGTAAAACAACGGACCATCCTGTCGTTGTACGCAGACCTCGACCTCGTGATGGACGTGGTTTTCGAGGTCTTACAGGCGGCGCCGCAGGTTGCGACTCGTCTCGTGGCGAAGCGTTGCTCTCAGACATCCACTTTGCAGGGCGAACCGATTCGCAAACGACTCACGCAGGCTTCGGAAAGTGCAAAAAGCTCGCCCTTCCCCGCCTCGAGGCGTGAGCATTGATTATATCCAGCCAGGGTGTGTCGAACAGCAAGCTTATACGCCAAAAAGCGTCAATCCACTCGGCAATGTTGACCCGCAGTAATCATTCTGCTCTCGATCAGTTTTGATCTTGCGACAATGCCAGGCACATGACGTCTTCAAGGTGTCCACGATATGTTGCGGCCCTGATTGTTAATTGTGCCATTCTATGTTGCGTACATCCCACGTCGTCGCTTCGAGAAGCCCCAATTCATCATCAGCCTCAGTAGTTTGATGGTCAGACCTTGACATTGACGCGCCGACACACCGACACCAATTTAGCACCAACCGTCCAGGACATGACTTGAAATCTCAAGCAGACATGAACAGACATGGGAGTCATCGTCAGCTCAACTCTTGACCCCCAAAGCAAAGTGCGAGTCGACCAATCAGAGTGGAGTGCGAGATGTGGGGGCTTGCCAAAAAGGGATCCTCCGCTCCTGCACCGCCCAAGCTTCTTCTTCTTCGGACCGCAGCCCTGTTGTTCAACGTGTTGCTGAGCTCCCTTTTTGGCAACTGTCGCGAGTGAGCCAATCCCTCACAAGGTGAAGGATGTATGTAGCATATTCCAACGCGTTGGGCGCCGAATAGGAAACCTTTGCGACTGTCTGTCTACAGAATTCCATGGATCTGACATGGCAGAGGAGGCTGAGCCGCAGCAGTTGTAGTCCAACCCTCTCAATGCTTCTCGAGTATGGTAGGTGGTATGATATAAACATCAGCCGAGCCCTCTGTGTTCCTTTTATCCTCATCAGACTTTACTCTATCTCTACACCATCATCCACATCGCCAAAACTATCTGCACAGCAACCTCTCCTGATCCTGTCTGCCCACATCTTGCACAATGGCAACAATCGTAAACGGCACTGCGTTCGTTCCAGCACTCAATGGCTCTCTCATTGATCCGAACGACTGTACGATTGGCGTGTGTTCGTTGGACTATGCTCAGATCGAGTATATTCCGACATATGGCGGCAACCTGGCGTACTGCATCATATTCGCCGTCATCCTTCTGGCTCACATGGGTCTGGTATGGAAGTACCGCACCTGGGGCTTCTTTGTTGGCATGTTCTGTGGTCTTCTTCTCGAAGTACTCGGTTACGCTGGACGTATTTCTCTCAGTGGCAACCCTTTCAACTTTGATCAATTTGTCTTGTAAGCATCATTCTGTTCCTTGCATCTCGAGCTCTCTGTCTGACGACACCAGATATCTTGTGTGCCTTACCATCGGTCCAGCGTTCCTCACGGCATCCATCTACCTCTGTCTCGGCCGCATCGTCATCGTCTACGGTCAAAACATCTCACGCTTCTCCCCAAGATTCTACACCATCACGTTCGTGATCTGCGACTTTATCAGCCTCCTGCTCCAAGCTGTCGGCGGTGCTCTAGCTGCCACACAAGATGCGTCGGACCCGTCTCGTACTGGCGTTAATATCATGATCGCCGGTCTTGCCTGGCAAGTCGTAAGCCTGACAATCTTTATCGCGCTCAGCATGGAGTTTGTCTACAGAGCACACAAAGCAAGAGAGAGCGACTTGAACTTCGATTTCTTCGACCTCAGAAAGCGTACCATGTTCCGCCTGCTCCCGTACGCTATTGCGGTTGCAACCGTCACAATCTACATTCGTTGCGTCTTTCGTGTCGCAGAGCTCAAGGACGGGTTCGGAGGAGCCTTAGCCAATGATCAAACGGCGTTCATGATTCTGGAAGGACCGATGATCATCATTGCCACGGTCGTCTTGACTGTCTGTCATCCTGGAATTGCATTTGGCAATGCACAGTCTTGGGCAGCTGCAAACTGGACCTGGAAGAAGAACAATAAGAGCGGCAACAACCACATCAGGATGGTGAGCCAGGAGACTACAACACCTTCGATCGCAGAGAGTGAGACGACTGAGCTTCCCGATATGAAGACACGCGTCTGAAGAGTTGGAAATTACGGGATGGATCCAAGCTAGATAGACTAGGATCCTTGGACAAGGGTTACTGAAGATAGAGATTAGATCGCAAGATGGGTAGGGATGGATGTAAGATGTATAAAAGGTTTTTTAATCCTACAACAATAAGCATGCAACCCCTTGAGAGCCTTTCGACAGTGCATCAGGTACAATGTAGAAGGACTGTTGGTTTGTGCAAGTCAAGGCGGGAAATCCTTCACGGTCGGTTGTACCTGCCCGCTTTGGACACAAATAGAAACACGTCCAGGCAGCTGTTTGACAACTATTCTCACCAGTCCCTGACCAACAACATGTCGATCTTGGACCATCATCATCTTGTCATACACTTGTTTTCGCAATGCTCTGGTTGTGTTGTACGAAAGTCAGCAGTTGTACCGTCATAGAGTCTATCGCGTGAGCTGCTATATATCCATGTCTACAACTCCGCCTGACGGCAGTCGGCCGAGTCGAAAGCTCAAAGTCCGCACTGGCTGCATAACCTGCAAAGTATGCGACTGATCAATGTACGTGCCAGGGGGCTACAACTGATGTAGATCGACAGATACGCAAGGTGAAGTGTGGTGAGGAGAAGCCATTCTGTAAGCGCTGCACCAACACTGGTCGCAAATGCGACGGCTATGCCGAGTTGCCAGAAAAGAAATGCATCAAATCTGGCACAACCTCAGATCGACCTGCCGTTACCTCAATACAGAAAAGACCATCGCTTCCAGTGTCTACGGCGAGTCGAGTAGTTCGACGACTGGCACCAGCTGAACCGACCATTGATGCTGCCTTTTTGTCACCAACGATGTCCAGTGAAGATAGTCACTGGATTGAGTTCTTCAGCATGCGCACAGGTCCCGCACTTTCTAACGTCTTGAGCCATTCTTTCTGGTCCTTTTCGCTGCCTCAGTTGAGCTTGTCAGAGCCAGCCATCCGACATGCTTTGGTAGCATTGGGTTCTGCCCATGCACGTTTCGAAGCCGAAGCTACCAATAATCAAGCAGTACAAGATGCGATACAACCCGATTTTACCCTGCGCCATTACAATGAGTCTATCAAACAACTGAAGTTGTATCTCAGCAGGGAATCCCAATCACTTGACATCGCTTTGTTATGTTGTCTCATGTTCATCTCACTGGAATGTATCTACGGAAATCGTCTGCTGGTCATCGATCACCTCCAGAAAGGACTGAATATGCTCAAATCGTCGCTAGTACAGGATGAGGAGAACGAAGCTTCCTCGAATGCCATTGCCAAATCCATCAAGCAGGAGGTTCGTCCACTGTTCCATCGATTGGACTCTCAAACCACCTTAATGGGCTTTTCAGGATCTAACATGTTTAATCACATGGATAAGTTGTTGGCTTTATCTATACCAAGGTCTTTTGACGGTTTTGAGCAAGCCAAAACTTCTCTCGATCTGCTTATTGCTTCGAGTCTCAGTTTTATTCGCTCGGTCCACGACGGAAAGCATGCCGAAGACGGTTCTATCTCCCTTTCGGGACGGACGCTGCAGATTCATCTGTTAAGCGAATTCTCCATCTGGAAGAACAGCATGGCGAACTACGTGAAGTCGTGTAACACATTCACAGACAATGACAGCCGGATAGAGAAATCGCTTCGAACACAGCATACAGCCACCTTCGTATGGCTGGCACGATGCACCGAGCTAGACGAATCTGGCTTTGATGCTTATCTTCCTGAGTTTACGGCCATTGTCAGATGGTCACGAACTCTGCTTACACCGATCTCGGAGTCGAAAGAGTGGTGCTTGCACTCAAGACTGGCTTCACTCTCAGTGTCCAACGTGCCGAGATTTTCGCTCAACATGTCCTCGATCCCGCCGCTTTATCTTGTCGCCATAAAGTGTCGCGATCCAGTCATAAGACGCGAAGCCATATCTATGCTCGAAGAAATGAATGGCCGCGAAGGCCTCTGGGATGCTCGCTTGCATGCGAAGGCTGCCAGGAGATGGGTAGAAGTGGAAGAATCTAATGCGTTGATGTACGAAGGCGCAAAGACCGCATACATGGAGCCGGGTCCGTTAATGCGCATGATTGCAGATGGAAAAGTGAGGGTGCCACAATCGGGCTCTCTGCCGGAATTTCTTCGCGTTCACGATATGGAGCTCAGAGACGTTACAGAAGGTGCGAGTGGTACCTGTAACATCACATGGCGTATCTATCCGAATGGAATTCACGAGCCGAAGGTGCAGTGGAAAGAGGTGCTTCACTTCTGAACCACTTGTCTGTCCACTCCGTATGCCAAAGTATGTAACGCGTGTAGCTATAAAGATGCACAATACTTTCAGGAACAGGATAGTTCCCACTAAGAAGTGACAACTTGTTGATATCTGTTGGTAAAACTCTGTTTCCGTAATTAACTGTGCCTTTGCATGTTGTGTATTTTGCTATAGTTGGGATACCGTGGAAAACAATGAGGGCGTCATAGGTTACAGCAAGCATAAAGAAATATCGTTGAATTGGAAAATTGACCAGATGACATACGAGATAGTTACAAGCAATCAAGGCAGTACTAATGTTACAATGATCCCCTGAATGCCATCCTGATGAATGGAGGGATTTAAGCAAGCTGGAGTGGAAGGAATCAAGCAAGCTGACCACGAACAGCACCAGGAACAGCCAAGCTTGAATGAGTATCGGCGAAGAAACCAGCAGGATTCTTCTCGATCTGGCTGATGTGGAAGCCATCAGCGGTGTCCTTTCCGTTAGCCAAAAGACCAGTCTTGAAAGGACCCTGCTGGCAACCGACAGAACGGCGAACTCCGTTGCCCACGTCCACAGGGTTAGGGAAGGCAATTCTGGGCTGACCGGAAGCGCCCTTTGCAGCCTCATGGATGTGTGTGGCTGTTGCCGCGGGGGAGGAGTATTCGCCGCGGAAATCGTAGAGTTCAATGTTGTAGCAGATCAGATTCAACTCGCTGTTGATGCCGATTTTGAAAAGGCCTGATGCACCCTCAAGACCCCCGGTTGGGGTTGTGCCGTTGACGACTTCGCTAGGAACGGCCTTGACTTCATAGTAGGAAGTGAAGGTGAAGGGCGAGCCTGCCATCTTGGGAGCTTCGGGGCATTTGGCAGGTGCAGCGCCGCCCTTGGAGTAGTCGACAGAGTCCCAGCCGCCGGGGGGAGGAGGGTATTCGTGAAGGTTTGCACCAGTACCTTCGGGGTAGTCAACGGACTCCCAGCCGCCTACTTGCAAAGGCAAGGTTAGTACGAGGAGGATTCCAAAATCGTGGGTTGCATGACTTACCTTTGGGAGCCTCGTAATGAACATCCGTGGGAAGTGCAGCAGCGACAGCTGCAATAGTAGCAAGAGTGGCGGCGGTGAACTTCATGTTGATGTTTATGATGTTGTTTTTATTGTTGGTGTTGGATGGTTTGCTATTCAGTCGTTGGTCGTATTGAATTGTTATCAGAGTTATTGTGATGATGGAGTGCATTTCTGACAGGCAGACACTCATATTTATACCATTACCTCTCCATAATCTCCAAGAACAACCTACCTGCACTGCCATCATCTCTACCATCTATGCTCATTGTGGCCGAGCACTTCAGTACCAAGCACCGATGGAACAGGGCCATACCAAGACAGCTGTTGGTAGGAGACATCCTCAAGGCATACGTCAGAGATTGGATGTGATCTGAGAGGGTACATTTGCCAAGCTTCAATTGCTGAGGAAAAGAGGATTGGCTCTTGAGATACGGCTTCTCGGCGTGTTCTTGCTCGATGGGCGGTTGGTTTGGCATCTGGATTGAGGTTGCCAAGGCTTTGAACCTACTTGATGGTGGAGGAAAGATACTCTGGGCAGTTGAATGCCACCTCCAGAAACGAAGTCGATCCAAGGACGAAATCGATTCAAGTATTGCGTCCCAGACACAAATCGGTATGTACTTGTGGCCTTCGAAAGCTGAATGGATTCAACCAAGATCCTGATGATCTGACATCGTTTCCATGCTCCTTTTCATCAGAACACTACATCGATGAGATTATAATGTTCAATCTTTGGACGTTCACACAGCTTCAAATAGACTCTTGGCGATACGCCAGCATTCATCTTGGACAGAGCTATTTGTGATCTTAGGCATGCTGAACAGCTTTCGCCAATGCCGTGAGTGGAAAGTCAAGAAGAATAGCAAAGCCTTGGAGGAGGTGAGACATGCAGCGCTCAGCAGAAGAGACCTACGTTTCGGCGCGGCCAAGATCTATACCAAAAGACCAAGGAGATCATCGTTGCAAAGTCAAGATGAATACCCCGAAAGGGACTCAGAAGGAGGAAGGGAAGCAGGGCCAACACCAAGGCGATGGTCTTGGCGACTGTTGGAACCATCGAAAGGAATCCTGCGGGGTGCTTCTGACATGTGGAAGATTTGAAATCTTTTGCCTATCTTTACGCCCGTTATGGTCCTGGTGTTTTTGCCAAGTTTGATGTCCCTTCTCTGCTCGAAGAGATGAGTCAAGAAGACCAAGAGAGATCAACTCTTGACATGTGACTTGCTGCGCCCGAAGTCTTTCTTCTTAGGGGAGGTGGATGGTCTTGGCGACCTTCTCTTGTCTTTGTCGCATTCCGTCAGACTTCTGCATAGAGGCTTCGCTCGAGCAAGACGTGCCTCAGAGTGTCGGCGGCGTCATTGACTGCGAAGTGAATATGTAAAGCTCTTCTTGGCGATGGACGATGGCAGGCCGCAGGGACCTGCCTCCCCATGTGCTCAAGAGTCAAGACTGGCATGTTGCAAGAAGGGACCATAGATAGTCAACTGATTGTTCTGATATGATGACTCCACTTAGACCTCATGTACAAGTCAGCGGGTGTACAGTGTGGGTGGAGCGGAGATGTGGAGTTAATGGACGTGGCAGAAAAAGGCGGTCAGGATAATCTTCTTAGCATGCGCCATGTTTTTTTGCCAGGGTCGAGACGCTCACCAAAGACATTTGCACAACACACATTTTCCCTCACACAATGGCTGGAGTCAAGCGCAAGGAAGCACCTAAGGCTGTCGCCGCCGCACGATCTGGATCCGAGAAGAAGCAGAAGCTGGCCTCGACTGCCTCGTCCAAGAAGAGGGCCGCCCCAATCAAAGAACCCAGTCCCGAATCCGACGAGTCGAGCGAAGACGAAGACGAAGATGAAGACGAGCTAGACGGCGAGGACAGCCCCATGTCCGGTGTGGAACAAGAGGCCGGAAACAGCGAGTCGGACGAAAAGAAGATCAGAAGTCCGTCAACCACAAGACCGTACAAAGACACGCCGCTGACACAACCCATAGCTGGTCAATCATCAGCAGAAGCACACGCTGCCCAGCGCGCCCTGGCAAAAGAGCGCAAAGCCGCCAAACCCAACGCAGACATCATTGGCCGTAGCAAGAAGATCTGGGAGAGACTGCGCAGAAAGTCTCATGTGCCCAACGACGAGCGCAAGGCTCTTGTTGCCGAGCTGTTTGACATCATCACTGGCAGAGTCCGCGACTTTGTCTTCAAGCACGACAGTGTGCGTGTCATTCAGTGCGCCCTCAAGTACGCCAACATGCAGCAAAGAAAGCAGATCGTCACAGAGCTCCGTACCGACATGCGCGAGCTGGCCGAGAGCAAGTACGGCAAGTTCTTGGTCGCCAAGATGGTCGTTGAAGGGTCCGTTTCCACTCCTCTTCCCTCACTACTTTCTGAGCTGACACTTCATCCTACAGAGACGCCGAGATCCGCAACATGGTTGTCCCTCAGTTCTACGGCCACGTCCGTCGCTTGATCAACCACCCGGAAGCCGCATGGATCGTCGACGACATCTACCGCCAGGTCGCTACCTCTTCACAAAAGGCCCTCATGCTCCGCGAATGGTACGGTGCTGAGTTCGCCATCTTCGGCAAGACCAAGGCTGCACAAGGTCAGACCGACGACAAGATCACCGCTGACCTCAAGGCCATCTTGGATGAGAGCCCCGAGAAGAAAAAGCCCGTTATGAACTACCTCCAACAGCTCATCAACCAGCTTGTTCAGAAGAAGATGACCGGTTTCACTATGTTGCATGACGCCATGCTCCAATACTTCCTCAACACAACCCCTGGCACTCCCGAAGCTGCAGAGTTTCTCGAGCTGCTCAAATCAGATCTGGACGAGGAGAACGGTGGTGATCTTCTCAAGAACTTGGCTTTCACAAAGAACGGCAGCCGTGTCGTGTGTCTGGCTCTTGGCTACGGAACCGCAAAGGACCGCAAGCTTATTCTACGTGTTTACAAGGATACTGTTGAGATGATGGCTCTGGACCCCAACGCACACACTGTTCTGCTTGCCGCAATGGACACCGTCGACGACACAAAGATGACCGCCAAGGCTCTGTTCCCCGAGTTGCTCGGAGAAAATATCAAGGATGAGGCCGAACGCGAGAACCGTCTTGTTGATCTCATTTCTCATCTGACTGCTCGTATCCCGCTGCTTTACCCTCTTGCTGGTCAAGCCAAGTGGCTGGTTTCTGACGTGCAGAAGAATATCATTGCCGAGGTACAGTCCGTACGCGAGGTGACGTCCAAGAAAAACCCTGAGATCCGTCGCTCAGAACTCATTGCATACATGTCACCTTACTTGTTACCCATCATTCAAAGCCGTGCTGCCGATCTCGCAAGCGTTGGCTTTGGTTGCCAGTACATCAGTGAAGTTCTCTTGGAAGCTCAAGGCGACAAGAAGGCAGCTTGTGAGGCCGTTGTTGCTTTAACCGAGGGCGACGTGACATCAGAAGGACATATTGCACAAAGCGCAGCCGGCGGCAAGATGCTGAGAGCACTGGTCAGTGGTGGCAAGTTCGATCCTGAGACAAAGACAGTAAAGTTGGTCGAGCCTCGTCTCGGCTTCGGCGATATGCTGTTCAAGTCGCTCAAGGGAAGATTCGTCGAGTGGGCTACAAGCCCTTCAAGTTTCGTCGTTGTACAATTGCTTGAGAGTGAAGACGTCAGTGATGCCAACAAGAAGATTGTCCGCGACGAGCTGTCGAAGGGCAAGAAGACACTAGAGAAAGCAGCCAAGGGTGAAAATGCCTCTTCGAAAAAGGCACCTGTCGAGTCAGACGACCAACAAAACAAAAAGAAGAAGAAGACGAACGACGGGCCAAAGGGCAACGCAGGTTCGAAGATTTTGCTCGAGAAGCTGAGCAAATGAGTGTAGGTATATTCTTTTCATGTTGGTGTTCGCTATGTATCCCTCAAAATACCCAGCAATGTTCTTTTTTCTTCTGACGCGATACCTGACTACCTTTCATCTTGCATACTGAACTCCATCTGATTCCATTACTGGAATGTATATTCACAACTTTTCGTACTGGAAAAGACTTGTCGAAACGACTGTCTTGACGAATTGATTCAGAGTTGTTGCTTTCGCCCCTTGTGAAACTGACTTGTCTCCCTCAAGATTGAATCTCGAGAATTGCTACGAGCGATCAAGACCCGGCACCATACTACAGATATCCCGAAGTCGGACGACGACAGTATATTCCTCGACACAGTAATTGTGATCGTTGTAGCTTCTTTGGACTCGGTGGTTGGTGGTCACTTCCCTCGAAAACGCGTCGTCGACTTGGAAGGCACACTTCACTCTCGTCGGCCATCAAATTCACTTTCATTCCTGACAACTTTCACAACTCTTACTATTTCTTCACCATCAGCTTCTTTCTTTCTTCTCCCCCTGACACATCACAGTATCCAAGACATTCCAGACACCAAAGACCTCCCGCACCTTACTACTCTTACCATATCATATCCACAATGTCTCCCCCAACACGCAAATCTCGACCATTCACTTATGTCAAGAAACAGAAAGCACATTCAGACTCCCCACTTGCCTTTGAGATTCTACCAGTCGAAGTATGACTTTCCTTCCATGCTATTGTCCTGACTCGAGGATTCATTGCTCAAATCTCATGCTTCTTCATACTGACCGTCGCTTCCAGATCCGACAATCTATCGCTGGCTATCTCGACGACAAATCCATAGCATCCTACCGACTCATCTGCAGATCGACAAAACACGCTCTTGATGAAGATGAGGGTTCTTTCTGGCGCACTCGATTCCTCGATACCTATGATCCTTCCAAACAGACCCCCACAGGTACACGCTCGGTCGTCAACGAGTGGTTCAAGAAGCAATATCAGTGCCGCAAGCGAATCGAACGCCAAAGATTCGACTTCCAAGTCGGGAACAGTCAGAAGGAGATGGAGTGCTTGTCGTTGCTGAAAGATCTTATCAATGGTGCGTGCTTTTCAATTCATTCGCGGACGGCCTCGCTGACAACCATCAGAATCCTTCAACGTCAACCCTCACAAATCCAGGCAAGTTACAACTCACTCTCTCAACATGGATCGTCTCGGAAAAGTTGTCAAGGACACCGGGCTCCTCGAGTGCGTCTTTCGCCGTCCTTACATCAGAAGCAAGAAGTCAACACCCAACCCAGCCTTGCTCGCCATTCAACTCGTTCTCACTCACCTTTCCTTGACTGCTTCACCTACTTCCAGGATTGCCAAAGCATGGGGCTTCTCCGACTCGCAGTCCTTGGTTTATGCGCAAAATTCGATCCGCCCTATCTTCAAGGGCCCCAACTGTCAGGAGATTGACATTGAGTGGACTTTGCATGTCGTCAACTTCTTCAAAAACCACCTGCTTAACCAGCACGAACTGACCCATCTTCGTTATGATGACCTGGTTGCGATAGAACGGCCGCAGTGCTGGACAAAGCCCTTGTCGACGAGCCCTTTGAAACTTGGCAAGCACTGGAAGGGCAGCTATGCCTACGTCGATCATGATGAGATTGTCCTCATACGCGATGGACAAAACGAGGACTACCCGATCCCAGACCACATGAGTGGCGACGGTACTGATCAGCCTTTCCAAGTGAGTTCCTTTTGAGAGTGATTCCTATCCCAACCCTGCTGATTCAATCATAGAACCTTTGTCTTGACTTTCCTGAAGAAGATCCTGACTTCTGGCCCGAAATTTTCGAACAAATCCTCAAGTCCCGTACCAAGATCCGATATCGTACGGCCACCACACGGGCTCAAAGACGAACTACCGGTCCACACGTCTTGCCCGAAGGCGAACCTGTGTCTTTCTGCTTCAAGGGTGAGGGCAAAGACGCTCGCGAAGGATTCCTGGCATCCGGCTACTTCAACCCTTTGCCTCCTCAACACGGCATCTCTGGCTGGCATCGCATGACTATGATGAAGTATTGGAAAGATGAGCATGGATACGTGGACTACAATTCTTTGTGGGCCTACGAGGGTGTCGTCTTGCCTGGTGGCATGGTCATGCTCGGACGCTGGTGGTCACCTTCGGACGACGGAGACGAATACTCTGGCCCTTTCATCTTCTGGAATGTCGACGCCAGCGTGCCTGGTGGTGGTGAACAGAAGACTGCTAGTGACTAGCATCGTCGACCGTCACTCTTGCCCACCATTCGTCGTCGAACTACAAGACTTGGAGCAAGATCTATCACGAATTCCACGACCATTATGACATATTATTATTCAATCAGCACGACGCTCGACACAAAAACGACTGCATGAAGAAGGACCCACGACTATCAAGTTTTATCTTTCCTTGGATCGCACTCTCTTAGTTCACATTGTCGTTGACGGATGGTCCACAATAGCAGGAGATCCATTCCCATGATTTGTACTTTCTCTTCTTGTATTTTTCTTCTTACTGGACACGAAAAAGGCCTCATACATACTTAAGTAATTGACTAATTGAAGCACTTGCTATTTTGATACTGTCTCATATGTGAAGCGTGGTGAAGAGCAAAAGCGAAGGCCGATATCAACATCATCGACCTAAATGTATCGAGACGAGAGCAACACGGCAGGACAGCAAGGAAGCAGGAGCAGGTAATTCAGATGTGAGAAAGCTTTTGATTTCTATTGTAATCTGTATCAGAGTTTTGATTTTTGACCACGCAGTTGAAATGCGGGTTCCATCCTTCTATAACAAAAAGGGGAAGAAGTTGAGGTATGTTGATGGAAACTCAATGAAGAGGAGATAGAACGCCCAGACACCATCGCCTTTTTTGGTTGAATCAAAAGGTTGCGAAGAGTTTCCCATCCACCACATCACAAAAGGTTTTTCCCCTTTTTGTAAATTGTTACTTTGTCCCGCCTGGTATCATTGCACATGTTGAATCATCATAAGCACCCCTTGTTGTAATTGAGAAAAGACCAAAGAAGAAACATCAGAGAGGGAGACTGTTATGGCAAACAGATCCCCTTCATGCTATGCAGAAAAGTTGTGGAAACGGGAAATGCTGTGGAGAGAAAAGAGAAGAGACGACCGTAAACAGCACTAGAAAAGCATCTAGTATCTGTACATGTCGCTCTTGAAAGGACCCTCGACGGGAAGACCAAGGTACTCGGCCTGGACGTCGGTGAGCTTGGAGAGCTCGGCGTTGACGTGCTCGAGGTGGAGAAGAGCGACCTGCTCGTCGAGGATCTTGGGGAGGACGTAGACACCAACGGGCATGACACCGTTCTTGAGCTCACCAACACCCTCACCCTCGCCAGCGCGAGCGAACTCGACGTACTTCTTGCCGAAAGCCTCGTCACCAGCCTTGAACAGCATGATCTGGGCAAGGACCTGGTTGGCGAAGGAGCAGGACATGACGAAGGAAGAGTGGCCGGTGGCACAGCCAAGGTTGACAAGACGACCCTCGGCGAGGAGGATGATGTGACGGCCGGAAGGCATGAGGAAACGGTCAACCTGGGGCTTGATGTTCTGGACCGAGGTGGCGTTCTTCTTCAACCAGGCAACGTCGATCTCAATGTCGAAGTGACCAATGTTGCAGACAATGGCGTTCTCGGGCATGGCCTCGAAGTGCTTGCCAACGAGAATGTCACGGCAGCCGGTGGTGGTGACGAAGATCTGACCAACGGAAGCGGCCTTCTCCATGGTGGTGACCTGGTAACCAGAGACGGCGGCCTGGAGAGCGTTGATGGGGTCGATCTCAGTAACGAGAACGCGGGCACCCATGGCGTGGAGGGCCTGGGCGCAACCCTTGCCGACATCACCGAAACCAGCGACAACGGCGACCTTACCAGCGATCATGACATCGGTGGCACGCTTGATACCGTCGACAAGAGACTCACGGCAGCCGTAAAGGTTGTCGAACTTGGACTTGGTGACGGAGTCGTTGACGTTGATGGAGGGGACGAGGAGGGTCTTGTTCTTGAGCATCTTGTAGAGGTGGTGGACACCAGTGGTGGTCTCCTCGGAGACACCGTAGCAGTCCTTGAGCATCTCAGGGTACTTCTTGTGGACGAGAGCGGTAAGATCACCACCGTCATCGAGGATCAGGTTGAGGGACTTGCCCGAGGGGAAAGCGGTGAGCTGCTGCTCGAGACACCACTCGTACTCCTCCTCGGTCTCACCCTTCCAGGCGAAGACGGGGGTACCACCAGCGGCAATGGCGGCAGCGGCGTGGTCCTGGGTGGAGAAGATGTTGCAGGAGGTCCAGGTGAGCTCGGCACCGAGGGCCTTGAGGGTCTCGATAAGGACGGCAGTCTGGATGGCTGTGGAAAAGCGGATTAGCTTCAATTCAGCCAGATCTTGGACGAGATGGCGTACTCATGTGCAAGCAACCGGCAATACGAGCACCCTTGAGGGGCTGCTCCTCGGCGTACTTTGCGCGAGTGGCCATGAGACCGGGCATCTCGTGCTCGGCGAGCTCAATCTCGCGACGACCGAAAGCGGCCAAGCTGAGGTCGGCGACCTTGAACTTCTGGGCGGGGGCACTCATGGTGATGGTGTGAAAAAGAGGGGGGTGGGAGATGAGGTGGGAGAGAGATGTAAAGGAAGAAGAAAGGAAAGAGAGCAGAGTGTAGGCCTATGTAAAGTGCTACCAACAAAAAGTGGCCCCACCCCTCTCCCAATCTCGACAATTGCCGTAAGGTCGACTCTCTTCACCGCCTGGAGACCTCCAATCTTTCTGCCCCCCAGCTTTTGGAAGGATGTTTAGCTGAAGCACGTTGCGCAATGTGATCAGTGCCCGCACCGTTCCTTCCAAAAGTGCTGAGTAGGAGGGTTTGGCCAGAAGATTTCTCTCAACAAGCTTCCATGCTCTCTCGTCCAGCCATTCCTCTGCGTGGTCTTGACGTCTTTCATTTGTACCTCTGCCACCGTGTCCTTACCACCAGGGTACTTTTTCTTTGCAACAAATCTGTCATCAATCCTTCCAGCTGTACTCATCCTCGTTTTTAGCTAGCAATACAGCTCCGTCCTCTTCTTTGAAACCGGTTGAGCCTCTGTTTGTTAGATTGCTTAAAGTTCAACATGAACCATCATCTTAAAGTATATTGCACGCGAAATGGACCAGAGAAGCTTCTATCAAACTTGAGTTCATTCTTCAACAATCATGCTCTCAATGCTCAGAAAGAAAAGGAAATTCATGTGCCGAAGCTTTTCTGCTTCTCGTGCTAATCGTAGATGTCGTAGCGTGCAAAGGGGAAAGAAAAAGGGAAACAAAATGTGCTCGTCTGCCTGCTGGAATTCAGACCCGTTACCATGCCATCCGTCTGTGTGCTCGTCTGAAATCGAAAATCAATGCAATGTTTTGTCGTCGTCGTTGAAGTCATCAAGATCGTGAAGAGCGAAAAGGGGTGGCTCCAGAAGCAAGAAAGTGAAAAGGCCGGAAGCGAGGAGTGCCACGAGAAAGGGTATTGAGTTGTGCAGAGCCTGTTGTTCCTCCACAAGATATCATCAACGGAGCTTTGTTATTTGTCGGTCCTCGGGTGTGGGTTTTAAAATCCCTCGTATGGCGGGAGGTCGCTCCTAATACCTCGCAGCAGGAGGGGGTCCGGGTGGTGGAGGTGGAAGATTGCCAGGGTACATCATCTGATTTCCAGGCTGCACGGGCACTTGAGGAGCTCCGTATTGCTGTTGCTGCTGCAACTGTTGTTGTTGTTGCTGCTGCAAGAGGGGAAGCATTCGGTAGAGGCTCTCTTCTTGTGCACGACGTGCCTCTCGGTCCTGTTTCTCGCGACGCTTCTGCTTGAGAGCCTTTCTCTTCTCCAGCTCGTGAATCTCGCGTCTGTCGGTAAATAGTCAGCCAATGTCTCAAAGATCAAAATCATATCAACAAACCTATGCTCGTTCATCTCCTTCCACTCGCTGAAAGCACCCTTGATACCCAATGCAGCAATACCGACAGCAGCTGCATCCTGCACCCAAGCCTTTGTCTGCTTCTTGCGAGCTTCGGCCGGAGACATTTCGCCCTCTTGAACGAGCTTGTGGCGCCTCTCATGGGCTTCCATACTTGAGTAAACACCATGAGCAGCATGAATCGTGGCGACTGTGGCAAGGCCGGCTGTTAGCAGCTCCTTGCCTCGCATACGCTTACGACGAACATCGACATCGGTGCTGCTGCTCGACGAACTCTCGCTGCGTGCGCCGCGGTTGTTGTTTGAGGCAGCGAGGGCGCCCGCACCTGCACCAGCACCAGCGGCGGGGCCTAGGTTACGATCACGACCGCGCTGGGCGACGGCGCGGCTGCCTGTATCTGATTGAGCAGGTGAGCTTCGCTCCTTGTTGCGACGGCGATTGCGGGAAGGGACATACGAGTCTGCAGAGCTGGACGAAGGAGAGCGCCTACGACGTGATTTTGAACGTACACGGTCATAGATGGCCTTGCCAGCTGCTGCCAGAGCTCCTCCAGCTGCAAGCTTCTCGAGCCCACCAGCGCCACCGCCTTGGCCATCACGACCACGCGACTGGCTTCTGCCACGGCCGCCAAAGATTGAACGAGAGCGACTGCGAGAGCGGCCATACGGGTCATCCCTAGCGCCAGCAGGGCCTCTACTTCTACTGCGAGGGCCGTTGGCAAGGCGATTGGCTGCTAGACCTCCAATCACAGCTTCAGCCAGATGACGCTTTGTCTTTTTGTCCGGATTGCGGTCGACAAGCCCATCGATACCGCCAGCACCAATGGCGGCAGTGGCAATACGACGGCCTTTTTCTCCAGTCCAAGGTCCAGGTTCCTTGCGGGATCGGAAAGCCTCGACAGCACCAGCAACAAGAGCAGCTTGAGCAGCCTGAGCCCACTTGCGTTCGGTGCGTCCCTTGGACCTGCTGCGGCTGCGGCTATCGTCGTCAGAGTCGTAGCGACCACCATGACGTGATCTGGCTCTGCCGTCTCTGTCACGACGAGAGTCACGATCTCTGGACCTGCTGCGGCTACGCGAGCGTCCTGTGATAGCAGCGGCGACTCCTCCAAGTCCGAGGCCTTCCAAGATCTCACCGACACCAGACTTGCGTCGTTCAGCATGACGGCGACGAGGGGGTGAGTATTCTTCCGAGTCGTAGTCACGATCATGGCGGTCACGGTAACGGCGGCGATCCTTTGCGCGTCCAGCAGCATATCCAGCGCCTGCAGCAGCGGCAGCAGCGACAGGGACATCATAATCATCGTCGTAATCATCGTAGTCTCTGCGGCCAACCTGGCTGCGCGCACGGCGAGGTGGAGGGTAGTTGTCGTATTCTCTTCTTCCTCCACGAGGGCCATAACGATCGCTCGAGGGGGGAGGGAAGTCTCGTGTGATGTCTTCGACGCTTTCTTCGCGAGGGCGGTAGACCAGATCACGAGGAGGAGGGCCCTTGCCGCGCTCGATGTAGGTAGTTTCCTGGACGAATTCGGGATCGCCGCGTTCGCGAGGTCGAGTGCGCGTCTCGCGATAGCGGCGGCGGTCGTCGTATCCACCGTAGTCGGACATGGTATGGTAAGTGGTCGAGAGTCGGTCGAAAAAGAAAGAGAGAGGCCTGACTGGCAGCGCTCAGTCAAGATGATGGGCGTCACAAGCCTGACAAGGGTGGCTAGTAGGAGGCCTTGGCTTGCGGATGGTGTGGTGGGGTTCGAGGTGTCAAGCGCCTTGCCCGATCGTTCGGTGCAAGGATGTGCTTAATGCGTGATTGAGGTGAAGAATAATTAAGATAAGGATTGCGTCGTGTTTCGCAGGATTTGAATTCACAGGATTTGTCTTGCTGCGCGACAGAGCAGGAAAGAGTGAGAGAAGGACAAGTGAGATGTGATGGAAGGGAAAGCGCGGCGGCTACCTACAGCCCACCAACCAACCGAATTCTCGCAGAAGTCGCAACTTCAGGTTTAAAGACGTGGCAGGCAAAGCAGCAGCCCACACACCACAGACGTCATTCGAGCCTGCCTTTTCGCAGCCCAATCAACCTACATCTGACTTCTGCTTGGGCATTCAGTCAGTCAGCCAGTCAAAGCCTCTGCCTGAAGCCATCAAGTCTATGATAAGCAGCAGGAAGTGTGGGTTGGTATTCTCGTTGAATCTGTCTTTGTTTCGTTTTGTGGAAAGGGCCCGCCCCGTTGCCAAACATCGGTTGGTTCCTGTCAGGGTCAACCTTATTAATCATCCGTGACCCCGCCAGGCCGTGACCCTGCTTTGCCTGCCTACCTGCAATTGCTGTGTCTGATTGATCATTCTCCACAGCCTGCTTAGATCGACTGCATGACGACTGAAACACTTCTCACATCTCGGACTGCCGAGTATCACGAGTCTCCGCATGCCAGATACTGGACTGATGTTTCCTACAAGTACGGGGGTACCCGTCTGAATCTGCTTGACATATGCGTCCCCAAAAGACAGCCTGAAGATCCACATCAGGCAGTATGGCTTGTGTAGGTGAAACACTTTTTCCTTCCGTTCTGCCTCATCTTCTGTTGGTGTTTTCGCAATCTGCAGACTCTTGTCGCATGATACCGGTCCTGTTGCACACCCCAATTCCTCCTTATCATAGGACGAACCCTACTATTATACACCTATCTAGACTTGCAACGGCTGATTCACGATCAGCTATATTCATGGAGGAGCTTGGAGAGATCCTTTGATCGACCGCAAGAGTTTCAACACTGCTCTGGACCTGCTTCTCCAGGATGATCAACCTCACAATATTGCCGGGTTCGTGTCACTTGACTACCGCCTGTCTCCATATCCTTCGCATCCTACATCTCCATCATCTACGCACGACGACAGTCGCAATGTGCAGCATCCAGAGCATCTGAATGATGTCCTCGTCGCTTTGTCTTTCCTTGGCTCGAGCGCTGGTGAGGACGTCGGCCTCAAGAATGGTGGTGCTATCCGCTTGCCAGATACTGGAGCTATCACAGCAGGTCGATATGTGTTATGCGGGCATAGCTGTGGCGCAACACTTGCAATGCAAGCTACTGCTCGCTTGAGTGCCAGATACGGTGCTATACAGCCTCCTGTAGCCTTGTCGGGTATGGAAGGCATCTATGACATAGCTGCTTTGGTTGCTACACATACTCATCCAGCTTATCGTGAGTTTGTCACGGCAGCGTTCGGTCAGAATGAGGAGACATGGGTCACAGCAAGCCAATTGGTCGGCAAAATGGAGAAGTGGCAGGGCAACGTCCTACTCGTACAGTCCAGTAGTGATGAGTTGGTGGACATGGAGCAAACGGACTCTATTGTCAAGAAGCTGGTCGTGCAAGGGTTCACAAGGACATCGACGACATCGACAGGCAACGAGGGCAAACAAGTGCTGAAAGTGGTCATTGATTGCTTGCATGATGAGGTGTGGGAGAAAGGAACGGAGCTGGCAAAGGCGATCAGAGTTGTCACGGATAAGGCATGGATATCTCCTGCGAAGCATTGATTGAGAGTTCAGCAGTGTGGATGGATCCACTGCAGGTTGATGATCAGCAAATGTTCGAGTATGGAGCCTTGAAGCTGTAGCCCATGAATATGGTTTCGAAGGTTATTCGCGTGCAACACCTTCCCCTCAGTCCCCAGTACATTTCGCTACGACCATAACATGAGACGTTCCTCGTGTCAGATTCAAGCACTTCTCCTGGAAGATAATACAATTATTGCGTGAGCAGTGTCAAGCACATGTCACTGGAGATGATGTCGTTTGTGTGACCCTGTAGATGGGTGCCAAGGACCGACAAAGGCCGAAGACGCTGGGGAAATTCTCGACCGACAGCAGCATGTGACGATTGAACAAAGATCTGTCTTGACATAACCATCCGAGCATGGCGGACAAAGTAGCTGGAGTGCCCCTGTCCAAGACGGCAGAGCAGACTGTCAACAATGGTGCAAAGGCTGCTCCCAAGGCAGCAGAGGGCAATCCCGCCTTCCGCATGATGGGTACGTGATTAAGCTAATCTTTCCTCGAGCCAGCGTCATGAAGACGTTAAGAAGAGACGGCGTGAAAGGAGTATCAGAGAATGAGTTACTGATAGAGAAGTCATACAGGTCTACCCAATATCAAAGCCAAACTCCCTTCGCGAAACTGGATGATCTTCCTTTCCATCACAGGATCCTTCGCTGCAGCAGTTTACTACGACAAACGTGAGACTGCTCGATTCCAACAAAAATACTGCGATATGGTCGCTCCGCTCTCGGAAAAGATACTGCCGACAACGACCATGCCCAGGAAAATGACCATCTACCTACAAGCACCACCAGCAGACGGCCTGAGAAGCGCGAGAGAACACTTTTACGAGTACGTGAAGCCAGTCTTGGTCGCAGGAGCTATGGATTGGGATGTCGTTGAGGGCAGAAGAGAGGGTGACTTGCGCTTTGGAGCGGCAGAGAAGATCAGAAGATACAGGCGGAAGGCTGAAGGCGTCCAAGACGATGCTGAGCCTACAAAAGAGCAGGTCGTCGCTGAGCAGAGAGAAAGAGTCGGTTGCGTGGATGAAGCGGGAGTAAAAGGAGATCTGGTCATCGGTAGACATGCGTGGAAGGAGTATTTGCGTGGCACACACGAGGGCTGGTTGGGTCCATTGAAAGAGCCTGTACAAGTTGAAGAAGTCCAAGAGGCCAAGCAGCACATTGACGGCGCACCTTCGTTAGGTGATGCCGCTGTCAAGGCAGCCACCGACTTGACCATGAAAGACACGCCTCCCACGGCTTCTTCAGGCTCATCCACAACCACCGACTCGACCTCCATTGTCTTCGACTCCAATGCCAACGACTCTGAAAACACAACTCCTGAGTCCCTCCCCGAACCACCAAAAGAACAAGAACCCGCAAAACCAAAACTCACAAAACCCGACCCCTACATTTCCACCTCTGCCTACACTAATGCCCTTTTGCCCGCATCAACACCCACTACTCTTGGTCCAGCAATCGCTATCCCCTTCCCTCACCTTCTGGGCTTCTGGAACTTCCCCATTCGCATCTACCGTTTCCTCACCCGTCGCTATGTCGCCGAAGAGATCTTCTCTCGCACTGCAGCCGCTGTCCTTGCATCACATCGCGAGTTCCAAGCTTCGGATGTCGACTACCTGTCGCACGAAGAGAAGGAATGGCACAAGAGCATCAGAAAGCCCAAGGCCGATCCCGAATCAGAAGAGAGCGCTGTGCAACAGGAGAAGAAGGAAAGATTATGGTTGGATGATGTGGTTGTCGATGACAGAATTACTTCGAGGCTGCGTGTCTTTGAATTGCCTGCTGATGGCCAATTGCCCGCGTCCAACCTGGAAACAAACACCACTCAACAGCCCAGTTGGACTTATCAGGGCAGCGCATCTGCTAACAAGGAGTAGACTGGATTGTATACCAAAGTTTCCAGAGATAAGGCCCAGGCCTTTGTACATTTATTACTTGAACAAGATCACTCCTCACATCTGCCTCTACTATGCATCAAACTGGGCTCTGAAGAGGCCTATACATGATCCGATTCTCTCGAGATGTGCCTATTACCATCTTTAGCAAATAGCAGCTTCCACTCCGAGAACTGTGGAGCCGGGCGGGGATGCCGAAATCACTATACTTAAAGCTCATCCTGTGATCACTTGTATCCTTACTTGAAGCCAATCAACACTATTCACTAGAGCCTCTGAAAAGTCCGAGCTATCGACGACAGTAGCTTGAAAACGCATTTACGAGAGCACCGCCAGAAAATCATCATCTACGACAATGTCCACCCAACCCAATCCTCACGATTACAACGCCATCAAGAATGTGATATCGCTCTACTGCATTGCCCTAGACAACAAAGACTGGCCTCTACTCGAACGAGTCTTTGCAAAAGATGTTGTTGCAAAATATCCTTTCAACGATGAACCAATTCTAGGTGTCGATGCTTTGAGCAAGAGGATACAGCAACGGTAAGTTTTCCTTTCGTCACCAATCCCCAATATTGCGTGCGATCGAGTAATGAAAGAAGATGGAGAGATGGACTTAGAGAGAAGTTGTGGAGTTGGAACTGACATGTGGTTAAAATTATAGACTGAAGCCGGTAACAACCCAGCACGCATTGACTACCCAACATCTACTCCTCGACGGAGCTACAGCAAAGGCAACAACTTACTTTACTGGTGTGCATTTGGGCAGAGGTAAATGGGAAGGCCAGCAAGTAACTGCATACGGAAAGTATGTTGACGAACTGATCTGCGTTTCTGCTAGTGAAGCGGGAGACACGGAGATAGAGGCAGGTGCGAGTGGTGTTTGGAAGATCAAGAGCAGGACTGTCACGTTCTTTGGCAGGGTAGGCGAGGAAGGTGTGATGGAGGGGGAGGAGTAGGCTAGGAAGGAGGAGAGACGCCAAAAGAAAGAAGCAGCTGCCGCCGGCCTTGAGAGAATCTACATCTGCTTGAAGACTGTCACAGACTTGCAATCGACCTCCTGACGTGCAAAGGGGTTTTATAGGCTGTTGAAATGCACAGTTGTGATCTTAAAGTAGATTCTGCCATGGAGATAGCCTTGATTGCATTCTCTCTAGAAATGAATCCTTTGCTAGACTATCGCGCGTTCCTATAGCTCCAAAAATCGATTAGGCTGACTACGTGAACATCTGTTGCGATTCCTTGAGGCGCAGGAATTTGCACTGGACGCTATCCTCGACCGACAGGCGCTCGAGGACACGCTGTCTAAGTATGAAGATACGATCCTCGTCCAGGCCAAATTCGATGTTTTCAGGGGCACATTTGCCTTCGAGCTCCTTCGTAAGTTGATAGAACATTGTCTCCAGACTAATCTTGCTGGACAACGAGATCTGCTCCAGATGACGATGCATGTCGGCTTGATAGCCCTATAACCATGTGTTAGTTCCAGAGTCTGTCAGGAACAGCCCTCGATAGCTTACCATGTCTCTCTCAAGCTTGCGAATCTTGTTGCGGACCTCATCCATTTGAATCATCAGTGTCTCCACATCGTTGGCAGCGCTAGATGCGTCGCTATTGGGACTTTCTGCATGGTTCACCTTGTGACGAACTTCTTCAGCCAAGCGATCGATCTGGCTTTGAAGCTTGAAGATGGCGTCGGGGGTTACGTCCAGTCTTAGATGGTTGGCTCTAGGTGCCGAGTTCTCGTTGCCACGGCGTCCAGTGTTGACAGTGCTCAATCTCTCAAGCTCAGAGCGAAGATCATCAACAGTCTTGCTGGCCGTGGCCATGTTGTTCTGATGGATGATCAGAGTCTCTCCAGTCTTCTCCAGGTACGACTTGTGGGAATCTTGAGTTTGCTGGACCTTCGCGATGTCGAGTTTGAGTTGGGCCACTAAGATCATCAGCAGAATCCAGACACAGCGAATGCGTGATTACTTACCTTCAATCATAGCGCCATTATCCTGCGAGTGTGAACCATAGTAACTGTTTGTGGTAATGATACCACCGGACTTGTGCTCAAGCTGGTCGATGCGCTTCTCCTTATCGCCCAGCTGTGTAGTGTGCTGCTTGATTTGAATTCCAGCGCCACGTACAAGACTCTCCACTTTGTCGATACGAGTGGAGTGATGTTGGAAGCGCATTTCCAAACTTCCAGGGATTGCTTTGATGCGCTGCTCCAACTTTAGAGCTTCTTTGGCATTTTCGTCAATGCCACGCTTGCAAACATCCAGCTTGTTGTGGTGCTGCTGAACTTGGGATTTGAGACTGGCGAGCTCACAACGGAGCTCCTCGATCCTCTTGTCGCTTTGGGCCTTTTCTTCTTCCAAGGCTGAGCGCTGAGCCAACAACTCGTGAACCTGATCTGCCAAACGCAGGAGCTTTGTGTGCATAGTCAGCTGATTCTGTTCAAGTTGCTCACTACGTGCGCGCTCGAGTAAGTCGTCCTGCGCTGGTTAGCAAGATTCAGGCAGTTGTATACACAGTGAGCACTTACTGCGGAGCTCTCATGTGGCTGGAATTTGACAAGCGAGCGACTGTGACTAGGGGGTTCGCGCGTGCTGTTGCTCATAGTGGCAGGAGGTGCCTCGCGCGCGCTGTTCATGGTAGGTTTAGAAGCGGGCACGAATGTGTTGTGCAAACTTCCATAGATGCTCTCAAGGTCTTTGCCGCTGCTGGTAGACGAAGAAGATGCCCGAAACTTGTAGTGGGGGGCGCGTGGATTCATGCTTGCGTGTTCAGTTCGCAGATGGCCAACTGAGTTTGAATTGATAAGTTGATGGTCTTGGGGTCGAAGGAAGGAGCGATGAAAACACAATTCAAGGATTGTGCGTTGGTGTTGGCTTCGTTTGTAGTAGTGACGCGAACCAGACGAGTGGGAGCCGATCCGGAAAATGACAACGAGACAGACGAATCAGTTGGTCTGAGCCACCAATCAGTGGCAGTTATATCAGCGATGACGGCTGAGAATAGATCAAGTGAGAGTCAGCGAAACACCTTGTTGAAGGAGCACAAGCAGAGTGTTTCACAGAAGGAAACTTGAGAAGACCAAAAAGTGCAAGAAAGTGATGCAGAAGACGATGAATATATCAAGCAGATCCAAGCATAAAAAGAGATCACGGGTCTGACGGATCGGGAAGTTATTACTCACTTCCAAAGTTATCCACAACCTTCACTTTCCCTCCATCCATCTTCTCCTCCAGCCTCTGATAGTGACCAGACCACCTTTCCACAGGGGCGCGTCTATCAAGAGATCCAAGCTGATTGGTGGAAGATTGACTGGTGGAAGTATTGGCTGATGCAGAGAGTCGAACTCGAGTAAGTTGATGTTGGTGATTAATTGTTGTCATGACTGCCAAGACATGGTTAGCTTTTGATATTGCACTGCTGACCGTCAGACCAAAGGTGATTGTTGTTTGGTATGGCAGAACTTCTTTTTTGAACTGTCAGCAGTGTCTGAAGGAACCTCTACCAAGAACATCCTTGATGGTAACTACCAACACACCACACACTCCCTCCAATACTCTTTATGATCACGGTTTTGAAAGAGAGCCAGCATAGCTTGTGAAATGGTATCATTGTGTTTCTTCTATTATCGTGTAACTGCTTCTGGGAATACAGCCCCTATCAGCTCGTCTAAAAGCGTAAAAACCAGATGCGTACTATGCCAGCATTAGTATATCACCCTCGCCTTCAAAAAAGGTATCGATCGCGAGGGGAGCAGACTTACTTTAATCGCTGATTATTCAGCATGGCAAACACTTTCCTACTCGCGGCCTGCGCGTTCTGCCTTCCCACAACACTCCCTGCCAAGTCCGGCACCAGCGTCGCAAGCAACAACCCTGCTTCTTTCTGACTAGCTGCTTTCTGGGCCGCTGTTCGTGGAACACCGCCTTGCTTCATTTGGCCGTCTGGCCACATGATGTTCTTGACGAGATCAAGGTAGCGAATGATTGTGTCCTCCTGTCCAAACCCTTTCGCTGCATCGCGTACCTTGCGCTCGATGGTGCCTCCGAGAAGTTGATGCAACACAACGACTACGGCACGACCTCGTAGCCAGCTGGTGCCTTTTTGCAACTCAAAGATCTCAAGGAAGATGTCACAGATGGGTTTGACGAAGGGCTCTGCCTCACGATCTTCGAAAGCATTGATTTCGGCCTCGGCTTCTGCAGCAGAGGCTGGATCTGACGAGAACTCAGGGGCATTGGGGTTCAGTGGAACTCCACTCATCTGGGCGGTCGCTGCTGAGATGAGATTCTGACCGGCGACGGAGAGCTGGTCGAGGACTGGTATGTTGCCCAGGAACTCCTCCATACCATCGGTGACTGAGTTATAAATTCTTGTTACAAAGTCTTTCTCGTCGATTTGACTGCCATTGGCACTCGACGTGATTCGTGACTGGGACAGGAAAGCACGAAGTTCTCTACTACGGCAGATGGCCGGGATAAGAAGTAGAGCCTATGAACCGTCAGCAGCTGTTGAGACCATCATGTTATAGCAATCACTTACTTTGAGGTACTTCTCAAGTATGACCCTTCGCTTTTGTAGGAAGTCTTTTTGCAACGTGAAAAGTGTTTGTCGGCGCGGGAACTCAAGGTTTCTGACAGCAGGGAATCTCTCTCGAAGACGCTTGTTCAGCTCGTGGAACTCGCTATAACGTCTAGTCACCATCCACACTGCAGCAGGCATCTGATCGCCTGCCTGACGTCGGACTTCGATAACGTCTTGATCCCGTCAGCTGTATTTCCAGAAGGTAACAATAAACGAAACTCACAAAGCGCGAACTCATGACCATCCTCTTCTCTACCGACCATGATTGATTTGATGTTGACTGCCGCTCGCCCATACAAGCTATTGTCGCTCTCCTGGATAGTGTACTGTTGTTTTTGCATCTCCTTGCGGTGTATTTCTCTTGCTAAGCTCTGCTTCGACTTGCGTAGAATGCGCAATTCAGCTGCGTTATTGGTCAACTCAGCCTTCTTCGTTAGCGAGTCCAGGATGGCATCTTGAGCCGTTAGGCGGTCGATGTCTGCGTTAAGAGTGCTGATAGCTTCCGTGAGTCCAAGATCGCCAGGCGCAGCTTCGTGAATATCGTCCTCGATCGACTTTTCATCCAAGTCTGAATCCTCTTTCTCATCTTCAGCAAACTTTTCCTCTTCTCCAAACAAATCATCCTCAAAGACTCCTTTGCTTGAAACGGCGCCTACCAAGCCTAGTGAGGCAATACTGGGCTTCGATCTCGTCTGGACTAGAGGAGGTCTCACACCATCTAGAGACGTCCTTGGCGAATCATTACTCACACCTAGACTCTCTGAAGAAAAGATCGAGCCATTGTCTGGTTCATCCATGATCTCATTCAAAGCAGCTTGCATGGCATCGACTACCTGCGCAGAATCATCATGAGGTTGCTCGCCATCAATGTCCAAGTCCATGCTACTGAGTGCAGAGACAGATCGAGTCATACGTTCGTCCTCGACATCGTCATCAAACAAAGGCCGAGGTCTTCCGCCATCCATGGATTGCCGTACTGGGCTGGCAACAACCCCGGGTTTGATGAAACTCTTCAGATCGGTAGATGACAGTGCCGGCCGCTTGAGCTCAGGCGCGCGAGGCGACTTTGGCGAAAGCACAGTCGCCGGTCGAGCTTCTCGATGGAGTGGTCGATCCCTCTCACCACCAACTGACAATGATCTCGAGAGTTCTTGATGGCCATCTGAGGTGGCTGACAGGATGGAACTTTCCTCGGTAGCAAGCCATTTGTAAAACAAATCTGACTTTCTGAAATTCTCAAAATGCTGTTCCTTCATCTCTTCAAAGACAGCCGTCTGCGCCCGAAGAACAGCACGTCGAGCAGAAACATAGAGTCGAGCATCTGCTGTCCTGCCTGCCCGCAAGAAGTCCCTCACCGTCCGTCTGTCGTGGTCTGGCACGTTGAGTTCGGGCTTTGTGAGATAGGCTTCATACATCTGCTCTAGGTCCATCCTATCCGAAGGCGTCCATGGAGTATCTTGTAATTCTTGCTCTGGCTCGTCGTTGTCTCCCTCGAGCGGGTTGCGGAAACCGTCTACCACGATCCAAAACTGCACTAGACGCATGCGGCTTTTCCTATCCATAAATTCCATGAAGTAGGAGAGACCTGACGCATTGTGGAGCACTTCGTCCAGAGAGGCTTGGCTCAGTCTCGAGGTATGCTCAATACTAGATGTAGAAGCCTTCACAGTCAGCTTCGGTCTGGCAGAACCGCCGGCGGTGAAGTGGGCGATTTTTTGATCCAAAATGCGCCGTCCAGATTCCAAGCGGCGGAGGTAGACAGGGTCTTGCTCTGGGCCAGAAGTAGCTTTTCGAACTTGACTGGAGATTTCGCTTCTGAAGCGTCTAGCGTCAGAGAGGGTGGCACAATTGCGAGTCGCACGGATAAATCTTTCAAACTGCCTCTCGTTATCGTTTGGCCTCAGACGAGGGAACTGAGCAGCTTTGGGATGTTGGGGGGTAGGTACTGCATGCTCATCCAATGCAGCTCGTAGTTTGCGAACAGATTTACGATCCTGAAGCATGGTACGTCCAGAGTTCTCAATGAGCTGGTTGAAGAAGTCGGGGTCGGAAAGCATCAACACGATCGGGGTGAGAACAGCACATGCGACAATCTCCTTGACCAGGGTGGTTACAGCTGCACTAGTCTTCATGTATTCGGGCATGACCAGAGGTAGTATCTTAGCAATCAGGCGACGCAGGTGAGTTTGCTGCAGCAGCTTTGTGTCGGAGAAGGCCAGAGCAGCAGCTGGGTGAAGCTTGCCATCTCTGAATTTGGCGGCTATGGCAAGGTCCAACTCTTCAGACTCGGTCATGTCGCGAGAAAGATTCTTTCCCCTGACGATACGCTCGGCATTGTAGAAGTCGCGCATATGGTTGGTCAAGATGGGGACAATCCTGGCGACACCAAGTTCGACCATGTCGAGTTGTTGAGTGCGCCTACGCACGTTGTCCAAGACTTGTCTGATTGCACGATCCACCTCATTCTGGAACAGCGGTCGGAGGCTGATATTCTTGTACCAGACGGTGATGAAGTCGCGGAGAACATAGTCCAACAGGGCGTCAATGCTCAGCGAGACGTTTGCTGAGGATGGGTAGATGGGCGTCTTGTCGTATCGTGAGCGAGCCTTGAGAGCAGCCTTCTCTTGCTTCCACAGGGCTGGAGTGACGAACGCGGGAGGTTTGATGGTAGTGGCATGGTTGTAGCGGTAGTTAGGGCCCTTTGACGAGGTCAAGAGGAGGAATGCGAGACCAGCGAGAGTTGCGAGGCAGCCGGTGACAAAGGCGTAGGGGATCCAGCGAAACGACGGCACCCAGTGCGTGAGCAGCAACCACGAGACAAAAGCGGCCACACCAGCCGTGATCACATCCTTCTTCTCCAGGCTCATGGCGCTACCGATTCATGCTGCTGCTGAGCTTCAATTGTCGTCTGTTTACAATTCCAACACTGCTCGCTCTCGATTCATTCAACATCCAAGCCCCGGATCTGCAACGTGCCGCTCACCGTCATGGCGCCCTCGGCCCTGTTGGCCAAAGTCTATTTCATCTACCACAACCTGACAATATCAAAGTACAAAACTCTCCTTGTTTGAGTCAGACAAGCCCTGCGCAAAGGGCAACCACATGGTATAACTAATGCTAAATCTACATGTCCTCGTCGTCTGCACCCAGCAGCTTGGCATAGTCGTCCATTGACGCAAATGTCGGCAGGTGCTTGAGCTTCCTCTTCTTTTTCTTCTTCTCTTCCGACTTGTCCTTCTTCTCGTCCTTCTCTTCTGTGTCGTCTCCCAGTCCTTCAAAGTCAGATGGTAGGTCTTCGTCGTCGCCGAGCATGGCGTCTTCATCGCCACTCTCCAGTCCTTCGAAGCCGTCATCTTCCACATCATCCTCCATATCAGATCCCAAGTCTGCCTCATCCATGTCGTCTTCAGCAAACTCGCCAATCTCGACACCACCATCGCCCTCCTCGCTATCTGAGTAGCCTTCTTCGAGATCTTCCATGTCGAGGTCGTCGTCGTCATCGCCGTCATCGCCCTCAATCTCAGGTCTTGACTCGACAAGGGCCTTCCAGATCTCATCCTCGTCGGCATCGCTCTCCGCGTCGCTGTCAGCAGCCTCCTTCTGCTTCTTCTTGTCCTTCTTGGTAGGCTTGGCGTTATTGATCTTGGTGAAGTAGTCGTGGAAGAAGACCTCGTCGGCTGCAACGTCTTCGACCTTCTTTTTCCAGAAAGCGTCCGAGTTGAGAGGAATGCGGTGAGTAGGGTCGGCACGATCTTTGATGAGTACGTCTGCGGCATTGGATCCTGACATAGGCTGCATGATGGATGCTCCACGTGTTGTTGTGGCTCCCTTGGTCTTTGCGTTGCGGTAAACGAACCTGTCCAGGAAGTGCATCAATGTGTGCTTGGTAGGATCGGGCTTGGGTGGTAGCGTGGTCTGGTTGACCAGTGCCTCAGCGAAAATTGCGACCGACGGATGGAAGTGAGAAAGTAATGGCAGGACTTCCCACAGGGCACTGCGGTCAGCGTTGCTGTGTTCAGGATTTCTCTTCCGTGCATCGTAGCGCACTGCAGGGACTGTCTGTTCCCGTGCCAACTCTTCTGCCTTGTCAGCTCCATCTTCAGGTGCATCAACAAAGTGTTCCTCTTCATCCTCGGGGTCGGCCTCCGGCTCACGGATCATGTTTCTGATTGTGGGGAAAGTGGTTTCGAGCTCGCTGATGAGGTACAAGACACCACAGACGAATGGTGCTTCGTGCATGGTGATTGTTTGTAGCAAGCGCTTGACAAAAGCCTGTACGCGCTTGACGTTGACATCGGATTTAAGCGACTTGAAGAGAAGGTTGAGGTACATGATCTGCTTGGACGAGGTGATGAGGCGAGGGTCGAGGAGAGATTCGTAGAGTGTGCGGTAGAATCGGTCAGCTGAGAAGTGCTTGGTGGCAGAAATCTGTTGAATCAGCATCAAGGCCTGGATGCTGGTGTTGAAGTTGGATGAGTGGGTGACGCGGAAAATGGTATCGAGGTGCTGTTCAAAGGTAGGGTCATCGGTTTTGGCGAAGGGGAAAGCACGGTTGACACCAGTCAGAACGGCGGTAATCATCTTCTCGTTGAGTTCGCTGTCAGCAGCATCAGCCTGCTCCAAAGCCTTTGCCTTCTTTGCGGCCATCTTGCCAGCCTTTCCGCCACCGCCTTGAACTTTTTGAGCCTTGACCTTGGCATGTGATCTAGGTTTTAAGAACTGAATAAAGAGGCCAAAGTAGATGTCGAGCAGCTTGTTGGCGACTTCAGGCTCCTTGACGCTGAGAATAGTTTGGTTGAGGGTGATGATGGAGTAGTACTTTGCATGAGCGGCTTGTCCAGGACGGAAGAGCGATTCGGTCTCGATGGCACTGACGATAATACCCTTCATGGCCGGATGGGTGTTTTCCAGCTGCAGCAGGAGATATGATGTGCGTGAGGCGATCTTCTTGTCCTTGTCACCGAGCTTGTTCACCAACAACCTCAAAAGGTTCTCCTCTTGTTCGGGCTTGTCTCTCAACAACTCCCAGACGTATGTGATCGATCTGCTTCTTGCGTATTCAACCTCGTCACTGCACCAACTCTCCAGAATCTTCAAAAGCTCAAAGTATTGCTTCTTCAACCAGTCCTCGAATGCCCAGTAGATAAGGTGGGTCTTCTCAAGACCCTTTGGCAAAGGACTGCCAACTCGCCAGATAGTGTGGTGCTCATCGAGGGCCTTGGCCAAAGCAGGCTGTTTTGTGAAAGCGCGGAGCTTGCGGTCACCAGGAAGGACATCACCCTGACCCAGCAAATCCTTGATGGCAGCGACAGCCATGAGAGCCTGATTCCTACTCTTCTTTCTTGCCAGACCGAGCAATGTCTCGAAAGCTTTAGTGTTGTGTAGCGGTGACTCCTGTACCAGCAGGGTCAGGGCTGAAATTTTATCCTCAAGGGTACCGGAGGCCATGATGGTGGACAAGAACTTGTGTGACGAAGAGGCAGAGTTGTTGTTGGCAGCATAGTTCGTGTTTTCGGACTCGAGCAGAGTGTAGGCATAATCGTAAATTTCGTCGACCAATCTTTGGGCAGGTGGTTGAGCGGATGTGGATACGGGCAATTCAGGCAATGCAGTCGCATACCAGTCGGGCCTTGGTTCAAAGATCTAGGTTGTTGTCAGAAAGCATGCTCAGTGCAGCAAAATCGCAGGCCGCATACCAGAGGAGTCTTCTTTGCCTTTTGTTCACCACCTTCTTTCTTGGAGTATTCCTTCTTCGCGTACTCCTTCTTGGGAAATGTTCTCTCCGGGCGCGAACCTCCAGCGCGGGCCTCATCGGCAGAGCGCTTCCTGGCAAAGCCCATGTTTACGGCGTCTTGTATGAAGATGTCTTCTTGGACAAAAAAACACGATCGTCTGTCTTCGGCGGCGTTCACATGCGCCAACCAAGAAGTTTTGCGGGAGCCGTTCGGCTTTTTTCCCTTCGACAATTAAACTCCGATAACCCCGGCCAAACTGCTTTCATTGCTGAGTCTGGCCCAGTGACTTTGACATCTACCAATCGATACTCGTGAGTCGAGAACCATATAGTAATCGGCGCGCGGATGTACTCCCAAGTCAGATCGTTGGGATGTGTGCCCTTGTCTCGAGCTGTTCACCGCGTTGTGTATACGTTGCCCGGTAATTTGTCAAGAACTTGTTCGAGGTCAATATCATCGAGCAGCAATATTCAGCGTCTCTCTCGCTTCTGGATCCCTACTGTTGGCGCCGAAAGATCTAAAGACGCCAAAGATGAATCCCATGAGCTTCTCATCAGAGCAGGCTATTTGAGACAAGCCCACGCTGGCATTTTCCATATGCTGCCGCTGGGCAACCGTGTACAACAAAAACTCGAAGCCTTAATTGACAAGCACATGGAGAGCATAGGTATGCATATCGTGTATGGAACAGGTAGGCGCTATCGGCTGAGTTGTATGTAGGTGCTGCCAAAGTATCTCTGGCTACCATCTCCTCAGAGGATCTCTGGAAGAAGACTGGCAGATTCGTGGGCCATGGCGGCGAAGTAAGTACATCTCTCCTTCATCTTCAATGACATTATCTCCACCAAATCTTTTTACAAGTCCTCGAACAAATCACTTATTGTCCAAGTTGTTCGGTTTCAACGACAGAAAAGATGCAAAGTTCTTATTATCTCCAACGCATGAGGAAGAAATCACATCTCTGGTCGCAAGCACTGTTCAATCTTACAAGGATCTTCCTCTCCGACTCTACCAAATTGGACGCAAATTCAGAGATGAGGCTCGTCCTCGACAAGGTCTTTTACGTGGTCGAGAGTTCACCATGAAAGACCTCTACACCTTTGATATCACCGAACAACAAGCACGACAAACCTACGAGGAAGTACGACTAGCATACAGGGCTTTCCTCGATGAGCTCAAATTACCCTATCTGGTTGCTGAAGCGGATTCTGGAAACATCGGTGGCACATTGAGTCATGAATACCATTTTGTCTCGGCAAAGGGTGAGGACAATGTTATCAGCTGTGGCTCATGTGGCTACACCATCAACGACGAACTCGCCATCACCTCGATCGATCAACCAGAACAAGTGCCCATCGAACACAAGAAAGACCTTTCTCGCTGGACTGGCATTACCAAAGATCGCAACAGCCTCGTTGTCGCATGGTTCCCAACTACCACACAACAATCCTTTGGAGATGATAACACCAAGAACGAAATCAATCCAAATGTTATGAAAGCGCTCGTTCCAGATGTCGACCTCTCAGTTGAAAATCCACTGGAAATCTGGGACAAAGCCAATCCGCGTCAAGAGACTGGCTCTCGTCCATCTTCAGCCCAAATCATCGAAATAAACGACGAACGACTTCCTGTCAATAACTCAACCTGCGCCGATATCCAACAAAAACTCCAGCCACGCGAGCTCCTCCTTCCCTCGGGTAAATTCAACAGCGTGCAATTCCAATTACGACCGAGAAAGAACGGAAAGTCGATGCAACTCACTCGTACACTAACAGGCGATCCCTGCCAGAAGTGCGGTGATGGCAAAGTCACCGTCAGCCGCGCGATAGAGGTTGGCCATACATTCCACCTCAGCACGCGATATTCGTTGCCTCTTTCGGCTACGTTTGTCGACAGCAACGACGTGCGCCAGACGATCGAGATGGGCTGCCACGGCATTGGTGTCTCGCGTCTTGTGGGTGCGATCGCGAGTATGCTGTCTGATGCCAAGGGGTTGAACTGGCCTGCTGCTATTGCACCATTCTCTGCTGTTGTTGTTCCTGCAAACGGCAATGAGGATGCTGCTGAGGATGTCACCAAGAAGCTTGTGTTGAGTGGCTTCGATGCCGTGTTGGATGATCGCAAGAAATCTATGGGTTGGAAGTTGAACGATGCAGATTTGGTGGGATACCCGTTGATTGTCGTATTGGGAAGAGCATGGAAGACAGAGGGTAAAGTGGAGGTGCAGTGTAGACGGCTAGGTATCAAAGAAGAAGTGCAATGTGGTGGCGATGTCTCAAGTGCTCTTGAACAGAGGCTTCAGAATCTCCTAACGCAGCTGTAGATGTGAAACTACAAAAGATTGGGGTATATAGTGGTTTCTGTACAATCATCCTAGCTGACAATTTGCGTCAGATGTTTTCTACTCCATGCCATCCATCAGCTCAACACGATCGAGCATCATTCCCCTCAAACCACAGAACTCCTTGAGGTAGTCCCATTCCTCACCTTCTTCTTCTCCCCACTTTTCTGTGCTTGCGAAGCCCCAAGCCTGGGAGAGCTTGTCAAGGGCGGCTCGTTCTTCTTCGCGTACCCAACGTTCCCACAATGGCACACCTGGAGCCCAGGTAACTCTGACCATTTGGTCATTGGCAGTGGTCAAGGCAACGTAGCCAATACTGCCAACACATACACTATAAGTCATCATAGCGGCCATGGCGATATTAGTGGCCATTGCAGGATCCATTGTGTTCTGGTAGTCACTGAAGCGTGTTGCAAGTGTATAAGCGGCAGGTGGAGTCAGCAGGAAGCCAGTCAATGGGAAGAGAGCACTTCGCAAGAACTTGGAGCGCTTGTATGCTGTTGTACAGTATGTAGCATCAATGGTGGCCAGGGCAAGAGACAGATCGCGACTGGCGATTGCAGCGTCGATAGCCATGTCAGCCACGGCAGGTTGTACGGCAGCAGCAGGCTTATCGGGGTTGGGGTTGTCGTAGGTGACGAGATCAGCTTTGCTGGAAGGCCGCGGTACTGGCTTCTCACGGTATAGGGTGAAGACGGCTGGGAAGGACTCTGGACGTTTCAATAGAGACTGCAGATCGACGTAGAGCTTCAGGATGCTAGGGGTAATGAAGACGGGACCATAGAGGAGCATGTCAAAGGCATTGGTGGTCAGAGCATCCATAAGGCGTATCCTTGTGATGGAGGGTTTTGAGGAAGCGTCGAGGTTGCTTAGTAGCGCAGAAGTGGCTGTCTTCTCCGACTGAGTTGTTGTTGGCTTTTGCTGAATATCTTTGGTGCTGACCAGCTTCCGAGCCATGAGATTGTACTCGGTCAGGACATGGACGACGTCTTCTTCTGTTGGAAGGGCCGGGTGCTCGAGAACAGTCTTGGCCAGTTTTTGAACTCGAGCGTTGTATTCAGACAAGTCTTTTTGTGATATTTCGGTTGGTGGAGAGGCAGTGGCAGCAGGAAGTTCATCTTCAGTCGAGACGGCAGATGATGCGAGCCATCTGCGCAATTGGTGACTCGAGGCATGCCTTGATCCGAGGGTCCTATGGCGGGTTTGCGTGTGTGTAGAGGTGGACGAGATGGGACGAGATTGCTGGATAAGTCGGGCGGAAGAAGTCCATGGTGCAGCAGCTTGTCGCGTGCCAGCCTGGCGACAGAAGTGGCATAGGGAAGCGGATCGAGGTGGAACAAAGGCCTTCATGTTTGGTTTGTGTCGGCGACTGGTCAATGCCTGCCTGTCGCAACTTCCAAAGTTCGAGTGATCTTCTACAGTATGTTCTTAGGGTTCGGGCCGAGACTTGCGAGTGACGACGCCGTGCTCAGCCATCATTCAGTTCATCGAGTGGGCACAATTCCACCCTCCACCAACCACCACATACACATACCCACCACAAATCACCTCGACGAAAACGCCACGCCCGCACCTCCTCTGGTCGTCTATCCATACTCGACGTCTCCATTCGACTTGGTTCCCTCCATATCTCTGCCAGCGCGCGCGCCTGCCTGCTGTCTCCCGTCACGCGCCCGCGCATTCTGTCCGTCTTGAGTGCCCAAGGCTACCATAATGCCGCCTCCACCACCCCCTCCGCCCCCAATGCCGCCCGGCATGTCAGGTGGTAAGCATAAGTCTATCATAATACTCGTTGTCACCTGCGCTGACTGCGTTGCCCAGGCCCACCACCTCCCCCTCCACCACCACCCGGAGGCTTGCCCAGTAGACCCCCCGCTGCTGCTGCCAAAGGTCGAGTATGTGCCGCAAAAAGTCGACACCCATCTCATTCTCAACTAACACACTCTAGGGCGCTTTGCTAGGAGACATCACAAAAGGCACCAAGCTCAAGAAGGTCACCCAGGTCAATGATCGTTCTGCTCCCATCCTCGGAAATGAAAAGAAGTCGTCAGGTCCCGTCGCTATGGGTGCTCCCCCAGTACCAGGAATGCTCAAACCACCCGGAGGCTCTGCTCCTCCACCTCCTTCCGGCGGCAATAGAGATCGTGCCTCGAGCGATGCAGGAGCTGCTCCCCCTCAATTGGGAGGCCTTTTCGCTGGCGGCATGCCCAAACTACGCAAGTCAGGTGGCGTCAAGACTGGTGCAGATGAGGATTCGTCATATTTGGGAGGTTCGGATGCTCCATCTCGTCCCGTTTCTGCCGCACCAAAACCTCCAGGTGCTCCTCCTCGCCCCGCCAGTTCTGCTCCGCCAGTCCCCCCACCAGCTCCCCCAATGGCACCACCACCAAATCCTGCTGTATCCGCCCTTAGAAACAGCGTGCGACCCGGACCACAGACTACAAGCTCCTCGCCAGCTGTACCATCCAAACCCAAACCTCCAATTGGCAAGAAACCGCCCATGCCGCCTCCATCTTCGCGCAAACCCTCGGGCAACATTCCACCTCCTCCATCTTCTGCCTCGCCAGCCCCTCCAGCCGCCCCTCCATTGCCCCCGTCCTCAGCCCCTAGGCCACCACCGCCTCCTCCTTCGATTAGCGCACCACCACCACCCATGAGCAATGCCCCATCCTTGGCCGAAACAGCTGCGCGCAACGCATTTGGCCGAGCCTCGCCTGCCGCTCCTCCACCACCACCACCTCCTCCACCAGCCAGTGCTACGCCTCGGAGGTCGCCTGCACCTGCACCACCACCGCCTCCGCCTGCCGCCGCGCCTTCACCACCCAGACCACCAATTGCAGCACCTAGTCCACCAGTCGCAGCGCCTTCACCACCTCCCTCGGCACCACCTACACGACCTCACGCAGGTTCCATCTCACGTTCAACCCTGGATGCCTCATCTTACACATTGAGCAATGGAGCAAAATCACCAAGTATGTCACAAGGAACAGGCGGGAGCAGGATGGGAGGAGGGCGCATCACGATCGAAGACACCCGCTTCAAGTTCCAGCCTGATGAGACGCTTCCCAAGCCGCGAGAATTCTCGGGAGTCACAAAAATGTACCGGGCGGGGAGAGGCAGTACGGTGCCGTTAGATCTTGCGGCTTTCGAATAGTTTTGAGCATGTTCATAGAGGAAGACGTGTGTGTTTAGGACAATCAGAGTAAAGGTGTAAGATTGTTCAAGCATGGGGGTATCGTACAGAAAGAGAAATGCGAATCTCGACGTCGGCTTCAGAGATGAAGGCCTTCTTCTTCCTGAACGTCTTGTGTGTCTTGGGCCAGCCTTGCCTCAAGTTGTGCTCTGAGCTGATCGTCTGTCAAGCGTCCGCTTCGAGGTTGTGATTGTGTTGTAGTTGTGGATGCAGAGTCGCCGTTGACCATTCTCTCGCTGACCTGACGATCTTCGACTTCGGCTTCTGACCATCTCATGCCTCTCTTCTCGACTTCGGCTCGTAGCAGGTCGATGCGTTCGTTCATGCGGCTGATGACAACGAGGTTCTCGTACATGGCGTCTTTGCAATCTTCACCATCTACATCAGAGCTAGTCATTCAGAGTAAGTAAAAGTTGACTTACCTTGATCACCTTCGTCGGCAAAGGGGACCATCTGCTCGTTAGAATATCTCAGATGGTTCATGTTGTTGCGCAATTCAGCAACTTTGGAGTGCAGTGCGTCAAGGGGCAGCGACTCGAGAGCTTCAGCGAATCTGGCTCGGTCGATAGGTAGTGCTTCGTGCGACATGACGACTGGTTGAGCTCGGTGTGTAGTGAGTGTGACTAGTAGGAGACAGCAGGTGATCATTATTCATCCCAGGCAAACACGACCATGACGCCGCTTCCATGTGGTCCGAGCACCGCCGAACTCCGCAATTCATCATGGTCCATTTTGTCGTCGACGACATGATGTTTGTGTCTTTGTTTTTTCAATATCTGCCTTGGATCGCGTGTCTCGCAATTCTGCGTGGTTGCTGTGTATGATTGATACGCCATGAACCATGCTCGTCCGGTGGTGATGCGGGCTTCATGTTCGACATCTTCATCACCTTTTGCGCCATCTTCTCTAGCATCTGTCCTCGCTCGTACCGAGGCTCGCAGCCACTTACAATCGCTTCTACGCTCTCGATTCACGTTAGCTTCTGGTTTGCGCAACTTCTCCGCCTGTACGACCTTCTCGGCTCGTAATCGCTTCATCCCAAGACCGCCTCCTGTTGTCCAGAAGACTGGCCGGGGTTCGCAAGATGGCCAGAAAGTAACCCGCAGACGTAGGGATCTTCCCACTTGGAGAGACTACGATCCAGAAATTGGCATACCCCTGCCCTCAGGAGAACTCGATCAAGCCACCATCGCGGAAATTTTTGGCCCAGATATGCATTGCGACGATGGCAACCATATCCTGCGGCTAATGCATTACCGTAGACTCTCAGGCAGTCTCATTGATATAGGTATTGACTTTCCGAGAGAATCGGGAATTTCACCCGAGATGGCTACTAAGGCTCTGGAATACATCAGAACGCTGGATCCTGCCTTTGATGAGAACGAGGCCGGTGCTGCTTGGGCAGAGTCAGAGATCATGAAAGTGGAGCAACAGTACATGGCACGCGCTGAAAGGCTAGGTATCTACAAGCGTACCGACGATAGCCAGCCAGACGATTCACAACAATCTGCCAGCTCTTCCAATATATATGGAGAGAGTGCTTTGGACCAACTCAGAAAAGCGAACAAAGCAAGATGGATGGAAGAAGATAGAAAGAAGGAGGAAGCCAAGAAGCAACAGGAAGCAGAACGACTTGCTACTCTCAAGGCCGAGGCCAAGGATAACAACTCTGGAGTTGAAACAAGAGAGGAAACAAAGGAGGAACCGGGGAAAATTTTCAGTCCCTTCGACGAGATTGCTCTTGCACAGCCTACCCAGAAGGCTTGGTTAGAGCCCGTGGAGCGCAAGCCTTGGGTCAAGTACTATGAAGAGCAAGCAACTATCATCAAGGACAACAAGATTCCTGATCTCTCTACCCTCCGCCGATTAGGCCCGTCCGCTTTGGTTCTTTTGGTTGTTCTCGCTGGTTGCTGGATGCTTGAGGAAACATATAACCCTCCTCCAAGATCAGCGAGGATGTTCCCTGATGTACCGCCAGCTATTGCTACCCTCGGGGCCATCACCGCCATCAATCTTGCCGTGTTCGTCGCTTGGAGGATTCCGCCGTTATGGAGAACCATGAACAAGACTTTTCAGGTCACTGCGGCATATCCATTCGCCATTGGAACTCTTGGTGCACAGTTCAGTCATCAAAGCTTCCGTCACCTGTTCGTCAACATGGTCATGCTGTGGCCTTTTGGTTGGATTCGTAAGGATTGGGCCATGCACCGCTTTAGCTACATGACACTAACTCAATGACATGCAGTACACGATGATGTAGGAAGAGGTACCTTCCTAGCTATATACCTTGCTTGTGGTACTGTGGGCACGTATGGCTCCTTGGCCTTCAATGTGCTCGCCAAGCGTTGGATGAACTACAGCTTCGGTTCATCTACTGCCGTCATCGGCACCATGGCCGCAGCCTGTCTGGTCAGAGCAAAGTAAGCGATTTCTACCCTTGAATATCTGGCAGTCTCACTAATCACTTGTGCCACAGCAACAACGTGACAGTGCTCGGCTATGAGATCCCAGACATCACTGGTCTGACTGTTCTGGGCATGATCGCTGGATTCGAAATCTTGAGAGCATGGCGCGGCAAGAACACCAGAATTGATTATCCTGGACATCTTTCCGGACTTGCAACAGGCGTGCTCGCGGGTCTCTATGTCCGCTCGAAGACTCCTGCCACATTGATGACTCGTAAAGAGTTCACGTCCGTGCAAACTGAGGACCCCACCGACTAAGAAGGTTGGTTGTGTACTAGTCAGAGGCTCAAATGCTACAAGTCATTGCGCTCCAAGCTCCGCCCCTCTCGCAACCATGCAGTGCGAGGCCTACGCTACTAGCATGCTCGGGCATCTCTAAACGCCATCTGCCTCAAATCAGCCAATAATATGTGATTGTCAAGGCATATCGTCTAGTTTTCTTTCGGCTATAATGTACAGATACGCGGCTATGCTAAGCGACTCGTCAATCAGGAAGGCAAGGAATATGTACGAATATTGATTGTAACCATATACCAAGTTAATTCAACACTGTACGAGAGCTTGGGCTTTTTCTGCCTGGGCAGCAAATCCAAAGATGAGCCTCACTGCTCGGCCGTGAACTTTTGTGGGTCTCCTCATCTCGGAAAGGCAGAACCATCAACCGTCACTGACTGTCATCTCTAGCCGACGGCAATACGAATCTTGCATTGACGAACGCCTGAAAAATCATGACGGGCACCGTATCGGGGTTCACTGTCTGAAACTGATATGCTTTGCGTTCAATGGCTTGGCATTGATTGGATCGTAGTCGCAACGGAGTTTTGCTTCGAACATCAACTTGCAAGGACAAAACTCTCAACTCTGGACTACCAAAACGTAGTAAAGATAGGGCACTGGATTCAGTACATTATACTCCATCTTCAATAAGACGAATTCTTTGGAAATGTATTAAATATATTGACTGCACTGTCTTTACCTCCTCCTCCCTTTAACTCGGCCTCGAGGAAGTCTGAGAGTGGGAGGCGTCAAGCCCTTCTGCAGCCCCACACATTCATCAAGCCAACGGGCCGGTCTGTGCGCCGCCCCATTTCATCACCGCGAAGGATAATCACCACGCAAAAGGATAAATCATCAAAGGATTATAACCTCTCGTGGCTTCGCGCCTCTCAACTCAGACCATGCTTCGGTCGTCATATACTTTATCTTTGTGCTATCCCTTTTTAATTTTGTTCAAGACGCGCCTGTTGACCTGTTGATTCCTCTTGCCTTTTGTACTATCCTAATACTACAGGAAAAACAAACATCTTCCTCCAAAAACACAACCTCGGCAAGAGCAATCCGTCGATACCTGGAAAGCATTTTCAAGCAGGCTGGCAGGATCTTCTTATCAGCATTCTCTCTATCTATCGAGTGTTGGACACATCTGGATAATTGACACAACCTGCTATGGATGCCAAACAGGATCCCTACACCTGGGAAGGTGCAACTGGATGGCGGCAATATCGAATGCTAAGACCAGGCCGTGGAATGTACCACGACGTCAAAAGACGACTACCATACTACTGGAGCGATATCACAGATGCTGTGACATATAGAACATTCGCCGCTACAGTTCGAATGTACTTTGTCAAGTATGCCTCAAGTTAACATCAGAAAACAATGACATCAAGACTAATGATCTATCACAAGTCTATTACCAGCGTTAGCATTCTTGCTAGACATGAACCGTCATACAGATGGCTTCTTCGGTGTGAATGAGGCATTGTTCTCTTCTGCACTTGCAGCAATCGTGTTTAGCACTCTGGCTGCCCAACCACTAACGATCGTCGGCATTACTGGACTGATATCCCTTTTCAACTATACCATCTACGATATTGCCGTAAAGCAGGGTATTCGCGACCTGTATCCGGAGTTTCTGGCCTGGGTTGCCATCTGGGCAGCAATCACTCATTGGATAGCATCATTTGGCAACCTTTGTGATTACATGCGATTCATTACCGATTTCTCAAGTAATGCTTTCGGCATGTATGTCGGTATCATCTATATGAGTAAGTCATACCGCCAATACGTATGCCGACGTTTGCACATGCTGAACCTTCTGCAGTCAAGGGTGTCCAAGAACTCATTGCTCAATTCTACGAGAGCACACATACGGCCGGCTTCCTTAGCATTGTTGTCGCACTGTGCTATTGGTTCACAGTCTATGCATTGGAAATGCTTCCACACACCATTGTCTTTACTCCAGTCACTCGCAAGATTCTGTCTGACTACGCATATCCCGTAAGTCATTTACTTCATACCAATTTCAAACAAGCCTAACAAGCATTCTTCTAGATCGCCACCCTATTCTGGACTGGCTTTGTGCACATTCCAGGAACCATCAAATCAGCAGACGTGCTCACGTTGCCTATCACTAAAGCATTCTACCCCTCAACTAACCGCAGCTGGTTGATTCATTTCTGGGATCTTCCCGTCAAGTGGATCTTTGTCGCTTTGCCCATTGGCATACTTGTGACCTTGTTGTTCTACTATGACCACAACGTCAGCAGTATCAATGCTCAAGCAAGACAATATCCTCTCAAGAAGCCCGCTGGATTCCATTGGGACTTTGCTCTCCTGGGTGTCACATGTTTTATCGCTGGTATCATTGGAATTCCTATGCCCAACGGTCTGGTCCCTCAAGCTCCTGTCCACACAGACTCTTTGACCGAGTACAAGGACAAACTCGTCATCAGTCACGAAACCGAGGATAACAATGGTCAGCCCATGGAGCGCAGGAAGAAGATCTTTGTCGCCGAGGCGGTAGTTGAGCAACGCATCAGTCATTTCCTAATGGGCCTCGGCATCGTAGGCACAATGACCGGTCCTCTCCTCATTGTGCTGCACACGATGCCCCGCTGTCTCTTCTGTGGTGTCTTCTTCGTTGTCGGTTGGGGCTCAATTGAAGGCAACGGCATGACGCAAAAACTCCTTTTCCTCATCAAGGAACACCGTTTCATCGATCCATCCGAGCCACTCTTACAGGTTTCGAGGAGAAAGATTATGCTCTTCCTTCTTCTCCAGATCCTGGGTGTTGGTTTCAGCGTCGCCATCTCGCAGACTATTGGCGCTATCGGGTTCCCTGTCATCATTATATCGCTTATTCCTCTGCGCTGGTCGCTGATGCCACACTTCTTTACGCGCAGAGAACTGGAGATCATGGATGCACTCACCGCGGATTCTGATGTCGTGCTGTGCAGTTTTGGTGGTAAACCTGTTATGCCCGAAGTTGCACTAGAAAGAAAGAGACGAGGTTTCACTGCTGAGGAAGAGGGAGATAGTGGGCATATGAGTGATAAAGAAAAGGACAGTTCCACTCCAGGAGAGGAGAGTCCTGAGCTGAGGAGGAGGTTAGAATTAGAGCAGTCGGGTCGTGGAAATGGGCCTTACACTGCTGGTAAGCATGATTAGATGGTTTGCATTTCAAAGATTTACACGCAAAAGTAATCTAATAGGAGGTTGAAAGTGGCGTATATACATATATTATCGTCATCAACAAAGCACCGAGATGACATTCGGATCATATCTCATCCCTTCATCGTACCTGTTTTCGAAAGACACATCTACACCAGTCTCAACACCCTGAGCTACTAAGGCGTTGGATAGCACGTCAGGATTCCATTGATCCCAAACAAGCGCAGGCTTTTGGGAGACCAGAAGCTTCAATGTCTCAAGCACGGGCGTACATGCAAGTCGGCTATGCAGGAAACTGGAAATGACTCGGATAAGACCTTCCTCATCAAGCAGGGGCTCAGTTCCTGGACAATCTTCGGCTGGAAATTCAAACCCATCAAGGTTGATCCAGAGACACATCAGAGTCTTGGGCAGCACGACTCCCAGATTCACAATTGCGATTGAATTGAGCCTCACCTCCCAATTCCCATCCATCTCCCATGTGCGAGCGTCTATCAGTACTCGTATAGGTACATGTAACATCATCAGCCTTGGAAAGTTGTTAAATGTTAGCTGACCAACTACGTTGCCCCGATAGTCGTTCCAGGATCCCGAAGACCAGTGGAGTTTTCCCAGATGCAAGTATAGGGTTTCAAGAGTCGATTTGACGGACGATAGTGCCTGTTGGAGTGGAAGATCAACACGTCCCTCTTCTCGGGACGCACTATCTTTTGTAGTCGTCCAAATATCATGTTTCAGCGTACGCAGTTTCGGACACCCCTTCAGTATATGAGCTAATTTCCGTTCATTCAAGAATGTGAGGGCAACCTCGAGCGACTCAAGATTTGTAGTCAATGGGATCAAGCCCTCGAATGGCCATCTGAAGCACATGTTTTCAGGAGGTTTCGGCACATTTAGCGAGAGATGATGAACGTTGGGCAGATTGAAGAACAAAAGTGGATGGTGCAAACCTGCAGAATGATCCAAGGGTACTCGACCTGGCCCGATGTAAACCTCATCCCGAAAGGTGCCTATCGAAGCCGTAGTCAGGCGTGTCAACTGTCGCATGGTTGACTCTCCAATGTATGAAAATAACCGCGAAAATTCTGCGCCAATTTCGACATTCTCGAGCCTTTCAAGGTATACGAGCAGAAAGGCAGCGAAAGCACTTGGACAGCCTTGGTCCAGATCCTCCATCCATCGTTCTGTGGGACACACTGTTGCGGGACACTCTCGCAGTACGAGTTGTACTCGATCGCGGTCGTGATTCGAGCGCTCAGTCTGTTCAGCATCTGTCCATATCGACGAGGGAATGGCACCAACGAGACAAAGACAACGTACGCGACTGGCTCGCACTGGTGAGTGTACCAAGGTTCTCACGAGCAGATACAGAGATGTATACGTGCTGAAAGGACTTGATGACACCTCTTTCAAGCATGGGGGATGAGGTCGACCTTTGTAACAATATTGTGAGTGATTGCTGTGCTTGCACACACCGGCGCTTTCGCAAGGGCAAGGGCTAGGGTGAGATGGGCGATAGAAACGGCGATGATTGTGACTGCAGAGGTATCTCGTGCGGCGGCAGACGTTTTATATCTCGATACAAGAATGGCGTCACAGAGGCGTGCCAGTCTCTGGAGACAAGCGGCAACACGGGTAGACACTCCTTCGGTTTATAGGATAAGACTTGTTGGAAGAGCTCTTCGTGCAGGTCGACATGGCCGAAGCTAGGCATGGTTGCTGAAAGCGTTGTCGTGGAAGGAACGAAACTCTCTGGGTACCAAAACAAGACTCGACACGAACAAGTCCAGTACGCTACTTCCGCATCACTGAATTGACTGTGAGGAGTCGAGACATGATTTGCACAACTGGGAGCTGACAGATCTTGTGGGCAGGCCGGGACGCCTTACTTCATAGGATCGAGCAGGGTGGCCTGAGCAGCTGAATTATTCAGACACATCATATTCAGTTTCCACTATCGTGTTGTGCAAGCTCTTCTTCTGAGCAATTTGCAACTGCCAAAGGTTTTCATCTCATCGGAACAGGAATTTGGAAAGTCATCAAGTCTTGCATCGAATAAAGAAAGAACCTCGGTCAACAGCGCCAAGCCGCCACATCCCCGACTTCACTTTGTATCATTGAGCATCAAAACAACATCAAGTCCTGACCAATCTTGAGGAAAGACATCCAGGAAAGATTACATCCGAAAGACATCTTCGCCATGTCTGGAAAATTTGAGCCAAAGCAAAAGGTCGAGCTTGACCCGCCCAAGGATGATCCTATCAGTCTGGACTACCTTTCGAAATGCGATGGTATGCTACTGATAAGGCTATAACTCTCTGTGTTAAGTTCATTTGCTAACAATCGATTGAAGGTACTCACGAGGGCTACCCAACATATGTGGCCATCAAGGTAGAGCTCGACAGTGCAAAACGCTATTAAAGCTGACATGTGAAAGGGAACTGTTTTCGACGTGACTGGCAACAAGGCCTATGAACCAGGAGCTTCATACTCAGGTATCATGTTCAATTAAAGTATCAGAAAAACTCTTTGCTGATTTATTCTCACAGTCTTTGCCGGCAAGGATGCGTCCAGAGCTCTCGCACAGTCCTCGTTGAAGAAGGAGGAGTGCCGACCCGAGTGGGAAGATCTCAAGCCAGAACACAAGAAAGTGCTTGACGACTGGTTCACTTTCTTCAGCAAGCGTTACAACATCAAGGGCAAGGTCGTCACAGGTAATTCAAGCTTGTAATTCGCTGCTGATAATGAAGAATTACTCCTCAACATGAAAGGCAATTAACAAGACATATGCTTCATTGAACACTGGTTCCCCTGCTCAAGACCAAGACGTGCCTCGAATAATTGTATTGGTAACCGTCAACCCCAAAGACCGCTACCTTGTGACACAATACAAGGCTAAACTCCCTCACCCGAACATCAACCAAGCATTCAAGAGTCCGTTGCACACACACAGGACCTGCCTAGATCATATTCAGGACTTGAACCCTTTTCAAAAGTCAGCATGGATAACTTGAAGGAAGACTCAAACTCATTAACTTACCATTAACATTGACGGCACCAAGCTGCGACTCTTCCGGAGCAATTTGGACAGCTCCTTCTCATCCTCAGATGCTTGCCGATACGCCTGACCAGCTTACACTCTGCGTATGCAGCCCATCTGCACGCCTGCTCGAGCTTCTTTGCATCGTGTCCGCAGCTGTAGTGGACCGCGTTCCAAGTACACATTTTCTCGAGTTGTGCTTGCTTGTATAGAGCTTTCTAGACGAGAATTCAATCTGAGGTACCGCAGTGAGTCACTCTGATTTGGACTGGTGATTTTCTCAACGCGAACCAGCAAATGTGGCCTTTTGTTTCGAAGTGCAGATGTGGTGAAAAAACGAAAGAGAATAGAACCAAGAGGTGATATGCTATATACTGACAACGAATTGCTGAAACCCAGATACAGGAAACAATTTCTGATCGACCAGAATCAGAACTTGCGGGCTGTTTTGGGCCCCAAATTCAGGTTCTACAACCTGACCATTCTGAAGGATTGGCATTCGCTGAAAAGATCTGCTGCTGCAAGCCGTGAAATGCTGGCAACAACAAGACCGCACACTCGCACAAGGAAAGCAATTCGCCTCCCTCACGATGCACAACACATACGGATGTGACAATCTGCTCGATCTAGAGACTTGCATGTCCACATATATCCAGTACAAATGACAACGCATTCGAAAATTCGAGTATGGCGAGGGACTATCCCATTCTTCAAAAATTGATTGGAAGAACAAGTTTCATAAACTTCATTGCAACCGAATACTTTTCATACCAAGGGCGGCCAGCGACTCGGTATCTACATGCAACACTTTTGTCCGTACCCACCAGCCAATTACTTCCTTCACCTTTTGTGCGCCTTGTCTCTTCCATTTCATGCCAGTCAAGCTCAAGTCAACAAGTAAAATTTCCGCGAGGACCAATGTTTCTCCGCAACCCCCTGCGCCATCCTTGACCATACCAAGAATTCTTTTCATTAACGAGCATGACCATAAGCTCTCTGTCTGGCATAGTACGCACAGTTGCGACAATACTCGGTAGGGTTCGACCACTCTCTCTTGACGGACCAGGCACCGAAGCATTGGTGGTTAGGGTCGTTGCGGGCGAAGTGGCAGTGTTTGATCAAGCGGCGAACGGTGTGCCCGCAACCATAGTGGATGTTCTCGTACTGGCACATCTCGGATGTCGCTGTTTTTGATTCAGAGAACGCTTGGAAGAATGGTCGAGAGCATCGAGGACTTACTTGGGTAGCTTGGTTGAGAGATTGGTGATACGGTAGATGGAGACCAAAGGCGGCAGTTCTGTGATCCTGCGGGAGTGTCGTTGGCAGCGGGAAGTGTTATGGACAGATGGGCTCTGGTGCTTGTAGACGATCAATGGATCAGAGAGGTAGTAACTTTGGTTGTTTGGTCGTTCTAGAGAAGTCATTTGCCCTTTATTTATCTTGAGCAGTTGCTCCTTCCACATTCCGATCAAGAGATTGATGAGTTTGTTTACTCAACCGTCACGCTTCTTCTTGCTCGACGGACTGTTGATTCTTCATGACGCAGATGCATGTGAGAGACCTGTCATTGCAAAAAGTGATGCATATTGAACACAAGAAACAAAAGAGGCATGCACGTCGATTGAGCAATGACTTGCAGCTTAGAGAAGAAAGATGGTATACCAATTGATGTTATGACAGGCGGCAGCCACAATGGCTATCGACATGAATATGCAGGGTCGCCGGTTAACAACAGGAAAGAAGAAATCTCCGCAGAAGAATGACAAGTCCAAAGATCGTTCACAAGAAAGAGCCATTGGTGTACAAGAAACCAAATGTAGATGTTTGCCGGATTGTGGAGCTTGTGAAAAGCATCGGTTCCTGCCCTTCCGCGAGCTGTATTTTCTTCCTGATTGGGAAGTGGTCACATCTCGATTCTCAATCTATCGAGCCAATTGACTTCGAAGCAAGGAGACGATCTTTGCACGATTTACACACGCGGCACAGGAATGAGTGGGAGAGAAACATTCTAGATTGCAAGATGCACAAAGACCTGTGACGATGGGTGACTACCGACGGCAGCGATGGCCCGAAGGTTGCACAAGAGCTAGAGCTGGGTCCACAGATAAAACCAGGTTCTCTTGCACATCATCCGTTGCTTGTGAACCTGATTAAGAGCAAGATCGAAGCTGACCAGATATATGCTCAACAATCTGGGTTCTTGCAGCTTCTTGTTGAGATTGTATTGTGACACGCATTCGAGTCGAGATGTCTGATCAATTGGGTTTCAACCTGCAGTTGCACATCACATAAACAGACCATAGATATGATCCAAACATGCGCTAGGTTTTGGTTGTAGTAAAAAGAAAATGGTACGAAAATTTTTGTCTAGTCGACCCTCTAGCGACATTTCACCTAACGCCGATGCAATATTTGGTCCACTACCACTTCCTCCTATCAGCAAAAAGCACCCAAACATCGTGTATGACAGACCAAGCTCTCTGACCGAGCGTCGAGCATGAATCCGCAAGACCAACTACGACGGAGAAAAAGACTCAGAAGTTGCACAGACTTCATGCCGTGTCGACGGGTATGAACGTTGACACTTCCTCTAGGCAGCTCCCTGCTTGCGTGCACGGCGAGCCATACGCTTCTTCTGAATGATTTGCTGACGCTTCGCCAACTTCTCATCGGCGGGAGCCTTCTTGTTCTTCTCCTCATCGACAGGAGCCTCGTCCTTGGCGTCTCGCTTGCGCTTGCGGTCGAACTTGCCTCCTTTGCCAGCACCAGACTTGGTGTCACGGCCTGAAGACTGTCTCTTGCCGTCTGCGGTGGGTGCGGTAGCAGCAAATGAACGCTCACGAGATTTCTCCTCCATCTCCTTTCTTCGCTTGACAACCTGTGCGTTCTCGATGGCGAACTCGACGATCAATCGCTTCTTGCGATCCGCAATCATCTCTTGCGACATCTTGCCCTTGCCCTTCTGTTCGTGTGCTTGGTAGCCAATAGCGTGACCGTTCAACCAACGAAGACCCATCAACGCTGAACGGTGGGTGTAGTACTCGATGAAACCGTATCCACGACTACGGCCTGCACCACTCTTCTCGTCCACTTTAGCGCCCTCGCGACCTTCGAAGACGATCTTTGCTTGCTTGACAATACCCTTGGCACGCTTCTTGCGTTCAGCCTCAGCTCTGGCCTCATCTTCACCACCTCTGCTGAGTTCTTCTTTGCTGAGACGTTGGCGCTTGCCCTCCTTGACATCAGTAGCGAAACCAACAACACCCTCTCTGGCGAGTTGTTTCAAGTCTTTTGATGTAACAGATCTGGGAATGTTACGAACAGAGAGACGGGTCAGACTCAAGTGAAGAGAAGGGTTGCTCTCGATGAGGGTCTTTCTCTGCTTGGCACTGGCTTCTCTCATAGTTCTCTCTGAAGGAGGAAGCTGCTCGTACAGAGGGGAGTTGGACGGAATGGTTCCCTCAGACAGCAAGTATAGACGTCTTCTGTCTGTGTCACGCTTGAAGCGGTTAGCAGCACCCTCCTCGGTCAGGCGGTTGGCTTCGCTCTTGTTGACCGCACGGGATACCTGCAGAACGCGTCCGTCCAGAGTGAACTTTCCAGTGGGATCGGCGTCCTCGTTTTGGAGGACAGAGTGGGTCATCTGAATAGAACCGTCTTTGGCCTTGGGGTCGTTCGGGCGGGGAGGCTGGTGTCTAGGTGCAATCTTGAGAACATTGTCGGCGTCTTCAACTTCGTAGAAGCAGACGAAACCAGTACCTCTAGGGCGCTCAGTCTCGTGATCGACAACAATTCTTGCGTAGCGAACTGAGCCAAATTGAGTAAAGTGGTCCTCGAGATCCTCGTCGGTGCATGAGAAAGGCAGATTGCGGATAAAAAGGGTGGATGAGTTGTCCTCTGTTCTCGGCTTAACATCCTCCTCGTCCTCATCGTCATCCAATTCGTCCATATCCTCATCTTCGTCTTCATCCTCCGAACCAGACTCGTCGTCATCCTCGTCCATGATGTGCTCATCGGCACCGTCGGCTGCATCGTCCTCGGTAGCATCTTCCATGGTTGTATCCGTCTCTTTAGTCTCCTCCTGAGGGGTGTTCTCCCAGGTCTCCTTGTCAACAGCCCAATCAACGGCCAATTGTCTTCCATCAATCTCTTTTCCGTTGACACCTTCAATAGCCTTCTCAGCATTGGGTCTGCCACGCATGATGACGAAACCAAAACCACGCAGGAGTCCAGTCTTGCCCTTTGGAAGGACGGTGTGCTTGACCTTTCCATAGCTTTGGAAAAGCTTGGCCAGTTGATCCGGGTACTTGATGCTCCATGGAAGGTTACGAACGATCAGTCTCGGGACCTGAGCAGCAGCTCTCTCCTTTGCCTGGCCCTCTCTGAACTTCTCGCCAGCAGATTGAGCAGCGGCGCCCTTCTCACGGTGTCTAGGTTCGGCAACCTCGCAACGCAACTTCTTGCCGTCGACAGCAAAGCCGTTGAATTCTTCCTTTGCCTTTTGGCAGTCCTCAGCGTCGGCGAACGTGACGAAACCATAGCCCTTGCACTTCTTTGACTCCTTGTCGGTAACGGCGACGGCGTGCTTGATGGGGAAGGAAGCGGAAAAGATTTCGGTCAGAGATTCGGACGTGGTAGACTCAGGCAGAGAGCGAACAAATAGCGAGCGGCGCTGAGCAGCGGCTTCATTTTCGCTTTCCTTGTCAGAGACTTTGGTGACAGCATTGCTCTCGACGGCGGTCTCGGTGGCGGTTTCGACAGCGGCCTTGACCTCTGCAGCATCCAGAGACAATCTTTGCTTCTTGCGTGGGGGCGTCATGGTTGTCTGTGTTTTGTTGTATGGACTTGGAAAAAAGTGCAGCAGCAGCAAACAGGGCCCAACTTTTTGGCAACTGAGACTTTCTTTCCGAGGCAGATCGGCGGGCCTGTGCTTGCGACCTCCCGCCTCCACACCGCCTTTCAGCTTCTACCAATCCAACTTCTACCAAAATATACCAATTCTATCGTGTTCTTATCTACTCTTGTCCTGCCTTGACAGGTTGATCCACCATCAATTGCAAAAGAGACATGACCACCTCTGATGCTGCCAATGTTGTTGGCTCGCCAGCATTGTCGTAGATTGGTGCCACTTCCACAACATCTCCACCAATAATATCCAACCCAGACAAGCCATCGAGAATTGTTAGAAGTTCTCGAGTAGTCCATCCTCCAACTTCTGCTGTACCAGTAGCAGGGGCATAGGCTGGGTCAAGCACGTCAATATCCACGCTAATATAGACCTTCGTTCCAGCAACGCGACGCTTGAGCTTTTCGATCACTCCCTGAGGCGTGATCCTGTCCATGTCCCTCGCTGTGATTATGTCAAACCCACACTTGCGATCGTTCTTGACATCGTGCTTCTTGTTCATAACAGGTGCTCTTATTCCTGCGTGAATCGACGTGTTTCTGATCAGCCCTTCTTCGTGGGCAATGTGAAGGAAGGTGCCGTGGTTGACTCCAGCATAATGCGACACACCTCCTCCGAGAACCTCAGGATCCCAGGTATCAATATGGCTGCACGTGTATTAGTTTATAGCATCTTCAGTCACGAGGATATCCTGACCTGTCGAAGTGGATCACACTCACGGCACCCCAAGATTTAAAGGTAGATCTCAAGGCAGACAGTGTCGTGGTGTGGTCACCACCCAATGTGACAAGTCGCGGCACGGTGTAGTCACTCGAATTGGTAGCTCGGCTTGAAACGATCTTGTGTGCCATATCGAGCTGCTTCAAAGCCACCGTGTTGTCCAATACCGTCAAAGGTGCATCTCCACAGTCGACTATCGTAGCCCAATCCTTGTCTTGGAATTAGCTGAGTGTCATAAACCACCGCTTAATTTGCGCTCAGTACCTTAAATACATTCTTTCCGTTGTATATACTCCAAGCAGCATCCGGGTGAATACGACGAGATCCTGTCCTAATTCCATTGGGTCCAAATCTAGCACCTGGCCTGGCGGTCACGCCAGTGTCGAACGGAGCACCTAGAATGGCAATGTCGTACTTCTCAGAGCCGCTCTCATCAAGACAGTGAACATACGGGAGATTGGCGAATGTAGTCAATCCTGCAAACTTGGCTCCAGTAATATCGATATCTTCGTGACCTGAGACGTGCATCATAGGAGATTGATATCCTGCTACAGGTGGGAATGTTATGTCCCGGCCCGTAGCGGTAGAAGCGAGCAATAAGACTGAAAGTGCAGAGATCATTGTGAGATATATGATTGCTGCTCCGACAGAGAAATGGTATAAGAACGATACATGGAAGGAAAATATGAGATGCCCTTGTAATTTATAAAACGATCCGAAGTGTTGACAAGGTTCATGGCAGTTCGGTTATCGCATAGACATGCTTAACATACCCAAAGAGGAAGGCCTTTGCGACAAGACTGACGTAGCCGTTTTGATGGTTTGGTCGTTGAAAACACTCAAGAATTCCGATTGTATCAACGATTGTCATTACTCCCATTCTGTTTACATGTTTACGAGAGTGCTGAAAAAATTGTCACGGGTATAAAATTCGGTTAATGCTACCTCTCATGCGGGCTTCTTGCCAGTCAACAGAGCCTCAGCTTCCTTGTCTCTGACATTGGTGCTTCCAGACCTCTCGCTAGCTTGAAGGCCTTTAGGAGCTTCAGCTGACTCGGCGGTAACACTCTTGCGAGCAGCCTCCTTTAGGCGTGCAGTATCAGACTCTCTGGTGTCCTTGGTCTTTGTCTCCTTCTCGTCATCGCTGTCACCGAGACTGAAAGGATCGTTCTCCTCCGATTCCGGGTTGGGCGCAATCGAGGTCAAAGGCTGCCACTTGGCTGACTTGGCAGCAGCACCACTAGGGGATGGCTGGCGCTGGTTCTTTCGATCTATAGCGTCGACTTCATCAACTGGACCGGACTGCGGAGGAGGAACGTTGGCCTTGAAAAGGTCGGGGTTGGAAAGAGGACGGTTGCGTGAAGATGAAGCACGAGGTTGGGCTAGTCCTAGGGTCAGCAAATGCACGTCCACCCAAATCAGCATCTTCTTGACATACCTTCATCATCACGTAGCTCGAGGGCTGTGAAGTCGTCGTCCAGAACGCGGTTGTCCAAATCGTAGCGATCCTTGTCTGTGCTCTTTCTGCTTACATCGGCCGATCTGCGAATGCCATAGAGCTGCTCGGATTGTGAAGCGCCAAAATTCTGTCTACGAGGAGGGCTGTCCTGTCTTGTAGGACCGGCGTATGGGTCGTCATTGTCATCTCCATCCAGCTTCTTTCTGAAATCGGTGATCCATTTGTTGACCTTGGTTTGTGTCTCCAAGAAACCCTTGCGCACGTTCTCCTTGATCTGAGGAAGGTCATCTACAGCCGAGTTAGCCATTAGTCCAAAGACGCTGGTTTTGGACTGAGTAAGATTGTACCATCGAAAAAGTTGTATTCTTTGTCTTCATCTCCATAACCTGGACGCTGCTGTCTAGGACGATTAGGAAGAGGCGGGCCACGATCGTCATCGTCACGTCTGCCACGCTGCGAGCGGGACTCTGACTGAAAATGTTGGGCGAGTTGGCGGGCGTATTGTTCGTCGGCGTCGAGCTGGCGCTGAGCCTGGGTAGGTCTCGGGGGACGTGGTGGTGGAGCCTCTTCGGGCTTGAAGTTAGGGTCGGACATGGCTTACAGGCTGTCAGTAAGAGTCTACAAGACATAAACAAGCAACGTACCCAGCAGAGCGTTGAATGCGGGCTCGACATTGCCACCACTGGCCATCAAGACAGCGCTGATGACCTTGGAGTCGATTGTGGGAAAGGCCTCCTTGAGCGTTTTCTCGTTCTCAGACTTGGGGCTCAAGGGGCGCGCAGGCTTGGGCGGAGCATCTTCATCCTCAACCTCGACGAAGCTGACTTGCTTAGGGGTAGGGCTCTTGAGAGGACTGCTGTCGTGGTGATCATCGTCGAAGTCAAGCTCGCGTGCTGTTGTTGGCGACTCGGCGCCTGCTTTCTGCGTGCCAGTTGTGTCAGTCTCTGTGGATGAAACGCATACAAGGAGCGTACGGGCTTCTCTGAGTTTGAACCTTCGGACATGGCGACGGTGTTGTGTGCTGCAGAAGTCAAGATGTTTAGGCGGGTGAGCCGAGGGGTAGGTAGAGCAGCAGCTCGTGGACCCTGTTTCACCAAGCCACCGGCAACGCCGCGCAGCGTCATGTCTGGTCGTTTTCCAACACCATCACTACGAGGACCAAATCATGGGGTTTCTACACCACTAAACGAGCTACCTAGTTATAGTCCTTTGAGGTCAACATGGCAGATTTCGACCTCTCCCGCGATTTTATTCCTGCCCTTCATAAACCTTCGTCTCTACTCCCAATCGCCCGCCATCGCAAAAGTCTTCTCTATTTGATCGAAACATATCCTGTTGTTATTGTTGTGGGTCAGACCGGAAGCGGTAAAACAACTCAGATCCCTCAATTCCTACACCAGGCAGGATGGTGCGGACAAGGGAAGATGATTGCAGTCACTCAGGTGGGTGAGTACTAGAACGTTGTAAACATCCACCATGACACATACTCACAGGAATCTTAGCCCCGTAGGGTTGCTGCTACTACAGTAGCTGCGAGAGTCGCTGAAGAAATGAGATGCAATCTTGGTCAAGAGGTGCCTACATCTCTTCCCGTTTCAGTCGAGAAATACTAACTCATGCAGGTCGGATACTCAATCAGATTCGAGGACGTAACCTCAGCAGCCACAAAGATCAAATTTTTGACTGATGGTTTGCTCTTGAGGGAGGCACTCGTAGATCCTTTACTATCGCGGTACTCGGTCATCATGGTTGATGAAGCCCACGAACGCTCCCTGAGTTCAGACATCTTGCTAGGAGTCTTGAAGAAGATCAGAAAACGCCGACCAGACTTGAGGATAATCGTCAGCAGTGCAACTCTACAAGCCGAGGACTTTTTGGACTTTTTCACGCGCGACGAGAGCAATTTAGAGAAATCAACAAAGTCAGATGAACCTGGTGGTGATGTCGGCCGCATCGTAAATCTCGAAGGCAGAATGTTCCCAGTCGACATTCATTATCTGACAGCTCCCGCTGAGGATTACGTTGAACGTGCTGTCCAGACTGTCTTCGATATACATACACAGGAGGGCGAAGGCGATATCTTGATTTTTTTGACCGGACGTGAAGAGATCGATGCATGCATATCCATGATCGCCGACCGCTTACCTTCTCTACCTCGTGGCTCACAAGCCCTCCAACCACTACCGCTCTACGCTGGTCTCTCGACAGAACAACAGATGTACGTCTTCGAACCTGCAGCAGAAGACACTCGAAAAGTCATTGTGGCTACAAATATTGCGGAAGCTTCGGTGACCATACCTGGCATAGTCTTCGTCATCGACTCGGGTTTTGTCAAGTTACGAGCATTCAACCCGAGCACTGGCATCGAGACTTTGACAGCGACTGCGGTCTCCAAAGCTGCTGCAACTCAGAGAGCCGGTCGAGCTGGACGAACAAAATCTGGAAAATGTTATCGTCTTTACACAGAAGCTGCATATGATGCTTTGGAGGATGCCTCTGTGCCTGAGATTCAGAGAAGCAACCTTGCTCCAGTGATTCTACAGCTGAAATGCCTGGGCATCGATAACATCATTCGCTTCGACTACCTAACACCGCCACCATCAGAGCTCGTTGTCCGAGCACTGGAGATGCTATATTCTCTAGGAGCACTAGACGACTATGCAAGACTAACCAAACCCTTGGGTGTTCGCATGGCAGAATTGGCTGTAGAGCCTATGATGGCCAAAGTCCTGCTTTCCGCACCAGACTTTGGATGTCTCAGCGAGATTCTGACGATCGCTGCTATGACGACTTTACAAGGCGCAGTGTGGTTTCAACACGGAGGTGAAAAGAAGGCAATGGAGTCATCAAGGTGGAAGTTCGCAGTCGCAGAGGGCGATCATTTGACAATGCTCAATGCGTATCAAGCGTTTGTCACTAAAGGCAAGAAGGATGCTTCGTGGTGCCGCAATCATCACCTCAACTTCAAAAGCATGACGAAAGCTGTCAGTGTGCGGAACCAGCTCAAGCGATACATGGAGCGGTTCGGCATCAACGTAGACGAGTCTTTGAGCTCTAAGGGCGTGTTGACTGTGGGAGGCCCAGACAAGGCAGAACAGATCCGTCGATGTCTGACAGCAGGCTACTTTGTGCATGCGGCTAGGATGCAACCGGACGGAACATTCCAGACGGTGGATGGCAGCATGACATTGCACGCACATCCTAGCTCTCTGATGTTTGTGAGTAATTCCTGTTTTTAATGTCTTGACGCGACAGCACTAATAGGCCAAACAGAACCGAAAGGCGGACTGGGTCATCTTCCACGAAGTCATGCAGACAGGAGACAAGACGTTCATCAGAGACATAACAAAGATAGAAAAGAGCTGGCTGACAGAGTATGCACCAGCGTATTACCAGATACGCAAGTAGCAGACTCAACATCAGCGCAGTTTTGTAATACCCTACGAGTTTGTTCTCTTATTTTCCACTCTTCTGATTGACGTTGTGATTACATGCCATTACCTCGACCACCTGCCCCTCCCAGGCGACTGCCCACCTCGCCCCTGACACCAGAGACCATCTTGTGATCACTTGGATTGGCAGCAGCCTCATAGACAAAATTGATGGGTTCACGGTTTAAAGCCATCCACTCACCCTTGAAGCCAAGGTAAGAAATACGCGTCTCATCCTCATCGCCTCTTCCCCAGTTGTCTTCGAAGAACAGATCCAGCGAGCGCACCGTGTTGAACAGAGCACGCTTGACAGGGACTTCCTGGACATCATTGCTTTGCGACAGCGACAAGGTCTGGGTTGGCTGGACCTCTGAGGCGGTGCTGAAGTCGAGGTCGTCGCGGTTGATGAAGAGTTTGAGCGTTAGAGGCGCGGAGTCGGTCGTGGATGTGCGGATCATGATGGAGTGCAGGCGGATTTGTGCCGTGAAGCTTTGTTCATGGATATGTTAGCATGAAGGTCGTGCAGAGGGTATGGTAGACAGCATACGGGATATGCATCAGCAATTGCTCGTCGGCATCGCTGCAGAGTTCGGGCTCAGGGTTCAATCGCTCGTCCCATGTCTTTTTACAGATGTTGCTTCCGGATCCTGAGGCGCTCTCATTCAGAGTGTTGATGGCGTCAAAGTCGATCTGTTTGTAAAGGCTGTTTTGCAGAGCCGGAGTGATGTCGTCTGAATGGTCGTGGACGCCGTGCGCGTGGCTGTGGCCGTGGCCATGGCCTTCGTGTTCGTCGTGACAGTGCGACATGATGCCTGTGGTGCTTTGGTGAACAGTTGGTGGATTCTTCACATGTTTGCGAAATGGCAGATTCTAGAAATTGAAGCTGCCCATTCATGTCATTGGTATTGTAGCCCGTGCGTCATACAGTATGTCAGGAGCACGAGCACGAGATCAACAAACACACACATCATGATTGCAACTTGGTGTGTATCGAAAGAAAACCAGACTCATGGGTATTGAACTAAAATCAGAAAACACCACTATTCCCTCATGCTTCGTGTCTCATCTCATGCAAGTATAGGCTCAGCACCATTGCCCATCTCTCGTTCTCTTGCTCTTCGTGCCGCTCGTTCTTTTGCCGATTCTTTGGGCGCGTCTGTAGGTGCGTTTGGCATGGGTGCGATGACTCCCTCTTCCACTGTGCTGGGCATTCTCTGTCTGTTTGCTTCTGCCGCCAGAGCCTCGAGCTCATCCTCGACTTCGTCTTCTTCTTGGTTGGTCATCCTCGTACCAAGCATCTCGTTAATCTCCTACAAGACTGTCAGTATGCGTGTGCAGCTGTTTGAGAGCATGGAGCGACGTGCGTTTTGATATGCCTGGGCCTCCTCATTCTCGCCCAAGATGAGCTCGACGCGTTCCAAGCCACCCATCTCCTTGTGTATCTCTTTCAATACTTTTGTGCCTTGTTGCAAGCCAAAGACGACATCTTTTTGTACAAGGGCAAACTCGACGTCGCTCGTGAGGGTCTCGAGCTGTGCCAATTGCTGATCTGTTTTGGCGAGTAACGACTCTTGGTACTTCTTCTTCCGTAGAGCGAGCAGAGCGCGTCGCTTGTCACCATTCCGCAGACATTCCTTGGCTATCTCTTTCTCTCTATTGGTAATGACAGTTATGCGTTTTTGATATTGGTGTAGCTTATCGCGCTGGTTCTTCATGTCAAGGATCGCCCTTGGTTGGGTGTCAGAAGGGAGATGGCGACGGTGGACAGGGACATGGTGGCTGACCTATCCTGGGCGGATATCTTGGGTGTACTCGATGAGTTGCCCATGTTGACAAAGATATGGCGAGGTTGGGCGCAGATTGTGTACTCTATCGCGTGTGCCCCTCGGGGATGAAGGGCGGATTGGCATGTGAATATGTTGATGTCATTCGGAAAAGCTTCGGCTGCTGAGGTCTCCTCGAAGAGAAAGCATCTGGTGCCGTGTTGGACTGCTGCTTGGTCTGCGTGCAGAGGGGGAGGGCAACGGGCTCAATTTGCGCAAACCATCTCTTGTTGAGTGCACCTCCAAGACTATGTGTAGAAATGCACAGTGGTAGACTGCATGTCAAAGAGTTCCACTGAGACGCCGGAAACATTTGGGTGCCCTGGCCAATCGCTGCCCCACATTGTCTGATGTCCCTGAAAAAAAGTCCATCAACAATTCGTTCGCAGCAAATCACAGTCGCCTACACATACACACCACCATGCCTGGGAGACCCTCCTCGCGCCTGCGCCAGGGTCTGGACAACGAAGTCTACCAGGCTGTGACTCATTTGCTCCAGGATCCCCTGAACCGACCTGATGTCCGCAGTTTATATCAAGCCATCCAGCGATCAAATTCTAGTCTGAAGCGCAAACCGAAGCGATCACTCGAAGATAGTCTCGAACGCATTCTCGATACCTTGGAAGACGACGCTGTTCAGGAAGACGAAGAGGCCGAAGCCGACAAACTCGTAGTAGAGGAACCAAACATCATGAACAAGAGCATCACTGGTTCTTGGAAGATTGCCACGCCCACCACAGCCCCTGGCACTCCTGCGGTAACCGGAACAGAGACAAAGAAGAGAGAGTCCAACGGAGAACCCATGAAGAAACGCATCAAGCGTGAAAAGAATGAAGAAATCGACCGCTCTCCACCCACTGGAATCGCCCTCGAGGATTTGGGTGGTGTCAACGATGTCAAGCGCCAGCTCATGAACCTCCTCACCTTGCCTTTACTGCGCCCACAGCGCTATGCCGATCTCAACGTCCCCCTTCCTCGCGGTATCCTTCTCCACGGCCCTCCTGGATGCGGTAAATCCATGCTGGCAAGAGCAAGTGCTGCAAAGCTGGGTGTTCCTTTTATCGAAATCGCCGGTCCATCTGTCGTATCTGGCATGTCGGGAGAATCTGAAAAACAAATCCGCGATCGCTTTGACGAAGCCCGCAAACACGCCCCTTGCTTGATCTTTATCGATGAGATTGATGTTATCGCTCCCAAACGCGAGAGCTCGCAAAGTCAGATGGAGAAGCGAATCGTCGCCCAGCTTCTCATCAGCATGGACAGCTTGGCTCTAGATAACAAGGAGAACAACGGCAAGCCTGTCATCGTGCTAGCTGCCACCAACAGACCGGACACCATCGATTCTGCCTTGAGACGAGGTGGTCGCTTCGACACAGAAATCAACATGGGTGTGCCCAATGAGCCCATGAGAGAGAAAATCCTGCGCACACAAACAAGAAACACGCCTATCTCTGGCGATGTCGATTTCCCAAGACTTGCAAAGATGACCCCTGGTTTCGTGGGTGCCGATCTGAGGGATCTTGTAGGCAAGGCTGCTACATGGGCTATGGACCGTTACCAAGACGCCTTGATCAAACAGGTAGAAGCAACGACAGACGGGATGGAGCTCGATGATAACTCAGAACCAAATGTTGATGAACTCTGGGATCGCCTGGTCGTCCGCGCAAGAAACACCGAGATGGACGAGCCTGAGGGCTTTGAGCAAACAATTATTCCTATGGAAGCGTTCCTGACTGTCTTGCCTACAATCACACCCTCTTCCAAGCGTGAAGGCTTTGCAACGATACCTGACACTACCTGGGAAGACATCGGTGCACTCGCCAACGTTAGAGAAGAGCTTCAAACTGCAATCGTGGAACCCATCAAATCGCCCGATCTGTATGCCGCTGTTGGTATTTCTGCGCCTACTGGTGTCTTGCTCTGGGGTCCTCCTGGTTGTGGTAAGACATTGCTTGCCAAAGCAGTCGCAGCCGAATCAAAGGCCAATTTCATCAGTGTCAAGGGTCCGGAACTCCTCAACAAGTATGTTGGAGAGTCAGAACGTGCAGTGCGTACGCTGTTCAACCGCGCTCGCTCGTCCGCGCCTTGTGTCATCTTCTTCGATGAGCTTGATGCGCTTGTGCCTCGTCGTGACGACTCGTTGTCCGAAGCATCTGCACGTGTCGTCAATACCCTGCTCACTGAGCTCGATGGTCTGTCTCATCGCGCTGGTATCTATGTCATTGCTGCAACCAACAGACCTGACATCATCGATGAGGCCATGATGCGCCCTGGTCGCCTCGAAACCAAGATTTACGTCGGTCTGCCAGGCACGGACGAGCGTGTTGAAATCCTCAGGGCCCTCATTCAATCCAGAGCTAAGGACGGCAGAGCTGGCGTATGGCCTGCAGGCATCGAGGAAATCGCTCGGGACGAGAAGTGCAATGGCTATTCTGGTGCTGACTTGGAATCACTTCTACGACAAGCCGGTCAGCACTGTCTGAAACGCAAAGACAGCAAGGTCGCTCAAGAAGATTTCGAGTACGCCATCAGTGTCGTACACAAGAGTGTTGGAAGTATTGAAAAGTATGAGAGGCTGAAGAAGAAATTCGCAAGCGGCTTCTAAAATGGACCGTGCTCGAGATGATCGTTTTGTTGTATACCCCAATAGATTTGAATATAGATCAAGTCAAGCTTACATGTTCTCCAGTATCTCGTCGATGATTTGCGGTGATATCGTGTGCTATCACAATGCACGGTACTATTAGCATCAGGGGTGTGACCATTGAAATACCTGATCTGAAGCTCTCTCCGTGGACATCATCTCGTTCTGAATAGTATTGTGACTTTCTAAAGCTACACTATTCCAGGCTCTACTACTTGGAGCATTAAGCATATCATAACATCGCATTAACACTCGCCTCAGACTACTAACAATGCGTCAGTCAATGAGTGTCAAGTGTGTGTCTAATTTTATCTCCTGTTTTCCTTATCTCAAGAAAAGTTGTGGTGGATTTTGGCGCTAGATCCTTCGCTCCTGTGATCTTCTTCGATCCTTACCCAAAGCATCGGAGACACACCCCGCTCCCAAACAATTGATCAGATCTTCAAGGCGCAAGAACAACTGCGCCGAGCAGAGTGAGTGCATGCGAAATACGGCGTTGATGACTCCTTCTAAGCATACGGGCACTCTTTTTGTCCTCTTTCTCCACACCTCTGGGAATTGACCGCCAAACAGGAATACGAAGCGCACTACGAGGACTTGGATCCTCGCAGGTCGCAGGATGACTACGCCAATACGACACGCCAAAGGTATTGCTAGATGGCGTTACATCTCGGGTGGCTACAACAAATATTGGTACCTGAGGTCTGCCCTTCGTTGGCTGACCATCGCCGCTGCCGTAACAGACTTGATCGTGTTCGCCGTCTTGTACAGTGATTGGTCAGAAGCTTACAATGTCGATACCATGTATCTCGGCAGCGTACTTTTCATCGTAGCTGTAAGTGATCAGCTAAGCACAACGAGACACAGCAAGCTTATCATAATCAACAGCCACTGCTATCATTCGTGACCAGTGCGATGGCAATCACGCTCTTGTTTCTCTTGCGAAGGAAGGTTACTATCAATCCTGGAGGGTTGCTGTCTCTGGACCTTGTTACTGGCTTGCTACTAGTCACGGACCTGGTCTTGAATATGCAATTCTCCCCCAATTGGCCTCGCGGGATATTCAGTAGAGGAGAAGGGGTTTTTCGGGTGCTTTGGTGCTTTTGCCTAATTTTGGGTGTTCTACACTGTATCCTATTCTTGCTGGAGATCTGGGAAGTACATGTTCATCGGCGAATGTCACGAGAACAACGTAACCTTGACAGCTCCAACGATGTTGAGGCTGGTGATGCTGGTTCGAAGACAGAATCCAGCGAGCCTGATGCTGATTCAGATGCTATTGAGTTACAGGACACTGCCTCACCAGCTCCAGCTGCAGTAGAAGTCCCCAATGTGCCCTCACATGCAGAGGCGCCAGATACCACTTCTTCTCGTACCGAGCTTCCCGATAGCGCCCGAGTCGAGATGCCAGCTGCATTACCGGCCACGATCTTAGTCGAACTTCCTGATGGACGGATACTGGAACTGCCTGAGGGGAGCCGTGTAGAACTGCCAGCTGAGCACAGAGCTGAGTTACCTGATACCAGCAGAAAATTGCGCATCAACACAAATGACCTTGATTCGGCGTCAACAGCTTCCACTGAATGGTATGGCAGTAGTCCAGTGGCGCCGTCATACAGAACGCAAGAGTAGCAGAAGTAATATCACGAAATGTATACACAACTACAATTTGCAACGAGGGCTCTCGAGCCCACATGAAAGCTTAGAGCTATATCTCTCTGGTATGCTCGCAAAATAACATGATCGTGAAAAGTCGGTGTATAAACTTGAACATAAAATTGAACATTCACAAATGCAAATACATGGGCACGATATATGCGACCCTAATGATTGGATGGAAGGTACCACGGACCTTTGTTGTCTTTGAAGACTTCGTTCTCTGTTCCTCCACACACATCTTCATATCTCCACCAGTACTTGGTCTCGTTCCTTGCGCCGCCTTTCCAGTCATCATCGCCCCACCATTGTCGGCGAGAAGAAGCGTCGTAGCCAGAGACGGCGACGGGGCCAATAGGCATTTGAATATGGACATCGAACAACTTGCGCGCATACTTTTGGTACCACATGTAGGACCACCATGTTTCGCGCGGCGAGCCACTGCGATAGTTGTTCATGTCGTGCTGGATAACAGCAGGTGTGACTCCAGTCCAGGCATTGGTGAGGAGAGACACATTTGTCCACGATGTGTTGCGGGGAGGAAGGACTTCCTGACTGTAAGTCCAAAATGGCGGCAAAGATGAACCAACATCAGGCGCGATTTGGTTGATCCGACTATCGCTGATGCCGTGCTTAGCGTTGGCTGCATGCACAGATGCTGCATCGCCAAACTTGACAAACTCCATATCGCCATCGGCGTGGGCAGTCTCGAAGGCGAGTCCACTGGCATAATCCAAGCCGATTCCGTACTCTCGTGAGAGATCAGTCTCTCTCAACTGTTGTGCCTTTCTATCCTCGGCTGCACTGGCACTCTCCCAGACCGACGAGAACCACGAGGCTGATGACTTTTTATAGGATACACGAGCCATCTCTTGCTCGGCGAAAAGCTGACCAAGAACCTTGCCTTCGTCTTGAAGATGCTGATCGCCCATAACGCGCTTTGCGGCCTCAGCGTAGAGCTTGCGCAATTCTTTGACGGGACCCATCGCGAAGCCTGAGTTTATGTATCGTGGGCGCTGCTTGGTGAAAGGGTCCTTTCCCTCACCAGCGTCAGCATCAGTCTGAGGGCCATAGATGTTGCTGGGCAGTGTGGATTCGGGCACTGCTGCGCAAGCTGGATCCTCTGCGCTCCAGGGTGAACAGTCTCTTTGTGCACCGAAGATGATTTTCTGACGAATGCCTAGGACGTCAGCATTCACGCCGAGTTCTTTTCTGATGCGCTCGTCCGCATTTCTGTTCGATTCAAAGTAGCGGTCAAGAAGTGTTTGGGGACGTAATTGAAACCAGGTATTTAGCCCATCGGCAATAATAACCAGATCCTCGTCGAAAGTTGTTGAGGTGTTCCTGAGATACTTGTCGATGCCAAGGATACTGGTCTTGCGAGAAATGCGTTGAGCCAAGTCCAGAGTGGAGTCAGCATTCTCGTCCTCCTTCTCATCCTTCTTACCCGCGAATCCTATCAATATTGGCTCCGGATAGTTCAGAATGGCGGTACTAAGAACAGTTTTGCAATAATTGGCATCGGAATGCCTCACCGGGAAAAGCATCCGGAGGTAAGCTGGTGGTAGCAATGCCTCCTTCGAGGAAACGATGGTTCTGGCAGAACCATGGCCACCCTATGTTGTTAGGTTGGTCAAAAGAAAATATCAAAAGGATGCAAAGTCACATACCGAAGATAGAAATACGAAAATGGCGAGTAAGGATCCAAGGATTATGATCACCGGTTTGACGTGTCGTGTAGATCGTGTTTTGGTGGTGTGCTCTTTCTCGAAACCATCTTCAAGGTCAACCCGCTCATAATTTGGCCCACTGCCTTGCCACAGGCTTTGCTTGAGCTTATTCATGATACCTTGAACCATCGTGAGTCGGTCGTCACGAAGGGGTCGAAACTCTGAAAAACAAAATCCAATCGAGATAAAACAAAAGAATGGATATCGCAAGCAAAAGACGGAAGGAATCACAGAACCCCTGGACGGCGGTCTTGTTGTAAAAGAGAGTCAGGACACTTGTGTTTCGCGCGCGTGTGCGAACCTGACTCCCTAAGTAATAGATCAGTGTACTTAGCAAAAAACGGCGCGCGGACGAGTCGACGCTTCCTGCGGGCGCCGATTAGTATGAGCCGTGCGGCCAAAAAAAATGAAATAAAACTATTCATAAGCCTACTGGTCGGGAGCCCCTTTAGACAAGGGTTGTCATGATACTCGCTAACAAAATTGCCACCGCCCGTTCTTATGCAAGTCTATCCATGTCTACCCTCCAGCTGAAAAAAGCCACCTTTTAATAGGAACGCCGTTACGGAGTAGTACATGGCGAAACCCCCGAGTATCGGAAGAGCGACCGAAACCCTCGAGACATGTTCCTCCTTTGACGCAGGACAGAACCAAATTGGGTAGGTAGTCACCCGAGATTACTTGATGCATTAAGATACTGTATTATTTTTGCATGTACTTCAGGACAATCAGTCAATCTCTAGGAGTGCTGATGAGGTCCCTTTTTCTTGAATGTTTTTCGAGGGAAGATTTCATCCTCATATGTCTTGCAGAGACTGGTCCATGAGTGCCAACCGCCATTGTCAGCCCATGCTCCTCCTTTTCCTGCCTCTGGATCACTAGATTCGATCTTGTACCACGTCTTGCCTGCAATAGGTTCCTCGCTGATGGGCCGGTCAGGCAATCTCAGACTAGCTTTGCGAAGCTCTTCAGCGTCTTCATGAAACCATAGCTTGTCCCACCATAATTCACGCAAGGCTTTCTCGCCAGTAAAATGCAGCGTGACGGGGGCCAGATCAGTGACTGTGTTGACGCAGAGGTTGACATCTTCCCACGACTTGGGGTACTCCACCGAGCTGTTGAATAAAGGCGGCGAGGCCTCGAATGCGGCGAAGGGTGAAAGTGAAGAAGAAATGTCCTCTGCCACCTTGAACCCGTATCTCTCTTGAGAAACATCACCAGCGTCGTTCGTTCTGGTTGCCCACGAGTCACTTGGACGAATCCAGGCTAGGTACTGTTTGTAGAAGGCCAAAGTCTGGAACATGGCCGAGAAATAGTCGATGCCAATGTGATATTCGGTTCTCTGTCCTTCGTGGAATTGAGGGATCTGGCGAGGAGGATCCTCTTCCTTCTGGAACTCCTCTCTATACTTCTCCTTGGCCTGTTTCTCGAGAACATCTTGATCCAGAGACAGACGAGCAAACTCTTGATCGCCAAATACATTGGCAAAGTAGAATTGATCCGAGTCTGTGGTGTGGTTGTAGTGGATCAGGTCGAGGGTAGCTTGGAAGACGTCAATCATGTCCTGGATGGGTCCCATGATTGTTCCCGAGTTCAACCATCGAGGCTCATTATGTGTCTCTCTGAAATCGTTCTCCTCAGGGCCGAAAGCGGTTGAGGACAGGCCAGTATGAGGGACAGCCCAGCACGCGGGGCGACTGAAGTCGATGGGCCAACAGATCTTGTCTGGGCCGAAAATGACGGTGGTACGGTGATCGCCCTGGTCGAAAGCGTCTTGACCATATGCCTGAATGGTTCGCTGGTCGAGGTTCGCGTTCATTTCGAAATATCTCTTGAGCAGGACGTCTGGTCGCAATTGGAACCAGACGTCGTAGCCGTCCAGAATGAGAACCAAATCGTCTTCCTTGCTGATGGGCTTCAGCCTCTTCATGTAAGCAAGCAGAGTTTCGACTTTGGCGAGATGCTGCTTGTACGGATTGGCCTCTTCATGGGCTCCCCAATTGATCAAGACGGGCGTAGGATAGTCGAGGATGGTGGAGGAGAGGAGGAGCTTGCAGAAATCTCTGTTGCTACTTGTTGCAGGGATGAGGTAGTGGAGACCAGCCTTGCCATTGCTGGCTGATGAAGTGGAGGTTGTAGAGGTTGAGGGTTTCTAGTAGCGTGGTAAGAATTTGAGTGTCGTGGTGAGTGTGCAGGGCACTTACTGAAGTGCTGATTGAACCGACCAGACCGCCGACTGAGCGAGATGCCGTGTGTGTAAACAGTGTGATTAAAGTTACGAGGAGGACAGCGAAACCAACGATCCACCTCGGTCTTAACATCGAGCGTCCCATATCACTCAATGACATGTCGGACCTGGACAGTGATGAGAAAGCCATGGTGATAGCAAAACAAAAAAAAAAGAAGAAGGACGCGCACTCTCAGAGGCGCATGAATAGTCGACTTAGGATGCAAGGGGATCAAGTTCTGAGAATCGAGCACCGGTGGATTGTGGATAACTAGACCCTTAGGCGAAAATGGTACTTGGAGACTTGTCAAGGACGATCGCGTGAAAGCTGACAGGGGCTCCCTTATCGTGCGGTTACATAGCACTATAGAGGTCGAGCTGGCAAGTGGATACTGTTGTTCCTACTCAGCGTGTAGCTGAAGCCCGACAGCGGCTCTGAGCACTAAAGATAAAAGGGGACGCCAAACGGTGTACGCCAAGTGCCAAGGCACTGGGCGAGTCAGGCTAATAACCACACAAGCGGACCGGCTTCTCATGCGACCGATTCTTGACTCTTGTGCCCTCGGAAGAGACGAGACGTTGGTACATATCATGATTTCAAGGTTTAGCCTTACGCCAAGGTACAAGTATTCCGAGTACGAGGGATCCATGTCGTCCGATACACGATACATGGTGGTGTAATGGTTGAAGGTTTGCCTGGCAAGTCGGCTCTTACGTGTCGTAGGATCGTTGACGATTGAGTCGCGTGGTCGGCAAGAATGTGTGCAGGCAAACGTTGATGTCCAGCTTCCAAGCCTCATCCCCTTTCTAACGGGTAAAGGATCTTGTGCCGCCGCCATATTGTGTAGCATGGATGATCAACGGCGCTTCCCCTGCAGCTCTCCCGGCCAAGCCATCCAAGCGAAGGGCTGCCCATAACTTAGTATTGCCAAAGGACTACTTATTTAGTGTTTACATTTTGCTTCGAATAAACTCCCGTCTCCTTCATCACTCTCGCTCACTTTTCCACATTCTTTCATTCCTCTAACAGCACATTACATGATGGGTCCCGTGAAGAGCGTTTGCTTCATCGGCGCCGGCTTCGTCGTAAGTTAAACTTATCTGAATACGAGCTGCCACGAGGCCGTCTACCGAACGTGGCTAACAAGACTTCCTATAACACAGGGCGGTCCCAGTGGTGCTGTCCTTGCACTCAAGAACCCCGACGTCGAGGTCAGCGTTGTCGACTTGAGCGAGACCCGTATTGCAGCATGGAACTCAGACGCCCTCCCCATCTACGAGCCTGGTCTCCTACCCGTCGTCAAGGAGGCTCGTGATGCTGAAGTCCGCCCTCAGAACCTCTTCTTCACCACCGATGTCAGAGGAACCATCAAGCGTGCCGACATTGTCTTCATCTGTGTCAACACTCCTACAAAGACCGCCGGTATTGGCGCTGGCAAGGCTCCTAACATGGCCTACTTCGAATCTGCCACCCGTATGATTGCCGCCGAAGCCGAGAAAGATACCATCATCGTCGAGAAGAGCACTGTTCCCTGCAGAACTGCTGCCAACATGAGAGAGATTCTCAAGGCCATTGGCAAGCCCGGCCTCAACTTCGAGATCCTGTCGAACCCCGAGTTCTTGGCTGAGGGTACCGCTGTGGCCGATCTTATGAGACCCGACCGTATTCTGATTGGTTCCATGCAAACACCCAGCGGTCTAGAGGCAGCAGAGGTTCTGGCAGACCTTTACGGCAGCTGGGTACCCAAAGAGAACATCTTGAAGACAAACATCTGGTCCTCGGAGCTTGCCAAGCTCGCTGCCAACGCACTGCTGGCTCAGCGTATCAGCAGTATCAACGCCCTGAGCGCAATCTGCGAGGCTACTGGTGCCGATGTTGGCGAGATTGCATATGCCGCAGGTCTGGACAGCAGAATCGGCTCGCGCATGCTGCAAGCCTCAGTCGGATTCGGAGGTTCCTGCTTCCGCAAGGATGTGCTCAACCTTTCATACATGGCCGAAACCTTGCATCTCCCCGAGGTCGCCGCTTACTGGCAGTCTGTTGTCGCTATCAACGAATGGCAGAAGTCTCGCTTCACTAAGCGTATCGTTTCAACACTCTATGGAACTCTGACTGGCAAGAAGATTGCTGTCTACGGTTTCTCATACAAGAAGAACACCGCCGATACTCGTGAGAGTGCCGCCATCTCTGTTGTCAAGGATCTTATCGCCGAGCAAGCCAAGGTCTGCATTTACGACCCTCAAGTCACAAAGGCACAGATTTGGGAGGAGCTCGACATCAACGGCTGCCACATTGATGACGTTGAGAAGTACGTTTCGATCGCCAAAAACCCATACGACTGTGCTTCAGAGTCTCACGCCGTCATTGTCCTCACCGAGTGGGACGAGTTCTCCAACAAGGATGTTGTCCCTGCTAAGAAGACTGGTACCGAGAACGCTCAGCAATTGTTGCCCAGTCCTGTCGCTTCAGAGCACTCGTCTGACAACGAAATGGAGATGACACCTGCGGACAGATCTGCACGCGAGCGCTACAGCCCCAAAACCGCCCTCAAGCACGCCGAGGCACAAAACACCAAGGTCGATTGGGAACAGATCTTCGACATCATGGAACGTCCAGCATTCGTTTTTGACGGCCGTAGAGTGATTGACGCTGGCAAGTTGCAACGGTTGGGCTTCCGCGTCGAGTGCATCGGCAGAGGCAACTCGTTCCAATAATAATCTACAAAGGATTCTGGCATTCCTTTTTACTATTTCCGTCTTGGGACATGATCACGGCATGGTTTTAAAACTAGAGAGCACTTCTGGGAGTTTTGGTTGGGTGGGTTTCAATCATGTCTATACACACGTTCTTGTAATAGTTATTCGATCAATCTGATGATTCTGATCAGCGCCATGCGCTTGAAGTACCTAACTGCAGTCTCTGTTACATTCATCCATGATCCAAGACGTGACGCGTATAGGTGTACTTCCAAGGATAGGGTGCCGCCAGCGAACGAGTAACATCTGCTGACTTGTCGATCGCCCAGGTTTCGTGGACCTTGTCTGGTTCGAACCAACATCTGCATTTTCGTAGGTTGCACATGATTCTGCATGGGTACGGGATAGCCAAGCACATACCTTGCTGGGCATGGTGTGCTATGCGATCTGATATGGTAATGCAGCTCAAGAACTCAAGATCCATGCTCATGCTTATGCCGAGGAGCCGAGGATTGCGGATTAGGACTGCCGCTTGCAGAAGGTCAAACATGCGTATCCATGTTCGATGGATAAATTGATACCCAGCAATCTGATGAAGTGGCCCTGATTAGCTCTCGGGGTGGATGCCAGCCACGAACGCCAAAAGCCTGTGGCGTTCTGCAGACAGTGGAGATAGGACTGCTTATTTTCCGGTCGCGGCAATGACAAGACCGTGCCTCCGGGTGTATACGCGGACTCACGTAAATCGATTCAGTGCGCGTTTCATCTATGGGTAGAGGAATTGTGTGATTTTGCTTCAGCCTCACACCATCAGGTGGGTGGGCAGCTGAGCTTGTAGGATCCTCGTTATGAACGTTTTGATATATTGATAGGAGGTTTAACTCTCCAGGACACGTGAGGACGCCGATCTCGCGGTTGACTTTCGGAAGGCGGAAGAGAAGATAATTCTCAAACAAAACCCTTGGTGCTTTGGCGCAATAATCTCCACAGACCCCACCATGATAGGCGATGTCAAGATATTTTCCGTGAGCCGATCCTTCGCTTCTTGGCCACTGGGGTGTCGATGGTTTTGTAGTCATGGTGCAACTCCTTTCCAACGGACAATAACATATAGCTGAGTTGGGATGCAACGGTCAAGAATTTGTGAAACGGTGTCAGCTGGAAGGTGGCAGAACGTTGGACTAGATGGCCTTATGCCTCATTCAAGAAATGAATGCTAATTACCCCCTTGTTAACTGTCGACTTTGGGCTCGTGAGAGGCCTTGTTTGTATCATATTCTGCTGCGATTCGACGCTTGGCACTGAACGCTTCTAGAGAGGGGCGGCTGCATGCGGCCCCCTTCGCATGACATGACTACGTAGGTCTGAGGGCGGTTATCTGATGATATATTGGCTTGGGTAGGCTGTCTGAGGCTTGCGAGAAACTTTCGTATCACATCGTCCCTCGTACCGGGCCCGTATCCAACTACTTGTCTTCCCAAACGCATCCGCTACTTTGGCCTTTTGACTTTGCCGCATACCTTGCTCTCCCTATTCACAAACTACAATCATGGCTTCTATTTCCGAGAAGCAACCACAACTGTCCATGGACGAGTCTGAATTCAGCGACTACCATGAAGAGCAGCGCCAAAAGCTGCTGGGCGATGATGACGACGTCGAGAAGCAGGCAATAGTCGAGGAACAGACACAAGCAAAGAGCGCACAGGAAGGCGCTGAGTACTCTGTGTCGACTCGGGTCAAGATGATCTGTCTCGGATTATACTTCGCCATGAACTTGGGCCTCACGCTATACAACAAGGCCGTCCTCGACAAGTTTGCCTTCCCATGGCTCATGACCACATTGCACGCTACATGCGCCGCGGTCGGATGCTACGCGCTCCTGCTCGCAGGCCACATCAAGCTCTCATACCTCACACGACAAGACAACTATGTCCTGGTGGCATTCTCTGTCCTCTTCACCATCAACATTGCCATCTCCAACGTCTCGCTGGAGATGGTCTCCGTTCCTTTCCACCAGATCGCCCGCTCGACTTGCCCTGTCGCAACCATTCTGATCTACCGCTGGTTTTATGGCCGCTCCTACGCAAAGGCTACATACATGGCTCTGATCCCCATCGTCCTCGGTGTTGGACTTAGCACATACGGCGACTACTACTTTTCTCTCATGGGCGCATCCCTCACCTTCCTCGGTGTCTTCCTTGCTGCAATCAAGGTAAGATCCCACATCTCGACTTGAATGCATTTGTATCTTTACTGACAACCTCACTAGACCGTCGCAACCAACCGTCTCCTGACCGGCAGCCTCAAGCTCCCCGCCCTCGAACTCCTCCTTCGCATGTCCCCCCTCGCCGCCGTTCAGTCGCTCGTCTACGCATATTGCACCGGAGAAGTCGCCAACTTCACCAAGTTCACCGCTGAGGGTGGTCTTACCTCTTCAGTCGTTCTCGCTCTGCTCGGAAACGGCATCCTCGCCTTCATGCTCAACGTTACCTCCTTCCAAACAAACAAGCTTGCTGGTGCCCTAACATTGAGCGTTTGCGGCAACCTCAAGCAATGCCTTACAATTCTTCTCGGCATCGTTCTCTTCAATGTCCGCGTTGGACCCGAAAATGGAGCCGGCATGCTGGTCACTCTTCTCGGTGCTGCATGGTACAGCAAAGTCGAGTTGAGCGTCAAGAAGCCTGCTCCGAGATCATGATTATTTCCTTGTTTTTCTCTTTTCCTTTGTCAACATAAACCAGTATCATCGCATACATGACTGGCGTTCTTTGCTCTTCTGGTCTTCCTTTCTAAGAACACCCCATCTTCTACCATATACTTGGGCAAAAGTCACGCTCTCAAGTTAATGTATATATAGCCTTATTTTCTTTTCTTCTTCCATCATTCCTCCCAAAGAAGGATGGATCAACAAGTGTAGCTACAAAAATGCACACCTTTGAGTAATAGAGGTTTCTCTCTGTCATTACCACAATCATTATCCCGCAAACCAGTCATACTGTGTGAATATGCCTCCAAAAGCATTGGTCATCAATCTTCAACAACAGGTTCGATCACTCTCGTTAGTCATAAGGACGCATCGTCTCGTTCGCCTCTACCTTTTCAGCAAAGCCCTCAATCTTTGTCGTGTGTGACCACGGCTTGAGTTCCGTCTCCTTCCTGACAGTAGCAGCAAAGCATCCAGTCCAATCCTCCCTCGGCCAAGCCTTGACAACATTTTCGATTGTATCTTTATGCACCAGCTCTGGGTTCGCACCAACATTGTCGAGTAACGTCGCAAAGTGTATCACAGCAGTCAAAGTGGTAATATTACCAGTTTCGCCAACGTCTTGGTGTCTGATGATAGTCTCACACACGGATTCAGCAGTTGATCGAGATGCACCGTGCTGAGTTAAGAGATTCAGTGCCTTGATGCCGCCTTGGATTTCGAAGCTCAGCTGTGTGGAAGACATGTTTGTGTCTGTGGTGCCGATATCGTGGAGGAGACTGGCGAGCAGGTATGTCTCTGGGCTGTAGCGCCATTCGGGAAAGTGCTGCATGGCGATTGCCTGGCCTGTGCATGTCATTGTGTCAGTGGTTGTCGTGTGTGACGCTTTGACAGCATTGAGTGATGTTGTAGTGATTCACGAACGCACCGTAGTAGTAGACGCGCATGCTGTGGCTGAAGGTCTGCTTTGGCAGGTGATCTCTTGCATGCTTTACAGTGATGTCCACGACAGGGCTGCTGGGCAATGGCATGTCCTCGACTCGAAGCGGTGTTGCCTTTGACTCGGGGTTCTTGCGGTTGGCGAGCAGCTTCTCGAGGCTTCTTGGAACTGCTGTCCAGCCATTGTCTTCGATTGTTTTTGACATGGTCAGTGGTTAGTTGGGGTTTGGTGATGATCAAGCAAATGACACTAAAGCTGATGATGAACGCTGTGATTGATCTTCTTTCCTGCGATTGAGGACTTTGTTTTATACAGTTCGGTGCTTATGTGATAATGGCGACGAATGCAAAAATGTGTCGTAATCTGTGCTCCGCTATTGTTGTCTCTCCAAGGGCGTGAACGTCAGATGTCATCACTGTAGCTAAACTACCCCACGTTTGACATTCAGCCCCACCTTTCGTCCTCCGTGTGTTTCAGATCTTCAGAGCGCCTTCCTGTCAAAGAGCCTTCTGATACACACGAACGGACCATCATTCCCTGATAATGGCAGCTGCCTATGTACTCGATCTTTGTGGAAAATACAGGTCCGGGCGGAGATGGTTCTTCACGCCTTGATCTCCCAGATGTCTAGGTTCTTGCCTGCCTTGTTCTTCCTCTCGCGCTTGCCTTGGTTCATCTCGTTCAACTTCAGCATAGTCTCACTGGATTGTGCGAATGCAACGACCAGCTCGCGCATACGTCGAGACTCCATGAAGCACTCAGCCAGGCCCGTCTTGTCGTTGGCAACATCGTTTGCCAGCTCCATGCTCCTTAAGAGATGATCGCGGCTGATCATGTGAGCACCGGCGCAAAGCACTGTGTTGTATGCGAGGACAACCTCGGGCAGGTACCAGTTACGAATCTTGGCCAAGTCTGCGGCTTCATCATCTGCTTGAGTCAGTCGGGATCTTGGTTTTGGAGCATAGAAATTTTGCGTACCATCCTTTGCATGCATGAGAATACCACTTAGCACAGGCTCGATTGCAGCGCAAGTATCCTCGAAAGTTGTCTTGACCTTGGCCGGCAGTGAACTGGGTCGTGGAACCTTACTAGATGCGCAGTTAGTAGGGCTAGATATTGGCAAGATCACCAATACTCACGTGGCATAATCATGCTCTACCGTCCTCCAGGCATTAAGGGCATCAACAGCCTTCACCAGCAGACTGAGCTCATAGTATCCTCTGCATTGTTTTTGAAGGACACGTAGCTTTGCTGCATGTTCGGCATCCTGGGGGAGCAACGCGGTCTCTTCACGATCCATCACGTTGACCGATGTGCCCAGGATTGTCCTTGATTTTGCTGTACAGAGTAGCTCGAAAGAGAGTTGATCAACCAACCGTGAGGCCTCTTGGAAGCACCCATTGACTGCAAACTGTTAGCATGCTTGATTAGTAACAGGAGATATTCGCAACTTACGCAACAGCTTTCTGCAGGCATATGCCAATGTCTGGAAAGAAACCTCCCAATGACCATCCATGAGATGGAAAACGGCGAGGTGGTCGGCAATACCCTCGCCACCTTTTCCTTCTTCCGCAAAGTTCAGCTTGATTCTTTGACCAGGGTAAAGATCTTCCTTGGTACTCTCGATAATTTTCAGATTCTCCTGCCCAGCAGGCTTTTTCGGTAGAACTTCTTCCATGAGATACTTGGCCTGTTCGGTCAGGACAGCAACAGGATCAATGCCGTAGGTCGACATGAGCTTGGTAAAGTGCATTTTCTCTTGGAGGTCTTGTACGTCGGTCATGGTTTGTGCGAGTGATTTGGTACCGCGAGTGGGCGACATTCTCGATGCGTAGACTGATGTGAGCTCCCATCTACCAGCCGCACGCAGAAGCTGAATGTAAGCAGCAATGATGTTGTCAAGGGCTTCAGGGTCGGACTTGATGTCTGAAAGAGGCTCGTGGAACTCACGTAGCATCAAAACCATGTGAGTAACAATACGTAGAGCATCGTAATCATTGAAGATGACGCTCTCTCGTTGAGAATCTGGAGAGACAGCCGTACGCAAGGGGACTATAGTGGTCGAAGTGGTTTGGTACCAGGCAGCGTCCGAGATGGCTGTCGCAAGATTCTTACACAAGTCGGCGAAATTGTCTGCAACGAGACTGCCTTGCAGCAACTTGAGAGGCTTCCTGGCCTCCTGCGAAGTGGAAGATTGCTCGTTGAGGCGCCTGATCAAATTTCGAGCAACATCCTGTTGGTCGCCGTGGTGCCTGAGAGAGTCGAAGAGTGGGAACTTTGTGGCAGTACCAGACGCAAACTTCTCAGGGAAGCTCTTCTGCAAATATTCTTCCAATTGCCCGACCAGAAGGGAATTGTAGTGAGCAAAGATGTAGTCGTCCCAGCTCTGGCACACACGCTTGACTGATTCTAGATCACCACTGAGCACACCATAGACAGCAGCCTCGTACTCATCCAGACCTGTTTGTTGTGTCAGGGCGTAGCACATGCGTCGCCAAAGTGAACCAGCCGAGCCACCTGGAAGAGCCATGTCGACGTCCGAGTCGGCAGAAACGGCCATGCTTACAGCGCGCCAGCTTTGGTTGTGTTCGGAGCACCACTGGCAGATATCGTTCCATGAGCGGCCACGCCTTAGCATCTCCCAGCAAGTCATCCAAAGAGCTCTTTCTGAATATTCGTCTGCCTTCTCCAAGACACGGTATTGTCGAGTTGGTGCATCCGGGTCCAGAGAAGACACTAGGGGTTCGTTGCTGTGAGTGCGCTTCACGTCGAGCATATCGGATGAGGCCGTTGAAAAGACGCGCATTCTTTTCGCTCCTTTGATTCTCTCACGAGTCTCCATCCAGCCATTAAACCAGATACCTGTTCCTCTGCCCGACTTCTTCTCCAACTCTTCAGCGATGGCTTCGATGTCACTTTCACCGTGATTGGCAGCTCCTTGTAGCCATTTCAGGACAAGATGCCGTTCTCTTGCTGAATCGTTGTCCAAGGTAAAGCGTTCCCAAATGTCCGAGTCTGATGTGTATGTATTTGGTGTGCCCAGATCTGCTAGCCTAGCTTCCTTCTCTTGCTGGCGAGCCTGCTTCTCAGGTGAGTATCGTAGTTCGAGCATGATGCGGAATAGCTCCCAGGTGTCGAGTTCGGTTTGCCATTGCCTCAATGTGTCGAGCGAAGTTTGGGCGGGAATGTCTTCGTCGCCATCGTTGTGAGTGACAGGGCCCACAACGCCAGAAAGGCTAGAGCTTCTGATAGGAGATTGGGTGATCCTCTTGCCGAATTCATTTTTCATTTCGTTGACGCGCTGAGCATCGTGACGTTTCTTCAACTTGTTGACCATGGTGCTTGCGAAATCCGTGTACTCCAGAGTGAGGTCGATGGCGGTACGGTATGCGTCCTGACCATGTAGACGAGAATTGAATCTGTCGAGAGTTTCTGCAAAGTGATCGACTTCACGACCGACGCGGTCTGCCATGTCGCGCAAGGGATTGATCTGGTCGATAAGTTGGCTAGTAGGTACGAGGGCGCTGCCGCTGCTAGCAGAGTTCTGAAGAGATCGAGTCAGTCGATAGGTCGAGGCAGAGAGAGCGGCAGGAGAATGCACCTGTGTTGTCGAGTAGCCATTCGTGCGGGCAACATCGGCGAAGGGGTTTGTGTTGGTCTGAGAGCCCTGGAGATTCCAAGATTGGGTCAGAGCTGGCGCGTAAATAATAGCTTGTAAGTTGTACCTTGCGATGGACAGGCTTGAATGCGCCAGAGTTGGCGGTTTTCCTTGTTATAGGCGCCATTGTGGTTGCTCCCTCTGGCAATTTAATTGATAACGGAAGTGCCTGCAACGGATGACCAGCAGCGTATCAAGGTCACTGCCGTGTAGTTTTGTGAAAGAATTGGTATGTGATCGTGACCAGAATCGGTACGAGCTTCCAAACATTCACGTTCGCGTTTCCGTCGTGCCAAGACTCAGACAATATGCTCATCAACACCAGTTTCGTTTGGTTTCTCTCTTTCACACGCACTTACTTTCACTCTCACTCAACAATAACTCGAAGGTGCTATGAATGCACGTGTCATGTTATTCGGCGCACGAGGAACAATCGATCATAGATGGATTCGAGGACAACTAGAAATATGCAATCTGTACAGAATGTGGTATCAAAAAGAAAAGGCTGGCACAAGTATTCGTGTCGTTGAGTTCTACTGTAAGAACTTCTTCTTCCAGCCACTGAGCTTGCCACGAAGTCCTCTGCTCTTGCGCTGCGGAATTGGTGGACGGCTTTCTTGCATCGGCTGTTGCTGTCCGTTTTCTTGAGGAGCAGGAGCAGATTCAGCCACTGGTGCAGGCTCGGCCTGTTCTTCCACAACTCTGCTAGCTTCAGCAGGAGGTGTGTTTCCGGCGTAGGCATGTTGGCCTCCTACAGCAACCGTGAAAAGAGCTGGTGAACCATCGTTGACTTTGCCCGACTGATCTTCTCCACCATCTGGCTGCACATCGTCGTACGCAAAACCATAGCCCTTCTTGTCAAGGTTGTGGTCGTGTACAATACGACAGTAGTGGTCGGTGGGATCGGATTGGTAGTAGGTGGAAGAGTCCGATGGCTGTTGAGTCTGAGACACTAGAGTAGTACGCACGAAACCAGCGGCGAGACGAGGGATAATCGCGTTGCGAGTTGCGTCTGGGCCGGTAGTGAAGGGACCACTGTTACATCCAAAGATATCTGCTGTGCTTGGCTTCTCAAATGCTTCTTGGCCAATGAGCAATTGATTGTTCGAGACCTTTCCATCAAGGACACCAGGGCCTGCCTGGGTGTTGAGCGTAAAGTTTCTGGAATCAGTGCTGTAATAGTTCCAAACTTCCTCGACATAGGGCTCGTAATATCCTGCAAAACTTGCTCCAACAGCATCACCGTGAGATGGGTTGAGGACACGGAAGTCTTGTCCGTTGATCTGAACGATCAGTCTGTCCCATGGTTTTCCGTCTTTCTGTGTCTGAGCCCTCATGTCGGCGCACACTCCTTCAAGACCGTTCGCAGGCATGCCTGATACATGTTGTATTGTGCCAGCTGAATTCTCCAGAGTAATGGCAATGGGAGCGTTGGACACGAAGTCAACATAACTGATATTCGCATACAGCTGAGCGTCATTCAGCGTGAATTCACAGAATCCAAAATTCACCTTTGCGTTCGGATCGCTAGGGTTCAGGACAGAGGGTTCGACAAGAGCTGGTCCAGGGTTCAAGAGGAAGGTTAGCTTGCTGTCAATTGAAAACCATACACGGCCACCAGCAATCTGAGGTACAGTGGTTGTGACGGAGTTTCCTGGCTTTCCAAGTGGTATGGCGCAGTCCTGAGCTAGCGGTGATCCAATGGCAGGCGGATTCTCCGGAAAGTAGAGGGTCTTGCCGTCTGCTTGTAACAGAACACGTCTTCCGTCAGCAATGTTGATGCCTGTGATATAGGCCCAGACATTGTCCGAATTGGTGTCGTTGACAAGCTTGAAGGGTAAAGATGCAACCATGATGGAGACTTGCAGAAACAAGAAGAAGGGATGGATTATGGAAAAAAAATGCATATGAGCTGACCAGATTAACCTTTCCTTATATACAGCTTCTTGTGTCTGGTGTGTTGTCGTGAACACAAGGGCAGACTCACCCAGAGCCGAGACGAAACTACACCAGCGCTTGGTAGTGACGTATTCATGCCAACTTTCTGCAGCCAATCCTGGCCTGGAGAAGAAGTTTTTAATTTACTCTTCACCCATCGTTGTGTGCCATGTCTTTGGCGTATAACGCGTCGGCATGTGCTAGCAGTATTCGACTCGAGGTACACAGCCGCTGGAAGGTGGAGAGTCGTCGTCGCAGGCTGAGGCGCAACGCCCAAACGAAGTACAAGGGGCTGCAGGTCATGTGGAAATGTCAGACTACACACGTTCTTTGCCCTTGTCAATTGGTATATTTGTCGCTTTCTTAGACTTTCACTTCTTAGATGAGCTGACTTACTGCATAACAAGATGTGCTAGTGGTAATTGACGCCTGCGAGCACGCGTTAAATAACCAGTCTCCGTGAGCGACAACGATACTCTGCAGTTCTGCATCCACAAGGTGACTATTAATGTACCACTTTTGTCGACTTCCTTTTCCAGGCCGCAAAGTCTCCTCGTACTGTATCCAAACTCAACTGCTCACATGGTAAGTCAGCCTACTGATCTACGTCCAATAATCACAAGACCTTGGTAAAGGTGAGGCGAGAAGCGAGATTTTCGCACAACTGACATCTGCGCATGATTGAGTCTACCCTAACGGTATCAGATCAGTAGACAAGGAAGGACAACGGCCGTAGCAGCATGGAAGCCTGAGGATGCCAACTTGTCTTGTAGCCGAATGTCCAGGGCAGGGTTCCCCAGACTTCAACTATCTAAATGCATATCCACACGCAAATCAGATAACTACACAGACTACCGAATGTTTGTATAGCTGTTAAGGCTTGCAGACTTGTTTTACATGTGATCAAGCAGACATGCGGCGTGAAAGATGAAGACTGTTGGTCAATAGGCTGCTTCAAGCACATTCGTGGATTTTCACGCCGAACTTCACAAAACATCGCACAAAATGCAAGCATATCATCAATGAGATCTACACGACCACAAAGTCAATCCATGCTAGAAAAAGAATGTTTGATAGCTTGTCAAATGACTGAATAAGATCTGCTATCGACAAGCGGAAAGATAGGTCTCCTGTTACATCTCTCAACAAGTATGTCGCAAGTTGAAGAGAAAATAACATCTCCACTGCACCTGTTGCAGTGTCACACTAGCACGAAAGGCCAGAACTCTACTCGAGTACCAGCAATCAAGCCGCCAAACATTATGTAGCAGAAAGCAGAGTGTTCAGCTGAGGGACAAAAATTCGCCAAAAGAATGTGCTCTCCATCAGGGAGTCGAACCCTGGTCTCCCGCGCTTGACGAGATTTTACTCCTGACAAGCGGAAATCATGACCACTAGACCAATGAAGATGAGCTAGCTGAGCTGCTATTGGCTGATGAGAAGATTTGCTACCAGCATCAATATGTTGCAGCCAGCAAATCAATCTGATTGATGCATAGCTCGCGATGGTGTTATGCTGAAGGACATATACTGGTGTTGTCATTCTGCTGGCACTCCGGCGGCATGACTCTAGGGAGAAGGCAATTATATAGCTCTGCAACTTGTCATCAATTGTTGAATGGCATCGAGAATAGAATAGCAGAAGATGCAACGACATCATCATGTGGCTGGGAGAATCACGAGGATGACACGTTCGCGAGATCAGATCTCGCCAAGTCTCAAACCTAATCTTGCACTTGTGATACCCGATCGGGAAGCCATATCGTTTTTCCTTCCGCAGATCAGGAACCATGACGCCTTTGATGTGTTGATTTGAGAAAATGATATCAATGACGAGCGCGAGATGCTCACGGTAGGTCCAGCGCGTAAAGTGGTTTTGACCTTAAATGGTCGCGTGTTTCGTACTGTTCGTTAATTTAGCAGAAAAAGATCTCTCCATACTGTCTACTCTCTACTATACTGCCTGTCACCTAATTCTTACCGTTTTCCCTGGATCATAAAAAATCCCACACACAATGTCAGCTTCAGCAGGACGCAGGACGAAGCCTGCTCATGTTCTCGATTTCTTTCGCGACAAGAACAATGACTCTTGTTTGACAATTCTCGCCAATGGAATACGTTTTCATGCCTTTGTCGATTTCAAGAAGATGAAGGCCGCCTCGGGGGACGACAACAGGGCTGTAGAAGAACATGCAGAATTGGTCAAGATGGCGAAAAATGGTACACCACAGGACCAGCCTAAGAGATCGCCTCGCGCATCAGAGGAAGCCAAGGCAGACCGTGGAGAGGAACCGAGATACTGTGTATGTCGTGGACCTGATCGAGGCTTCATGATTGGCTGTGACAGCTGTAATGAATGGTTCCATGGCGACTGTGTTGGCATCTCGCAAGAAGAAGGAGCTTCGATTGACGAGTATACATGCCCCGAGTGCCAGAAGGGAATTAGAAGTCCCACCGTTGCTTCCAAAGACAGCGGCATTGTCCTCGAAGATAACGACAAAGCCGAGAACGACTCGGAAGAAAAACTACAGGCTTGGATACTCTCGCACTTGGAGAACGAGATTGAAAAGCATGCTCCCTCACGAAGCGAGATGCAGACAATCAACGTGCACGACTGGTATCACCCAATGACACACTTCTACGCCATTCAATACACAGATGGCAAGATCACATCAAAAGAAATTGAGTCTTCACCTGCATTACGATTCAAGATGGACAATCTCCTGCCTAAAGTTACTCTACCGAAATACATCCTGAAGCTCGGCATCCCCTGGTTTCAAGCATCAGATCTGGAAATTGTCGAGAATGCTGGTGCTTTGCCTGCCATTGTCCGCTATAAGGACAACCTCTACTTCCTCAAGGTTGTCGATCCTGCTCAGCCCGCACCAACCAAACGCGAACTCAAAATCATGAAAGACATCGAGAAGCTCAACTTGCACAAAGAGATGCGTGTGCCCCAAGTCCAGGGCTTAGTGTCGTTCACAGACTCCAGGACTGATATTATGGGCTTCTTACAGACACACATCGAAGGAGCTGAGCCACTAACTCATCTCCTCGATTCGGATGTTCCACAAGCCAAACGAGACCGCTGGGCCTCCGAGTCAGAGAAGATGGTCAATCTCCTGCACCAACATGATTTTATATGGGGCGACGCCAAAGCGGACAACTTCATGGTCGATAAGGACGAAAAGCTATGGATTATCGACTTTGGAGGGAGCTACACAGAAGGTTGGGTAGATCCCAACTTGAATGAGACGATAGAGGGCGATGACATGGGTACGAGGAAGATTGTAAATGCATTGCATGACCCGGACGAAAACACTTTCGACCTTGACGACACAACGGCTGCTGGTGACGAGAAAGGTGCCAAGCGCAAGCACAATGAGGTAGAAGAAGATGAAGAATGCTCTGATAAGAGGACAAGGGTGGAATGAGTATGTCATGATATACAGCTTGCGCATTGCATTGGCCGGCGTCTCATGTTGCATTGATGGAGTAGGGTTTAGTGTGTGTATACAATGTATTGGGTATCTATAAATTCCGTCTATGCCGTTTATGGTTCCTTCTATGATGCGTCTAACGTTTTCAAAGAAAAATACAAAAATAGTCTAGCGCTTCGTAAGAGTTCAGTATGCAAAGTGGATGCGAAGAAAGAAGAGAAGTTTCGGGCGCATGACTTGTTCAGTTGTCCAGCAACGTCCAGGTCATTGCGCCAGTATCAGTGACAGCGGTGACAGCGAGTGGAGAGCTGGCACCGCTTTCGACAGACTCAAAGGTGAAGTCGAGGACTTTGCCAGAAATTGAGCCAAGGCTGGTAGGAAGACGCTTGATCTGGTATTTGAACTCCTGCTCAGCCTCAAGCTTTTGCAAAAGAGGGTGTTGTGGCCCGAGGGTGTCCATCAGCTTCTCAGTTGATGGCAAGCGGTAGAGGAAAATGCGGTTCAATGAAGGAGATGTAGGAGTAGAGGATGCGACGTTCTCGGACATGGCCAAAAGAGAGTTGTTGGGCGAGAGGGCGAAATGGGGATGGTTAATGTGAGCCGAAGGCAGATCATGCCATAAGTGCTGAATGTTCTCGGATAAGTGTACGGGAAGATTTTCGAGGATGGTGACAGAGCGTTCGGCGGTGAGGACGTGGCCATGAATTTGACTGAAGGGAACGTAAGCCAGACAGTATGAGCCAGACTGGACGTTTGTCGCATGCTTCTGAGCAGCGACTAGCCAGCCATTGGCGAACGGACGCAGGAGCTGAAGACCAGCTAAACGCTGCGATACAGCCGGGCTACCGTCAAAAGGTTCGGACGGTGGCAGGGAAAGCTTGCTAGCATCGAGGAAGGCGTGCTTCAAGCCACCCTTGTCTTGCCAGTGCTCTAGATCGGGTCTGCCATCTCTCGGCGAGCCAAGATATACAACAACACCTTTGTTGCTCAGCTGCACTCGTAGCAAACTGTCGTGGTGTTCGAAGTCGAGAGCGGCGATGTAGTGACCAGTGGCCGAGGTGATGTAAGAGGCCACAGGCCACGAGTCGGCAGCCGAATTCATGTCGTAGATTTGGATGGTGCGTTCCAGGGCAACAGCCAGCATGCGCCCGTCGGAAGAAAGAGCCAGCTCGTACATGGACGTCGGGGAGCATTTAAACCAAGGACCTCCACCGATTGCTGTACGGAGGTCGTTGATGGGGCGTGTAGAGATGATGCTGGGTTCGGCGGAGGTTGTGTCGTAGTGGGTGATGGTGCGATCGTGTAGCGAGACTGCACGCTTGCCATCTTTTGAGAGAGCAAGCTTGGTCTTGTCGAGTCGTCTTGACAGGCTGTCGTCGGGTGAAGCTGAAGCCTTGACGCGCATGCCCAGCATCAACGCTCTCGCCGCCTCATCGTATACAGACTCTCTTCGTTTCGAGTCGACCTTCTTGACCCATGTTGTCGGCTCGATGGGCAGTTGTCCTAGTTGATTGGCAAGCGTCACAGCATCTCTGGAGGCATGCTTCCAATACCGACACACATTCCGGCATGCATAGAAGGACCACGGATCCAGGTACGAAAAAATCTGCTGTTGCAGCTCCAACGGAAGTGTCAAGGCCATGGTTGTATCGACTCTAGCTGGGGAAATAACAATGGGGAAGAGGCCGGGGCTTTATTCGTATCAAATCTGAGACGAAACCCTGACCGGCAATCGCCAAATCACCTCATCTTGCTCCGAATCTTCTCCCTTGGGGCAATATTTTTTTGTTGATTGATCTGTCGTCACCGCCTCAGCGTCATTCAGGGTCCGATCCGCTGCTTGGCTCCGCTCATCCACCTTCTTCGCCGAACATTGATGGCTTGACACCACTCTTCTTCTCCAGCTTATCACCCACACTGTCTTGACAACAGGAAGCTCATTGCTTCAAACATGGTCTATCGCAATCACTACTTTCACATCACCGCCACAGCTAGGCTTGTCCATGTGTGCCCGAAAGTGTTGAGAATGTTCTGTGACACCGAGCCTGTTAGCGCGGTATCTATCCGATTGCCAGAAGCTTAAATGCTAACTTATCATACAATCTGATGCCGATGACTCCCGCGCACATTGACGAGTCATGACCTAGTCTTATACATGCAGACAAATTTCGCTTGCTTCGCCATTTCTCATGTCGAGTAATTTGAGCCGATTGCTGGTCCGAGTTCCTTTCATCCATACGAGACGCCTCCTCACGGTCGGATACAGCATCAGGACTTTTTGTTGGTATATGCAGCAGCTAAACAGAATTCAACTACAAATATTACCTATGAAGGAAATAAGAGAAGCAGTACACGACGAACTAGTTGCACGGTGATAAGAGTGGAAACAGAGATGAGTGTTGGAAAAGTATTAAAATGTTTCTAAGCTCTATTGTGGTATCGTCAAAGATCTTCAGCCTGAGTTATATGATGCTCAAAGGGAGACATCAGCTTTTGGTATCCCAGAACGCCGCGCTAATTGTATAAAGTCCATGAGTCCATAGTACTAGGAAAGAGAGGTATGACTTATCCTCCAAGAATAAATCCCGATCAAGCACCACGGCGAATGCTCGAAGCACGAGATCTGGGCTTGGAGAATGAGTCTCGTGTGTTGACACGATCGATGTCGTAGGGAGAGTGCTCGTAGGTAGAGGTGCGAGACAGTCTGCCACCATCTTGTGCCTGCTTCTCCTTTCCAGTCTTGATCTCCTCGAACTTTGGCGTCTCGGCGTCACCGTGCGACTCATCCTCGTAGGAGTAGTCGAAGGCCTCTTGTTCTTCCTTCTCCTCCTCCTCCTTGTCTTGACCACCTGCCATCTGTTTTTGCATATTCTTCATGAAATCCATAGATTGCTTGGCAAACTTGCAGTTCTCACGAACCTTTGGTCCAAACTTGTAGAACAAGAAAGGCATAGGAACGCAAAGCAAGGCCAAGAAGGCTGGGATGGACGATGCCCAGTGAATGCCGAGGTTTTGGTACATGTAAGTGGTGAACAAGGGAAAAGCGGCACCGAAGAGCGAACGCAAGACCGAGTTGGCCGCCAACACCGAAGCTGCGAAAATGGTGTACGAATCAACTAAGTTAAAACTGTCAGCATTTCTTTACCGTTGTTAACAATAGATTTATACTTACTGAGGTAGTTCATAATCGCGAGGAATACCAATACCATGCCGAAACCGAAGGGTACACCAGCAGCGATTGAAGCCATGAATTGAATGGAGGGCGAGTTGGTCCATGCAAACCAGAAAAGACCGACAGGCAACAGAATGCCACCCAACATGCAAGGAGGAAGACGGGCCTCAGGAGGGGCGAAGCCTCCGTGTGAGTTGGAGATCTTGACGTAACGCTTGTTGTCGAAGATAGAGTAAATGACAGCTCCGATCATACCGACGGCGACACCGAGGAAAGCCAGACCACCGATACCAGGGCTCCAGCCTCTGTTCTCCTGGTAGACGATAGGGAAGGCGGCGAAGAGCATGTAGAGAGTTCCGTAAATGATAGCCATGTAGATCGACAAGAGAAGGACGATTGGCTCGCGGAAGAGCAATACCCAGGGGCGAAGGAGAGAAGTCTTGAAGACCTTGCCGAAAGTTGTAGGGCCTTGGTCGACATCACCCTTGCTGCGGTAGACCTTGCCGGTCATCTTCGACATCTTTGCAGCACGCTTGCGAAGAAGCACGGGAGGGTAAGTCTCAGGGATGAGCAGCGTACCAGCAATCCAGAGCACACCGGTACTGGAGCAAGAATCAGCAAACGAACGTTCATGTCAAGAATAAGCCAACTTACAAGATTGCCATAACACCTTCGACCCATCTCCAGCCGATAGTCTCGCCAACAAAACCTCCGACGATAGGACCAAGAACAGGACCCATGAAAGGAGCAGCGGCGAACAGAGTCATGGCTAGACCTCTCTGGTTGGCCGAGAACATGTCAGCAATGACACCACCAGCGTTGGTGAGAGGAGAAGATCCGATGGCACCAGCGAAGAATCGACAGACGATGAGGCCGGCCATAGAGTTGACACCAGCAGCTCCAGCGTTGAATGCTGTCAAACCGGCATAGGTTAGGATGAAGAGAATTTGACGGCCAAACATTTCAGAAAGTGGCGCCCAGAGAAGCGGACCAATGGCGAAACCCAAAACGAACAGAGAAACACCCAGAATACCAACTTCCTGCGAAGAATGGAACTCGACCAGGATCTCCCTGATACCACCAGAATATGCGGAAGAGACGAAGGCGACTGCGAGGGTAGCAATGGCTACAAGCATGGTAAGACCCCACTTCTTCCAGTTTGAGAACAGCTGCGGATTGCGGGGATCATTCTGGATCCAGTTGACAACATAGGGATCCTCTTCAGTTCCAGAGCCTGGATAGTTCCAGTTCATAACTTCATCAGTGACGAGGCCTTGGTCGAAAACAAGGCGCCAATGAGGGACAGACGATGGTCCCTTGCCAGCCTCAACATCCTTATTGGACTTCTCCATGTTAGTCGAGTGTATCGAGGAGAGTCAGATGTGGGGATTGTTTGTCTGGGGTCGACCAGAATTCGAGTAGCAGAAGCTAGGGTCAAGATACCAGAGTTTCGGTCGTTCGAGGAATGCTAGTAATTCGAAGGTATCACAGAGGGGGAAGGCATTTAATATGAAGAGGAGAAAAAGTACTGTTGGGGTGACAACATGGCAAACGCTGGTGTTAGACTTCATTTCTTTCGGAGGCGTAAAAAACGGAGAACCGAGGTTCCGAAAGCCTTCTGTGAACAAGTTGTGTGAGCCTCAATGGCTCTGATTGGCAGGATTTTGGATTGTGCTTTTTTATGCAACGCTTTTCGCTTCTTTGACATCCGTGAGGATGCCCAGAACGCCTCATTCGATAGAAGTCGCCGAGGGTCCGAGCCTATCTCGTTGTTGACAAGCACTTCTCAAACGTCGTTGGCGGTACGAGCATACAAGACCTTCCAAGTTTCGATCCTCGCCGAGGAGTTGAAAGCTACTCGTGGTATTCTTGGTCCGAATTATAAATCAAGAAGATCCCTCATCATGTTCAGTTATCTTCTCGCCTTCAGCACAAAGTCGATACCGCTGTCACGTCAGGTCGAATGCACATTTATTCTGTGCGTCTTCGACAACTACAAAGATCTATTCTCTTCCATGCCCCCTTAATCTTAAAACAAACATCAAAATCTTAAAACCCAAACAGAAAGAGAATTTTTGTATCACGATTTCTAGAAATTCTGTTGCAACAACGACTGGCAGATTTGCTCTGCAATCCACTTGCGATCCTCGCCTATTCGATCGGACCTTTGACCTCCCGCCGCCCCGTGAAGCGAGCCGGTCCTTCACAGATGCCGAGCACCGCGCCGCCACCCCACCTGCACCTGATCCGGGTCGATGGGTTACCGTCTCGTGAATTATTATTGTGCAACCTTTTTCGGTTTCATCTTCATCCGTGGTTAAGCATCCAGATTGATGATACAGACCACGGCAAATCACCTCCAATCTTGTAGTTGACGTGCCCGAGATGAATCATGGAACTCTCTAAGCCTCGATATGTGTATCATCGTCCCAGACTATGTCGCAGAGCAGAATATCTACCATGAAAAGGCATGATTGTTAATTGGAGCAGAGGTGTGGCTAAAGAGAGCAGACAGAATGTTTTCTTCCAGTGGCCACTATCGTGCTTTCCAATAGTATCGTGCATTTGTATAGCTACGTGTGTTCCAGTTTAGCATATGGGGAGGAAAGACTATTCTATGCATAATCCCAAAACGGCAATGCCCTGAGAGGTTTGTTATACTACAAACGTGGCGCCGTCGCTTGTGTCGAACCCGGCGCTTTGGTAGAATAAATAGAGCGCTAGAACTTGCACTACACTCGACTATTTCTACAGAATCAAGGTGGTCCTGTACGAGTTGGCCACGCGCACCTGGTTGTGCAACTTTGATTTGGCATCAAAGCCATTCATCGCTCAGTGCGACCCTTAAGGGCCTCGTGTCCGAGGCTTTCGGACTGGGATCAGGCTGCTTGCGATTTGCTGCCATGTAGGTAGTATAGGGCAGTCGCGACCAAAGCGAGTCCGCAGATGCGCCACGGCGATAATGCAATCTGCAAGAGTTAACCACCACTGCATTGACTCGTTGTCCGAGTTGACTCACAGTAAACGAATGGGTATACCGAGTCCAGCGACTAGTGCTGGTTGTTGCAGATGCTGCGTTACCCTGTTCAAGCCTGCCAAGCTCAACCGGTGAGCTCACAACTGCAGATATGGAACGAAGGGTTAGAGAGAAGGGTCCCTCTTGATCGCCAAAGAAGCTGCCACGCAATATGAATATTCAAGAATTAAACGAGCTGCACGGCACTTACCTTCGCATCATGATACTCATTCTTTTGATTGTTTTGAGATTAATAGGATCCGCATGCTCCTTCTCTTTACCGCGATAGGTCGGCTTCAAAGCAGACCATGGAACCCACACGAGGCCACCTTTCTCGAGACCACCTTCCCCGAAACAAGGCTTGAAGTCGTACTCCCACGAGATAGTGGCTTGTTCACGTCCATTGTCTGGATTGCGGGGAAGCAGTTCGTCCTTGAGAATGAAGGTATACCTGTTATCTGCGAGTTTGCAACTATGAGCTTGACGTCCTGCACTAGCCATATAGGTGGCATGATTTCGAGGAATAGAATACTTGCCGTCTGCTTCTGCAATGTCGAGCACGATTCCTGCATAGCTAGACAAATCCCAGCTTCTATCCTCACCCGTGGTCCGCTGGCTTGCAAATCCCGCGCCACCCAAGGTTTTGATGTCGAGATTGCCATGGAATCGGCCTGTGCTGCTGTGACATTCGAGGAAAGACTGCACAGCACAGATTTAGCATATCCGGAAGCTGAAAAGCACACGTACTGTCACTCATCCTACTTGTGATTTTCCGCCGCGTACGCGATCGTCGCTTGCAGTCCAGTCTGCGTCTTTCCAGGAGCTGTAGGGCGTAAACTTCTCAGCGTCCCGCAGACTCGAAGTGACGCAACATAACCCACCGACTACCTCCGAACAGAGTCTGGTCCTTTTCTTTGTTCATGGCCGTATCTAGAGCTGAAAGTCGTGTAGGAAGTAAATGTTCTGGCGTTGGTTGCGCGAGCTGTGGTTGGTTGCTTCGAACCTTGCTTGGCGGTTCAGGCTTCCCTCGTGGCTTGCACACCCCACTTTACCTTTGGTTTGTTGCCTGCTGAGCCTGTTGTAATTCGGTATGTACCTACTGTACTTGCTCCTTGAAAGTCGGCATCCTTTCTGGTGACACCGAACCGGTCACGCATCCTCGCATGGACCCGCTTGTTGGGCTGAAGGTCATGAACGGACATCCAGCCTCTCCGATCACAACACAGAGTAAGGTAGACACTATGAAAAGGCACAATCTCATTTGGAGACAAATGTCGTCCATAGAGAGTCCATGTTCTGTTGCCTCTCAGTGGAGATTGTCCAGTTTCCTGGTCAGATCATGCATTTCTACAGCTATAAAGGAGCTTTTACATACTTTTGAACACGGGGAGGAGGTGGGGAAAGTTGCAGCCGCACCAGAGTACCGACTTCGCGATTAGGTATGCCCGTTGCGATAAGGCTATTTGAAAGATGATTTGTACATTCGAGAGTGGTAACCAATGACGCCTTGAACCCTTGCGCATAGAGAGCCGAGTTAAACAAGGTGAGTATTTTTCCCGAACAAGAACGCCACAAAACCAGCTGCTCAACCCCAAAATTGCCCTAGCGAACGACAGTATGGTATTTCCCTTTAAGCTTCAGTAATTTGCGCTGAAAAAACCCGTGAACTCCTAACGCTCATGCCCTCCCTCATCCTTGTTTCATTATGTCGTTATCAACAGATGCCTCTACTTTGGGCCCTCACGTAGACGAACGGGTGGCGTCAAGGGCATTGAGAGGGGTGTGCGCGGAAAAGTCATGTAATCGTAAGGAGGTGAGCTGGTTGTCGAAGGTTCAAAGCTATCTGACAAAGCTGGAGTCTAGCTAAGGTTCTCAGTCAGGGCGTCGGATAGAATTCAGGAGTGTTACCTACGTGAACAGCAGGCGTCTGATAGCTGAATTGGCTGGTCACATCTACACCAGCTATAGAAGCATAACTCAGGCTGAAGGGGTTCATGTCGTCCTCTTCGTACACCTCTGGCTTGATGATAGCCGGCATGCTTGTTTGGTAGGTCATGGTGGATGGAGGCATCATGCATGAAGAAGATACAGGAATAGGATATGCCATGTAGTTGGGAACCGAAGGAGCAAATTGGCCATGTTCGATGGACGGGTAGGCCTGATAGCTGAACAACGGAGGTGGAGACGTTGATAACTGACGAGTGTGCTGATACGAGAACATCCTCTTATCATCAGGCGCTTGTGAGTAAGGGTAATCGTATCCATTGGATGTGTAGCCACGACTGTCGACATTGTTGCTTTCTTGTGCGTGTGACATGTGCGATGAACTCTTGTAACCGGACAAGTTGGAGAGATCCAGATCGACGTATTTGACTTCGGGCGATGGAGAGGCTGAGCTAGATGCTGCACGGCGTTCCAGATCTTCGAGACGCTTCTTCAGCTTCTTTCCTGTGGTGACCGTTAGCAAAGTAACACACGACATACGCAACAGACCGCATCATGCATACTGTAGTTTCTCTGAGCGATGCGGTTCTGAATCCTCCTTCGCTCAGCAAGATCCGTGATCTTGGTCCAGTCCTCGTCTGGATTCGCACTGGCGCTGAATGCACTGCTGGTGGGATGTGTTGAGGCATGGTGCTTGTGTGAAGAAGGTGGAGAGCATGAGCATGATGAGTATGTCGAACGCCTATTCATCTTGTATGTGTGTAGACAATAGGGAGTGTACAGAGTGTATGAGGTGTGTGTGTGTGTGGAGTGTGATAAAATGGAAAGATGAAATACTGAGGTGCGAAGGGTGGACTTTGTATGTTCGAGGTGGGTTCGAGGATGTACGTACTTCAGCCTTGAGGGGTGTGGCTCTGATATAGTAGGCCTGTTGTGGTTACAGCTCTCTGCCTAGATACAGACAAGCTCAAGAGGATGAGCACCCTGGACCGTTTAGCGTAAGTGCCATGTGAAAGCTGCAGCGGCATTCCAAGGCGCTCCGCAATTGGAACTGAAGGAGCCATGCATGCGGGTCGACAGTGACACCGAGCCAAGTCGCCAATTCCGCCATTATTAGCAGCAACCAGCGGCCCATTCCTCACAAACCCGTAGGGCTGAAGGGTCGCGAGTGCGGTGAAGTTACCACGGCAAGTTTGCATGTTAGGGTTCCTTCTGGGCTTCATTGCAACCAGAGCATGCATCAAGCGTGGACGTCGGTCAGAGCGTGCCACGTAGGGTCATGCAACAAAGCCAGATTTTGGACATATTGGCCCAAAGTCCGTTATGGCCGTCTACGTTGCTCCAAAACAGCAGGCCAAAGTCGAGGCGATGCGACTCTCCCTGCGCATCTTGCGCCTTCGGGCGATGCTGCTGCAAGGATTGGCTACAAAGCTCACCGCTGGCATACTGAGGCCTGATTAGAAATAAACGACAGGAAGGAGGGGAAAGGATGGGGAGGATCCGGAGCGAGGAGGGAGGCTGGCTGGTTTGCGCGCGGGGCGTGGTTCGCCCGCTTGCTCAGAGCTTGAGCTCTGTGAGACCAAAGTGATGCGTCCCTCGCGAACGCCATGGACCAATTGCCCAATCTGGTGTAGATTGTGTACGAACAGACCCCTGTCTCTCTCCCCTCGTGTTCGAGCATACTGTACGCTGCACACCTACCGGTCACCAGCCTGATCGCGATGCTGCGCATCGGAGCTGCGGGTGCGAAGCAAAGTCTAGCAGGAACGAGCAGACCAATGACTGTTTGAGGACTCTTGTGTACATTCACGCCACCTGCATCCATACCAACATCTCCCCTGTCCATAGGGCTGACGCTACTCTATTGCATCTTTACCAGACGACTATTACGGCCACCGACGAAACTTGACCTTTTTGTCAGAGGAAGTACCAGTGAACTACAGTGGTAGGGCTGGGAGGTAGATCCTTGCAGCATCGCATTACATGCCATCGCTCCTTCAAGCTCTGCTACTGTATCCTAAGAGTGTATCTGTCGCAGTCGGATGAACAACTGATGGATCTTTAGCAATACAAACGTTGGTTGATTGCCGTACCAAGACGGTAACTGCCCATGACGTTTGAACCTTCTGCGATGCCCACCGATATAGAACAAGCAAGGGCGGCAACTTCCACAAGCGTACAGCCATAATTAGCAAAACAAAGAATGCTATGGTACCATCACGGATGATGGCGAGATCTCAGACAGTGCGAGTTCACGAGCGGAACCACGCGTCTAAGAGCCTCGAAGTGTGCCATTCTAAAACTGTGCTACTCGATGCTGAACCGAGTCGTGCTTCCCAGGACGACCCGGCCAACATATCTCGCCCTCGCTCGACCTTTCCAAAAATTGAGACCGCCTGGCTATATAGTATGACCGCCTGTGGTAGGACATTCGACCGAGCGTGGCCCTGTCATCTTTGCATAGCAATCAGGAGCAGGCCACAATCATGCTAGCTTTCTCGGCATCGCCACGAGGGACGGGACACAAGCCTATGTTTGAGTTGGTTGTTGGAACAGACACCTCGTTGTTAGGTATCCTCTGTTTTCGAGACTTATGAGTGGAAGTTACCGAGAGTATGGAAGACGTGCGGGTAAGGCCTATCGGATAAGATTCTGACAAGCACAACAGCATCGTGCTCCCATTCCAGAAGTCGACAGGGTTCACATGATCAAGACATGCGGTGATGAACCGGTCAAGTACCGGTGAAAATACATGGTCGCTAGCCCTGCTCGACAGGCACAATATTCTCACTTCTGAGCCAGAGATGCATAAGCTGCTCACTTGGGTCTATGGACCTTGCCTCACTTGTGCCAAAGTCTGTAAAGTTCAGTTCAATCCATCGTACTCCGACTACGTAGCGAGCAGAGTATACGCTATGAAAAGGCACAGTCTTCTCAGCAAATATAGGCATATTCACAGAGAGTCCATGATTTATCGCTTCTCAGCGGACACTGTTTTGTTTCTTATCATCATTGTGCATTTTTACAGCTATACGCGTTACATACTTTAATACGATTAGAGGTGCGGTTAGGGGCGTTAATTAGTCAACTGGAAGTTTAATATAGCCTGCACTCAGTTTAATCATGATACGTGCGCAGGGGTGATAGTTGGATATGACACTACCCTGCCAATGCCAAGGGACAGTCATATTACTACCATGTACACATGCAACGCTTTCGAGTGCGGACTGCCGATGACGGAGAGAACATCTTCTTGTGGTATTCCTACGGCCACACTCTTTCTTGTGTTCGCACGGAATCGCGGGTCTTTCAGTTTGACTAGACCATACCGTTCTCATGGAGAAAAGAAGTATGACTAAAGCATATGCCTTTCGTGGTATCACAACAGTCTTTGGCAAACACGAGGTTGCGTGCTCAATAGATCTCGTACGATCTCAGAGAGACGTGGGCATTGCGTGGGGCCAGCAAACATATATATGCTAGGTATCCCCACCCGATCTTGAACACTCCGTTCGCTTTGAATGATCTGCCACGGAAACTACACCGCACTTTATGGCTATTCGACAAATCAGTGAACACTTGCATGCTCTGCATCGAGACCCCAATCCTTGCTATCTGCCAACTTGAGAACGCAACTCAGGTGATATCAGGCGACAAATCCCAAGACATCAATCATGAATGCCTCAAGCAACATCCCATAGAAGAAACAACTATCAAGGCGCAATCGACAGGCTGTGTCGTTGGTGGCTGCCTGTCAATTGTCCAACAGCGGTGAGCTGCAGATTTGGATGAGACAAAGACACGTGTGTACCTGAGTATCTTCGATAACAATCTGGGGGAAAGCAAAAGCAGAGGTCATTAGTCCACAATTCTACATTGTGGTTGGCCAAACCAAATGATAGATCCCACGGTAACAGGTCGAAATGGGGTGATGACAGGTGATGACGGACGTCATCGAGGGTGGCAGGGGGTACGTGTGCTTGCATCCAGCAGAGAGAAAGGACACTGCAGAGAGGTGATCGAGGCCTGGGGGTTGCTTCTGCTTCCTTGAGGCATATATAGATGAGTGTGCCCTTTCAAGATGAAGTTCGACTTTTGTTCTATCCAAGCATAGTCGACGACTCTATATTTGCCTATGAGCCCCAGTTTGGTCTACTTATAAAGAGAATAGATACGCCAAATGCCTGCCTCAACTTTCTCATTACGCATAATCATCCTCGTTTCGAAAGACGAAGGTCACCAAGCCTGCCCAAACTCATAAGCACTTGGAGGCCAACACTTGTACGCAGCCACCCAGACTATCGACCGACCATATGACCGACACTGCTTCGATCACGTTGGGTCTCGAACGTGCTGAAGCTGCAAGACTGTCACAACCTCGCGGCTAACCCCTTCTCCATCTCGGGCTAGAAGGATATTGTGAGCTGAAGAGATGCACAGTTGTGATCTGAACATGAGTTCGGCCATAGAGATAGCCCTCACTGGGGTTCTCTCCGTGGACACCACCTTCCTTTCGAAAGTATTGTGCATGTCTATGGCGTACTGGCGCAAAATAACATCTGATCGAGACTAGCAGAAGCCTGGTCCACGACGCTGCCGCACACAAGATAACTCAAGGTGGCTGAGTCGGGCTTTCCAGACTGAGGTCGACGGTCAGCTTCATAAGCGGACAATCTCCACACTTGACCAGACTTTCAAGTTCTCGAATCTGGGCCTGTAGAGCGCGGTGCTCGTCAAGCAGGCGTTCATTCTCAGTCCTTGCACGTCTGATTTGTTTCGTGGCCGCTGCGATGACGGCGGCTTTGGTCAGACGTTTGAGCTCATCGGCTCCTAGACGAGACGCCGATCCGCCTTGCTGCTCCTCTTTCGAGTGAACAGTAGCGACGATACTTTCGCGTAATACATCAACCTGTGCGTTGATGTTCTCACGATATCGTCGCTCTACGATGTTGTGTCGTACTTTTGCAGAATCTGTCGTGCGAACACGAGCAGCGGCAGCATCAGAGGGTTGGGAGGCTTCCTCGGGGCTACCAGCACTAGAGCTCTGTCGTGATTTGATAGGCACAGCGGGAGGTGATGTTGAAGAGGTAGGTTGAGCAACATGCTCGATAGGAACTTGAGGTGCTTCAAGGTCCAGGAACGAAGAGTTGCGTTTTTGGCCGTGAGACAAGTTACTGGAATCGATCATCTGTGTCGAAGGCTTCTGTTGGTCCGGGTAAGAATGGCGGATGGAGAAAGCAGGAATTGAGCTTCCATCAGAATGAACAGAAGCGTTCGCGGATGGCGCATATTGCAGATCCTGATCCTGGGCTGGAGAGGTGAAGTTGTTGATTTCTAGCGGAGACAGAGAATCTGATTGGTTCGAGGTTGCGAACTGCTGTGAGGTTGGAGTCCCTGGAAGACTGTATGAGTATCGTGGGGTACTTGGGGATGATAGCAGAAGGTCCATGGTGACGATGGTGTGAAGCTTGGAGCGAGAGGGGGGTTATACTAACATGCGGAATCAGGCGACATATGAGGGAATGCATATGGGCTCATGAAGTTGTCTGAGCCCACATCAAAGGTAAAATTAAAGCCATTCGGGTCAGTGAAGGCGGCATATGGCTGCGAGCCGTATGCGTCCGAGTTTCGCCAGGGCATGTTTGTGTCGAGGTCTGGTGATTGATCTGGTGATGGAGGGGGCAGAACGGGTGATTGAGGGATCGAGGGGAACGAAAAAAAGCGGTCCAGGCACTCTCGGATGCACGACACAGCGATGTTCGGACTGAGATGCAGCACGGCAAAGAAAGAGACACAAATGACCAAGCCGGAAGCTCAGCAGCAGCACAGAGCAGTTGTATATAGATATCTAGTAGGTCAAGGTGGGTGGGGAGCGAGTTTTGAGAGCGTCCAGCAACGGCAGTCGAAGCCGTAACAGGGCAGGATTTGCGTAGCCGATGCACCGTGTCACCACGACTCGAGTAAAGACAGCGACGAGCGCACGCCGTCGGTCCTTTCTCGTAAGGCTGGATGGCTGTTTGGCCCGAGCCCTAGAGAATTGGTTTTTCTATCGCGATTTTGCCTGTCGTCGCCTATTGATGCAGAGCGAGAGTCGTCCGTGATTGGCCGACGGGGGCGGATCCGGAACAGGAGGCTCGCCGGCCGCGACAGAACGCCTTAGCGTGGGTACAAAAGTACATTGGTGGGAGCAGTGGCGTGATGTTTGACTGCTTGGTCCAGGCCATCACCTGATACTGGACCTTGCACGCTGCCCGTTCCTACAACAAGCTGTCGTAGCCTCCCATCACCACGGGTCTGCCCAGAATTCAAACCGGACCTGTTGACAGCAGCAATGCCTCAAGCCCACGTATATACTGTCCAAAGGCCCCCTGGCCAAGGTAGGTGGTTTCTCTCCAATTTCATCAATCGTACCGAGCTTTTTCTTTCGTACGCAACCACTATCAATCCTGTTGGGATCTGATCGTTGCTTTGGCATTTCCAGCCGGCGTGTTTGTGCTTCCCTCCAGTCCCAGGCAGTCGGTGCACGGATTCGAGTCACTCATCTCGTATTCTACGTCGCTCCCACCAAAGAAACATGTGTGCACAGTACATCGAGCAGCAAGACGCCCCGGTCTTGAACCGAAAGCGCTTCGACAGTGTCGCCATGGCCGCACGATCTGACCAACAGCACAATGAGTCGGATTTCACAACACCTAGAACATCATCATGGCAGCAACAGCCCGCCGAGAGCGGACTCAGCATTTGCGAAACTGGAAGACAACGAGCAGCACAGCGTCCTGCCGGACTGCCCTTCGACTGTTGGAACTCACCACTCTGCCCTCGCAACATGCCGCAGAACGGTTCGGCGCGGTCCGCCGGTCAAACTGTGTGCAACCCCGGCACAAGCCTGAGCAACAATACCACGACCAACCACACAACTACAGACGCAACATCAATTTCTTCACGCAATGATACTCCAACAACCGAGATTATCATTCCTGCCGACTCGCCGCCCTTCGATGCTCGCCCTAGTCTGAAGCGTGTCCGTACCGATACTACCTACGACACGCTTGAGGAGGCACCCGCTGTCAAGCCTGCGCCGAAGGAAAAGAGACTACCACATCATGTGATTGAGCGGCGTTATCGCGAGAACCTCAACACACAAATCGAGCAGTTGCGTGCAGCAGTTCCCTCAACGACATCGCCGTGTCTCAACCTCGACATGGAGGACATTGGCCCCACCTACGCGTCTGCTAGTGCGTCGCAGAATGCTGCTGCTACCACCAATAACGGCATCAGACCCCTCAGCAAAGCCGGCGTGATTGCTCATGCGGCCGAGTATATGCGTCAGCTGTCTACCCAGAACGACGAGGTGGAGAAGCGTAATGCAGAGCTACGCATGACAGTTGAGGCGTTGCGACGACTTGTCAATTGCGAGGGATGTGGGGTCGTTCAACAACTCATCGATGCTGGATCATGATCCAGCCCAACTTTCCTTATAATCTGTTTCTCTTGGGTTTTGGGGATCATCGGAGCTTGGGACCGCGTGCACACATAAGGAGTTTGGGCTACTGATACCACGGCGTTTCATGGTCAAACACGTCCACTATTGAGTATACATATCTTTCAGCTTTCTCCTCCCGCATACTCGAGTCGCGAGCCTGTACTTTCCATCGTACTCCGACTACAGCTAAGAGTACAACGTAGACTATAAAAAGGCATAGTTGTCTTAGGAAGCAGAGGCATGTCCACAGAGAACCGACAAGTAATTGTCTCTTCGTGGGTAACATGTTGCTTTTCATTACTACTATGCATTTCTATAGCTAAACGTGTTACACACTTTAGCACAAGGGGATGATGTTCGGGTCCTATACGAATCTCGATCTCAAGTGCTTCGTGATGATCACAGGCGGTTTTTTGTGGATTATCTGGCTTCTCGTGCCAAAATCCACAGCTCTACGGCCGTGACCCAACGGACTGGAGCCTTACGTTTGGCATACACGGACCGCTAAACCGATGCCTTGTCATGCGTCCCAATACCAACCATTATCCCCTGGCTCTATTGTTCTCGGCGGAATGGACCATATCCGAGTATCGAGGGAGCATGTCGCAAAATCCTTTCGGCAAGCATACCCTTTGGGGGTTCTATTCACATGCAGTCGATCCTAATGATTCTGCGCCTCGTTGCGTTCCTTTTGTTCACGCATCACCGTTCAAGAGTTACGATCCCTCGCCAATTCTGCCGACACTTGACAGCGTGTCTTATGAGCTGCAACTATAGGCCTGCATAGACTGTCCGGTGTGCTAGAATCCGTTCCTTGCGCGTCCTCCGGGTCCGGGACTGAAGTGTCAGACATGAGAAGGCACGACTGTTCATGAAAGCAAAGACACCTAAAAGCCTCAGAATCATCACCCTGTGATAGGCACTTTCCTTTCTTCAATCCGTAATGTTATCAAGCGTTACTTATTCGCACGAAGCGGGCGCGTCTGGCGTGTCTGGTCTAGTTCGTCCCACTGAAAATCATGAATCCACTTTGACGCAACCATACTTTTTGTTCGGAACCATTATGACTTTGATATCGGTGTGTCTCATCCTTGGGCCTCTGCCGCCGCTACTTCGCTTCGGGGTCTGTGGAGTGGCTTCGGGATTTGCAACCTGCTTCCTCGACCTGCCGGTTTCGATCACCCTGAACTATCCATGTACTAGCTCATCCCCACACTTTCGTGTCTCTCTCGTTCTCTTCTATCTCCTCGTGTACTACAAGGTGTAAAACATGGTCTTCCTGAAGAACATCTGTGCCTCTTGATGCCTCTTGCTTGTTGCCGCAGGCGGAGTACGATGGAAATTACAGACTTCAATACACAAGAACGCCGTATTCGCGCCACAATGGCAGGTCTATTACCAAGATGCTGATTAGAGCTTTTTCAAAGCGATATTCTTCCACTCCGTCTCCGTGGCATATTCTTCAAAATGAAACTCTAATGTTGGAAAATCAATGCCCACCAAGAGGCGACAGCATTACAGACTGTACATAGGGATGCTACAGCTATCACACAAATCCGTATCACCATGCGCTAAGAGCTGTCGTGTCTATAAAGAGCCCAATTCTTTCGAGGAACAAATACTATGCACGAGACGTCCAGCTGAAACACCACTCTACATGGCCACACTCCCGTGTGGGACCTTCACATCAACCAGATGTGACCCTGTTGTTCTACATCGCCGTGAGAGCATACTAGTGCATTGATCGTCACTTACACCTCTTTCTCACTCCGATGCATGCCGAGTGATCAGGCTATCGGTGAATCAGTATGTTATTGAGCAAACTAATCAGTCAACTACATCAGCAAGATGCGATGATCCTGATCTAGTACTATCCTGTCGCGAATGACGATGTCAATTCTGGAGAGCAGAAGTGCCTTTCCACTTCTCGAGCTCTCGCAGAGGCGTTCTAACTCAAAGCGGTAAGTCACTGTGCCCCAAAACACGTGAGAAACCCTGTCCGAATCTTTCCTTCCATCGATCTGTCACAAATCGAGCGATTCCTCAATCCGTCGATGCAGCTCGCACGTACAGATAGAAACGAAGGTTCAGCGAGACCGTCCATCGGTCATCACGTAACTCCCTGAGTGGATTAGGTGCTTGTGTTGAAAAGACGGCTGGATTGGGTCATTTTATATAGCAGCGCGACATTTTGCAACGCGAGATAGCGAGGTCAACAGAACCAGTAATCAGCGGAACAAGGCGCAGACTTGTCAACGAAGACGGCGGGCAGCTTGTGAAAACAGCTCACGTTGTGCCATGGTGCAAGCATGGAGTCGGACGGCCGTCTTTCACACGCGCTAGACTGTCATGTTATGGCTGGCAAAATGCGGAATCCTTTTTGTACTGGAGGCATGGCTATGGAAAAATCACATTTGACTGGAACACAATTTGCCTGAACTTTCTATGTGCAACGCGTGTCAAGTAGAAAAACTCAGGCGCGTAGAGTTGTTTGTCCATTCCATATTTTTCAAGCTAGCGTTTGCGAGGGGCGTCGTCCGGAGAGAGTTGCGGTGTTCTGCCGGTCGAGCAACAACATCGAAAAGTCTGACGACAACAAACAACCACCACAGTTCTTCGAAACCAGGTCATTGTCCGTCGACACAGTTATGGACGCGTCAGCACTACAAAAGTCGCGCCGTCGCGCCAATCCTTCAAAGAAGCCCAAGGGAAATCCTAACAAGCGTCCCAAGAGAGATTCTGAACCAAGAGAGCAGAACCGCAATCAAGGGAATGCTTCTGCTGTCCCTCTTGTGCCTGTGGCACCGCTCTCTATCCCAGTGCCGTCTGATTCAATGAGATTTACCGACCTGAAGAATTTGCTGGACCCGTTACTACTGAAGACCATCACTGATGATCTCAAATTCGACCACATGATGCCCGTGCAGGAGGCCACTCTTCACGAACTGCTGGAAAAGCGCATTGACTGCCTGGCTCAAGCCAAAACTGGAACTGGAAAGACAATTGCTTTCCTTCTACCTGCTATCCAAACTCTGATCAATAAGAACAAGCCTCGTGGCTCTGGAATCTCTTTGCTAGTTATCTCACCCACACGTGAACTTGCTATGCAGATTGCGAAGGAGGCATCGAACCTGCTTCAACGCCTGCCACAATTCAGAGTGTCTATCGCAATCGGAGGCACCAACAAGGAGAAGGAGGAGCGCGACATCCTCAGAGGAGACGGCTGTGATATCCTCATCGCTACCCCTGGCCGTCTTTACGACCACCTTGGAAACCAACAGATCATACAGTCATTCCGTAACCTTGATACCTTGGTTCTCGACGAGGCTGACAGATTACTGGATATGGGATTTATGGAGGATCTCAAGAAGATCATCAGGTGCTTGCCCGACAAGGAGCAATCGAAGCGCCAGGGAATGCTCTTCTCGGCCACCATCGCACCTCACGTTCAACAATTCGCCCACCTTGTCCTCGCATCAGGATACAAGTTCATCTCTACCATTCCTGCAGGTGAAGCACAGATCCATCAGCGTGTACCGCAACTTCTTGTCACTCTCGAGACGTGGTCTCAAGTTGTTCCTGCCATGGTGGCATCAATCAAGTCTGAATGCAAGCTCATTGGTCCTGCGGAGTTCAAGGCAATCGTCTTTGCACCCACAGCAGCTCTTGCCGATTTCTATCATGACGTTCTCTCACAAATTCCCGGTCTGCCCTACGCAAGCGTTCTTCACGCCAGAGTCAGCCAGTCGCGCCGCACCAAGGTGACAAACGACTTCCGTGAAGCCACCAGTGCCATCCTTGTTGCCACCGACGTCGTTGCTCGTGGTCTCGACTTCCCCGGTGTTTCGAACGTCTTCCAGATTGGTCTTCCTGCAGACAAGGAGTCTTACATCCATCGTCTGGGCCGTACCGCACGCGCAGGCAAAGAGGGCAGATCCGTCTTCATCGTCACCGAGCCAGAATCCTTCTTCCCTCGCCACGTTCTCAAAGCCATCACCTTCGAGACCGCCAACCCCGACTTTGCATCTGAAATACCCCAGATCGAGGCCATCGTGGACAAGTACGAAGCCAAGGGAAAGACTTACCAAGCATGGTTGGGCTTCTACAAGGCTCATGCGAAATCGATGAGATGGAATGACGACCAGCTCGTTGCCGAGGCCAACAAGTTCGCCATCGAGGCTCTAGGCTGCGACGAGATCCCTGGTCTGGAGAGAAAGACTGTGGGCAAGATGGGTCTGAAGGGTGCTAGAGGTCTGAATATTGTTGCCAACTTGCCGCAAAAGTCAAGTGGAGGTCGCAGCGCTGGTGGCGGTAGAGCGAAGGGTCCTGCTGCCAGATAAGAAGAGATGCACAACCAGAATGATGAAGCGTGTGTTACTCGTAGAGTCGCGAAGGCAGGGCACATGAGAGCAAACACAGAACTAGGTGGATACAGAACTTGTGTTTTCAAATAGACGATACCCCAAAAGCATTAGAAGGTGTAGACGAAGCATAGATCGATGGATGCAAGCTTCTGCTAGGACGATCAGAACCATCCTTCTCATGCTAAAGACTGTCATACTTCCTCCCAGTGACAAACATCAAGCTCTAGCTGTAACAATGCACAATATCCTGTCTAAACATATCAATGGCCAGGGAGGAAAGGTAATGATAAGAGATTTCTATGACCACGCCTCCCGTACGGAAGTTAGTCTGCAATTTTGCAGCTATATTGTGATGATTGAACGTGTGTGAAGGATTTTGCAGTCCAGCTCCAGTCGCAATTTGAAGTAGTTTCACTCTTTTGCATGCAAAGAACTCAATCCTAATCTTATAGCATTGCTGAATCGAAGATGTAATAATGACAAAAATACAACTCCAACGTCTCTGATTCTGTCACTGTAGCCCTCCTGCTATGCTAATATTCCTTACCCGTGAGCAACTGAAAACGCCTTGAACACCTGATCCTGTCATGATATCATTGCTAGACTCGCTCGCTGGCTATTCACTCACGTACCGCATCAGCAGAGCCGGCAGTGTCAAGTCTACTACCGCTTCTACCTTGCTTAGTCCTCGAAAATCCAAATAGGTTACCACTGGTCTTTCTTTCTGCGCCGGCATGGCTCATAGCACTTGCAGCTCTTATCTGTCGTCTAGGCGCCAAACTGTCTGTGTTTGAGTAATCCCCATTCTCGTCATGGTCATCTAATGTGGGCGACAGGTAGCTGGTTTTTCGGAGCGAGGAGGGAGCCCTTGGCGGGTGCACGCCCGGTAGTAACGAAGAGGACGATGATCGTGGTTTCGCGCTACTTGAGAAAGACGAATGTGCCAGTGAACTCTGTGCTCGTGGGGTCAATGGCGAGCTTGCAGGTGTCGAGACATGTCGTTTTGAAGGTGTAGCTGGGGAATAGGTTACAGGCGAATTTGTACTGCGACTGAACGAGCTCGGGGTTGGAATCTTAGAGCCTGTAGAGTGAGGAGTCGTAGGACGCTGAGGTAGTGTGACTCTACGATTTGTGGAAGGCTCAGATGACGGGGGATGAAGTGAGTTGAGAGACGTGCTTCTCGTGTTAGTTGTGATGTTCCATCGAGGTTTATTCTCAGGAGCCTTGAACTGGCGGACCAGAGGGTCTACTGCAGGTGGAGGTGTGTATGGCGTGTGTGTGGCTCCACCAGAAGCCAAGTTGCTTCGCGAGGTCTTGTAATTCAGAGATGGTCTCGAGTCCTTAGGCTTCGACTGCGGAGTCCGGCGTGGAATAGCACTGACAAAGCGAGTGAAGCGAGAAGAGCGTCTGGGTGTCATATCAGGTCGACTGATGGATGAGGCTGACGAGCTTCTAGGCGTGTCCATGAAACTGCTAGTCATTGAGTGTTCGGACGAGACAATGGTACTGACAGAATCCCGTAGTTGCTGATTCCTCAAGTCAAGGTTCACTCCCAGCAAGCGTGAGTCCAGCTCTCGCATCTCGGCCTGAATGCCTGCCCATTTTCTTTTCATGTCGGACTGGAGGCCTAAAATCTCACCATTGACGGTCAGTCGATCAAGCACTCCACGATCAATGATGGCAAGCACTCTTTCGATGGCAGTGCCGTAATGATTCTTCTTTGCTTCGTAGCTCTCAATCTTCTTCGCTAGCGCAGCCGGGTCTGTATGCTGCTCATCGCGATCAAGAGCTGTCGCAAGCTTTTCTACGCTTCTCGAAACCGACTGACACATCTTCAGAGCCTGTTTGCCAGCGTTTCGGAAGACCAGAAGCCATCGATCTTCGCCCAACTCACGACGCAGGGCTTCAGCATCGGCTTCGAGCTTCTTCCACTGGGCCTCGAGGGCATCTCTTCTAGCTTCCAAGTTGAGACACGCTGTGGGGAACACAGTGTTGCCTCTGCAATGAAAGACAGATAGGCGCATAGGTAAGAAGTCTAAGGATGCTCTCAGAGGCTGCATGCGAGCGAACAGGGCGAGCAAGTTGTCTTCCATATTCACTACGGTCGGAGAGGCCTGCAATGCCGATGTGGGCGAAAAAGGAGCAGGCAGACTCAGGCGAGGATTGGGGGCGGCTTTGCTAGTGCCGGCCTTTTCGTCAACAATGTGTTTCAACTCATCAATGTCAACGTGCTGGTCAGCGTTGGCCGAGCTAGAGGTGACGGACTGATGTCTCTGCTCCTCCATCTCAAATACCAGGCCAGCTAGATCATCGAGCTCGAGAGCGATTCCGGTGCCGACAGAGGTGGAGAGTTCTTCCCATTCCATGGCAATCTCGACCTGTTCCTTGACGCCAGCCAATGAGTCTTTGATCTTTTGCCATTCCTTGATGACAATGTCCATGTCATCAGCACTAGCCTGAAGCTGATCCTTGGCTAACGTGGCAATATCCTGTCTCAGATGCAGCTCTTCAACTGAGAGTATGTAGAGTTTGACGACCTTGTCGAAACGACCAATGGCACGGTCAACGTCAGCCAAACCTTCCCTTCCACCGGCAGCAGCCCATTCAACATCATCTTCAGCGTCCAAGCCATCTAGAACGGTGTGTGCGTTTCGGATCCATCGTCGTATCTGGTCCGAGGAGTCTTTCAGAGCGTTGGCGGCGCTGGCCGAGGTAGGCATGCATGATATACGTGCAGACAACGAGGTGGCATCGGGCAGTTGGATGGAACTGAGCTGGGCGAGTTGACTGGCGAAACTGACGCGCGACAGGGAATAGATGGAGTATCTGCTCGAGATGGAGCCGGTGCGCGAAAGAGACGAGGTGTAGTCGTTGTCGCTGTTGTATGCTTCGGAATCGTGTGCGCCGGTCAGAGTGTCATAGTCCTGCTTTCTGTCGGACGAGTCGGGCGGGGTGAGGGTAGCCTGAGAGCTGCGGTTGGGGCTGTATGCGTATGGGTCGGGCATGGCGTACTTGTGCGAGTCGAAGTGGTCGCTGACGAGACTCTCGCCATCCGTGTCCGTGTCGAGCAAGGCCAGCCTGTCATTGACACTGAAGACGGACGAGTATTCGCTCATGCTGACAGCGAGTTGTCGCAAGGTACCGGGGTATCTAAGCGGACGGAAAGGGGTGCTCCTGTCGCTACTGCTGCCTCATGATCCAACCTGCCGCTGGCCACCCAAATGCCAGAAAGGACGTTTGTTTCTGCTGTCCTTGATATTTCGACCTGTCTCACTGTTTCGACCAACTTCAATTGTACACAAGAAATCTCAGATCTGCGTCATGGTATATTCAAACCAGAGTAGCCAGCTGCTCGTATCTACTCTTGTATGCGCCAATCTGTGGAGCTCCGTCAATGCACCCTAAAAACAAACCCAAACCCGTCCGGATCGCTCAAAACGCCCCACACCCGCCTGTCTAATCCCGAACGCCTGTCATCCTTGACCTTCATTCAGCCTTTGTGACCACCAGAGCAGACATCTCTCTTTTCGTCTTCCCTTCCTCAAATGACCTCTGATCTTTCCCATCCTGTTGGCTTGGGATATTCAAGCCCCTTTCCTGGATGAGGAATTGACTTGTCCTTGTACTCCGATACGTAAGGATTGGGGTCTTCCTTCTGATTGAGGTTGCCCAGAGTGTGGTTGACCTCGCGATGCTTCGACTCGTCTGCGCGACTGTTTGTCTCTTGTCAGCTTCTGTCGTCTGCTTGTTCAACTTCTGTCACACTTACATGTACATCAACAGATCGCGCATTGTGCGATGACCCTCGGGCATGTGCCAGTACTTGATGGCGATGTCTGGTGCCACCAGATTCTCCCACTCTGGAAGCCGTCCAGCATCTAGGTCTGCAATCTCGCGTGTGTATGTGAGCACTGCTTCTTCTTCGAGATATCCGACGAAGCGGTGTGCCGTGCGAGGTGACACCAGGTAAGCCACAAACATGGCATTGAAAAACACTCCTTGAGCTGCGAGAACCATGAACTTCATGAACGGTCCGGGCTCTGCCATCTTGAGGAAGGTGAGGAGATGCATCCTCTCGTTGTACGACTCTTCAAGCAGAGTCTCAATCCATCCATTGTCTCTCTTCATCCGGCGCATTGAGTGCAGGTGTCGTAGCATACCAGCCACCATTCCTGGCACTCCAGCTACCGACTCAAGGAAAACATTTCTGATCATGTATTTCCTCGCCGTCATGACGTGCTTCTGGTTGGCGTTTTTGGCACTCTTCTCTCCACTGGCAACTGCTTTGTCGTGCTTGTAGCCAGTAGCAAGATCAAGTCCCCATCGCAGCGTACGGATTGCAGCCAGTGCTGTCCAGTCTGACCATGTTTTGGCTTCTCGGTGGGCGATTACAACAGATTCCATCTGCTCTTTGGTGTAGATAGGGTGTGGCCATGCTGCTTCCGTGGTTCTGATGCTGGGAGCATCTGGTTCTGGGAAGAATTGCTTCAAGGCTCGAGACGGTGTTGTGCTGAATTTTCTGGGTTGTGTGTAACTCATGATGAGGAAGCTGGTCTTGGTCTCTCCAACATTGGCTACCGCTCTGGCGCAACAGCCAATGCCTCGGGGCGTTGTCAAGGTCCTCGTCCTGTACATGATTGTGGGTGAGTCTGTGAGGTCGGGTTCGAAAGTGACTTGTAGGTGGTTTGAGTGTCTGTATATGATTTACGAATATCTACGGTGGCAGTTATGCTGCTCCTCTATATATACTATCGCGGGCTGGTAAGACACTTTTCTGTATGCGGAGAGTGGAATCACCGTCGGCGGAATGTTGCTCAGCTGCAATCGATCCCTCCGAGCCAACGTTGACTGAAGCCCGAGTCTGACCGGCAAGGCCAGCTTGGCAATTCCCGTGTTGAGATTGGCGAACGACAACAAATCGGTGTTTCCAACAAGAAAACGGGGTCCAACCTCGTGGAATGTCGGTTCGGGGTCTGCGTGCACGAGAAGGCGCCGGAGACAAGCACTTCTTCATGGCCAGCTGACCATGCTGAAGACGGCGATTGAGAATAACAGTCATACATCGCGGCTTACACTCGGTGGTACTCGAGACGAAATTTCTTGTAATGACGGCGACATTGTATAGGAGGCGACTTGGGGAGCATGAGGCGTCGAGAATGGGACGGTCGTGTTGGCAACAAGCTTCTTGTCTTGCGAGACCAATGAAGCCACATTATATGAGAGAATGGACACCACGAGTGGTATTTTAAGGACATCTTTACTTGGACACGTTTGAAAAAGGCCTATGGACGAAGCAATTTTGTAGTTTCTCAGAAAGGGTGTATTCATTCTGAGTTCTTTTTGGCCAGCAAAGTGGCAACGTTGCGAACACCATATATCATGGTTGCACGAAGCAAGGCAAAGGATACTTTTTGTTTCCTTCTCTCAAGTTTCCTTCTTTCAACACAAGGCAACTCTTCTGTTTCGTTTCATATCCGTCGTTTCATTCATGTCAGGAAGGTGTTTCGCCAAGCAATCACTGGGTAAAGTCACTCTCGCCTTCCTTGGTCTTGATATCGTTGACATCAAGCTTTGTCACATTAGCAGCCGAAGGACCTTTGTTCAGGTGCTGCTGGAATTCCTTCAAAGAACCACTATCACCCTGAGCTTCGCCAGTGACCTGATTATAGAGGTGAGTGTTCTTGTAACACTTGAGTGGACTGGGCTTGACATACGCTGCCGTCAGAGGCATTCTGGACGTGACCGGTGATTCCCAGAGATTTGGCTTGCTTGACGGTGAAGCTTCTGAAGTTGACACCTTGGACTATGACAATGTCAGAACCACCGAAGAATTGTGTGTCGCCAAAATATAATACCTTCGCCCTCGACCTTGAAGCTGATCTGTAACGTGTTTGGTCAGCTCTGAGCTTGAAGAAGCAGTCACATGTGAGATTGTACGTACACGTTGTTGAGACATTGTGCGTGCGATTGAACTGAACCTTCGCATATGTAGAGAGACAATAGATAAAGGAAGACGTTGTTTGATGGTAAATGAGAAGAGCACAAAAGGGCTGTGTTATAGAGGCAAGTACCAGCCACTAAGTTCTTTGCGATGACGTAGCCCTATATATTGCTACGGAGGAGTTGCTTTTTGCTGGGTTCGCTTTTTGGGTAAGGATCTGGTGTGGAGAGCAGACCGATCCAAAGCTCTTGCGTACCTTGCTAATGACATTCACCAACCAACAGGAAAGAGACAGGGAGTAAGAAGATGTAATGACAACTGTGCTTGCTACTGAGTGAGATCAGATATCTTGAATTACAATACAATTCATGCTGTTGATTCTCATGGCTCATTTCAACTGTCTGCATTTCTTCCATCTCCTCCGAAAGCATGTCCTTCGTGATTCATCAATGTCATGTGTTACAAATTTAGACGGCCAACAAGTTGAAGACATCGTTTCTCCAGCCTCTGACCTCCGAGCCGTCCAGAATCCTCTCCTCGGCATGAGCGGCCTCTTCGTTCCAAAGCTTGACCACGCTTCCAGGTGCGTACTTGCCCTTGAAGACGCCCTTGCCAGGCTGAGCAATACCAACGCGGGTGTAGAGGTCTGGATCTTCCTCGGGTTGCAGACGGGCTGCGATTGCCTTGAAGAAGGTAACGAGGTCGTTGGGGTCGGCGATGCGAGTAGCACGCAGACGCTCGCGTGCATAGAGAAGTTCGCGGTTGGCTGTGTGCAAGGCGTCTGCAATAGCGGTAGCAATCTGCTTCTCCATGACCTTACGAACAATGGGTCGAAGGATAGGTTTGACGAGCCAAGCGACCCAGGAGAATTTGCTCTTGCGCAAGGTATAATCAAGCTTGTGAACATTAACGCGAACAGCCTTCAAGCTGAGAATCGACTCCATTCTGTCCTTTGCAACCTCTACATCGAGGTGGATGTCCAGACCCTTCTCATCAAGGGCGAATGATGTGATACCCTCATCAGCTAGTCTGAAGAGACCCGAATGTGCGCGCATCCAGAAACCAACTTCCTCAGCACGGGCAGAAATGCCATCGATCTTGATGGTCACCAAATGAGATGAAGTAGAAGTAGTACGGAATCTGGCCTTGCGAATCTCAAAGTCGTTGTAGGTCTCCACGCGCAGCTTATAAGGCAAGAACGAGGAGTGGTTGACTGTCTTACCAGGCTCGATGATCAGGTTCTCCAGCAGGAGATCAATGTCGGGCGTGCTGATCTCCACACGAGGAATGGGTACGTATTGGACAGCAGCAATCATGAGAGGAATGAAAATGTTGATGGCGTCAGTAATAAGCTCCGGATTTGTGGCGTTGTGAAGAGGCGACAGAATGCGGAAGATCTGGAGACCGTGCTGCATGAGCTTGGCCACGTCTTCGTCGTGCAAGACAGAAACCAAAGTCTCCTGGAGCTGTCCAAGGAAGATATCGATATCGGTACGAAGGTCGGATTCAGATCCGACCTTGCGAGACTTTTCGCGTAGCTCCTCAAACTTCTCGCGGGCAGTGTCGAAGAAGTCTGGGTCGGTAAGAAGAGTCTGGAGTGAATTGCCGATGTCCACCATGAGGTTCTCAAACTCGGGATCCTTTTCGGAGTGCGAAACAACCTTTTTGAATGCCTCCTCAAGCTTCTTCCAGGCTTCAGGGTCGCCGAAAGATGAGAGCAGAGACCAGAAGTTCTTACCAGCCTTATCCATAGCGGCATTCTCATGCACATCCTCCTCCAGAGCATTAACAGTCTCCTCAACCGAGCGTGAGTAAGCAATGGCATAACGCTTGAGGAGAGTTGAAAGAGTCGAGACGGATTGGTTGTAATCGGGGCGCTTTCTGAGTTGCATAACTGCCTGCTTCAGACGGTTGACCATGACCTGACCCTCATCACCAGAGAGTTTCTCCTCGGCACTTTGCTCAGTATCTTGAGCGACCTGAGCAACTCCATTCGCTACAACCTTGGAGACATCTGCAACGTCGTTTCCAAGGTCCTTGCCTGAGGGTGGAGGTCCGGAATCAGCTCCGGGTTTTGTCAGCTTGGCTTGCTCTTGTTGCGATGGCTCAATCTTCTTGCCTGCCTCTTCTGCAACATTTGACAGAGAGAAGGCAGCATCCTTGAAGATTTCACGACCAACAGTGTTCAAGTCAGAGAGGAATATACGGAAATCAGAGTTTGTGAGAAGGAGTGATCCAACCGTTTGCAGGCTTTGGTAAGCTATATAGCGTCAGCATAAATCAGAAACAGGATTACTTCCAGCAGTATTTACCAGCAGCAGTCTTGGCCTTCGACTGGGCTGTGGATGCTCTCTCTGCTAGATCCTGTACATCGACATGTACTCTGGACTGGGTCAATGACCAAATGAAATCTTGAATCTGGTCATCGCTGTTCTTGTGCACAAGCAACTCGATAAAGTCTTTCAGACACTGTTTTGTGAACTTGGCAAGGCGTCTTCCTGAGTCACTAAGGTTTGGATCGGTGGGGTTCAGGACATCAGAAGAGAGCAAGGATCTGAGGTTGATGACCAGCTGTTCATTCGAGGGCATGTATCCATCGGCCAGGGCTCTAATCATCTGATACGAGTGCAGCTTCTGATGAAGCTCACGCTGAAGGACTGTGTCATCGCGGTACTGGGGTAGCAGAGGCTGTGTATCGTCGGACTTTGACTTGCGGAATCCGAAGCAGGACGACATTGTGACTGCAGGGATGACCGGCAGGGAGGTGGAAGTGTTTCAATTGAGGAATCGAGGGTGGCTAAAGACTATGAGAGATTCTAATGTGTAGGTAGCAAGCGGCAGGCAACCGCGAGCACAAGAGCAAACGTCGAAAGTTCGTCATGATCTCGTCGTCATTGCGGGGAAGCAAGCATGTGAGAACAGGCTTGAAGACATTCAGAGTTGCAGAGCCGCGACGGCTGGCTAGTCTGAAATGGATCGTGATATGGCACAAGGTCACTTGTTATGCATAGCGTTCTTCCTATAAAAGCTTCGACCATGACAATGCAGAGTGGGACTCAGTCAATATCAGGGGAAGAGAGGTCGTCTCGGGCTGGAATGAAGGCCGAGAGTCGGGACGCGTCGACCGACCATGACTAGTCTGAAAATATCCCTTCGGCGGGAAAAATCGGAGGCGTGGGGGCTGTTCCTGCGGTTGCGCACGGCTTTGCGAAGTCGGAAAACAGATAGCGGCAATTAAGACGTGTAACATAAGAATTTTTCGATTGATTGCAGCGAACAAAGCAAAAGGAAGCGACTAAAACCATTCATAAACTTGGTAACAAGTCGCGAACGAGAATCCAGTTGATGCGGTTGCAGCGAGATTTGGGAAGGAGGACAGGCTAGGCACTCGGCGTAGGGCAAGAGCGACCGGGCCGATGATTCGGCACCCCACAAAGGCTGGGGTTGGTATAAGTTTTGGTGGAGCTTTATTGTCCAGAATCAAACTGCCCGACGTGCTATGAGGGCTGCGTTTTCGTGAGGCCTCATATGCCGAACAAAACTTCTTTCCGACATGAGGCAATCTTTTTTTCAGTCTCATCACAGATTATAAATTGCTGACCGCTGGCTGCTTTAGCCTGAATTCCTTCTCTATGTCTCTGTCCTCGTCTCGTGTGCTCCGTTACCTACTTAAACGTCCTCTTCCCTCATCCTCTGCCCGACGACCATCTGCATTCTTCCACACCTCGTCCACCATGTCTTCCTCGGCATCAATTGCTCCTGCTCCTGCAGCAAACATCACTCAGAGCCACCCCCCTGCTGTCTCATCAAGGCAAACGTAGGCACTTTCTCGTCGAACAGCCGTTGGAGCTTCCCAGATGCTGACTCGTCTCCAGGAGCGCCGACTACGACACTGCATACCCCATTGAGGTTCGCAAGTACCTCCGCACATACGGCCTCACCCCTCCCGCTGTCGAGAGCTTCGACGCACAAGAAAAGAGATGCCTTCAGCTCCTCGAGAACAAGCAGACTCCCATTGAAAAGTACCAATACCTCACCCACCTGAGAAACACAAACGTCAACCTCTTCTACCGTCTCTTGTCTGGCAACGTCAAGGAGATCACTCCTGTCATCTACACTCCCACCGTCGGCGAGGCCTGCCAGCGATGGTCAGAACTCTACACCCAGCCTGAGGGTAAGCCTATCCTGCCTAGCTATCGCAATTGTTCCTTTCTGACCCACTCCAGGCATGTACCTCTCATACTCTGACAAGGGCAATCTCCACTCCATCATCCAAAATTGGCCCCACAACGTCGAGATCACCGTCGTCACAGACGGCTCACGTATCCTTGGTCTCGGTGACCTTGGTATCAACGGCATGGGAATTCCCGTCGGCAAGCTCGCTCTCTACACTGCCTGCGCTGGTATCAGACCCGATTGCACTCTCCCCCTGACCCTCGACTTGGGCACCAGCAACGAGAAGCTCCGTAACGACCCTCTGTACTTGGGCAGCAGACGCGACAAGGTCACTGCTGACGAGGAGCGCGAGTTCCTCGACGAGCTCATGGCTGCCCTCACCGAGCGCTGGCCCGGTATTGTTATCCAGTACGAGGATTTCAAGAACCCCTTCCCTTCGCTCGAGCGCTACCAGAACACTTACACCATGTTCAACGATGACATCCAGGGTACCGGTGCTGTCATCCTTGGTGGTTTCATCAACGGTGTCAAGCAGTCCAAGGTTGCCGCCGCTGACCAGCGTGCCGTCTTCTTCGGTGCTGGCTCTGCTGGTGTCGGTGTTGCCAAGCAGCTCGTCGAGTTCTTCATGAACGAGGGTCTTACTGAGGACCAGGCTAGAAAGTGCTTCTGGCTGGTTGACTCCAAGGGTCTCATAACCAACGACCGTGGCGACAAGCTTGCCGAGCACAAGCTCTACTTCTCTCGCGATGACAACGAGGGCAAGCAGTACAAGACCCTCGAGGATGTCATCGAATACGTCAAGCCTACCATCCTCATGGGTCTCAGCACTATCGGTGGCGCCTTCACTCCCGAGATCATCAAGCGCATGGCTGAGTTGAACAAGATGCCCGTCATCTTCCCCCTGTCCAACCCCAGCAGCAAGTCTGAGTGCACCTTCGAAGACGCCATCAAGTACACCGAGGGCCGCGTCCTCTTCGCTTCTGGCTCTCCTTTCCCTGCCGTTGAGTACAACGGCCAGACCCTTGAGCCCGGCCAAGGAAACAACATGTACGTCTTCCCCGGTATTGGACTTGGTGCCATCCTGTCCAAGGCCGTCAACGTTACTCAGTCTATGATCTACGCCTCTGGCAAGGCTCTCTCGGAGTCTCTCACTCCCGAGGAGATCGAGAAGAACTGGATGTACCCTGACATCCGCCGCATTCGCGAGGTCAGCGTTGTTGTCACCTGCGGTGTCATCCGCGCTGCCCAGAAGGCTGGTGTCGACCGCGAGCTTGGCTTGCGCAACATGGACGACAAGGCTTTGACCGAGTACGTCCAGCAGCGCATGTACGACCCCTTCACCGAGGGCAATAAGGTTCAGGATGAGGTCAAGGAACTCGCTTCCCACCTCTCCAAGCTTTAAACGACCACGACCATACCAAGAGTTGTTTGATATTTTCTCACCGGAAAGGTCTTCCGAGACCATTTGCATATACCTGGGCCAGGTCAGGCTAAGACCGTTTGGCATAGACGCCACCGAACAGGCGTTCGTGGCATGACAGCAGGATACAGGGACGTTTTTGGAGCGATAAGATTTGTTTATCATTCACGTTCAACAAAAAGGGATAGCCAGCCCTCGGCGCTAGGGCTCTGGCAAAGCATTGTTGTTTTATCTTTATGACCAGCGAAGGAGTTTTGTTGTCTTTTGGGATCAGACATACCTAATGAATGACATATTTCTACTACATCTTCTACGTCGTCTTTGTCTGCTTCTCGCGTGTGTCCTGCACTTTCAGAACTGATAATCTTCATTCGTACTTGCATCGTCTTGTTTGGTAGATGGTGTTGGCTATCGCTTTCGTGATGTCGACTGTGCTGCAAACAACCGAGTCAAATCTGTAAAGGGTGTCACCCTGTCAATAACAGTCTCGTCATACACGACCAGATTTAACACTTTTATACAATTTCAGACGTGTACTCTTCTCAAGGAACAATCCTTGCAACTTCCGCAATGTCTCGGCTGATTCAAACGGGGTTGATGCTGGAGTGTTGATCTGCATTTCGAGAGAACAGTGGTGAGGAGAGCAAAGCTCACGGATCTTCATGATTCGCAACAACAAAATCCAACGACAGAAACAAGAGACTACGGTCGGTATAAAGTGCATGACGTTGAATGTCAATTGCATAAATTTGGATATCAAAGCGACAGCAGCGAGTCGACAAACAGGGCATAGGTACAGCAAAGAAAACCTATACCGCCCGTAAAACACAGTACGCCCGCTTTTCTTATTTGGAAAGCCCTGAATGATATCTTTCTGCTCTTTCCCTCTTGTCAAGAGATCCTTGACAACAATTTTTCCACCACGTTCCCCCTGTTTGATAGAAATTCGAATCAGTTATAATCCGCCTCCTCATGCTCAGACTCAGGAACTTCAGGCTCCTGCTCTTCTCCAATCTCGCCTTCTGGATCAGCATATCCATTACCATTGCCGTTTGCTTCTACGTCTTCTGCACCCATTGTGGCATCATTGTCGCCAGCATGAGCAACAGCATCAGCCAGTTCATCATCAATCTGCTGCTCAACACCAATGGAAGGCATAGTCAAATCTCCCTCTTCATCGGACTCCTGCACCTTCTCCTCGCTACGGAAAGTACCCGTGCTTCTTCTGCCGCCGTGTGAAGCGCGATGTCTGGGTGCTGTGCGCACGGCAAGTGCTGCAGGATCGAAACTAGTCTCCAGCCAATGGACCTGGTTCTCGAGGTTGAGCTTGAAATCTTGGGTATCGCCAACGCTTTCGCGGAGTTTTCTGTAGACGACTTTGCGGTCGGCGGTGGACCAAGGGGAACCACCGTGCAAGCGCGTTACCACAGCCCAGAAGGTGTTTTTGCTAGAGAAGGCGCCCATCTGTGCGCCATAGAGGGTTTCACGGGTTACATCTAGCATATCGCCGACGGTCATTTCGTCAAAGCGGCGTTGGGCTTCGGCCTTCCAGCGAGTGGTTGTGTGAGGCGAAGTCATACCGTCGTCGTAGAGTTCTTCCTCGTCCCTAACGATTTCTCCACGTGCAATGGCTTCTTCGCGTTCGCGCTGAGCGGCCTCCTCGCGGATCACGCGAGCCTTGATTTTGCGCCATTTCATGCTGCATTGGAGACGGTTGCGTGAGCCGTTCATCTTTTGCACAACCACGTTCCAGGCAATGTAATCGTCTTCGATCTCGCGGCTGAGTGTGGTGTCCATGGTTGCTTGGACGGCCTTGAGACATTCGTCGACGGCCTGAGCCAGGCGCTGTTCTTCGTCCTGAGTCCAGACATCGGTGTGGCGTTGGTCGAGCGAGACGTGGTTGCGCCAGCGGTCACGGCAGTCCTCTGGCATGCGGCCCACACGTTCACCGATCTTGACCCATTTGTTGGGGGTCTCAGCGTAGCCGGTACGCAGCAGCTCATCTTGCTCTTCGGTCCAGCGTCCACGTTGGAAGTTGTTGTAATGACGGCGGCAGTAGCGCTGCACGGCGCGACGGTTGCGATGAGGCAGAACATCAGTGGCAAGATCGACGTAGACTTTGCTCATTTCGCGTGACGATGACTGAATCAAGCCAACGAGTTGATCGCGCGACAGTTCGTGGTCGCGACAGAAAGTCAACATGTGAGTCTCGATCAGGTCGCATTCGACAGGCGTGAAAGGACCTTGTTCAGGGTAGTCGCCAACCGATGATCGAGGCATTGAAGATCGCTTGACGCGTTTGACGGCTTGTGCGGGCGAACCATTCTCAGTCGACTGACGCTTGCGTTTCGTCTTAGGTTTTGCTAAAGAGGATTGCGGTTGCTCTTCGTTGTCCGAGTCTGGTGGAACCTCGAATTGGCTGAGGTCGTTTTCGGTGTTGTCCATGGGCTCCTCGGGTTCCTCGGGCTCTGCGTCCAAAGCACCAGCATCAGCCTCCTCTTCTACCACATCTTCCTGCTGTTGTTCGGGCTCGACTGGGTGATCCTCAGGGTTCTCAGCGGCTGCTTCCTCACTAGACTCCTGTGTCTCGGGCACCTCGACTTCCTGTGTCTCTTCGGGCTGGATAGACTGCTTCTTCGAGCGACCCTTGCGCGGTTTGGCAGGTTTCTGAGTAGACTCCTCGGCGGCGTCGTTTGCCATGGCTTCTTCGACAGCAGGCGCAGCAGCGTCGGCCTTGCGCTTGCGGGTCGACCTGGCAGCCTTTGCCTGGACGGGGGTTTCGTCAATGGTTTGCGGAATGTTGGGTCGTGCAGGAGTCTGCTGCTCTCCAATTTCCTCAGACGCTGCGCGAATGCGCGCGCTGCTTCTCATTGGCTTGGAGGCCGAGCTGACGCGACCTTTTGCGTAAGTCTTGAGCTTGCCAGCTTTGCTCTTAGATGTGCCTGGCGTTTGGACAACGGCTGTGTCGGCCTGTGGTGACTCCATGGTAGGTGTGGGTGTGATTACTGCGACGCGTCGTTAGTTGACCAGGGCGCGCCACGATCAGTGAAGGAGGGTTGCGCAAGAAGTACCTCGATCAACTTGTTTAGGCAAACTCGAGTAAAGACTCTGTGATTCGACGGCAGCGTGTTGAATTCCTGACCCGGACTGCGACGATGAGAAGAATTAATTTGATGTTAAGAAATAATTGCACTATCTCGCGTCTTGGCACCCTGTCTTCCCCAGCTCCTTCCTCGGTCTGATCCTTCCCGACTCCCCACGCTTGCTCCCGCTTCAACTTGCTGCATGCAGGCACTTGCTCAACAGGCACAACGAGTGATCACACGATAACAATAAATAGCGATAATCATGATTTCTGTATTGTACTTCTTGTAGTTCCTCAAATGCTAACCCAGCCACGCTCAATGCACCATGCACAATCATTAACATGTCAAGCCATAATCCCATATCTCTCGGAAAGCATTCCACCAACTAATGGCTGATGTACTGGAACACAGCACTGACTATGTCCTCCGAACACTCCTGTCTGAGCAGCAAATCTTGGATTCTGCCCATCGCTCCCGCCTCACCATCGTTGTTGAAGTGGTTCCATGTGCTGGTATCACCATAGAGCATTGCGGGTGCTTTGATGAATTGCTTACCCTCCTTGCAACGCTTACACTTGAACGTGTCGTGCGTATCACTTGCAGTATCGGGACGATACTGGAAAAGCTCACGGAGGCTTTCCAGCGAGAAATGACGTTCAACATCTTCTGCTGAATCCACCACACAAGATGACAATGACTGCTTGTGTGATTGTCTCTGGAAGATCTTCTCCTCGATCGTTCCGGTTGCGATGAAGCGGTATACAAAGCAGTCCTTTTTCTGGCCGTCACGCCAGACACGCGCAAGCGCCTGTTGATCTGCTGCCGGGTTCCAGTCGGGGTCGAACAACACTAGACGGTTGGCGCCAATCAAGTTGAGACCACATCCACCTGCCTTTGAAGACAACAGGAAGACGAATTCGTTACCTTCGGGGTCGTTGAATTTGTCAACCAGCTTGGCACGCTTGTTGACAGTCATGGTACCGTCGAGTCTAAGACTGCCATAATTTCTGGCACGACAAAGCTTCTCGAAGATGTCGAGAGTCTGTGTATAGTTCGAAATCAAGACAATTTTGTCATTTGTCTCGTGTCTGATGCGAGCAAGCATGCGATCGAGCACTTGCATCTTGCCTGAGTACCATGACTTGACATCTCTGTCACGGCCACGAGCATCCTTTGGAACGAAGTCTGGAGGGAACGTGCTTTCACAACCAGGCAAATCTTCTGGAAGGTTCAGTAGATCAGGGTGGTTGCAGAGTTTCTTGAGCAAGCCAATGGCCTTGAGAGGCTGACTGCCTTTGCCCTTCAGTAGACTCTTGATGTCAGGAGACTGAAGGAAATGGTTGTACAGATCCTTCTGGAAAGGTGCCATGTTGCAGAAGACAACATGCTCGTACTTGACAGGCAAGTACTTGCTCAAGATATCGTTGGTGCGACGGATGATGAATTTATTGACCAGGGCCAAGAGTTCACTCAGTCGCTCATCACCCTTTTGACGGTCGGCATCGGAACCACCTGCATCGCGACCACGCAGGATAGGAAGCTCGAACTTCTTGCGGAACTCCATTCTTGTACCAAGGTAGTTGGGATTGGCAAAATTGAGTAGCGAGAAGTATTCCGAAAGATCGTTCTGAATCGGTGTACCAGACAAAATGACTCGCTTCTGCACATTGAGACTATCCAAAGCCTGGAAAGTCTGACTGTCAGCGTTTTTCAGCTTGTGACCTTCGTCACAGAGCAGAAGGCCGATTGGCGTGTCTTTGAACTCGTCAACGTAAAGTCTGAGCGTATCGTAAGACACAATAATAACAGGACGAATGATGGCGCGACCTGACGCAATTGACCACTGGCGAATTTGCTGAATAAGCTCTTCCTTGGTGGCCTTGCCGTCGATAGCGAATGGGTTGATGGCATCCTTGCCCAGCCATTTAACCAATTCGTTAGCCCAATTGCGAACCAAACTCGAAGGGCAAACGATGATTGCCTTATTGATGGACGATTTGCCGGCATCTGGTGATTGCTTGAGAAGAGTCCACATCAGGGCGATACATTGTAACGTTTTGCCGAGACCCATCTCATCTGCCATGATGCATCCTTGAGCCTTCTCGTCTATAAGTCCAGTTGTGGCACGATACAGGAACTTTTAACGGAAGTCAGCTTCTGGCGGAATAACCTGCTCGTTAAACATACCTTGACACCCTCAATTTGATGTGGGCGCAACACTTTCGCCAATCTGGGATCAATGACAACAGGTACTCGAGGACGCTCCTCGACAACCTTCTTCTTCAATCCTAAGATATCTGCTAAGCTCTTGTGCATGATCGGTTCGTCCACCTTTTCCTTTGGCTCTTCTGGCTTTTCCTCGGATGCTTCTTCTATTTGTTTCGCAGGCTTGTCGTCAACAGTAGGGTCGTAAAGAACGATGGCAAACTCTCCACTAGGATCATGGAGTGGCTTGGCAACGAAGACTGCACCCTGTCGCAGTCCTAGAAGAGGTGGGGGGCGAGAGGCATTGTATGCTCCAGAATCCTTGTTGAGAAATGGTATCGTGAAGCGTTGACGCATAGACTGATCTTTGTCCTTGGGCTTGAACACAGGAAAGCGATTGACATCTCGAGTAGCGAGGGCGAGTCGGTCTTCGTTACTGTATGGCTTGTCGGCATCATCTGCTTCGCCATCGGCACCAGAGTAGTTGACCTTTCTTCGCTTGCGTGCTGGCTTCTCGGAGGCTCTTGTGGGTGTTGCGGATCCAGGGCATTTGAAAGGCTTCATCAATCGGTCGGCAGTGATGGGGGTGCCGCCATACATGCGAGCACGCTTCTGGGTGGGCAGTGGCGTTGGTGCGACATTCTCCTTCTCGATGACGGCGATCCTGGTGGAGCACTGTCAGGAATATTCAATTGATGCATGCGAGACGAGCGACGTACATTACGAATGGTTGTTATCTGGTCTGATTGCCACTTACTGTCACCAGAAGAATCGTCGTGGTTTTGTCAAAAGAATGAGGCTCAGGGTGCCTAGAAGACGTGTTCGAGGGTGGCGTCTGGAACGCGCGCGACCCCGTGACCGAGGCAGTCTCGAAAATTAGGCAGGCACGACTAGCATCTAGCTGAGTTGGACAAGGCGGATGATCTCATGAATATGATAGATTCTACAGTATCCGGATCCGACTACGGCAATTTGACTGTAACTAAAGCAGTGAGAGCTAACCACAATGACCAGTTGCTTCGAAGATTCAAGAGCACCATGATGGTCGACCATCGTGTAGAACGGAGGCATCTTTAACCGGCCGCAGAAGTCGGAAGGAGCTTCCCCATGTGCAAACAAGACAAACAACCATCTAGGAATGACATGTGGCTGTAGTCTTGCATGTCTTTTACAGCTCATGAGCGGATGGAGAATCTGTGTTTGTTAGACTAGACATCCTGACTGCTTGTAACTGGGTTGGAGCGATATACGAGCGTACCAATTCTAGGGACATCTGGATTTGACTGTCTGACTTATTAACGTGTTCAACACTAAGCTTTCCAACCAAACGGCAGTTTCCCACATAGTTTGCTTTGCGACTCAGAAGGATGGTGCGATACCAGCACCTGGCAGTAAACACTGCCTTGGTCCTTGGATTGCAGGCTATCTGCACGAATGCCGCGCCTTCGGTCAACGTAGCACTCAAAACCTCGTTCAATTCGGCTCCTTATCTAGTAGAACTATTGTAAGACACCTTCGCAACCAGATAGACACAGCGCTGACATAGAGTAGAGAGACAGCTGCAGATGAGAATGCGACCGCTTACTTCCCACTACTCGACCGAATCGCCGAAGGTCACTTCGACCATGCTTCAACCGACCAAGATCTGTACAACCTATTCAAAAAGACGCTGCAAGAGGAAGGCCATCTCGCCAAAGCAGAAGATATCTCATCGTTCGAATACGCCTTGTCTATACATGCCGCTGCACCCAGAATTGAGGCACACTACCAATTCTACAATACTACGGTAGAGCCTACACTCAAGAGTCGTTTGGATACAACTTGTGAAACTTGGTTACACTTCAATGGCCAACAGTACTGTGATCCCGACCTATCAAGTTCATCAGGCAATTCAGTAGATCAAGAGTATGCATTGAAATCTTGCTCGCAGCTTTGTCAGAATACTGACGTTCTACAGACGTATTCTGAACCTTCCCTTTGATCGCGTCATGGGTGACAAGCAAAGCAAAACACCTGCTATCCTCTATGCAGACCTTATGTCCTCCTCTTTCCGCCAATTCCATAAGACAGTCAGTTTGACCGCCAGGGCCGGAAAGACATCATACAGAGTGAGATATAAACCTTCTCTCAGCACACCAGGCTCTCCACTCGCTGTCAGTGGATACGGTATTGCTCTTGACCTTAAAAGAACCGATTACATTGTCATCGATGATCGCAAAGCCGAGGACTCGGATGATACAAAGATTGATGCCTCTAGTGCTAAGTTGACAGACGAGGAAGTGGCAGACCTCAAGCCGTTGTCCTCTAAGGAATTGCTGAGACTGGATATGAGAGCATCTAGCTTTGTCATGGACAGTGCGGATCCATTTGATACCTTGTTGAAACTCACCCAGGACTTCCCCAAGCACTCGGCAGCCATGTCTGCCCACGAAGTCTCTGAGCAGTTCAGAAAAGAGCATCTGGCCAATCGTGAAGTGTTCCTGCCATCGGGATACAACATTATTTGGATGAACGGTCTTCAGATCCTGGCTCGCGATTTTGATGCTTACGCCATGCTTGAGCATATGCGTCGCGAGCGTAAGTTGATCAACAGTGCTGGTGAGCTTGGCTTGACTGGAAAGGAAGCCGTACAATTCCTATCACATTCCTCAATCTCAGAAGCTGCTTCGACCCAAGAACCGCAGCGTTATGATTGGAGAGACGAGCTTGAAGGTGGCAAAGTCATCATCTGGATGAATGACATCGAGCACGATAAGCGTTATGCTGAGTGGCCAGATCAAGTCAGAGCAGTAAGTCATAGTCTCGAAGCCTACATTAGATTTCACTGACAATAATGAACAGTTGTTGCAACGAACATACCCTGGACAATTGCCTCCTGTTCGGAAGGAGATCCACAACCTCATCCTGCCTATCGACTTCGCTGACTACAAGGACGTGGAAATGGTTGTGGAAAGTTTGCAAAGTTTCGTGAAGAGGAAAGTGCCTATCCGATTTGGCCTTGTGCCCAAGACATCTTCTACAGGATCCTCTGAGCAAGCCAAGGTTGTATATCACTTGCTCGATACCTATGGTCTTGGTGTTGCTCTCGAATATCTTCAAAAGGTTGGTGATACATGCTAAACGTTGTTGAACTTTGCTGACGCCACCAGCTCTCGTCCAACCAAGGCCGAAAACTCTCTGGTCCAGTACAGTCAGTCTTCGATAATGCTATCAAGGGTCGCAAGCTTCGCAGGGATCGTGTTTCAGCGCCTCTGCAAGAGGTCTTGAAGAGTTATGATTTTGATGCACGTGCTGCAGCCGCACGTAAGTATCTTGTCCGTCTAGGAGCATCTGGGCCCAACCCGCCCTTCTTCGTTAATGGCATCCCTCTGCCAATGTCTGACGAATGGCTCCAAGAGATGAGCCAGCGCGTAAGCACTGATTTACGTACTGTGCAGAAGGCAGTGTTTGAGGACCAACTCAACGATGAAAGTTACGTTCCTGAGATCTTCTTGTCTCGCGCATCCGCTCGCCGCAACCCGTGGGTTATCCCCGAAGATGAAAACAGCATCCGACAAGTTAATCTGGCATCTCTCTCCGATCTGTCTGAAGGGAGGATTGGGTCGATTCCTGGCTTGCCAGTCAGCAAGGATACTATCTCAAGCGAATTAATTCATATTGTGGTCATTGCAGACTTTGATTCGGAAGCTGGTCAGAGTATGCTTTCCGACCTCATTGTGTTACGCAAGGAAGAATATGATCAGGTCGAGATTCTGCTCATCCACAACTCCGACAAAGAATTGTCAACCTCGAGCTTCGCAGTTGATCTGTTCAAAACTATGATATTGGGCCCTGTCGTCTCCTTGGACGCTTTGGAAGCACTGATGTCGAAGAAGAAGGTCGATGTTTCTGAAGAAGACGTTGTCGCAGCTCAGGCATTCTGGTCCTCAGCTGACAGGTTCCTCAATGATGTTGGCTTCGCAAGAGGCGAGCAAGGTATCTTGGTGGCAGGTAGGGTTGTTGGGCCCTTGTCATCACTTGAAGGATTCGACCGCGATGACTTCGTGACGTTACTGTCCTACGAACGCATGAAGCGCTTGATTCCAGCAGCAAAGGCTATGAAGGGTGTTAAGATTCTAGACAAGGCCAATACTGCTTTGTCATTTTCAAAGCTATCAAACCTGATTGCGCTATCATCGAAGTCAGACATCCCTGAGGGCATGTTCGATGCTTCTCCTCCTGCCAGAGCAGACATCTTCAATGGCTGGATTGGTTCACACACCCTCATCGAGCGTGGAGATTCTGAGTCTGCAACCATCCAAGTTGTCGCCACCATAGACCCAGCATCTGAAGTTGCTCAACGCTGGGTGCCCATTCTCAAGGTCCTCTCTGAGCTCTCTGGTGTTCATCTGCGCCTATATCTCAATCCCAAGGAAAGACTTGACGAGTTACCTGTCAAGCGATTTTACAGACATGTGCTGGAGTCCAAGCCAAGATTTGACAAGCAAGGCTCTCTTGAAGGATCTCTGGCCCACTTCGAAGGTCTTCCAGCAGACGCTCTTCTCACAATGGCCATGGACATGCCGCCTGCATGGCTTGTTGCACCCAAAGACAGTATTCATGATCTTGACAACATCAAATTGAGCTCGACTCAAGGCAGAGATATCGAAGCGACCTATGAGCTCGAGAGTATCCTGATCGAAGGTCACTCTAGAGATGTTACCATCGGAACTGCGCCCAGAGGAGCTCAGCTTGTGCTTGGTACGAACAAAGACCAGCACTTTGCTGATACAATCATCATGGCAAATCTGGGATACTTCCAGTTCAAGGCCAATCCGGGCTTCTACAACCTTACTTTACAAAAGGGAAGAAGCGAGGAAATCTTCAAAATCGATAGTGCTGGGACTCTAGGGTACAGTCCTCAGACGGGCGACGAGACGACTGAGATTGCTCTTACCAGCTTCCGAGGTGCTACCATCTTTCCCCGTCTGTCTCGCAGACCTGGTATGGAGGATGAAGATGTTCTGGAAAGTGCAAAGACGACAACAGACCACATTACCGACAAGGCCGACAAACTTCTCGCCAAAGTTGGTCTCGGTGGCGTAAAGTCTAGCGAAGTCCTCTCCAAAGCCCAAAAGTTTGGCTCTGGCCTGCTTTCAGGATCAACTGGCTCTACCACAGACATTTCCACTCTACCTCACGCCGACATCAACATCTTTTCAGTCGCCTCTGGCCATCTCTACGAACGTATGCTCAACATCATGATGCTCTCCGTCACAAAACACACCTCACACACTGTAAAATTCTGGTTCATCGAACAATTCCTGTCCCCCTCTTTCAAAGCCTTTTTGCCTATTATGGCCGAAGAATACAACTTCCGCTATGAAATGGTAACCTACAAATGGCCACACTGGCTGCGTTCGCAAAAAGAAAAACAACGCGAGATCTGGGGGTACAAGATTTTATTCTTGGACGTGCTGTTTCCTCTAGACTTGGACAAGGTCATCTTCGTCGACGCAGATCAGATCGTCAGGACGGATATGTATGAACTCGTTACTTATGATTTACAAGGCAAGCCTTATGGATTCACACCCATGTGCGACTCGCGCACTGAAATGGAAGGTTTCAGATTCTGGAAACAAGGGTATTGGAAAAACTTCCTTAGAGGACTACCTTACCATATCTCTGCCCTTTACGTCGTCGACTTGGTTCGCTTCCGCCAAATGGCTGCTGGAGACCGCTTGCGCCAACAATACCATCAGTTATCCGCCGACCCTAACAGTCTTTCAAACTTGGATCAGGATCTGCCAAATCACATGCAACATGTGCTTCCTATCCACAGTCTTCCCCAAGAATGGCTGTGGTGCGAGACCTGGTGTAGTGGCGAAACTCTTGGAGTCGCACGCACTATCGACCTCTGCAACAATCCCCAAACCAAAGAACCTAAACTCGAAAGAGCCAGACGGCAAGTTCCCGAATGGACAATCTACGATGATGAGATTGCGGCATTGGCACAAAGAAAAGTTGGAGAAGGTAAAAGTCCTATTGCTGGAGGTGATGCGAGTGGTGCGGGTATTCAGGCGGAGATGCAGGAGGCGGATGCAAGGGCTCAGAAAGAGGAGAATGAGAGAAAGGAGAAGCGGAAGGGTCACGATGAGTTGTAGAGATTAGAAGCAAAAAGTAGTATAGAAGTTGAAGTATGACAGGAGAACTATGCACGAAGAAAGAGAACGCTGCGACAAGCAGACGACTACCTCCAAGTCACAAGGCGGTGAATTTTTTACACAAAATCGGCAAGATGAGGATTACATTACAACAATGAAAAGAAAAATGCATTCGGCTGGTCTTGAAAAATATTACTCCTATCAAGACCTTCCCCAGCCAGATGGTGTTTCCATGTGTCGTTTGAACCATTGCCACATCACCGGCCGTGGAAGCAGCGGCGGCACGTTCTAATTGCCCGCACTGCCTTGCGCACCAGCGTCACCACTAGCAGCCAATCTCGCATCCACCATGGCCTTGTGCTTTCTGTTCTTGATATGAAGTTCGAATTTCGCAATCGTCTCTTCCCTCATTGCAGTATAAAGCTTGCCAGGGCAATCGTCACAGCGGATACGGGGTTGCCACATCCATTTGACTTCTTGTTTTTCGCCAGTGGCGCGGTTGGTGTAGTTGGCGGGTGGAGGTGAGCCGGCTGGTAATGAAGCGTGGTCGATGGGAATGGGCTTGTCGGTAGCAGGATCGATGGCGGCGAAGCGCATGAGACCTGAGAAGCGAGAGGTTGGGTACATGCGGTGCATTTCCGCAAGTGCGTCTTTCAGCCAGTCTGGTATGTCGGGCTGAAGCAGAGTCTCGTCAGATCTGGAAAGATGATGCTAGGAAGCATAAATCTCAAAAGCGTTCACTTACTGTGGCACTATCTGGCAAAGGTGTAGTGGCGGCTTCGACTCGTCCTTGCGAATCATACTCAACATCCTTCGTGATTTTGGTCGGTGTAGGTGCTGGGAGCTTGGTCGTTGGTGTTGGTGCTTGGGGTTGAGCTTGGCGAGCAGGAGTGACTGCAGCCGCTGGTAGAGATCGGTTCTGCATTGACGGCGTCGCAGGGCCTGCTTGCTTCGCTGGTGTAGCAGCAGGTTTGGCAACTGGCATGGTGAACGATGTAGGGAAGCCCGATAGAGGAGGTGCCGCACTACGGCCAAACTTCTTCCTGGCCAGGAATTGCTTGAACTTGTCAGGGTTCAGACGAAGCTTAACAATCATTGATGTTGGCTCTGCTGTGTCTTCACGAGCTGTTGTCTCTTGGACACGTCGAGACGCTCTGGTCGATTCTGGTTGTGAGAGCATGGCAACATCAGGGGTGGCTGATCTGCCGTAGGTCTGACGCATAGCAATTTGTGCAGCACTGGCGGCACCTCTCATGCCTCTAGTTCTCGCGGTACCGCCACTTGGAAGCTGAGTGGGTGCAGGTGACTCGCCTCCGGACTCCTCCTCTTCCAGCTCATCAGAATCACTTCCATCATTCAAGCGAGCACCAGGTCTACGACCTCTACCGGTTGCAGTACGACGGATCTTGAAGATGCCACTGGCTTCCAAAGTTTCTGCAGCGCCTGGAATGACGGTTGATACAACCAATGACCGCACGGTCCTTTGTCGTTCTTTGAGATCTGGCAAAGCGGGGCCACCACGTCTGTTGAGTTGACGCTTCTGTGCTCTCTGCTCACGTAGCATGGACAACTCAGTCTTTTCCAATTCCGTCTCAGTAAGCTCGTACATGTATGGTGTCCAGTCCTTCTGACTCTGTTGCTGCCTGAACACATTGGGCACAGGTGAGGGAAGCATATTTTCACGGATGTCAGGGTCCTCTATCGGTCGTCCATCAAATTCGTAATTGGTCACGAACAAGCTCTTGGTGTAGAGCTGGCATTGCTCGCGAATCGAGTGCGCAATGGCTGTTGTGAATTCACCAGAGAGCGAGAGATCCAAAGACATTTGTCTGGCAAACTCCTCGGGCGAATTGAGAGGGTTGTTGATGTCCCATTCGAATTGATCCACCAGAGTGATGTGTCCAATGGTAATATTGAGCTTTACAGTAATGCGCATGTCATCATTCTTGTGCGCATTATATGGAGTCTCGGGTTCCGCAGCTTGGCCAGCTGGATAAACGTGGGGATAGTAATTGTTCAACTGATCGAGCAGTTCTTGGTGGACTTGACGAGCAAGCATTTGGCTCTGTTCCATAGGCATCTTCAGGTCTTCGATAAGGTTCTCAGCGAAGAGCTGGGGAGAGACCAGGCGATCATTGAGATTCCAGGTGAATGTGTCGCGCAGTCTCAACTTCTCGAGCTCAAGATCAAGTCGCACGGGTACGAGCTCCTCCAGGTATTCTGCTTGCTGTCCTGCGTCTTTCCTGGCAACGCGCAATTCGCGCGTTCTCCTGTTGCCAGCTCTACGACGCGTGGCTGGATACTCCAGCCGTGTTCTGTCGTCGGTTCGGCCATTGCCATAACCAGCATACCCATATCCAAAGACAGCTCCAGGATGTTGTTGTCGTTGTTGTCTTCCCTCATGGAGATACCATTCCTTCTCCTGTTCCTTGAGCCTCAGAAGCTTGCGCGATTTCTCGGCCTGATCATTCATGGCAGCAGCGTATAGCGAGTCGCGTTGAATGTAGCGCTCGAGGAGAACCTCCTGGCGTGGAGGGTTGTTTGGGGATTGAGGACGCGCGGGAATGCGCGAGCCGGAGCGCGAACGTTTCCTAGACATGGCGACTCCGTTGGAGGACTGTGAAGGTGACGAGGTCACGTCGATACCTGATGCGGCCATGATGTCTTTGGCGCGCTGCTTTCCGTCACGAATGGCATCGCCAGCGTCCGAGGGAGGATTTGGAGGAGGATCGGTCGAGGCGTTGGTGGGGGGAGCGGCACTTCTCCGACCTGGCGGGGGCTGGGCGAGATTGAAGGGTTGGCCGCTGTTTGGGAAGGGTGAGGCAGCAGGATTGGTCGAGGGCGATTGCATGATTCAAGGAGTGTTTATCGCGAAGTGACTGAGTTAAGGCTTAGCAGGCGCGTGGGTGGTCGCGTCGAGTGGAGGTGGTGAGGGAGAGGGGAGGCCATGACAGAGTGATGGCGCGTCAAACTCGACAGCAGTTGAGGAGAGATGGAGGGAGGCAACAAGAGAAGAAAAGGAACAGAGTTAGAAATGACATACCTTGGTCGAACATGCCCCTCCTAAGGGCAGTTGGTCTGGCCGAGCGGGAAAGGACGGTGCCTGAACCAAGCGGTGTGCGGCTCCGATGGCAGTACAAGGCCTTTGTTTCACGCCCTGTCAGCGCTGAGATGGTCGACGAGTCTTGCGCGCCGATGATTGGTGATTAATCAATGGCTATTTAGATCAATCATGCACATTCCCAATGGACAGCTCGTCCGGCGCGTCTCTCTCCAGTCTCAAGACAAGTCGCGTGCACGGGCCGCCGACCAACTGCCATTACCTACCTTATTGCCATCAACCGTTCCATCACGTATTCGTACTTGTCGCTTATTCTGATTCACGCAGATGAGCCGAAGTATCCATTGAGTCTTCATTCTTGATTCATGAACATGATGCTTGTCGCTTGCATTTTCTTCAACTCCTGCTGCTACAATAAAACGCCTCGTCAGAATGTAATCATTTTGCTGCCCCTTGGTATCCCTTTATTGTCCTCAATCGTCCAAACAACAGTCCTCTAAAGTAGGGAGTCCAATCTCGTAAACACACTCAAGCAAGCAGCCACCACCTGTATCAAGTCAGCATATCTTCCTGCTGTGACTCTTTGTCAAGAAACATACCTCAAGTTGCAACTCCTTGTCCTTTGCATTGTTGACCTCGTCCATAACCACTTGTCCCAGGTTGGCTCCAATACTTCCCGGTCCTCCTGTCCTTCGTGCAAAGGGGTATTGTGAGTACTCGGCCAGCAGCTCGTCCACCTGTGCAAATGCTCTCTCGCGTGCCTCGTGTTGCAGTGTTGTCAATGCGTTCTCCAGCACGTTGGCAGCGTATGCTCCGCAAACCATGGCGATGGTTCGCAGATATCTGAATTCCATCTCTTCGGGCAGGTATTCCGTGGGTGGTAGGACGACAGTACGGTTGGTCAGAACGTTACGGACACGACGACGAATCTCATCCTTTGCACCGCCATCAGCCACGGGATGAGTTGCCATGTCGAACAACAGGAAGTTGCGCTTCTCGGTACGCAGAATGCCCTTGTCGACCAGTCCCTTTGCCAAGCGTTCTCGGACTTGCTTGAGTTGGTAGCCGATCTTCATGAGGTTCCATGTCTCGCCTTGCGTATGTGTTAGCTGTGTGATCTTCTAGTGTGTTTGTTGAGCCAGGAGAAGTAATACCACTCATCAGGTCTATCCACGAGCTCACGCTCATCTTCTCGCTGCTCTTCATCATCTTGAGTGCCTCGTCAAGCAGAACCTCGCCGGTAAGCGTGTCGTCAATGACCTCAATCACTCTATCGGCCAGGGGGAAGCGTCTTCTGTTGGAATCCTTTTGCATGCTGATTCGTCCACGGAAAGCCAATTCGATGACGATACAGCCTCTGAGAGCATACGAGATGTTGTCGTTCCAGAAAGAGAGGTAGCCCTGTGTAGATATACATTAGAAGCAGTCCAAGATTTGGTAAGCCAGAGGGCGCAAAGCTACCTGCTTATCCTTGAGACCCATAAGCAGAATCTCCTCCATTAGTGTCAACTTGGGTTGCTTGAGTCTCTCGGCACTTTCGCTGATATCGCGAGGGTCGAAAGCAATCTTGTGTCCATTTGCACCGCTTTCGTATGATGTCTCAAGACCTCCGGCTCTGTTCTCGTCGTTGCGCTTGTTGGTAGGGGCAGGAGAGCTGACACGACTTCCATCCTCGCTCTCAAGACCAGCAGCAGGACCAGCACCACCTCTTCTTCTTGTTAAGCCTGAGCTGGAAGCCATATTGGGATTGTGTAGTGATGTCGTGTGTTTGGAGATTCGCAAGACGCCGGGGGGTGCTTCGTGGCCGTTGAGTTCAGCTGTATGGAGGGGGACGCGGCAGGGAGCGATGAAGTTGGAACAGCTAAGTCGGCGGCGCGTGGCAGCCCTAGGACGTCAAGACAGCCGACAGAGTCGAATACAAAATGAGATGAACAGGCGGCGCAAGATGAATTGATCAGGCCAATTGTTGTCGCATGTTTGGAGGATCAACCTTCCCCACCTAACGCGCCGCCTGCCTCCCTTAAACAACTTTGAGGAATCTTGGCGCTGTCAACTTATCACCGTGACACAGCTATATCAATTTCACTTCATTTCGCGTCATTGCCTTCAATTTCCAGCTGCTGGTGACCAAAGAAAATTTCATAGTACAAGGGCGCAGGACCTAATCGCTAAACACCTCTACAGTGGCATATGTATAGCAGTTCGGATCTCTTAAAAACATTCCATTCCATGCACTTTTTAGTGGCGCATCTAGTGGGCTATGTACAAGTCAGAGATGTGTCAATAAACTGTCTGCACAAGAAGACTTACCATCAGGCTGGCTGAGGATGTACTCAACAGCTTGGTTCACTATCGATCGAGTCAGCAGCAGTTCCGAATAATGTGGGTTCTGGACGCAGCATACCGCTGTGAATGGCATCGGCCTCCTTGTCGGGGATCTCAATGCTGAACTCCTGTGGCAGATGTGAGCATACGGACTCGTTGTGTGGTGTTGGACATGTGACGAACCTCCTCGATGGCCATGACGACCTCGACAGTGTCCAAGGAGTCGAGACCGAGGTCGTTGGTGAAGTGTGACTGAGCAGAGAGCTGTGATGAATGTAAGTCGGTGTCCAGGAGGTGATGGCGCAGCGAATTGATAATACCTTGGAGGCGTCCGAGACCTGTTGCAGAGAATTAGTAATGGACGCGGCAAATGTAGGCGTCAATGGAGTGCGCACCTTGTCGAAGTTCTTCAAAAGGTCAAGGATGCGACCCTGAACCTCATCTTTTGAGAGACCAGCGTGTGCCGAGTAGCATCTGACGGCCGAGACAAAGGTCGAAGGAGCGGCAGTGGTCGAAGGCAAGAAGGATGAAGGAGCGACACGGCGGGTGATGGGGGCCTGGACTCTAGGAGCAGCCTGGGCGAGGCATCTGGCGGATCTGGCGACGGCGAAGCGGAACATTGTGAAGGGCGAAGTGGTATTGATCGGGTTGAATGGACGAGTGGCAGTAGCTAGGCCGTCGATGTTGGAAATCGTTCGTCACCGAAGCTGCGGCGGAACGAAAGAAGCTTGGCAATGAGCGCGCCTTCCAATCGTGAAGGCCGGGGTAATCAAGCTGTGATTGGTCGACAAAACACTTACGCTGACCTAGAGTACCCGCGTCCTGCTGCTTGCTTGTAACTGCTCAAGGACGCCACTACCACCGAATACACCTTCGCCTCTCCTCTCCCTGCCTACTCACAGCGCTATCATGGCAAACACAAGGACCATGGCCGCAGCAGTCCTGCGCAACTCGGCTCGCCCTCTCGTCGCCTCACCCCGTCTCTTCACACCCGCCTCCACCTCGCTCTTCTCGACATCGACCGCCCGTCTCGCCTCTGGCTCCGGCGCCCCTGCCCAGGGCTACCGCATGCCCGCTCCTGCACGATGGGACCAACAGAAGGAGAGCACCGCCGACAGACTCGGCAACTACTTCCTGCTTACCGAGATGATGCGCGGCATGTACGTCGTACTCGAGCAGTTCTTTAGACCTCCGTGAGTCGACCCGCCACCAACACACATACCTGTTCAGCCTTTAACATCAACAAAGTTACACCATCTACTACCCCTTCGAGAAGGGTCCCATCAGTCCCCGTTTCCGTGGCGAGCACGCCCTCCGCCGCTACCCTACCGGTGAAGAGAGATGTATTGCTTGCAAGCTGTGCGAGGCCATTTGCCCCGCCCAGGCCATTACCATCGAGGCCGAGGAGCGTGAGGACGGAAGCAGAAGAACTACTCGCTACGATATCGACATGACAAAGTGCATCTACTGCGGTTTCTGCCAGGAGTCCTGCCCCGTTGACGCCATTGTCGAGTCACCAAACGCCGAATACGCTACTGAGAGTATGTTTCTCTGACGAACAACTACCAAGAGTTATTCACTAACTGTATCATAGCCCGTGAGGAGCTGCTTTACAACAAGGAGAAGCTTTTGATGAAGTGAGTCTCCTTCAACCTTTGACTAAAAACACCAACTGACTCTTGTCTAGCGGTGACAAGTGGGAGCCCGAACTGGCTGCTGTTGCCAGAGCTGACGCCCCCTACCGATAAACGGTTCATTCATGAAGATACCCTCCTACATACATCCAGGCTATACTGGTCCTTGCAGCCATGACAAGCACGCACTATGAGCAATCACTCAGCTGCTGAACACAATTTGCATGTACTCGATATGGGTCGTGGCCATGGACATGGTCGCTGGCGATTACCTTTGATAACCCGACAGAGGTTAATGTACAGTTTACGTTTCCTACCTTCACTTTTTTCTTGAGCATTTAAAATCGGAGCACACATTTTCTTTTGTCCCTTTTGCCATCTTCTTTACGTGTCAAAATTTCTCCACCGAAGAGTCTCCCGCAGCAGCAAAGCATGACAGGTGAGCTATAGAATGTACAATCTTTACAATCCAAGAAGTACGGCTAGTGAGAGTAAGCGGTCGGCTTCGGTGACACATAATTTCTTAACCACGGGTATGTATATCGCTTGATCAAAGCTTCACAATTGGAAAGCTTAACGGTTTTAGAACTCGTATACAAGACAGCGCATCCTGCAAGCCACCCCATTATCCAACCAAAGAGGACGCAGATCAGCCTGGCGAGGTCACATGCCGTGTTCCAAGATGACCGCATCGCAAGGCAGCAATGTCTAGTCGGCCCGGCTGCTTGCAGTATTTATATCAAGTCGCTAGCACTACCATAAACACTCTTGTCATTCATACAATTTCGTTTCTTCAATCATGGCAGAGAAACAGTCCAACACCGCAGAGCTCGTCGATACCTCTTCTTCTCACGTCAAGTGTGAAGTCAAAACATGGCATCTACTCCAAAAGGAAGATGGCACGGAAGAGAAGACTTCGGTTGAAGGCTTTGGTCACATCGAGCCTTCTACAGAGCATTTCGCACTGGTCGTGACCCGAAAGATCGACAAGAAGCAAAATCTCGAGAAAACAACGCTCGAAGTGAATTCTCCTTACATCTTGAAAGCATTCAGAGATGTCGTCAAGTCACACCCGACTATCCCTTCGGACTTCTCGTCGCCTGTGTCGATTCCTGTTCCCTCGGAGATGTTGTTCCACCACTGGGACGATCTACATAGCTACACCTCCGACATGGAAGACGATACTGCCCGGTCCCATCTCGCATTGCTGCTCAAGTTCATGGAGTTCGACATGGGTGCTGCAAGAAAGAGCTATCAGGCACAAGTTCGTAGCGGCCTCGTCGAGTTCGCCAGACTAGGCATTCTTTTCCGCCCTGGAGATACTGTCGTCACGTACATCAAGTCTCACCCCTGGCTTCTCAAAGTAGACAAGACTGCCTACGAAAAAAACGAAAAACGAGGCAAGTATTGCGAGATCCAATGCTCATACTCGGACTACGATGGCGAGAATCACGGCGTGAGCAAGAAACTGTTTCGCATATACCAGAAAGAAGATTTTGGGTCGGATCATCCGTCCAAGATCTTGGCTCTTAAGGTCTATCCTAGAGCCTGCGCTCCAGATGATGCGGATCTGGAGCGTCGTCTGCGTGAACGAGGTCAACTCTTCTTATCTATTACTGGTATCATGGTTCGACAGTATGATGGTGCTGCTCAGTATCTGAAATTGCCGCCTTTTACCTTCTTCCACCCTGATGAGAACGATTGGCCTCAGCTGTGGATGCCCTTCACCGAAACTGGACGGGTCATCATTGACCGCAAGACCTTCGAGCAAGACCACCCCAGCGGTATTATCAGCAAACGTTCATTCGAGTCACTAGATACTGCTCTCTGTCCTCCCTATGTCATCGGCTTCTCCTGCAGCCGCAAAGACTGGTGTCGCTTCTACGTCACTAACCTCGCAGAAGTAAACTGGAGGCCCAATGCCTTTGACGAACTCATCCTTCCTCAAAGCCAACTTAATCTCATTCGTGCACTAGTTACTTCCCACACTTTCCCCACCGATGCACGCGACGAAGACCAGCAAAAAGGAAAAGGTCTCGTGTGTCTACTCCACGGCCCTCCTGGCTCTGGCAAAACCTTGACTGCCGAATGCGCCGCTGAAACAACCCAAAAAGCACTTATCCGCGCCTCCATCTCCGAACTGAACAAACACGACTCACCTTGGTTCTTCGAACACGAACTCACCCGCGTCTTGCGTCTCGCCACAACTTGGAAAGCCATCGTGTTGCTCGACGAAGCAGATGTATTCTTAGAAGCCCGTGGCGATGATTCCCATGATGCAGCTAATAGGAATGCACTCGTTGCTGTATTCCTACGCCATTTGGAATACTTTTCGGGAATTGTGTTCTTGACTACTAATCGGATACATGTCTTTGATGCTGCGATGAAGTCGAGAGTACATTTGGCGTTGGGCTATCATGAACCTTCTCAAGACTCGCGTCGCCAGATCTGGAAACAGAGTTTGGAGAGACAGAGTCAGGTGCTTTTGAGCAGTGCTGGGGAAGAAGTTGATGTAGATGGTGCGGCGGAGCTGTTGAGCGCTGAGAGATTGAATGGCAGAGAGATTTCTAATGCCATCCATACTGCAAGCACATTGGCGAGGTTTGCAGAAGAAAGGCTGGCACTGAGACACATTCAGGAGGTGCTGGGCGTAAGAAGGGATTTCGAGGCTACATTGGAGGCAATGAGGAAGGGTACTCTGGAGCATGCTCCTCAGAGTAGCTCTGCGGTCAAGAGGAACTCGATCATTGACTGAGATGACCAGAACTTGCACATGAGATATAGTAGAGCGAACATATACATGAATGATGTCTGGACGCTTGTTCCTTCCTTTACTTTAGCACACCGTCAATCACAAACTTCTCCTTAGATCTGATCATCACACGTCTATGCATTTGTCTCAGTCACATCGCCCGAGTAGATTGGTCCAAACGTACCTCTCAACCTCTTCATTTCTCTAGATATACAATCTTCCCATGTACTAAAAGACATAACACGTGAAGCTACGAAAATGCACAATACTATGATGAAACAGGAAAGCGTCCACTGAGAAGTGACAAGATATGGGCTCATGATGAACAGGTCTCTTCTCCAAGCACGTATGTGCCTTCTTATAGCTACTATAGGCGGAGTACGATGGAAGTCACAGAGTTTAGTATATGGGGAGGATTAGATCAGAAGAAAAAGCGAAGAACTAGGATAGCTTCAGGAGAGATTCAATTTTTTGGCGCTTACAAAAGCAGAACTTTTGTGCTTCAAACTCAAGCTATTCTCTAGTAACATCAATACCAACACTCGCACTGCTAGTCTCATGAGCAGAGCAAAAACAGCACAAAACTGTGGTGGACGGGAGATTCTCGACCGAGCCATGCAACGCACATGCACAGCCATGTGATTTGATGTTAATGTAAGAGTCTCTCTTTTCCGTTCAGTGATCGTGTTACAGCTTTTCAGGAGATTGGTAGATGGCACTTTCCTCTAAGTGGACCTCGTGAATTTGAGGAAAGAGCTCTGATTCCGATGAGAGAATCATATGTCAAGACAACATGAGCAATTAGAAGGATTTGTTAGCCTCTTGGATCACATCATGCATCCTCGATCTGATCAAGACAGCTGTTCGCGTGGCAAGAGCGCGAGCGAGAACGAGGTCAACAACACTAGACACCATCATCAGGGAAAGTACGACTAGGCTTTTGTGCAGTAGCTGATTATCAAGGCTCTGTAAAGGAAGAACACGATGCGTTGCAAAGAAAGAACCAGCAATCCACATGACTTACCGTGATTGGAAGTCAACCTTATAATGGGTGAAGGTCCCTGAATGAATGCACAGTGGATTGTTGAACTTACTATAAACAATTGCATCTCGCGTGAGAGACCACTGAATTACTCATTGCTTCTTAGACCGCGTTCCACATTCTTGTGAAGTTGATTACATTTGCTCTGTGTCTAGCTCGAATCTTTGATCGTGAATCCCTCTCGAAGGCCTGCTTCTTCGCTTCAGCACCATCCATGGCCTTGTCAAGACCGTCGCGTAGCTCTCTGGAGCAGTCATAATAGGCTTCCTTTCGCGGGTTGCAGAACTCAGAGATCTCTTTACTCAAAGATCCGCGTATCCGACATTCTCCTCTTACTTGCCAGTCTCGGCATTGTGACGATGTTCTGGGCTTTCTCTTTTCAAACTTTCTCGAGCAGTGTTACCAGATGCTGTTACAAATTATGAACACCTACCTAGGTGTATCAGCACAAGGATGAGAAAGAGTCTGTCAAGTTACATGTCTAGTGACTGATAGTCTTCCAACTCGATTGCTGGTACGTCTTGTCACTTGTACAAGCATCTCGACTCAAACCGTGCTTACGCATGAGTATGTACTGTGTCAACTGGCACATGGAGTAAGAATAAGAATCTCAACGCTTATCGGCAACCTTCACTGCTTAGTGGCTGGCGCAATGCAGCCTTCGGGCGTGGTCTGCATGAAGCTTAATGGTTATACGTACCTGGTCTAGAAACCTATGAGAGATGGTAGAACATGAACAGTGAACCAAAAAGAAGAGCATAGATCTGCATGTTTCAGGTGTAAGCATGGTATCACAATGTCGTGTCATCTTATGGTACAGCTTCTGCCGTGATAAGCAAGATGCAGGGACGTATCGACATGCCCATGCCAGGAAGGCTCGGCTTCTGCTTCGTGGACGTGAGGTGCAGAGAGGCGATGTACATGAGCTGAAAGGCGTCCCGGCTAGAACAATCGGAAGAAGCGACATTATGAACCATGTCTCTCAGTTGATAACCCTGCATGGTGTTTCCTTGACATGCAGAATAGGCTCGACGTATATGTAAGCTCCCGAGGATGCATGTGTAGACGTTGCAGTAGACTGCAGGCTAAATGGTATTGGGCGGGACTCCGCATACTCCGGATGAACGCGTGTTTGCTCTCTTATGCTGGACCGTTTGTGGATTGTTGGGATGTGGTTTCCGGACACTTGATATACGAGAAGTGGATGCCTCTACTGCGCGAGCTGGAGACTTTTCTCGATGGATCCTTGGTCTTGGTGATTATACTTTTGGGTAGTCAAGCTTGCGTATGAATCGATTTGGTGATCTGCCAGAAGGTTCGTGAGTCGTACAGAAGAACCACGGCAACTTTGTTCCTGGCATACGATAGCTGCAGGGCTCTTCGGACTTCGTACCACTTCGTCCGCTCAGACACCGCGTTGCTTCAACAAGCTGTCCAACCATGGCGTGGACCATCATGCGTTTCGCCTTTTCTCCGATCAAGTTTCATAGTTCAACGAGAGAAGCGCACTTGTTGTTGCTGGGGAGAGCAAACCACACCAAAAGAATTTTGGCTTGCATGAGACGAACGTTTATCAGGCGTCCCGTGAGCAAGCTGTCGAGCGCAAGTTCGGCTGGAGAAAGGTGCGGCGTCCATTCAACGCGGGATGGCGGCATCAATCCTTAGACCCTCGTATTGAAACCGACCAGCATGACTTTTTTCTGTGCTCTTCTTTGCATATCTTGGTTGCATGACTTGGGGGAACTTATTGCGTACTTGCATGGCGTCTTTCTCGGTGCCTTGATTGCGTTGCTCTGCTCCATACGAGTATCACTACGTTTCATGAGTTCGGCTTGTTCGGCCGAAGTCATGCAGCAAGCGCGAAGCTCAAGAAGGTGGTCGATTTGCAGTGGGCCCTTCTGCCGCGCGCGAAGCGGTTACTCGCATGATGCGTTGCCTCTTCTCGTCCATGGAAATCGTGAAACCGGAAGAGAGGAAGTCAAAGGATCCAAAAAGAGTAGATCTCGATGCAGTGCATGAAAAAGGTGGAGCATTATTGATGCTGAGAAAGGCTGCTTTCCAGCATCCGGGTTTCGGTCAGGGTTTCTCTCGGATTTTGCTAGCCTTGTGGATACCAGTCTTGTTGGTCGTATATCGCATATGGAGAAGAATCCAGCAGTTCGGCGATTGGAGTTGCAAGTTGTCAGAGGGAAAGAGCTAGGGATCAGTGACTTTCGGCAGGCGTTCTCAAGTCTCTTATATCGCAGCATGCATTGTGTATATTTGCTTACATCTGCTGTTTCACTTTTGTATACAAACAACAATACAAGCAACAATATATCATCGCATCCTCCTCCAAATCCCCACTGGAGTGAGATCGCGATTCCGCATTTCGATGCCATTGCTCATGTCGTCATGAGCCAATGTCTCAGAGTCCATCCTTGATTGTTCATATCTCTCTTGATTGACACGCAATTGCGACTCCTTTCGATATCCGTTTTGCCGTTGCGTATCCGTGATTTCTCTCCTATAAACCTGGGGAAATTTGTGGTATGGCAATTGACTTTGATGACTTTGTCCCTATGCACCGTCTTCTCCTATGACACAGCCTCCATATCCAACGTGCAAGCACATTACTCTAGATCTGCTGACTCGCAATCCGAAAAAGAGTTTTATGATTCTAGTGGGAGCGCAAAAGAGCGTAAAGGGAAATTCGTTAGGCAAAAGAAGCATAACAAAGCAAACAAATTGTCTCCTATAATTTCTACAAGTGCAATTTTGTTGCCAGTAGAGAAAACGAAAAAGACACGACTCAATAGATTGAAGAAAAAGTCAAAGAAAGAGAGAACGCACGTGTAGAGTGGATCAAATGCAAACCATGGTTTGACTGCTCTCGCGATCTTCAGGAACACCCGCATCCATCCAAAAGGTTTCGAATATCGAGAACCTGTGCTTCTGCTTCCCACGCAACGCAAAGCTCACAAACAACACCCTGTCCCTTGTGAGTCATGAAAGAAAGACAATGCGTGCCGACGACTGTTTCCTTGGAAAACGCGAGCGGGAAGGAAGACACTTAGTCAAAAAAGCAGCAGAGGCATACGTGTGTGCTTCCTCCATCCAGGGTCAATTGTATGATCGGCACGCCTCACGACTGCCACAACACGATAGTTTGCACGCCTCTTCTGTCACCGAATTGTGTTCACGGCAGGGCGGACGCTCGCGGGAAAGGAACATGGGCAATGTCCATCTAACGATCCAGCGGTGAAGGGTCCAAAGGAACAATTCCTTGATTTTTGTGCAATAGTAGTGAGTGTGATCTATTCTTGAAATTAGCCCATCAACATTAAGCGCACGGGTGACTTCTGAGTATGACGTCGCAGATCTGGAGGAGATCCAGCAACATCGATCAGAATCAGCGACTATATCGATAAAAGGACTTGGAATTGCTTGGGCAGCAACCAGGTACAAAGGAACAAGTTTGAGATTGATGATGTCGTGGAATAATGAGATAGAGTAGGTACATCCACGATCTCTGGCATCATACCGTTATGTTTGACGATGCCAGTGGTGAGATAATATGCAGGGACTAGAAGAGCACGCGACAACCAATTGTTTGTGTTGTGAGATTAGGAGTGTACTCCTGTAGGTCCATTTGCAATAAGTGAAAGGGGCAAAATGGCAAAATAAACCTCGGTCGCCCCTAGATAATTAGCGATAATGTCAGCTTGTAAACAACAATCTGGACTTCCAGAAACGACTTCAGCGAAGCTATCAAAGTTTCCATACTTGCGCCGGCTATACCAGTATTCTTCTGCTCACAAGAGCCGAGCAATTAAGCATTCGGCGCAGATACACATACTGACAATAGTGTCAGGCCTTCAGGTGAGGTTGTGTACACGGAGCGGGTGCGGGCAACGGCCAACGGCTTCTGGAAGCCTCAGGGATCTATCAACACATGTCTATGCGGAATGCGCTCGGAAGGCAAATTGAACCACTACGTTTACGCTACATGACAACGACTTTTTTGTCTGCAAACGGTTTGTCAGTCTTTAGGATAACATACCACGACTTGTGACTACATAGAATGGGCCTGAAAACACGTTATGGGGATCGATAGCCTGAACGGTATGCCGAAATGAAAGGGAGATATGAACGGATGCGATGTGGTGTTGTGATTGTGATTGGTATGAAAGGTATCTATGCAACAAGCGAAATTAGATCTGACGTCGGGGAACAGGTGCTTTTGGTAGTTGGGCTGGAATTAGAGTATACACAATCAAAAAGCGCCTAGACCCAGATGATGGGAGGGCACGCCGTATAAATTGATTGAAGTCAAAATACTTGACGTCAGTGAGAGCCTCTCTAGTCTAGGCGGTCTGCCTTTTCGAATTCGACATGCGCAAGAGCCTGTCTATCCTTTTGCGCAATTAGGCCTTGGACGCCTATTTCGAAGTCAACCCCAAGGTCCGAGCTTTGCGTTCCTTGCAACATCGAAAGGCCTGTCACGACTGTCCAGAGCTTCTCGAATGTCGGTCCGTACCGAGATCAGTTGTTGTGCTTCTTTGTGGTGATGCTCCACGAGGTCCATTCGGTAAAAACACTGGGTTGGATTTGCGACTTCGGGTCGGCGTACCATTCCTTCTGGAGGTTGCTGTAACAGTCGGCAACATCCGAGTAATGCTTCGGATCCAGGTTAACCAGAATCTTGGCGAGGAATAGACTCGAGCGACTGCAAGCGTTGCTGTGCAACTTCGAAGCGTTGGCTCGGATTTCATCGTGGACGGAATGTAGCAGGGCGAGCACTTCGGATGCTTCCTCGGCTTCGGGGAATTCCTTGGTCTTGTTGCAAGCTCCGAAAAATTGTTGCAACAAGCCGAAAGCCTTGTCCGAGATCTGCTTGCTGGTGGTCGTTCTGATCAGCGTGATCATGGGTAGAACCAAATCCAGAGTCAGTTTGTTAGAGTGTTCCTGCTTTGCAAAGATCGTCAAGAGGTCTAGAACACGGTTCTTGAAGTTGACAATGTTCTCCTTGGCGTCCTTGTTATCCTTCTTCTTGTTACTTGTGTTCTTCTTGCGCTCTGTGAAAATGGATGTGAGATGTCCTTCCAAGGCCATCATTTGATCGTCGTCCATATCAGACTCATCAAAGTCTGAGTCGCCCTCTGTAGGTTTCTGGGTCTTCAAGGCAAGTGCAAGTTTGTTCTCGAAGTCTTCGAGGTCGGCATCTTCAGCATCTTCAGCGTCTGCTTCTTCATCCGAGTCATCCTCAGAAGTACCAGATTCGGCGTCGTCGACGACTTCGACATCGCTGTCTACTTCAACGTCGCTGTCATTTTCGCCATCGATCATTTCTACGTCAGATGCGTCCTCATCCGAGCCCGACTCACCATCCTCCTCAGCATCATCAGCTTGCTCGAAGAGTTCTTGCTGACCACTAAGGTTTTCAGACTTTTGGAGGATGTCGAGCATTGATTGCAGACCCTCAGCGTCAAGCTGTGAAGAGAAAGCTTCGAAGACTTGTTGAGCAATCTTACGATAGACAGCAGAGGGCTTAGAGATGAAGCTGAGTAAAATCTCAACAAGCATGACAGAAGCATCTTCGCTCTTCTTCCATGACTGATAGCATAACTCCAAGTCTTCCAGGACAGGAACGACATCGGCCTCACCGTTGTAAACAAGCAGGATAGAAAGGGCGTACAAAGCCTTGAAAGCACGCAGGGGTGCTTTCTTGCTATCCTTCTGCTTTTGCTCAAGCTTCTTGAGAGCTTTCAAAGTCTTGTGAGCATTTTCCAAGTTCTCCACAATCTCCTTGTCGGCCTTGGTTCGGAGACCAGTCTTGGATGCAGCGTCAGTTGCCTTGACCTCTTCAACAACCTTCTCAAGAATGGCAAAGTCTTTGTCCATACGAGCAGACAGAATGTGGTTGAGACAAGACATGAGACGCGAGCGGAACATTTCTTGGCTTGCTTCAGATAATGGAGGGGATGCTTTCAGAGCACCAGCAGAAGCATCGGCATAGCCGAAAGGCACCATAGACAAGACAAGAGAAGCAACATTGTCATTATCCTTACCTTCCTCGGATTGTTGCTTACGAGCCATGTTCAGCATCATATCAGCAAGAAGGCGGCGCTTGGTATCGGCCTGCGGCTGATCTTCGGCATTTGGTCTGGCTGAGAGCTGTTGCAAAAGCGTCAGAGCGTCAGCTGCGCTCTCGTCCTTTGCGCGAGCGAAGAGGTCCTCGGCCGTTTTGGACTTTGTCAAACGGTCAAAATCCACAGCGCCGTTGCCTGATAACAAACCCTTCAGCATCACAGGAATGCTTTCTTGATCAGACTTTGAGCGAGTAACCATTTGCGCCAGTGGACCCTTGGCTGCCTCGTGGAGGTAGCGGTCCTGCCCGGCACGTTGATTGATGATGCAGCGCATAGCGTTGGGGCTGAACACAGCATGAAGCAGCTGAGCTGGGGCAGTTGAGATTCCCATAGAGACGACCTGGAGACCTAAAGATTTGCGTTCGGTACTGCTAGATGCGGCAAACAGTCCCTCTGTCAACAGGTCAGCTCAGTCGTTGAACATGTCAGTTGGTCTAGAAAAAGTATCTTACGATCTACCGCTTCGATCCAGAACTTCTCGAAGTCGGAGATCTTCTCTTCCGACTTCTTGCTGGGCTTGTGGCGCTTATAGAGATGCGAGAGAATAACGGACCAGGCAAAAGAAGGTGTGCTTTGTGCGGCGCCAGTGCTGTTGCTAGCTGAGCCATCCTCTGTTTGAGCACCGTTGTCGCGCAGAATCTTTGCTACAGTGCCTCTCTCCTTCGAAGAAAGAGGGTCATTGTGGTTCCATACTCCCTTGGGTAGCTTCGCATTCGGGAACAGCGTAGAAGTGGTCAACCAGATGGCGAGACCTTCAGGAGTCTTGCTCAGCTTGAAGGGCTCAAGTCTCTGGACGAGCAGATTGACATATTCGATGTCAAGATCTTTGATCTGAGCTAGTGTAGCCAATGTCTCGTAGAGAGTCACGCCACATTCTCTTCGCAGCCAAGTGGTTTCTGTTGCAAGCTTGAAGATGTGATCAAGAACCTTTTCCCATTCAGCTACAGAAGCACCCTTTGCAAAGAGAAGTTGACTTTGAATGAGAGACTTGAAACCAAAGCATCGACCTGTGAGATGATCTCTTCTTTCCTACACAGGTTCAGTGGTGCACCACGTGTGAATGACTTGACATTGCCTACCTTGTTGTTGCTTTGCTCCTCGGGTTGAGTGATTGAGACGATCTTGTCGATGATAGCCGGAAGAGTCAAGTTCACGCCTTCAGCACCCGTGGCCGGAGATTTGGTGGTCAGCTTCAAAATCTCTATCAAAGCCACCGAAAATCCAGATCTCGCGGCTTTACGGCTACTGCAGAGACCTCTAATCAATCGAGTAAGGGACTTGTCCAGGGCTTCGGAATCGGCATCTGCAAGGGTGCGTATCAAATCTGCTGCAGCCTTCAGTCTGGTTGCTTTCACATCGTCAGACAGATCGTTGTAAAGGGCAGCCAATTTAGCGTCGGCAACACCAAATTCTACACGTCGCTTGCGCGAGGGATGAGTCGTATCCTGGACAGTCTCATTTTCCGTAGTCTCGTCTCGGCGACGCTTTCCAGCCATGGTGGAGAGTGTTTGATGAGGATGTGTCAGGGTATATGCGATGGCAGAGCAACGAAGACATTATTCGCGCCATAAAATCTCTGAGTGTATGGGGAAGCTCCCACGTGAATTCATCCGAAAGTAGCATAGTCAGCACAAGAGACCCTTGAATCGGATGCAAGCCGCAAAGCTGGAGCACAGCGAGCTTATATTTTTGACATTTTCCACATGCATGTACAACACAAGATTGATTAATGGATTCTCCGCGATTGTGCCCACACTGCAGCCACGATTTTTCGATTTGAAATATACGAGACAAAACGCGAATCAGCAAAAACCGTCCCCCTGGAGATCACACGCGTGAGATGCAAGCCAGGCGTCGAGCTTGTAGCACACGGCCGAGAGAGCTACCACACCATTGTAAGCTGTATGCGTCCTCGTACACGCATCGCACGGCGCACTTGGATCCGCTAACTCAAGGGCCCAATTTCTCCAAGCCCTGCGAGTCAAAGGTCCACGCCCTCGCATCTCGCATGCACCGTGACGACTAGCAAAATTCTGCTTGTTCCTCGGATTGAGTGAAACATCATGCTAAGAATTGAGCTTTCCATGGGTCTTTTTCTCCACTCCACCATCAAAAGTCAGGGTACGGGCCTTCGCGCATGATACTATGATCCTCATTAAGACCGGGGAGAAGCAATACATGCATTGGTGTCTCGTCGTCGCCCTGCCATCCGGCTGAATGGATGCGCTGAACAACGTCTACCTTGGTATTTCTCGAAGAACCTCAACGATCATGACGAATGAGGCAGCATGTTTGAGTCGAGGGTTTCAAGGTCCGCCGCAGGAGTGCAGATAGGTATCATGACAAGAATCGATAGTGATGTTGATCGTTTGATTGTTGAGCCTATCAATTAGTGGCGCCATTGTGGTTGAAATTTTTTGTGTGCAGAGACGTGGCCGTTCATCGATGCGTGATATGTAAAATTTGGCTGCGATAGACGTTGCTGTGAAAGGAGTGCAAGTTGCATGCTGCTTTAAGCTGGGGAAGTGCTGTTATATGACCGGTACAACGACCTACAATGCATCTGGCATACTTTGAGTTCGAAAAGCCGTTAGCCAAATCAATCGCAGGAACCCTCCCGCTCAGCACCACCAACTTAGTTTCACTTCTCAATGCCCCATCCGACCCACATGCTTCCTTTTCTTTTTTCCAATATTGAGGAAGGTCTGTTCTCCGCCGAGCAGCATCTACTGCAATCTAGACGATTGTGGTACGACGGGCTTGATGCGGAACAAACATGGGTCGGAGACAGATCACCATCTGCTGAGCGAGAAGAAACTTACGCGGACCGGCATCGAGGAAGTGCAAGTTGCGACAGCAAAGGTAATAGGAAGCGAACAAAGCAAAAGTAGTGGCTGTTCGCTAGGAGACGCCAATGAACGAGAATCGAAGAGTATGGGAGAGCGAAAAGAACGAGTCAATATCATCGATGTAAACGGGCGCGATATGCCTGGATAGATATATGGACAGGGACAACAGCCCTATACAGAGGACAAAGTAAGAATAGCATATCACGTGCAATGGCATATCAGGTATTAGCCAGTATCCGCATTGGCGGATCTGTCACTAACTTTGTTTATCACGCACACGACGACCAACCCTGACTTCCACAAATCTGTGTACGACCTGTAGCGCGCATATCGTGTGGATACACGATCAAGCCATACCCGAGTCTTAGGGAATAGTCAAGAGGTGACACGACGATTGAGCTGCAGCTGAGCAAGCCATGAAAGCTATTTTCTCGCAAGGGACAGAAGCTCGGATATCGCGAGTCCGCGACGTGATAGGGAAGCCCGTAATTCCAGTCAGAAAAGTCTTTGGCTCCGACGACGGTCTACGGCAAAGCCGCATGTCAGTGTGCCTCAGGGCGTTCGTCGGTGCTTACCAAACGCATCGTTGCAACGGAGACCAGTCATTAGTCGTGATATTGTGCTTCAGATATTAAAGCAGAATTTGCAAAGAAAATCATCATTTTTCGTATGTTGTGTTTACTGCTGCAAATAATGATATGGCAACCGACAATACCATAACATCAGACAAGCGGAGCAGGCATGATGTAGCAGGCAGGTCAAGTCGTGATCGGACGGCACAAGGATGACGTCTCATGCATGACCTACAATCGTGTCGTTCGCGGAGAATCTGCGATTGGAGAGAAGTGATGCACAAGTCGGAGTCGAAGAGAGCTTGCGAAGCCACGCGAGCGCAGCACGCAAATGGCAGCTTGGGAATCCACTTTTGGTTGTCTACGAAACGCCGTTAAAAGCGGGCGGCCGTGCGAGTACCGGTTTCAACCAGAAAGAAGGATACGCCAAAGGCGGACGCCAGAGGATCGTCTAGCCTGATCGCAGCTAGCCAACCAGCGAACGCGATCAGTCATCCGCACGTATTCTTGTTCCTTGCGGAGAACCAGCCATGACGCCAGGTGGATAAATGAAGGGAAGGGTCTATACAATGTTATGTCGAATCAAGGCGTGATGTTGACGTATTTGCAACTTAACGATAAGATACCAAGGCATGCCAGGGCTGGCCAGAAAAGCTGGCCAGGGCAGGGAGCCAAACGACAATGGGATTGTTCGTTTGAGTTTGATGTTCGTATGCTGCGGCAAGGAGAAGCAGCAAGTGGGCAGCAGGATGCGAGGATTGATTGATTGACAGAGATGCAGATGCCCTGTGAAGCAAATGGTGACACAAAATAGAAGCTGCATCTATTCCCGACTGGGTGGAGTTGCGACGGGCGATGCTTGGTCTGTGGGACGGACGGCTTCGGCGGGCGGCGGCCCTTGTCAGCGTCGAGCAAACCTTTGACAATCTACCGAGCAACGAGACAATAATCTGCGTTGGATGGTGTCGCGTTTCTTTGGCGTCGTCCGTCTGGACGAAGCGTGAGCATCAGTGCGGTGGGTATGTGGATGTAGATGGGTGGAACGGCGGTACGAAGGCTGCAACCCGGGCAACTCTGATATTTGTGCACATGTGCTCGCATTAATGTGTTGAGGATCTACCCCTCTCTGTCGTGATGCAGCACGCGGGTTCACTGACGATACACGGGACAAAAAGACATGAGAGCAGCAAAAATGTGGGCTTGATCGAGGTCCGCCTTTGATCGCAGCAGACAAGGCTCGACAAGGCTCGTCCTTGCCGGGGATGGACAGCGAGTATCGACGATGGACAACGATTCACATAGAGTTTCTCAAATGCTATGCATGATCAGCTGCGCTGCAGTCGCGGGTGCGGCATATGATTTGTCCAACGGGAGGGCCGTTGCTCTGCGCGCTTGTCATGGCGTTCGGATTTGGCTAGGGCATGCTTGATGGATTCAGTCTCGCTAAACTGGGGCCCGGGTCTGCGAGTGTGACAGGGCGAGCGTTCAGAGTTCGTGGGGCTGTCCATGCTGGACTCAGCGGCCGCTGGTGCTGGTGCTTGCTTTGGTGCGCGCTGGTCGTGCGTTCCTTGCCTTGGTTGGATTCTTGGCCTGGCCTGCCTGAGCTTGCTGCGAGGTGCAATCTCCATGCCAACGCTCTTCCTTGCCGTAAGCCTTCTTTTATCAAGCCGCGCCCGCTCCAAGCTCCTCCTGCTCCCTCAGAGAAGGCAGTTGAGCCGTAGTCGTCCCACCGTTGCTGTTGCTAGGATTGTGCACTCGCTTTGTGTGAAGCATCAAAAGGATCAATCATCTCCATTGCCATCATCCACATCACCCATCTGCATTTGCATCTCAGCAGCCACGCCAATCCTGCTCTCGGCCAATCACCGTCCGCCAATCCAGCATTGAATATAGCTATACCATCGATCAATTCCCACCCTTAGGCCTCCAGCATCAACCATCAGCATCACTCGACCGCCCAGCAGCCATATCTATGCAGTCCTGCCTAAAGTCACATAATTCATCATCCGCCCAGCAGTGACTTTTATCGACTAAACCACTGGATATCTTAATCGACCACATCCCTCACTCGTACTACTACTACCACCACTACTATCTATCACAATGTCCATGATGGAGTTCTCATCTCCCCTGGCCGCCATGCACCCGCCGCCGTGCCCGCCATGGGGCAACCGCCGCGATCTGCCAGCATCCAGATCCATGTACCAGTCACAGACAGTCGGACCTAACAGCTTCAACTTCAAGGAATTGAGCATGAAGAAGACGACTCCCGACTACTTTACGATGCGCCCGGCACATGGCTCGTCGCCCACGGCGAGTCTCGCAGCAGACCTGTCGTCCAACTTCCACATTGATCAGAGGTATGCACCACATTCCGCACCGGTCTAGACCAGAGTGCCCAAAGCTTACAATCCACAGCCCGCAGATTCCTACCCCCAGACGCTCATTGTTCAACCAAAACCTCTTCCTGCCCCGTGACAGATCAGAGCAGCTCGCAACCCCGCCGCTCATCGAGTACGACGGCCTCTGCACTCCTCCCGTCCCCATGTCGTCGCCCGGTGACATGATGGACATCTCTCCCCTTCCTCACAAGCAGCCCTGCTTCGTCGCTCACATCACCCTCCCTTCGCCCTCGCCCGAGCCTGCCGCCAACGACGACGACGACGATGACATGCTCTCGTGCCAGGAGGCTCTCTCACTTCCCATGCCTGAGAAGCCCTCGCCCATGCCTCTTCCTGAGCGCAAGAAGTCTTCCTTCCTCAGACCCTCCCTGGTTAGAAGTAAGGGACACTCATACTCAACCACATCAGTCCCCACACAAGAACACAAGCTCCCCACCTTCAAGTTCGGTGGTGCCGGTCTCAGCTGCACCTCGAGCCCTTCCTCAGATTGCGAATCATCGCCTTCAAAATCATATCTCGTTCCTCCCTCTCGTCGCACTTCGCTCTGCCGCACCAACGGTTCGCCTCTGGGTTCGCAAGTCCGCAAGTCAGCCGCCGTCCGCCCTCCTCCTAGGAAGCAGGTGCGCCGTTCGCTTAGCATGTTCCAGCACCCCGACGATGTCATCAATGGCCAGCAGGACGACTACTCGCACATCAACTCGTCTCCTTCCGTCTCGATGGATCTCGACGAGCCCTACAAACCCAAGCTTCCTCACTTCTTCAACGAGGAAGAGCCTGACAGCCTCCCCCGCGTCAAGCAGGACACTCTTATCAACGTCCTCAATGGCGACTACAACTCCCACTACGACAAGATCCTGATCGTTGACTGCCGTTTCGAGTACGAGTACAACGGTGGCCACATCAACGGTGCCGTCAACTACAACGACAAGGACAAGCTGACCACGGATTTGTTCGAACACGGCGGTGTCACTCCCAACACTCTCTTGATCCTTCACTGCGAATACTCCGAACTCCGTGCTCCTCGCATGGCCAAGTTCATTCGCAACCGTGACCGTGCCGTCAACGACTTCCAATACCCCAAGCTCACCTTCCCTGAGATGTACATCCTGGAAGGCGGCTACAGCAAGTTCTTTGCTAGCCACCGCACCAAGTGCTTCCCTCAGAGCTACGTTGAGATGCACCACAAGGACCACGAACAGGAGTGCGAAAAGGGCATGGGTAAGCTCAAGCAGCGCGCAAAGCTCAGCCGTGCTCAGACCTTTGCTTTTGGTCAACAGTGCAACATGGAGGATAGTCCTACCTCCGGCAACCGCATGGGTCCTCGTAGCCTCAGCACCATCGGCATCTTCGACGCCAGCCCAGACAACTCCCCTCTGAGCCACAATCTCGTGCGCCGCCTTGCTTCATATTAGGCACAGCCTTCTCATCTTTCTCATCATTGTTTTTCCTTGATGTTCACAATCTCCTTCTATGCATGGCGTTCCGGCTGGATTGCATCACAATCATCCTTTGTTTATCATCTGCGGCGTTCAAGCGAATCTTTTTTCTCATGGCGCAAAACCTCATCAGCATCACAATGTTTTTAGACATTGATCGGACGGGAACTTCATGGCGGTGTTTTTTCTTACTCTTGGGATTTCCCAACATGGTCGGCCACATTCTGTTTCGTATGTCAATATTGCGCGGATACCCTTCTCTGAGCTAGAGGCAGACCTCGCTCTTAGTTGTTCTTTTCTTCTTTCTCAGCTACAATTCTTCTACCTTTTGCCCAAAGCAGGCATCCTTCTCCTTTATCCTCGTTTATTCGTCTCCTTTGTTCATCATCATCACAGACAAGGCATTGGGCGGTCATCGTCACAGTTTCCTATGTTCTCAAAATTGTTTTTGTTTCTCCTATGTTGTTTCTACACACTCGAGATTACAATTCAAGCATAGCCTATTGAACAACAACTTCAAAGAATACAAGATTCTTCACATTCAAACAACGAGCCAATTTTGTGTTGACCACTTGTGATGATTGACCTGCCAGGAGACGCATGGCCACTCAATTTCCTGTGGTCTTGAGTCTGGTAGCAGGAGACCAGATAAATGGTACAAGTGAAAAATATTCTCGAATGTCTGAGCCCGTGTCAATGTCGATGATCTCGTATCCTGGTTGATATCATTCCAACACTCCTTTGCAACGACATAGCTGGTATCATATTATCAAAAGATCAACTTAATCTGCTTCAAATGGCACTGGGAGTTCAACGCGAGGTATTCGTGTAGTGAATAATGGTGGGCAAGAGCATATTGTGTGTATCTACTTCAAAATGCCAAAAACAGCCAGCCATCAAGGTCCACCATATAGACATCGAAAACCCTGCATCTCGAGCCACCACGTCAACTTAAGCATAAAGCAAAACCCAGATCTTAAGACATCTACGGGCCGTCCCTATTCTTTCTATTCTCCTAGAACGAAAAAAAGTAACAAGCTGTATCTAGAAAGGATGTGGAAGCAAAAAGCAGATATGCATCCAAGGAGAACCACGTCAGGGTCGTGGGATCAGCAAACCCACTTGACTGCATAGTGCATCGCGAGGGCATTAAAGTTGCATCGTAGATGTGCCCATGCATCGACGAACATCGAGGATATCGACATCTTGTGCCGTGTTTATTGACATCCCAAGGAGATTATGTGGATACTACACACGCAGAAAGTTGGCATTTTGGTGACGCAGGTTCGGGATGAACGGGTGAGTAGTTCGTGTGCGCAGAAGCCATGCATCAATGTATGGATCGGTCGATGCACTTGCGATTGCACAAAACATGCGATGGTTTGCCACCACACTAGTAACCTCACATCTTAGGGATAATCATTCTGGGAAATATTGATCAGATGTTTTGGGATCTTGTTGTATATTGATCAAAGATCCCACATGAATTGCGGTATCTGTGCGATCGCTCCTTTGAGTCTATCTATTCTGGGTATCATTGAGGAAGGAATCAAGGCAAGTAAGACATGCAAATCTATAATATCGTACAGTTCGACGAAAACCCTTCTATAACCGTGATCTTCTTACTGGCGTCCTGATCCTGTGTTGAATGTCAATGACAATCATCTAACCCTACCAGCCTCGACATTCTCAAACACCTGCCCGAAAAGTTTCATCCACGCCTTTTGCTTCTCGGCCACAACAGCTCGTCCAGGTTGTTTGAACTCCCGAGCCAAGAACTCCTTGATTTTTGTTCTGAGCATCTTGACCGCGTAGCAAGTGCGCCAGGAGTTGACTTTGAAGCGCAGGCGATTACCATCGATGGTTACCACACCAGCATACAAGTCGAACTTCGCGTCGCCGGCAAGCAAAGTCAACACGAAAGGGTCCGCAGGCGCGGTTTCTTGCGCATTGGTGAAGCGGCTGTTGGACTGCATGATGCTGTAGAAGGAGAGGTAGGATGGAGGATTCAGTGCTGGAGATAGTTTGTTGACGCTCTGCGGATGTAAAGACAGAGATTGGGAGTTTGCTACGTTGCGCCAGCCTTTACCTTCGCGCACGGCGAGCTTGGGGTAGAAACTCCATGCCGTTACTGCATTGAGCAATGCATCGTTGGCGTCGAAAGTGTTGTGTGAGACTGGCACTGTGACGAAGGATCTAGGACCCCTGCCGCTGTTGCGGACGCGAGAGAGTGCAGCACGCTGACCAGACTCCAGGGACACGAAGCCTGCGTCTGCTAGGGAAGCGAGAAGTTGTGATTTGAGATCTTCAATGTTGCCGAGGTTGATGGGTGAGAGGAAATTCTTGCGGCAGAATTGCTGCTCGGATATTCCTGGTGTGGTGCAGGCTTTGCGCCATGCACAGTATGCGTTGTATGCTGTGAGTAGATCTGAGTTACCGCGTTTGAAGCCTAGCCTTACAGTATCGGCCTGCTTTTTGGCCCCCATAGGTGCCACGAAAGGAGTCTTGGAGGAGAGGGTTGCCGCAACGCTAAGGGCAAAGTCGAGACACCCAAAGACTGAAGATAACAGGATGAGTTTACCGAGCTGAGCATCAAGCGGAAGTTTGGCAAGCTGGTTTCCCAGTGGTGTCAATTCCTCCGATGAAGTCAAGGCACCGACATCGATGAGTGCATCGATAGCACGGCGGATGTTTTTCAACGAGGGAGGATCAAGTGCTTGAGACAATGCTTGCTCGATATCGCCGAGCTTGCAGATCTTCACACGCATGACAAGATCTTGAAGTGACAAGCGCAGCATCTCGGGTGTCTGTTGTGGTGCCATGATCTCATCATGTCGGTATTTGGTGAAGAGGTGGAAGCAGATACCTTCCTGCACACGGCCAGCACGTCCACGACGTTGCTTCGCGTTGGCACGAGAAATGAAAGACTGGATGAGACGTGAGAGCTGTCGACGCTCGTCAAAGCGCATCTCTTTGTGCTTTCCGGTGTCAATCACAGCTGTCACATCCAGAATGGTGATTCCAGTTTCGGCGATGTTGGTAGCCAACACAATCTTCCTCATACCTGGAGGAGGTACCTTGAAAGCAGCTTGTTGCTCTTCGCTTGAGAAGGTCGAGTGCAGAGGGTAAACCAGCCAGCCTTTGGAGAAGGCAGGATGGCCACCAAGAAAATCATTTAACGATCTGATCTCTGCAAGACCTGGAAGGAATACCAGGATGGCCTGACTAAATTGTGTATATGATGGGTCGTAAGCAATCTTTTCCAAGAGCTTCACGATTAATGTGTAGTCAATAGCGTATTCGTCGAAACCAGCAAGTGTTCTGACAGTCTTTGGACTGTATCCAGTAAGTTGCTTGGCTGCTGCAATCGTCGCCTCGGAAGATCCTACTTCCAAATCGTCCTCATCTGCATCAGCGGCCTTTGGCGAAACGTCTTCGATGGTGTGTCCAGTCAACTCAATAGCGTCTTCAAGGTATTTGGCGGCGACTGGGAACGTACGACCAGGTACCGTCACTATTGGTGCATTGCCGAGATAATTCGAGAATCTTTGAGCGTCGACTGTAGCACTCATCAAGACCACCTTCAAGTCGGGCCGGCGAATCATCAAAGCTCTCAAAACAATCAACAAGAAGTCAGTGTCGATGCTTCGCTCATGAATTTCGTCAACGACCAGATGCGTGACCTCATCGAAACCTTTGGCGGACTCCAACATACGAAGCACGATACCAACAGTCGCGTACACGAGGCGAGTTTGCGCTGTAGTCATCGACTCCAAACGAATGGCGTAGCCGACGAGCGAACGGGCAGTACCAACTGCCTTCTTGTCTTCACCCATCTCTTCGCTGACGCGCTGAGCCAACGAGATCGCCGAGATACGCCTTGGCTCTGTACAATAGATCTTGCAAGGTCGGCCAAGAGACAGTTCATGCTCAAGAATGAAGGCAGGCATCTGGGTACTTTTACCGCATCCAGTCTCACCACAAAGAATGGTGACCTGGTTCTTCTCCACAGCATCAAGCGCGACGTCTCGGAACTGGAACATGGGAAGGTTAGATCGAGATATGAGCATCTCTTGATATGCAGGTGTAGAAGTCTTGCGCGCCCACAAATCTCGGAGTGCTTGAGACTCTTCAATCTTTGTAGTCTTCTCAGCTTTGTCACCAACAGGTGTGGAGACGCCGCTCATTCCCTTATTACGATTTCTGAAGCCAGCAGTGAGTATGACATCTTCGTCTCCGTCTTCCTCCGCCTGGCTCTTGACCAACTCCCTTAGTGATTTGACTGCCTCGCGGTCAGCATTGTCGCGCTTTTCCTGACGAGCATCAACAAGCTCTTGCCAGAGATCTCTGAACGTAGGAGGTAGACGCAAAGCAGACTTCTCCTCCTTGGGAGAGTTCGAAAACAGCAAGAAAAGGGCAACCGTAGACACATAACCTTCGCTTTGAAGTGTCTCTGGACAAGCGATCTTGGTCATGGTGACGGCCGTCCTCCGATCACTCGAGGCGACACTGACATCTGGTGTGAATGAACCGTCGATAATGTCCTGGTCTTTCGACCATTGAACGGTGACGGAATGGCGACTGTTGTATGTTGTTGCGGAAACCATTTTGAAAGAGACCTTGGCTCCTGAATCTCGTGATCGACAAGCCTCCTCAAAAGTTCTTCGAGGGCTGATTCCTGTGATCTTTCCGAAGTTACGAACTGTCAAGTTGGAACTCGCGGTATCTGGTTGCCCTGAAGCAGCGTCATTCGACGCACCCTCAGTGGCCTCACCGAACATGCCTCCAAGCATCTCATCGTCTGCGCCCATCTCATCAAGAAGTTGTTGTGCGGCCGCCTCGGCCTCGGCCATGACATCGTCAGTAGCGCTCTCTCTTGGTGTAATGGTTGAATCTTCGTCCAGCTCTTTCTTCTTAGCTTCTCCTGCCAAGTTGAACCTTTTCCTTTCGGATTGTGTTTGCAGTATTTGATTCCTTTCCTCGATCCATCTCATATCGGCAAGGTCTTTATCAAACAACACATCTGATTCGATACTCTTGAGTCTCTGCTGGAGCTTAGACTCTCCTGGTGTAGGCTTTTGTGGGCTCAGCGTTGTCCTTCCCTTTTGAGTTTTAGATTTCTTGGTCGAATCATTGACGAGAGAAGGGTTGCGTTCATAGAGGCGTAACTTTGTACGGAGATATGTAGATAGCATCTCGTCAGGATCGAGATCGCTCTCGACATCGCTGACTTCGACATCGTCGACAAGAGAGGGGGCATCGATAGGTTGTTGGACAGGTTTCGAGGGCGTGGAGACAGCTTTGTTCGCTGTTCGCTCGGCTGAAGGTATTGAGGGCGTAGCGGGCCCTGAGGAGTCATTGTCTGGGGCAATCAGAAAAAGTTCGGTGATGTGGAGAGTAAAAGAGAAACGGCACAAGACTTACCTTCGTCGAATTGGACGTTCGAGATTTGGGGCTTAGGCTTAATAGCATCATAATCAAGCAATTGACCAGGCTCACTATGCAACGCAAGCCAATCCAAGGCCTCTGAGAGGCCCCAGATAAGGCCACCATTCTCTTCAGACGGAGGACTGACGAGGATGTGTTGAAGCACTTTACGCACTTGATCCTCTTCAACGTCCAGGTCAGCAAGAGTCATACTAAGTTGCCACACTTTGGAGAGCAATTCATCTTGAGAAAGACGCTTATTGGTAGTAGTAGAAGATGGAGTAGAGGTAGACGAGGTGTCATCTAAAGCAAGATCAATGATCTGTTGCATCAATTCCTCAGGTAACCATTCTCGAATGTTGAGCAGATCGGCTTGACCACGCAAGACACGACGGTCTGTTTTTAGACGCGTGACCTGGCGCGCCGATTCCTTGCGCACTTTTGGGCCTTGCTGATCGATAAAGGATTGTAGTTCTGACAACTCTAGTCGAGCTTCAAGCTCCTCCGGGCTCAGCTCATGCAGTTCTCTGTCCGCGGAAGATTTATTGTTGTTTGACGTTTGTTGTTCGTGATTCTGTCCTTGTTGACTGAGCGGCGGTGATTTCTCAGCAGCGGCAGGCGTAGATACGCTGGATTGTTTCTCGGATGGCTCATTGCTCGTGTCGGTGTCTTTCTTCTCTGGTTTCGGTTTACTAGCGATAGAGGTTGTGGCGAAACCACGAGCTGGATTAGAAGCGACCTTCTTCTTGCCCTTCTTGGCCACCATAGTCGCGAGCCCAAAAAAGAAAGCAGCAAATGAGTGAAATTGTTGGACGTGTTTTGGGAAGGAACGATGAATAAATTCGCGATTGAATGATGCCCGCAATCGCATGTGACGACAGTCGACGCACAGACGTTTCGGTGTCGATGTGCAGAGCGTCGGTGTTGGAAGTCGCGAAAAACTGCCCATCTTTAGGTCAATCGCAACTGCCATTTGTACTGAAGAGATTCAGCATATGAGTCTGCGGCGTTTTGAATAGCGCATCGCACACCATGGCAGACGCTGAAGTCAATGGAGAGCAAATGCTGGACGCAGGCCGTCTGCGCCAGGTTGCCCTCTCCAGCTCCACCAAGAGGCGCTCTGCTGAGCTGCTCTCACTGCACGACAAGATCGTGAGCAAAGGTGTGTGCCACCCATGTGCTCTTTCCTCTTTACCGGTCACTTCTCTGACCACCCAATGTAGAATATCCTCTCGAACAACTGCCCAACCTTCTCAATCTCCTCTTCGACACATACCCTCTATACATCGATACACAATCGCGACAGGCTGTGGAATTGTGTCTCGTCGCTATCTTCTCTACCCCCGAAACCGAGGCCCATGTGTCTAGCTTCATTGCTGCTGTCGAGAACGAGACCAAGAAACCTAGTCTAGCCCCTGCCAACGCATTCGTCTTGATCCGCTGGTGTGCTCTGTTCCTCCAACAATTCGCCCTACAAAAGTCTCTCTGGGATACGTGGGGTCTCAAGATCGTCCAAGCTCTGGTTCGCGCTACAAACACTTTCGAGAGCTCCAACCCTCGTCACAGTACCCACCAGACTGTCCTCCGTGTTACTCGCCGCGGCTTCAGAAAGCTCTTTGGTTGCGATTTTGGAGAGGATGCCTTGAACCAGTCGATTACTGCTCTCACCACAAAGGCTGCTACACCTACCCCTCAAAATGGCCTTGTTCTTGGAGTTATCGCTGGAGTTAGCGCTCGTCTGCCTAAGCGCAGCGCCACATTTGAGACCAGAAAGGCCGATTACAATGCTTTCTACCTTCGCGAGTTCATTGGATCACGAACCGTTCTTCCTCAGTCCATCGCGAATTCTCTTGTTGACTACTTCAACTCCTTCGTCAATCTGGAAGACCTGAAGAAGGAAATCATTCCCGCCATCGAAAAGGCACTTTTGCGAGCTCCTGAGATTGTCTTAAATGATCTTCTCACTCCCATGATTGAGGCCTTGCCCAGTGATCTCGACCTTTCTGAAATCCTTGCAAACAACCTTCTGAAGCCTCTCGTCTCAAGTGCAAAGTCTAGCAACGCCACTATCCGTGCAGGTGCTTTGAGAACTTTCGCTGCAACCGCTCGCCGTTCGCAAGACGACAAGCTCATCGAGAAAGTCTTGGGTGAAATCCTGACTCCTCTGAAGACTGGAAAGGTACCTTCGGCCGACCAGAAAATTATCTTCGCACAAATGCTCGCGGCTTTGAACAGCTCAGAAGCTCTGGCTGCTTCGATACCACAGGGTCTTGCGCCAGTCGCAGCAAAGGAGCCGAACGAGGCAGCCGCAAGTGCCGAGATCGCTGCAATCTCTAAGCACCTAAAATTCGGTCTTGAGAAGGGCGTAGCTGTAAATGCTGCAACCACCGATGCCTACACGAAAGGTGTTGCTGAGAAGCGACTCCCTTTCCGTAAGTTGTGGACTCTGAGCATCGCCGAGATTGTTTGGTCGCTTGAGGGTGATGTTTTGAAACAACCTGAAGTCGCAAGTTTGATTGATGCAGTGATCGGCAAGATGATCGATTCCTTCAACGAGGTAGTTGCTAACCCCGTCTCTGCTACACAAAATGGACAAGTCACTCTTGCTTGCGCTGTCACTGCTTTGTCCTTAGCAAAGATTCCCCAGCTCGCAGAGTTGAAGAATGCATCCGTTGTGAAGAAAGCTTCTCTCCTGGATCGTGCCATCGCCCTCGAACCCAAACCTTCTTTCCTCCTGAATACACGCGTCTACACTAAGCTTACCTCTCACGAAGACTTGGTTTGGCTGACAAGAGCACTTGCGGCAACTAGCTCTGGTATTGCTTCTTCGAGTCCCGCAATTCAAGATGCCTGGGCCCAGACATTCATCTACCTCATCGTGGCTTCTGGCCTACCAGTCACTGCTCGTTCTGAGACAATCACTTCACTACGCTCTGCTTACTTGGCACAGCCCGAGGCAGTCGGAAAAACTATCACCCAGGCTCTCGCTCACTGGTCCGCCGATGTCGAGATGGAAAGCAAGGAAAGTGCCGCTCTACTCGCAAAGACTGGCAGACAAGAACTTCACAAAATCATTCGATGCATCTGTTTGACCAAAGAAGAAGCCGCTGCCGGCCAAGCCACGGTTGAGCAGAGTGTCTTGGACAGCCAGATGATCAACTTACTCGTCTTGTGTCGACCAGAATTGATGCCTAGATCTTCATGGATTGAGGCCTGTCTTAGGACAGGCACCGATCCTGGTGAGCTTGTGAAAAGAAACACTTCAGAATGCGTGGACCAGATTGTTCGTGTGACTGAAGACAAACTGCTCTCTACTATTCCTGCATTCCAACTCGCTGCATTCCAAGCGACCGCAGACTTGGTATTCGTTGCACCCGAGGAATTGACTCCTGTTGTCCTAAAACAGATCTGTGATGACTTGGATCCTAAATTGCTCCACGACATTGGCCCTACAGAAGCTGCCATCTTCCGTACACCAGAAGGTACCGCCTTCATTGATGTCCTCGCAAAACAGACACAAGCACAAGCTCCAAGCAAGAACAGCAAGGACTACGATACCTACAAGTGGGAGCAAGAACTCAGAGATCAACTCGCCCAGAAGAAGGGCACCACGAAGAAGCTGACCGCTGACGAGCAAGCCAAGGTGAATGCTCAGCTTGCAAAGGAAGCCGAGATTCGTGGCAACGTTACAACAGTAGTAGCTAAGTTGAGAAGAGGTATTGGCATGGTTACTGGTCTTGTCACTGGACCACCAACCGAAGCAGCCGATTGGTTCACTGTTACCACAGCACGCTTGTTTGAGGTTATCAACGCTGGAGCTGGACTCATCCTTGGAGATGCTGCTGTCCTTGCTTATCTTGAGTGTGCGCAGAAGACTTCTTCCCGTTTGGGCCCTATGCGCTCATTTGTAGGTGTTGCAGCATTGAGAGCCGCCGGCCTGACCACTCTACCTGTGGCCATGCAGGAAGAACCTCTTGGTGATTTGGTTACTCGTGTACTCTACCGCCTACGTTTCTTGGGCGAACAAAGACCTCTTGACGCTGTCACCCTGAGTTACTGCCTTCCTCTTGCTTTCTTGGTCTTGGAACAAGGTGGTGTTGGCAAGTCTCAGGAAGAGGAGGCTCAAGAACAAATCATTCTTGCCGCTGAGTTCCTTAGCTTCCACGCTGAGACCTGTGGTGAACCGCGCTTGGCTCGCAAGGAGGTCTTGTCCGTCTTGGTTGCCTCGCTTCAAGCTTACCAACAGCACTTCCGTCTGTTCAAGGACTGTTTCTCTGACATCTGCAGAAATGTTGCACCAAACGCCACTGAAGCCGAGACTGATGTGGTTGTCAAGGCCACCATTGTGCCCGAAGCATCTGTGCGCGAAGTAGCTTTGCAAGCCATCAGTGCTGAATTCGAGCTCTCTGGCAAGGACTTTTATGACGAAATCTTCCTTGCTACACACGATGATGTTGAGGAAAATGTTGAATTGGCACACGAGATCTGGGTTGAGAACGAACTCAAGACATCTCCAGAATCAGCCAACACCATTATTAAATACCTGACTTCGCATGATATTCAGCTTCGCCGTGCTGCCGCACGATCTTTGGCAGCACTTGTACAAGAGCACGGAAGCATCTCAGACGGCGTTATCTCTCGCCTGCAGGATACATACAGAGAAGATGCGAAGCCGAGAGCACCTCAGCGCGACAAATATGGCATGCCCATCAAGATGGATCTGTCCGACCCTTGGCAATCAAGACAAGGTATTGCTCTTGCTTTCAACCAACTCACCCCGACCTACACGAGTGAACAACTCGTACCCCTGATGCAATTCATGGTTGCAGATGGCCCTCTGGGAGACAAGAATGTGAATGTTCGTGATTCCATGCTTGATGCCGCAACTTCCATTATTGCTGCCAAGGGCAATCTACAGGTCGAGACTCTGATGCAGTTGTTCGAGACTACTCTTGAAGGAGGGTCCGGATCATCAACTCAGGATGCGGTCAATGAGGCAGTCGTTATTCTGTATGGTGCTCTTGCTCGTCACTTGAAGGCTGGTGACAGCAGAGTGCCCAAGGTTGTTCAACGTCTCCTGACAACTCTCAACACGCCATCAGAATCTGTTCAATACGCCGTCGCCCAATGCCTACCTCCCTTGGTTCAAGCTTCAAGCAAACAGGCTGGACAATATGTCCAGCAGATGATGGATACCATGCTCACGTCCAAGAAGTACGCTGCCAAGAGAGGTGCAGCTTATGGTCTGGCTGGTATCGTAAAGGGTAGAGGTGTTTCTGCTCTTCGTGAGTTCCGTATCATGTCGAACCTGGTCAGCGCTACTGAAGAGAAGAAGGATCCCTACAAGCGCCAAGGTGCTTTCCTCGCCTACGAACTCCTTTCTCTCATTCTGGGCCGTATCTTCGAGCCATACGTCATTCAAATCGTGCCTCAGCTCTTGTCTGGCTTTGGTGATGCCACCATTGACGTCCGTGAAGCATGTCTCGATGCTGCCAAGACATGTTTCGCTAGTTTGAGCTCTTACGGTGTCAAGCAGGTTCTCCCTACTCTGCTCGAGGGTCTTGATGAGCAGCAATGGAGAAGTAAGAAGGGTGCCTGCGACTCTCTCGGAGCCATGGCGTACCTTGATCCCGAGCAACTGGCTGTCAGCTTGCCTGAAATCATTCCACCGTTGACTGAGGTTCTAAACGACAGTCACAAGGAAGTCAGAGCATCTGCCAACCGCAGTTTGCAACGCTTCGGTGATGTTATCAGCAACCCTGAGATCAAGAGTCAGGTCGACATCATCCTGAAGGCTCTGAGTGACCCTACTAAGTACACCGACGATGCTCTGGATGCTCTGATCAAGGTCAACTTCATTCATTACCTTGATGCACCCTCACTGGCGCTGGTTGTTCGTGTTCTGGAGCGTGGTCTAGGTGACCGCTCTGCAACCAAGAGAAAAGCTTCCCAAATCATTGGCAGTCTGGCTCATCTTACTGAACGCAAGGATCTCATCACCCATTTGCCTATATTGGTTGCGGGTCTCAGAGTCGCTATTGTCGACCCTGTTCCTACCACTCGTGCTACTGCTTCAAAGGCTCTTGGCTCAACTGTCGAGAAGCTTGGTGAGGACGCTATGCCGGATCTCATACCCAGTCTTATGGCTACTCTCAAATCAGACACTGGTGCTGGTGACAGACTTGGTTCTGCCCAGGCTCTCAGTGAAGTCCTTGCTGGTCTCGGTACCAGTCGCCTCGAAGAGACTCTGCCTACAATCCTGCAGAACATTTCAAGCTCCAAACCCGCAGTCCGCGAAGGTTTCATGTCACTCTTCATCTACCTGCCTGCATGTTTCGGTAACAGCTTCTCGAACTACCTGTCCAAGATCATTCCTCCGATCTTGTCTGGTCTTGCTGACGACGTCGACACAATTCGTGAGACTGCTCTGCGCGCTGGTAGACTGTTGGTCAAGAACTTCGCCACCCGCGCCATTGACTTGCTGCTTCCAGAACTCGAACGTGGTCTGGCGGATGACAGCTACCGCATCCGTCTCAGTTCCGTTGAGCTGGTCGGTGACTTGCTCTTCAACCTCTCTGGTATTAGTGGATCCGCAGAGCAAGAAGAGGCCGAGGAAGGTGCCAATGAAGCAGGCCAATCTCTCCTCGAGGTTCTTGGAGAGGAGAAGCGCAACAAGGTTCTGTCTGCACTGTACATCTGCCGTTGCGATACTTCTGGCCTTGTGCGCACGGCATCCATCAACGTCTGGAAAGCACTTGTCGCCTCGCCTCGTACTCTTCGCGAGCTTATCCCTACGCTCACCCAGCTCCTCATTCACCGCCTTGCAAGTCCCAACATGGAGCAGAAAGAGATTGCTGGCAATGCTCTGGGAGAGCTTATCAGAAAGGCTGGAGAAGGTGTTCTGTCAACTTTGCTACCCACTCTCGAGGAGGGTCTTCAGACTACCGACGTGGATGCCAAGCAGGGTGTTTGTATCGCTTTGCGCGAGTTGATTGCATCTGCCTCCGCCGAATCACTCGAAGATCACGAGAAGACTCTGGTCTCCGTCGTACGTATTGCATTGGTCGACAGCGACGAAGACGTCAGAGAAGCGGCCGCAGAGGCTTTCGACTCCCTTCAAAAGGTTCTCGGCAAACGTGCCATCGATCAAGTTCTACCATACTTGCTCAACCTGCTCAGATCCGACGAAGATGCAGACAATGCTCTTTCGGCTCTGCTTACTCTGCTTACCGAGCAGACCAGATCCAATGCTATTCTGCCAAACCTTCTACCTACCCTTCTCACTCCTCCCATCACTGCATTCAACGCAAAGGCTTTGGCTTCGCTTGCTCAAGTTGCAAGCTCTGCCATGACGAGAAGATTGCCAACCATTCTCAACGCACTCATGGACAGCATGCTCGCGACAAAGGACGACGAGCTGCGTACCGACCTCGAAAACTCTTTCGATGCCGTGCTCCTGTCCATCGACGAGTTCGATGGCCTTAACACTGCCATGAGTGCCATGCTTGCTCTGACCAAGCATGAAGATCACCACAGAAGAGCCCGTGCGGACTTGCATCTCGCCACATTCTTCAAGACAAGTGACCTCGATATCTCCCGCTACTACCCCGACCTCATCCGTACGTTGCTCATCAGCTTCGACGACAGTGATACCGAGGTTGTCAAGGCAGCATGGACCGCCCTGTCCGCTCTCACTGGACGTCTGCGCAAGGAGGAGATGGAGTCTTTGGTCTTCTCCACCAGACAGACTCTTAACCAAGTCGGCGTTGCAGGCCACAATCTGCCTGGTTTCTCGCTGCCAAAGGGTATCAATGCTATCCTGCCTATCTTCCTGCAGGGCTTGATGAACGGCTCTGCCGAACAGCGTACAGCATCTGCGTTGGCAATCTCGGACATCATCGACCGTACCAGTGCCGATGCTCTCAAACCTTTCGTCACTCAGATCACCGGTCCTCTGATTCGTGTTGTGTCTGAACGTTCGGTTGAAGTCAAGGCTGCCATCTTGTTCACACTCAACAACCTTCTTGAGAAGATTCCCGCTTTCCTCAAGCCCTTCTTGCCCCAGCTGCAACGCACTTTCGCCAAGTCGCTTGCCGATACGTCAAGTGAGATTCTTCGTATCAGAGCCGCCAAGGCCCTTGGTACGTTGATTACCCTCACTCCACGTATCGATCCTCTCATTGCTGAGTTGATCACTGGCTCGAAGACTGCAGACATTGGTGTCAGAAATGCCATGTTGAAGGCATTGTATGATGTGGTTGTCAAGTGCGGATCTAGCATGAACGAGGCTTCAAGAACCGGTATTTTGGGCCTGATTGACGCTGATGCTGGTGATTCTGACGAAGCATCTGCCATTACTAACGCACGTTTGTTGGGTGCTTTGATCAAGGTTCTTCCCGAGGATGTTGCTGGTGGGCTTGTCAAGGCTCGTGTCCTTACCCCTGATCTCACCTATCCCTCTGTTCTTGCCCTCAACTCCATCTTGGCTGAGGCTCCCGAGTCTCTGACTGGACCCTTCGCTGATGCTTTGCCCTCTACCATATGCTCAGGCATTGGCAGCAGCCAGCCGGCAATCGCAGACAACTGCGTCCTTGCAGCTGGCAAGTACTTGCTCACACCTACATCTGACAAGTCATTCGAGGTCGTCAAACAGATCATGGAGGCTCTTGCTGCAGCAATCGCTCCCGGCAAACCAGTCGACACACGCCGCCTGGCACTAGTCGTCCTGCGCACCGTCTCCCGCGAGCAGAACGACCTCGTCCGCCCACACCTTGCTCTCCTCACCCCTGCCGTCTTTGGCAGCGTCCGCGATATGGTCATTCCCGTCAAACTTGCCGCCGAAGCCGCCTTCTTGGCCATGTTCAGCGTCGTCGAAGAAGAAGATGCCGTGTTTACCAAGTACATGGCTGGACCTGGTGCCGAGCTTGCTCCTGGCCCCAAGAGAAGTATTCAGGATTACTTCAAGCGTATTGCTACTAGATTGGGTGCGCAGGCTAGAGAGCGCAGGGAGGCTGAGGGTGGTCAAGGTGGATTGGGCTTGTCGAGTGATGAGCAGGAGGACATGAAGGAGGTGTGGAGTGTTGGTAAGGTTGATGTGGAAAGCGGTGCCTTCAAGGATGAGTAAAGGTGATAGTTGATCTCAGTGCATTAAAAAGCATAAAAGCCAGAAGTCGTCTTTGTAGATAACCCGATTTCTTTTCTTTCTTTGCATATCGTATACATTTTGTTTTACTTGTTCAATCTGCTTCTTCATATCTTGCGTATCTCGTGACATATAAAGCACGTTTGATGTGTATATAAAATGTGGTTCATTCTTGTCATTAGAAAAAGAGGGAGGGTATATAACATTCGTTTCTTACATGATCTCATCATCAACAACCTCTTTATCCGTCCTCTGCCCACTGACATGCTTCCAAGCCTCCCCAAACACCTTTTGATCCTCACCATCTCTCCAACCCCAAGCAACACAGTAATGTGATGCCAACAATTTCCACTCTTCAACCTCATCCAACCATTCCAATCTCTCGACTCTATCTCTTTCTGTCTCACTCACCCACTCATCACCGTAATAGATCTGCTCGACATCTGCTGCACCTTGTCCATCTACAAATCCAGAATTTTTGAGACGGAGGCGTTGGGAGGCTGGGGAGTAGTACTTTTTTACGGTCTGCAGGGCTATGCCTCTGGAAGCGAGGTTTGAGAGCATTGTTTTGCCAAAGGAATCGTAGGGGCGGATGGGTTCGTAGAGGACTATTGCGAGAGGGGAGGTAGGGATTGTGGAAGCAAAGTAGGAGAGGATTGAGGAGGTTGTTTGGGGTGGAAGGTAGCAGAGGCAGCATTCGCTGAGGAGTAAGGTTGGTAGATCTGTTGATAGATTTGGTATGTGAGGTGGGGTTGTAGAGGCGAGGTCGCGTAGGTCGAGAGTGTGGAGGTTGTAGTTTGGAGATAAGAGCGAGGAGTTATCGGCAGAGATGTGGGGGGTTGGAAGGAGGGTGGAGAGTTTTGGGGTTGAGGTTATGGCGGATAGCTTTGCGCGGACATTGTCAAGGAAGTCGAGTTCGTGGTAGAGGATCGATCGTCTTCGAGAGGATGGTAAGCGGAAGAAGCGTGTGTCGGAGCCAGCACCCAGTGAAATGATCTGAGCTAGAGGAGCAGCAGATTCATTCGAGGTTTGTGCATCAATAGCAGTAGCAAGAAAATTGTCGACCAGACGATCAATGGCAGAGGTACGGACATAAGTGCCGCGATTGATAAGAGGGTAGCGTCTAGGTATCTGGCCTTGCAGAAAACAAGTTGCGAATTCGTCGTTCAAATAACCAAGCTGTACAGCACTCAAGCGGGAATTGGAAGCGTCGCCGTCGGTCTGGCGAATGATTTTGTCGCGAGCATCTTGAGCATCTTCTTCAGTGGGAGCATCTGGATCTGTAGGGCGTCCGCGACCTCGACCTCGTCGTAGACCCGTTCGACCACGCAGGCTGTTGAGATTGGGAATGGAAGGAGCGGCCATTTGGGTACTTTCTCCAGATGACGACGTTCCAGAGCTGCGCCTGCCCCTCGAGATGCACCGAAGGCGGTAAAGCGAGAGTCCGCCAAGACCAACGGCAGAATTGTTCACTGCGAAGACGAAGCATCCAATCTTTGGCGCGCCAAAGGTCGACGATTCATCGCATCACGACTCACTCTCCCTCTCCAACTTCACATTCGCCGTTACCGCGACCATGGCCGACGACGAGACTAGACGCGAAACCTCCAGACTCTGGCGCGTCTGGAAGACCACCAAGCAGCTGTGCTACGACAGAGTCAGACTTCCCACAACCAACCTGCTACTGCTTCATCATCAAGACTGACGCATATATCGCAGGGCTACGAACTCGCCGAAGACGAACTCGATGTCTCTCTCGACCAGTTCCGCGATCAATGCGGCGACGGCAGCGGCGCAGTCAAGTACGTCTCTCTGCGCCAACTCTTCTCACACGACATACCCTTCTAACACTCTTTGCGCTTCCAGCAAATCAAAAATGAACTTCCAAGCCCGCCCCTCAGAAGCCATGCTCACAAAATACACCGCCCTGCCCACCAAATCCAACCCCAACCCCGAACCCCAAATCGGCACCATCTACGTCGAATTCAGCACAGAAACCGCAATCGGCATCAAGCACCTGCGCAACTTTGCCCAATTCCTCAACGACCGCAACTTTTACTCTGGAATCTACATCACCAGTGCTTCTGTGACTACCTCTGCACTTAAACAAGCTGCAAATCTACCTATTGGGATTGAAGTTTTCCAAGAGACGGATTTGCTGGTTAATATTACCAAGCACGAGTTAGTGCCTAAGCATATCTTGCTGAGTCCCGAGGAGAAGAAGGCACTGCTTGATCGTTATCGTTTGAAGGAGACGCAGTTGCCTCGTATCCGTGTTGAGGATCCTGTCGCCAAGTATCTGGGTCTGCGTAGAGGTCAGGTCGTCAAGATTATCAGAAAGTCCGAGACTGCTGGTCGTTATGCCAGTTACCGCTGGTGTATATGAGCGGGTTGAACAACTTTCCAATCTGCCTGCATTTTCAAGTCTTGTTGTTTTATGGCGCTACAAAGGGGGAAAGCGAACAAAAAATGAGAGCTCAGAGCATAGGAGGGACTGCCTGAGTGTTTTTTTTTTCTGCATTGGGCGTTCTACTGGCGTTTCGAATGTCTTATAACTGGCCTGCTCTGTTACACTTTACTACATTGGTTCTCTGGACCATGAACCAAATTTATCAAAACTACAAATACCCAAACTCCTACAAGACATGTCTTTTTGCACCGCTCCACTGTGACCTCTTCCATAGTGTATAGCTTTGCTGGAGAGAGATGCGGCTGATAATTGATGTGAGAACGAGTCGAATAAGTTCTGCCTTGGATGCAGTCAGTATCTCAAGTGCCAGACGCCTTCTTGAAAAGGGACATGCTCAGATCATCTGCTTTGGATACAATGTGTCTTGACTGCCATGTGCTTTTCTTCTAATGATTACATGCCTCTCAAGCATCAACCTGCATAATATCCTCATCATCCAAATCTCCATATTCATCTTCAGCGGTCTGGTGAGCCTCCCTCATAACAGCATCACCACTGATCCCTGCATTCCTCTCATCCCTTGCCCTCTCCTTGTCCACTTTTTCCTTATGGCGGTTCAGATCCTCAATACTCCATGTGGAAACTCCTTCCTGCATTTTTGCCGGGAAGGGTTTACTCATCATTTTGAGGAACCGTTTTGCTGTGGCTACAGCCTGATCAACAGAGAGATTCGAGTCGCCTTCCAGTAAAGCAGCATTAATCCACTTCGGAAGCTGGGTGCGCTTCTTGCCAAACCTGCGATCTGCAAGCACCATGATTCCATAATCGTCTTTTCCTCTCAAGACACGACCTAAACACTGAGCAGCATGCCTCATAGCATCAAAACTCAAAAAGTCATTTTCGCGAATCCGATACGTTTCGCGGAGGAATTCGAGACGAGCTTTGAGGATACGGGATTCGGTGTATTGGAAGGGGACGCCGATGCAAAGCACAGTGCGTCCGTAGTGGTGGTCGAAATCTATGCCTTCGGAGACTTTGCCGCGGGCGACACATAGCAAGACTGCGCCGCGGCCGTTGCTGCAGGCTGTTCGGTAGGTCTCCAGTGCGAGCGAGGTCTCTTGCGAGTCGGGTGTTTCGACGAGGATGAGTTTGTGTTTCCAGACTTGGTCGAGGATGCCCATGCCTTGCCACATGGAGATGATGCTTTCCATGTATAGATACGAAGGGAAGAAGACCACGATACCATCAGGAGTGATTTTTGAGAATTCGATGAGGAGGTTGCCGTAGTTGCGGACGACACCTGGATCGTTTCTAATGGTGAACGAGGAGGAGATGGCGCCTTGGTCGCTTCCCCTGGTTACGATCATTGGCAAGAAAGAACGACGAGCCAGTGTCATACTGTAAGATTCTTGAACCACTGTGTTGAAGCCGAGCATCTTTGGGTAGATTTCCAGAGGAGAGATTGTTCCGGAGGTAATGACCACCGAGCTGAAGCGGTCGAAGACTGGCTTGATGGCGATTGCAGCATCAAGGCAGGTAAAGTGTAGAATGGGATTGGGTACAGTGGCGGTTTCTGATTCATAAGGTTCGAGAATTAGAAGGAAGCCTGTTTCGTATGTTGCGACCAAGGTAGCGAAACTGGCGACTTCTTGTAGCGGTTGGTAGTCCTCAATGTTTTGCAGCTCCAGAGTCCTTACCAAAGATGTTAGACGTTCTGCGCAGAAGCGCAAAGGCTTTCTCTCGATAAAGGTGAGCTCTTTAAGGTGTTGGAGGAAAGATGGCGGTGTCTCTGAAATGACGTGCAGTACTTTCATGCGAGTCTTGAGGTACTCGACGAAACGTTTGAGAAAAGCAACAAAGTGTTCTGCTCTTCGGATGTTTCCTGGCACGGCTTCTTTGAGTAGGTCGTCCGGCAGTGCTGGGTTCCTCATGAAAGCTCCTTCATCGTTTGCTTCATCCGCATCTCGAAGACCTTGCACAAGCTTTGCATATTCGTTTTGCAATTTTGCTGCATCTGTGGTCTTCATCTCGCTGATTTTCTTCTCCAGATTTGCTGCACCTCTTCCAGCCTTCCGTAACGAGTCTTCGGTAATGTCGATACTTAATGACTCGATACAAACGTTGTCGATGTTGTGAGCTTCGTCGAAAACGACAATGCAGTCTTTGGAGAGTTCCTTGGATACTCGCTCGGCGATCTTGGGATCTAGTAGATAGTGGTATGAGTAGATGACAACGTTGCAGAAGGGCATCTGGTAGACTTGTCAGAAAGTGCATGCCGAAATGCATTATCAAACATACCATTCGTCGAACTGTAAAGTATGGACATTGCTTCTGCTCCTCGCCATATTTGAGCACATCGTCAAACGTGAAGACACCTGGCGGGATCAGATTGTGTGGCTCCAGAAGATCGAGGTTCTGATAGAATTAGCAAGTAGCCTCTGCGCAGAGTCTAGCAAATCATGTGTCTTACCTCATGGTAGACGCAAAGTTCTACATCCTCGCCCCTCTCCTTTTTCTCCTTGACGAAACCTGCTGTGAGGGAACGACATCTGGCATCGACGATGGTGCCACTCTTTTCTCGCTTGACCGAAGGATGCAGACACAGATTTTTACGTGAAGTAAGACCCAGTCCTCTAAAGTCTTCAACATAGCCAAGTTGTTCCGCTCGATATTTCATCAAAGCTTTTAATTCGGCAAGTGCTTTTTCGATCTCAGACATTGTACCTGGTCACGTCAGAAGATTCAGTGTGAGTGTCTAAGGGCAATAACGCACGCGAGCAGTAAATGAGTTTGCGGTGTTCCGGGTAGTGCTGTTGATATGCCACGATCAGAGATAACAGAGTCACTGTTTTTCCAGTTCCTGAAGGCATCTCCAAGACACAGTGACCTCCCGCATCCAGAGTGCCTAGTCATGGCATGAGTGTGGTTGATCTGCATGTTGGTCCTCTACTACTTACGTTTGAGATCGCACATGTATCTTTTCAAACCTGTCAGTCATTTGTACAAGATTTTTCAGATAACCATAACTTACGCATATTGTTCTGTAGAGACGGTCAGTATATAATCTAATGATTGTTTTGCCGCCGAGTAACTCACCTGGATAGATTCTGGGGTATGGAAAGAGAATTGGCAGGTCACTAGGCGGATCAGTAAGGCCTTGTCGTGCGGCGGCGTATCACTCACTCAATCATGAACTTCATCTTGGCGGACCGTACCTCTTCCTCAGAGGTTGAGGTAGGAGTTGAAGATCAAGGCTGCAGTTGTATGGCAGCCGGCGCACCAAACAGATGAACCAAGGGCCGTCTGGAAGTAGCTAGTGTCGATGGTGCGCACGGACGGTTGTAGCCTATTCTTCGAGTGACATCAGTGATTGCTTCGGCGCACTGCGACACGAACTTTTGAACGAGAAGCAACCAGTAACTCGAATTGTTGCTCCACACATTCACTAATTGTTCTTTCCGTCTTTCCTCGGACACTCGCACTGATCTGGATCTTGCTCGCAACACGATATGAAGAAGGCATTCAAGCCTCAAGCAAGCAGTGCACGCTCTTTTGGAGGTACCGGCTTTGGTGGGGGTTTTGGTTCCACTGGTTTTGGTGTATCCTCGTCGCCGCTGTCATGGATCGGTGAACCGCCGGATCTCTCAAACATCTCGGACCCCAATGTGGGAGTAGCATTCAAGAACTTGACCAAAAAGGACAGCACAACCAAGGCCAAGGCTCTCGAGGAACTCCAGCAATACGTCTCTGCTCCCGACCAGCAGATCGAGGAGGCAGTCTTGGAAGCATGGGTTCGTTCTTGTACATCGCCTTCTTCGAATCAATATCCTTACTAATATGCGGCCAGGTCAAACTATATCCCCGTCTCTCAATAGACAGCGCTCGCCGCGTGCGTCAATTGGCACACAATGTTCTTGGTCACATCGCCGTCAAAAGCGGAAAGAGAATGGTGAAACACATGTCCAGAATCGCTGGACCTTGGCTTGCAGGCGCTCAAGATAGTGATCGTGCCGCTGCCAAAGCTGCTCAAGATGCTCTCAAGCACGTCTTCAACACTCCCGAGAAGTTGCAGAACCTTGGAAAGGCTTTCCAACAACCAATTCTTGAACACTGCAGAGACGCTCTTTTGAATGAGACGGTTCAGACATTAAGCGACGAGCGAAGTGTTAGTCCCGCTGATGCTCAGGCTACCTACTCACGCGTTGTTGCCACGAGTATTGCCGTTATCTCAAACCTTCTCAATGACCTTGCGACAGAAGAAGTGGCCAAACAGCAGGAGCCATACGAAGGCATTGTTGGTCAGAGCAAGATATGGGAGTTGGCGTCCTACAAAGAAGACGTTGTCGTCAGGAGATCTATTCATCGATTCTTGCGTACATGCTTGTCTAAGCAAAAGACTGCTGTCGAGGCTAACCTGTCCACCATCAGCGAAGCTTACATCTCAAAGGCCCTCCCTCACGACCAGACTGGCTCATCTTATGATTTCATGTTGGCTCTTGTGGAGCTTACAGATGCTTTCCCTCATGCCTGGACTACAAGCTATACATCAAAGAAGCCAGCCAGCACAAGATTACGAGGCTGTATCAAGCGCGGCTCTCAGGCTGGACCTGCTGAGTTTTGGACCAACGCTTGGCTATTGTTTAGCAAGCTGCCTGCGGAGATCTTGCCTCAAAAATACTCTGAAGCTGAAGAATTGCTAAATGCAGTGCACGATGGTGTCAGCCAGAAGGACGATCGCTTCAACGCATCTGCAGCATGGTTCACCTACTTTAAGATCCTCGACCTGATCCAAAGCACTGCGTCTCTATCTGATGAGGAGCATGAGACTCTGCTAAACAAGATGGCTATTCCAGCAATTGAGCAGTACCTGCGACCATCTCCCAGTACCTCAGATTGGCTCATCTCTGGAGCCAAGCCTGCTTGGAATGTTTCGAAAGCTGCATTCTGCAAGCGTCTACCAACTGTTCTGGAGAAGAAGTGGCCTGAATATGCCACACTACTGATTGAGGACATTCGGACATCACTTCCTGAGCAGTCTAAAGATTTCGAAAAGTCACAAGCGCACGTCGCCTCTGCTGCTGAGAGATGGGCTTTGCTTCAGTCAGAGCTTCTACGGGAGGAATATCAACTTCCAGAATCTCTGCAGGCCGTCTTCTCCCAGACAGCTAAGGACATCGTCAAAGCGTCCCTCGAATTACTCAGATCGAGGAATGGCAAGCCATATGGCGCTGCTGCCGCGGTGGATGAATTGCAAAACCACTGTAAAGCTTTACTCGCCAACGACCAGGAGACTCAAAACATTATTGCAACTTTTGTCGTTGAAGATTTGCCAGAATTGTTGTCTTCACCTTCGCAAAGACAGCTCGTCTCACTCCTATATCACTTCCAGACCAACTCTCGTTTCAGCGACGCATGGAATCAGACCGCGACCGCTCTTGGTAATACCCCAGACTCGGAGGAGAAGTTGAACGCTTTCCGTAATCTTTTGGCTTCACCCAGGGTCAAACCTGCTGCAGAGATTGCCGCTCAGAATGGCGATATTCAAGCATTCCTTCAGCGCCAATTCAAGTCTAGCTTAGAAACAGGAGAACAATGGAGCTTTGTATCAGGCATCCTCAAGGGTACACCAAGCGTGGCTTCTGCAGAGACTGTTGATAGTATGCTAGCAGACCTCACTGCTTCGCTCTCAATATCGGCGAAGGCCGACTCTGCTCTGGACGGTCTGCAAGAGATCTCGCGAAGCAACAAGGCTCTTGTCAAGGAGCATATCAAGAAGCCTAATGGATCTCAGCTTCTGCCTAATCTTCTACTATTGGAAGAATCTGCCAATGAATCACTAGCTGCCAAAGCCTCTAGCATCAGCAAGAGTATCGTGACCGAGGCAGACAAGGCTGGTTCTCAAACTATTCTCTTCGATGTCGTACATCAGAGCTTGCGAGATGTGTCATCAAGCTCGCTGCCAATGCCTCAAGTTCTTGACATGGCTGCCAATCTCATCAAGGATAGCGACCTTGATCAGAAGAAGCAGGAAGTTGCCAAGCAAGCTCTGCCTGATCTGGACTCTTGGAAGTCCGCAGTCACGCCATTCATTGCTACTGCACCTTCAATCGCGCTTGCCATTACCAGTGTCTTGGGAGGGGCCACTTATTTGGTGGATCCTGAGACCAAGTCCGACCCTTCCAAGATCTTGAGGGATGCGGATGGCTTGTCACAGGCTCTGAGATATGCAATGTACACCTCAAGGGTCTTCTCCAACAGTGTTCTTCTTCAAGCACTTGAGTCTGAGGCTCAACAAGAGCTATTCCGGCTCTTTTATATCACGCATATTCTTCTGACCGAAAGCATCTCTCTAACGGCAGAAGGAGGTCTTGCTTCACCCAACCCAGAGACCGAGGCTGAGGTTGTCGAGTTTGTCAATGAGGCCAACAAATTCATTGGAGATTGCTTCCAGCAATACGAGGATGCATCATCGTCTTATGCATTCGTTGGCACAATCCTCGACAACTTTTTCGAGCAGTCAAAGGGTACCAGTACATCTGCATTCTACCATGCCCAAGCGCTAAGCCACGCACTTGGTGACCTTGAGTCCATCCATGGCGGTGGTCATGCTAAGGTTCAGGAGTACGAAGACAAGACATTGCAGCTCTACAAGGCCAAAGATGTTGTACCTTTCACTGCTTGCGCCAGTGGTCTCAAGGAAGCCCTATCCGATAGCAAGAAGCTCGACAGACAGACCAACGAGCTGGTAGCTGATCTCACTGGCTTGGACGCCGCACAGTCTCCTGAAAAGGCCATTACAAAACTCGTCATGCTCAATGCTTTGTTCCCTGAGAGCAAGCAGGCCGACAGCATTGTTGCCAAGCAGCGTCTTATCTTCTTGATGAAGCACGTCCTTCCCTGGCTTGACAATGACGATATTGTTACTCCTATCAAAGCTGAGACTTGCAAGACTCTGCTCTTCGTCCTTCCTGGCGTGAGCGATATCTACGGTGAACATTGGTCACAGATTCTGGCATTTTTGGCGCATTCGTGGGAATTGGGTTTCGTTCGTGACGAAGTCGCTGACGAGAGCCGCATGGCCTTGATCTACACCACTCTCCAACTTTGCTCAATCCTCCGTAGCCTCAAATCAGGCGAAGAGCCTAACGATGATCTTGTTGATGCTTGGAAGGAGAGTTCTGAGATACTCTACATGGGCCTGATGAACCTTGTGAGACAAGGTCAAGGTCAGTCCGACGAACACCACGAACCTCTGAAAGCTCTATTCCAGCTCCTGGGCAGTGAAGTCGCAAAGTGGTCTACTGGCGAGGTCGAAGACGAGGCCGAGCTATACCCTCTCCTCTACACACCATCAAAGGCTCTGCAAAAGACAGCCTTCGATATTCTGCATCGCGTCATTCCAGCTGCACAGGAGCAAGTCTCCTTTGACGCAGCCTTGGAGAAGAAGACAGCTAAACTGCCCGAAGAGCTGTTGTCTTTGCTGCTTGCACCACCCACATTGGACAGCCTGGCAGATGCCTCTTTCCGCACAGGTATTCCTCACGAGTTGCAGGCGTACCTCTATAGCTGGCAACTAGTCTTCGATCACTTCGCCAACGCCAGCTATCAGGTCAAATCTGACTACGTCGAGGCCCTCCGCGACGGCGAATATCTCGCTCACTTGCTGGAGCTTACCTGGGAACTCTTGGGTCATGTCCGTGGCCGTCCTGTCGACGTATCGAAATACGACATTCGCAAATTCGACTACCTCGACCAAACAGGTGATCTCGAAGGCTTGAGTGCAGACAAGCGCATGCACTGGCTCCTAGCCCACCTATACTACCAATCCCTCATGCACGTCCCCTCACTCACAAAATCCCAATTCCTAGCCATCAAATCGCGACAGACGGGTTTGGCCGTTGAGAGCTGGACTGCCAAATACATAGCCCCTCTTTTGGTGTCTGCATCTCTAGATTCTGTAGCCCAATGGGCTGATAGCGTGAAGAATGACCCCGACTACGAAGGCTGGACCGTCAAAGTCTCGCCTCGCAGCCGCGAAGTCCACTTCTCCTATCTCGTCGACGAACAAACCATGGCCATCGTTTTGCGCTTGCCCGAAACCTATCCCTTGGCCTCCGCACGCATCGAAGGCCTCAACCGCGTGGCCGCCGACGAGCGCAAATGGCAATCCTGGCTACGTAACGCACAAGGCGTGATCCAATTCAGCAACGGCAACCTCATCGATGGCCTTACAACTTGGAAACGCAATGTAACTGGCGCACTGAAAGGCCAATCCGAATGTGCCATTTGCTACAGTATCATCTCTGGAGATAAACAGTTGCCGAGTAAGAGGTGCAGCACGTGTAAGAACTTGTTCCATAGTTCTTGTTTGTTCAAGTGGTTCAAGACGAGTAATGCTAGTACTTGTCCGCTGTGTAGAAACCCGTTCAACTATGGGTAGATGGTTAGCGAGGAGGCTTTTGGGGAAACGTTGTGGCGTGGTAGAAGATGGGAGGAAGGAACTCTGTATATAGCTATGTGTAAGAACATGCATGATGATGAACCAGCCAGTCTGGGCAACAGAAACTTTACAGCTACCATCCTTCGTGATTTTTTCCAAGGATCGAAGAACGAAACGAACCAGCCCTGAACATTTCATGGAGTAAAAAAAAAAGATGTTCCTAGCACTTCCTCCCACGGCCTCAAGGACGATGAATACGAAGCCATCTTCACTTCCGACAAGCCTATAATCTTCAATTTCTAGAGTTACCCTAGTTAGTCTGTATAACGACCTACAAGCGAGAGGGCCAGCACTCGCTACGCGTGCGCGGGTATAAGGAGAAGGGTAACATTGACACGCCCCTCGAGCTGGCTATCAGAAACGAGACCGATCGCTACAGTTTGGTCCTTCATATTTTGGCTGTTACATTGAAGCAAGGAGAAGCACCCATGGAGCAGTTATGCAGAAGAGAAATGTAGAAAGAGAAAATAGGTTATGATTCATTTCATCAACAGCGTCGGCTTCAAACCCCCCTTGACCTGTATAAAGAAAACCCAGAACTCCCCAGAGATAGAAAAATGAGACCATGCAAGAAAGAAACAAGGAAAACTCCTGGAAACCAGTCCTATGCATCCACTCACACCCCCCAATGCATCCGTATAACCCCTGAACTGCGCCTCCTAGATATTTTTTTTTTGTAGTGTTGTTTGTGTGCCAAGTCAGAAGAAAGTGACCTCCAATGTGCAAAAACATCAAAGTCGTTTTCCACTGACAAGATTCAAAGGCGTAAGGAAAAGAGGAAAAGAAAAAGAACAGAACAACCCTGTAAAGCAGATTTTTGCCAACACACCCCTTCCGTGCACCACCGGTCCTATGCATTTGTATAGTTGTTGCGTTGCTCAGGTCTCTGGTCTCGTTGCTTCGTCAGAGGGACAATATAAGGAAAGGAAAACAGTACCGAAAGAAAAGGAAGAAACAAAATGACGACAGTACGGAAGCAGCGCTCCAGAAGAAGAGGAAAGAAGCAGGCCAGGATAAGAGAGTTGAGTACACTATGATTTGGCCTGCCATAAGAAGGAAGAGAAAAAACAGATTAGAAGAAATCGTATAGAGGAAAGTTCAATGATCTCCATCAGATTCGTTCGTTGTAGTCATGATAGAGCGTTTAGTCGCTGATCCGTGGGCAAGTCTCGTCTAACGTGCCTGCATGAAATATTGAGACAGCCTTTCCCGAAACATAAGAAGTGAAATCGTGTCATGAGTCGGTCTGGGATTCTGTGGACATTTTGCGCTCCTCAAAGGGTTGTTCAGCCAGTCCAGCTTCGCGTGGCGTAAAACGACGTGGGAAAGTGTTGAAGCGATTGTTCGAAACGCCGCCAGAGAATGGAGAGCCAAGTCTGGGAGGCTGTGCGAGCTTAGGCAGATTGAGATTGTCCGAAGCTTCGCCCATCCTGTGATCGGCAGTTGAAGATGCAGGCGTAAACAGCTGGGGGAAGCTGTTGTTAGCGTTCTGACCCATGCCGTTGACAGCACTCAAACTGAAGCCACGGTTGCGCATAGGGTGATTGGAAGATGCAGGAGGAGCGGTAAAGACATCCTCGAGTGATGGTTGTTGGGATCCAGATTGATCATCGACACCAAATCTGCGCTTCAGGGATTTGACGCTCGGCATAGGACCATCAAGTGGGAAGGGAGAACGCAATGAAGGACCGGCATCTGTCAGGCGGTTGGCGTTGTTGTTCAAAAAGGCACGTCCAAGAGATTGTGTCTTGTTCATGTTCTCCAAGAAGTTTTGGCGCGACGGTTCGCTGTCATCGAAGGGCGAGGCCAGAATGCTGCCACGCTCGAAAGAATTCGACTGCATGCCAGACGAGGAGCCCAAGCCTAGACCGAGCTGTAGAGACTGGCTCTTCTGATGAGCAGCACGTGCTCCTGAACGGCCGATGCGCGCGTACCAATCGGATCCGCGACGCTGCTGAGGGGCCATTGGAGGCTGAGGGGTACGCTTGTGAAGCTGTGCAAGCGGACCATCTGGCTGCATCGAAGGTGCTGTGGCTTCAGCCAGCGAAACATTCATACTGCGACTGGAGAATGAGGAAGGTTGAGGAGTAGGGGGCTGAGCAACAGGGGCAGGCTGCTGAGCAGGGCTACTACTAGCACTAACACTGCTCGAAGACTCAAAGGGAGAGGGGCTGCGAGTGCGCAAAAGTCTCATGTAATGAGCAGAGAGAGAAGGCTTGCGCTTACACAACTCACGCAGACGACGACGCGTGGCACCCTCCGAGCGCGGCCACTTAAGTGCGACGGGGTTGTGCGAGTAGGCTGCAGTCGGCGTTGACTGGTCCATAGCATCGGACGGGCTGACAGGATCGGACGAGTCCGGACACTGAATGGAGATGCGTGGGATGCCATTAGGAGCACATGAAACGCGGTTTGGTCTCCAGGTTGCCTTGGCTTCTCGCGCGACACGATGACAGACGCCCAGAGGTGGTGAGGTGCCAGGCAGCATCTTAAACGGAGTGACCCTCGGATCCTGGACGTAGGTCATGTACGTGAACCAGAGATGATTGTCCATCTCGGGAGTGAAGTGAGGATGGCGCATTGTCTTGATACGCTTGGCATTAGGGAATCCACTGGACGGAGTAGTTGATCCTGGTGCTCCCGACTTGCGTTCGAAGAAAGCAAATGGATCGCCAATGTCGCTCTCTGGACTTGTGCAGCTGCCTGCATCGAATGATGATTTTGAGTCAAAGCTGCTTCCTTGAGATGTCGCGGAAGAGTCGGAGAAGGTCGAGAGAGCTGAAGATGGTCGTTGGATGATGTCGTGAATGTGGACTGGGTGGAACATGGACCATTCGGTGGCATCCGTCGAGTCAATGTTGTAGGATGTGACTTGCGATGCAGGTGTCTTAGGTGGTGATGAGAGGCGGAGGTGTCCAGCACGTGGCGCGAGGTATCCCGGAGTCGTCATGGAGTAGGTGGAAGTGTGGTGAGCCGGCTCGTTTACTTCACTCATCTCGATGCTGGGCACAATGGGAGCTTCGTCCATTGCTCCAGTCTGCTGATCGCGTGGGCGACGGCGCAGCTTGAACGTCTGCTTTGGCAGCGCAGGCGCCTCGAGATCGAAAGAGTCGACGGCAGTAGAAGGTCTAGCTGGTGTTTGTGGTATTTCGATGTCGGTGTGAGAGAACTTGAAGTCGCGTGGAAGCGTGGAGACGCTCGGCTTGTGCGAAGCCATGGCGGGCGTCTGTTTGCGCGCAGCTAAACAACAAACGAAACAGTCGGAATTGATGCGCGATAGCAGTGAGGGGTCGGAGCGAGCGTCAGGGGAAGTAGGTGTTGTGATTGATTGACGTCTAAGGCTGGTAACGTCCGAGATGCAGGATAGTTGCGGCTACGGTCGCGAATGTGGGCCGGATGCGCGTGCGGAAACAACAACAAAGCGGGAGGACGCGATAGGCGTGTCGGATCAATCGGCCATCTAGCGTCGGAGTGGAGAATGTCAAGCAGGGCGCAAACAGGAGTGTCACTGGCGAGAAGTGAAGTGGTAGGCGAAGGGCGAGTCGATTTTGAGCGAGTGATGAGAGAGTGAAGGAGCGAAAGTGAAGGTGAGCAAGAAGCGGAAGGCGCGAACGCCCACCCTGCGACTGCAACTGCCTCCGCCCACGGATCTGTGCGCCAGACCTTGATTCAATTCAACTGCTGTGCGGCCCGTGCGCTTTTGCTTTTTGCACATCGATCTCTCCGCAGACTTTGACTCGTAGTCTACCTACCGCAGCCTCAATCGACCGTAGCTTACAGAGCTTTGTCGAGTTGATTGTTATGTTTGCGCCGGCTCTCCTCTCAACACACCCGTCACTGACAACAACATCAGACCCATATGGCCATCATGGCCACAGCAGCCGCCATCAATGCGGTGTGACATGCAAACGTCGCCTGGAGCTATGCGCGCTGGATCATGCGGCAGGTCGACCTCTAGCAATCCACCATCACACCGCCCTTGCGCAAAGTGCTGCCGCCTGCTTGTGGCTTCCCGGCTCCACACGTGCTGGTGCACCTTGTTCGCAGTTGGCGATCGTCCCGCCTACATTGCTCCTCGGTGCGCGTGCTGAACCTGTCATCGGAACCTTACCACGAAGCTGCAAAACGTCTATCTGTTATCTCCTGTTGCGTGTGCCCTATTGACGACAACCTTTTTCTCACCGTTATCTCTATACTTGGATCATCAGAGTCATTGTGTATCTATCGATTAGGCCCTGCATATTTTTAATCTGTCCAAGGACTGAGCCACTTTGTTCCTTGATTGGTCAATCGCGCTTGTTGAGCACATCACTGACCTGACTGCATTGGCGGCCCAACTTGGGCGACCTGATGGTTCATTTACACTAGTCATTCAGGCACACAGAATAAGCGATGCTTCTACTTGCAAGTTGTGAACGCATGCATCAATGCATAAGAATGTCAATGTTTTATTTTCAATTATCATCATGCTCCTGGAGAGCATCCATCTCAATACTAGGTGATAGTTCCTTGTTCCAGCGTACTTCTTGTTACGCTTCGAGCGAGAAGTCGAATGGAGCGAATGCAGCTTTGAAAGCCTCAACATCTGTGTTCTCCTCTACCTCGCTCTGGTCACAGTCTTGCCAATGCGACCGGCTCTCTAGACCGAGCAACTTAGCGAGGACTCTTCGTCCGAACTGTAGATCGAACCTGAACGATGAATCCAGAGGAAGAACCATAGTTTTCTCCTCTGCTCCATCCCATATAGTAGCCTTGAAACAATCGCCCTCGGCTGCTACATCGGTGGAAACACTCGATGACTCGAAAGCTGGATAGCTCTGATTTTCCGCTTCGACCTTGAATCCTGCCTCTACCAATCCCTTCTTGATGATATCCTGTGGCACCGGCATGAATTGCCAGTGAATGTGAATACCTCCCAGACGGCTGATCTCCCAGGTGACCGCGCCCAGCTTGTCTGCTTCAGCAGCATCTTCGGACCTCTTCGTGAGCATGCTTTGCAAGGCAAGTCGATAGCGATGCATCTCAGCGATAGTGGCCTTCTTAGAATCTTGATCTTGTATCGACGCAAGAGTGGGCGAATGTTCGAGCGGAATAATTAGCATGTGGCCTGGGAAGCCGAGCGCAGGGAAAGTCTTGGGAGTCGGAAGTGGTCCCTTCGCTGTTGTCAAATACGCGCTGTCGCCGATCGAGGAGATTAGATGTGTTGCAATGTTGGGGTTTGATAAACAGAAGAAACATTCTGATGGGTTCGGGTTTGGTCGAGCGCGCTTGTTACGACCTCTCTGTCGACCGCCACCATCGCCGCTGCCACCAGAGAAGCGCGAGAATGACTGCGCTTGAGATTCAACAGCCTTACGCTTCTTCGTAAATGACAACGGAGACGCTGTAACTCCTGACGGCACTGTCGCAGTAGGTGCTACTGAGGTATCCAGGGTGAATGCGTAGATCCACTTTTGTTTAGCCGCATTTCCATAAGGTGCCAGACTGATGAATCGAGTAGTTTGATAGCCGCTGTCATCTTCGCCTTGAGCATGGAAGAAAGGCTCGCGTTCGAGGAAGCCTTCCGAGGAGGAGAAATGGTAACGAGGTTTCAGCACGGTACAGAGGTCTGCGACGCCCTGTTGCGAGATAGCTTCTTCGCCAGTGTAAGGTGCATTAGAGCCAGTACGAATCTCCGCAGGCCACTCACTTGTCACCAAGATGTCGGCAGTGTTAGCGCCCCTCAGTACCTTCACATCCTCTGATGTGTGACTGGGGCTGAATTCGGTGATCAAGGATTTATCTGAAGCGGCGTCCATGTGAGCACCGCCCAGGGCGACAATCTTGACACCTTCAGATGTCTTGACAGTAGTTCTGCGGCCAAGGAAGTAAAGATTGGAGCACAACTCGCCAGCATTAGCGCTTAGTTTTTCTTGAACCTCACGAGGCAGCTCACGTTTGCCGAGAGCAAAGTAAACTGGAAGAGCTATTTCAATTCTGCCTTCGAGAAGATCCTTGAGCTGAGTAGCTTCCTCTGCGGTAGGATTTACTGGATCTGCAAACAGGTCTCCAGTAATAATAGCAAATGCAAAGGCATTTTTAGCGTGTAATGCTGATAATTTGCCAAAGACAGCAGATAATTGGCCATTGACTGCGCCGATAACTGCACTGATACCTCGTTAGTTACTGTCCGTAGATTCAGGGTACATTGACGCTCACATCTTGGATACCATGCTCTCAGAGTTTGGCTGGATATCTGAAGTTATGGAGAGAACGCAAAAGTGCGATCTGATAAAGTCGAAGCACCCTAGGGTCGAGACCCACTTTCCCCACAGTCTTGGCGCGTACTGATCGCATCTTCCGCCTCGTTTGAAGAAAGTTCGAAGTCGCTGCAAAAAAGTTGCCATACTATTTTACCATCACGACATGGCGGGAATGTCAAGAAATACCGCCTCAAATGGGCCCAAGTCGGCCAAGGCGGCCACAAAGGTCGTCAAGACACAAAAAAAGACAAAATCCACACCCTCAAGTCGACGACACCACTTCGAAGGTTTCGCCCAGAGAATCTCCAAGCTGAAGATCGATCCCCTTCGTCGCACTCGTCGCGGAGTAGGAGCAGAAGGTGCTCACGAACTGGAAGGAGAGGCCTCATACTTCCGTACTGCCCTGGACGAATGGAAGGACCTCAACCTCTCCGAGAATTTCACGAACTTTGCCAAAAATGTCTACAACATTTCCGACAGCCTGCCCATGGTCATCTTCCACGAGGAGACTATCATGGACAACTTGATCACATACATTACGAAGGGAGATGTAATGTCGCTCGAGCCTCTGCTAGCCCTCTTGTCGCACTTCGCACACGACCTCGACGTCCGATTCGAAAAGCACTTCCAAAGAGCCGTCGCAACCGTCGCACATGTCGCAGCCACCAATGCAGAGCCCGAGGTCGTCGAGTGGTCGTTTACTTGCCTAGCCTGGCTCTTCAAGTACCTTTCTCGTCTATTAGTCCCCGATCTCAGACCGCTATACGATCTTCTATCGCCGTATTTGGGAAAGCAGAAGCAGAAGCCTTATGTCATTCGATTCGCTGCAGAGGCAATGAGTTTCTTGGTCAGGAAGGCGGGAACCACATATCACAAGAGCAGGGAGCCGTTGGATACAATCGTCGAGCACATGCTCAACGACTTTGCCGAGAACAAGACTGCTTCGGACGATCTATATTCACAAGGTCTGATGACACTGTTCACAGAGTCTATCAAGGGTGTTCAAGGAACTCTCCACTCAGGAGGAAACACTGTTCTGCAGTGCTTGACCCGGTTCTGCTTCAATGCTGACCACTCAGAATTCCTCAAGGGCAGGTCCCTTCAAATCTTGAGAGGTTCGCTGATTAGTGTCGTACATCATACCACTCCAGAAACCTTTGAATCCGTTCAGGAGGCGATTTTCGAGTTTACCGATACGGAGGGCGAAGATGCAGTGAAAAACTTGGACGCAGCGAACACTCTTCTGTTCACTGCTGCATCTGTTCGCAAAGGAAGCAGAATCTCGGATTGGCAAACGTATGCTAAGCGTGTAACGACCATGATTCACACAGCCGACAAAGCAACCAAGGATATTGACTCGGATACATTGACTGCACTTCTCAACACGCTGGCCGTGGTACTTAATTATGCACCTTTTGATGCAGTCCTTCCAGAACTTGCCGTTCTCGACACCATAAGCCGAGGCAAGTGGGTTGCCCACTTCCTGCCTTTCTGCAACATATTTGCAGAACTCAATCAGGAACGCTTCCAAAGCTTCGTTCTGCCTATCTTCCAGAAATTCATCGTTAACCACTGGAGGGAGAACGAGATGGCGCTTTGCGCAATGCTTCCATCTTTGTCTCGTCAGAACACATTTGCGAAAACGCCTTTGCAATGTCCTTTAGAGTGGCAAAAGGTCATGCTTCAACGTCTGAAGAAAACCCAAGGAAAATCGCCGTCGAAAGATGCTGAGACAATACACATGAGCAACGGTAACCTAGCAGTGTTACGAATCTCTCAGGGAGATTCAGAGATACGCAAACAGATCGCAGCAAGTATACTTCAGTTGCTTAAGTCTGCAGCACAATCAGCCTCTACAGCTATTGGAGGCTGGGATCTTTTTGCACTAGGTCAAGGTTTCCAATACATTTCAGATGAATTCAGCGAAAGTCTGCAAGATAAGGAACTGGCAGAAGCTCTGTGCTCTGCCTCTACTAGATGCAAAAAGCTCGTACCTTACTGGACTGCCCTCAACTCTGTCCTCAAGAAGGCTGACATCGCGTTCACCGGAGACCAAATGGATTCACTAATCACTAATCTCATTGATTGTTTGAAAACGCCCAGTCATGATCTTAGGCTTTCTGGTCTACGGATATTGCAAACAATCTATGAGAAGAGACAACAAGATGTTCCTGAATTATTGACTCATGCCATCTCGATCGAAGACACACCTCCAAGTGTACCCAATGCTCGTTTCATCTCGTCCCAAATTCGCAGACTGGCTCTCGGATATCCTGACATTCTCTCTGATCCTATTTTAGCGAAAGTTATTCCTACCTACTGTTTCGGTCTCCTGCACATACATCTCGCACAAGCCTGGGAAGACTCAATTGCGGCACTCAAGGAAATCAGCGAACACGGAAACGCGGAGGAGATTATCACAAGCACCATCACACAGTGGCTCCAGGGCAATGCTGACGCAGACGAAGAGACGGTACAAGCGGAAACAACGCAGGATAGGAGTATCGGCCATGTCAGCTCTGACTTCGAATGTTCCAATATGAATCAGATCGAGAAGGATATCGAGATCTCGGAGTCACTCTTTGCGGATCTCAATCAAGGCATTGAGAACCAATTCAAGAGAGATCATGTCCAAACATTTGCAGCTTCCCTCTCTGAACGATCACAGGCTCTCCGTGCCTTAAATTCCATGCCACAATTGGCAGAAAAGCGATCGCGACTCTTGGTTCCCGTGTTACTGGAGTGGGCTGGTGATGAAACCGAGGAACAAGAGCAAGAAGAGACTGGAAGTACCCGCCATTGGGGCCGCAAGGACCAGAAAGCCATGCTCGGTGTCTTCGCGCAGTTCCAGAACCCTAGAGTGCTGTACAAGGCAACCGAAGTCTACCAAGCTCTGCTAAACCTTCTTACGAACGGTGACAACGAGATTCAAAAGTCGACACTCAAAGCCATCCTGGCCTGGAAGACCCCTAGTGTTATCAAGTACCAAGAACACCTGCTGAACTTCCTTGATGATGCGAGATTCAGAGAAGAGGTTTCTGTATTCCTTCGTCTCGAAGAAGAGGGTGATGCCATTCGAAGTGCTGATTGTCCAGAGCTTATGCCGGTCTTGTTGCGTATTCTGTACGGTAAAGCAGTGACCAGAGCCGGGTCAGCAAGTGGTAAACGCGGACAACAAACCCGTCGCAAAGCTATCTTCGTTGCTCTCGCTCGCTTCCCTGCAGATATTGTTGGACAATTCCTGGGTATCTCTCTCGGCTCATTAGCCACTATGGAACCTATCCAGGATGGCGAGCTGAATCAGTCAGCTTTGGACAAGTTCGCTGTTGCCCCCAGAAAGCAGGTGGGTTTGCTGAACATGTTGGACGATATGGTACACACTCTTGGCAACAGATTGGACCGCTATGCAACAAAGATTGCCGATGCTGTTCTTCTCTGTCTGCTCAAAGCTTCCAAGTCGCATACTGGTTTTATCGACACCGATGAGGAGGCTCCGGTCGAGGAGGAATCTCAGACTTCCCTCGATCGTGCAATTCGTCAAGCTGGCTTCCACTGTTTGATCCAGGTCTTCTCATCTTGCACCGAAGTCTCTTGGTACAACTACGCCAAGGTCGTTATGAGCGAGTTGGTGGGCCCTCGACTGGAGAAGCTACCCATTGAGACCGCGCAGTCTGTATCCGCCTTCCTGCGTCTCTTCTCAACCTGGGCTAGCTCCTTGGCCACCTGCCACTACCTGACTGAGTTCTTCCCACAAACTCTCAATGCTGTGGCGGACTGTCTTGTGGTCCCTAGCACAAAGAATGAAGTCAAGTCATTCATCATCGAGAACATCATTGGGCGTTTGTTGGACACCATCCAGCCACGCCAATCGAAGGATGCTGAGATGAACATCGACACAACCGAGGAGCAGGACCAAGCACGTGCATCTATACTAGGACCACGCGCAAGTCTATTTGTCGTTAGACTCGGTGCTGTTTTGAGACAAAGCCCTCCCAAAGACATCCTCGATTCAAGCGTCTTGTGTGTTTCACGTCTCGCACCACTGGTCACTGGGGTTGAGAACATTCGTGATGTTGTCGATGTCTCAATCTTCTTGCTTGGCCAGCCCTCAAAGACCGTTCACTTCACGACCAAGCGTGATTTGCTGCAAACATTGTTCCATCTTATTCCTGGTGCTGAGCTCAACAAAGATGAGATTCGTTTCAACCAAGTCTACTCGACCCTCTGTCCACTGTTTGGTTACTTCAAGGATCGTGAAAGCAGAGAGCTTCTTGCTGCTGTTGTCAAGCAGTTGGCTGACGAAAGGAAAGAACTATCTTACGTTGCTTCTTTGTGCGAAGACCTGAACTCTTTCTCGGCATCGAGGCTCGATGAACCTGATTTCGAGCGTCGTGCCATTGCCTTCAGCACTATCAATGAAGAGAAGTACACTACTTTCACTACTATGCAGTGGCAGCCTCTGGTCTACAGCATGCTGTACTTCATCAGAGACAATGATGAGCTCGCTATCAGAACTAGCGCCTCGTACAGTTTGAGAAGATTTATTGAGGTAGCAAGCTTGGATGGGGATTTTAAGGACGAGGAGTTTAAGTCTTTGACCATCTCGGGCCTTTACAATGGTTTGCAGGGTGGTATGCGTGACCCTTCAGAACTGGTCAGATCCGAGTATCTCCAAGTCCTGGCTCACTTGATCAAGCACTTCTCGTCTTGGGATGCAGTCAACGACATGACTAGTCTGCTTGTCGAAGGTGACGAGGAAGCCTCGTTCTTCAACAACATTCTCCACATTCAGCAACACCGGAGACTTCGTGCATTGAGGAGATTGTCTGAGGAGGCTCATGCTGGTGTCATCTCGAGCAACAACGTCAGCCTATTCTTCATTCCCCTTCTGGAGCACTTCATCTTTGATCCTGCCGGTGACGATGGTGCTCACAATTTGTCTGCTGAGACCATCAACACAGTTGGCGCTCTTTCTGGCTGTCTGGACTGGCAATTGTACAGATCAACACTGAGAAGATTTGTCAGCTACATTCAAAGCAAGCAAGAGCTACAGAAGATCGTACTCAGAATCGTCAGTCGTGTCATTGATGCTCTCGACCGTGCTTCTGAGTCTGTCCGCAACAAGAACACCAGAATGGATGTGGATGGCGAGGTCGAACCAGTCACTAACGGCGCTTCAGCTCTCAGCCCACTTGCTGCAACCCTGCCTTCGGAGGAAAAGTTGTCCAATGAGATCAACAAGCAGCTCTTGCCTCCTTTGACTCAATTCCTCCACCTTAAGGATGAGTCAACCGTCAGTCTACGTGTTCCTGTTGGTGTCGCTGTGGTCAAGCTCATCCGTGTGCTTCCTGTCGCCGAGCACGCCTTGAGACTTCCTACTGTGCTTATGGATCTTTGCCATGTTCTTCGTAGTAAAGCAACCGAGGCCAGAGACATGACAAGAAAGACTTTGTCAGAAATCGCTGGTATTCTTGGGCCATCTTACTTCCAATTTGTCATCAAGGAGTTGCGCAGTGCTTTGCAGCGTGGTTACCAGCTTCACGTCATGTCCTTCACCATGCACTCAATTCTGGTCGACAACATTGATTCTTTGGAGGCTGGTGATCTCGACCACTGCATCAACGATATCATTGCTATTGTTATGGACGACATCTTTGGTGTTGCTGGTCAGGAGAAGGATGCTGAAGAGTACATCAGCAAGATGAAGGAAGTTAAGAGCAGCAAAAGTTACGACTCTGCTGAACTCATGGCAAAGATCACCACTACTTCTCATCTTGGCGATTTGATCAGACCCATCCAATCTCTCCTGCTTGAGAAGCTGGATCTCAAGACTGTCAAGAAGATTGATGAACTTCTTCGTCGTATTGGCCTAGGCGCAAGTCAGAACCCGTCAGTCAAGGACAGAGACATCCTTATCTTTGGTTATGAGATCATCCAGAAGGTCTATGCTGCCACTGCCGAAGCCAAGACTCGCCCTGTCATGGAAGATTACAAGATTAGAAAGTATCTCATCCAGATGCAGAGTGCCAACAAGTCCGGCAAGAAGGGAGCAACTAGCTCGTATATCTTCAAGCTCACCAGATTCGCTCTGGACCTTGTTCGCGCTGTCTTGCAAAAACATGATGAACTCAAGACTCCTGCAAACCTTGCTGGCTTCTTGCCAATCTTAGGTGATGCGCTTATTGGCGGTCAAGAGGAGGTACAGATGGCATCGGTTCGTCTGCTCACTTCTATCATCAGAGTTCCATCGCCACAGATCGTGTCAAATGGTCCAGTCTACGCAGCAGAAGCAGTCAAGATCCTCAGAGCTGCTCCCTCGACCATCACCGAGTTGGCTCAATCTTCGCTGAAGCTTATTTCAGCCATCCTCCGCGACAGACCAGACATCAAGATCAAGGAAAACGATATGGCCTATGTGCTCAAGAGAATCAAGCCCGACCTAGAAGAACCCGATCGTCAAGGTGTCATCTTCAACTTCTTGAAAGCTGTTGTAGCGCGCAAGATTATCATCACTGAAGTCTACGAAGTGATGGATTCTGTTGCCGCCATTATGGTGACAAACCAGACACGCAGTGCTAGAGATCTGGCTCGTGGCGTCTACTTTGCTTTCATGATGGAGTATCCTCAAGCAGGCACTCGCTTGAACAAGCAGATTGCATTCTTGGTCCAGAACCTCGAGTACAAGTACGTCGAGGGAAGACAGTCTGTGCTTGAATTGTTGCACTTATTGCTGGCCAAAACTCAAGGAGATCTCGTCCAAGAGTTGTCGAGCATGTTGTTTGTGCCATTGGTCATGATGATGGTCAACGATGACTCACCAGAATGTCGTGAGATGGCTGGTGCATTGATCAGCAAGATTCTCGAGCGTGCTGACGAAGAACGCACAAGTAACTTTGTCACTCTGCTGCGTACATGGTTGGAGCAGGACGAGCAGCTACTGCTTCGTCGTATTGCTTTGCAGTGTTGGACTATTTATATTGGGCACGGTAAGGCAAGTGCCAAGGAAACTTCCTTCCTGTTCAAGCAAGTATCCAAGCTTTTGAACCCTGAAGATGTCGAGACTGAAGACTGGGAGTTGCTCTACTATGCCCTGCAAGCATTTGCAAAGATGGCAGAGATGGCACCTTCCACTTCTCTGGCTCCTGCCGCCAAGCTGTCCTGGACAAACATCTTCAAATGTCTTGTTTTTCCGCACGCATGGGTTAAGCTTTCTTCTGCTCGTCTTGTAGGTTTGCTATTTGCGGATCTAGGTAATTGCGCCTCGAAGACTGAGCAAGGTCTTGCTGCTTTGCCTTTGTACACAAACAGTAAGATGGAGGTCACTGCAAAGGAGCTCCATGAGTTGTGTGCTGCTGGTTTGAGAACTCTTCGTTTCAGCAATGTTAGTGAGCAGTTGGTTGGTCAGACGGTGCGCAATTTGATCTTCTTGGGTCGTTGCTACAGTGCCGATAATGCGGACTGGGAGCATCCCACGCCATACACCAGAAATGACATTGCAGTTGCTCAAGAGGAAGATGAGCAAGAGGACGAAGAGGACGAGACTGCAGATGCAGAAGATGAAGATGGAGAAACAACCACTTCTTCCACACCATCCACTGCACTCCACCATTTGCTGTCCCGCCTTTCAGCACTCATCCGCCGCGACGACGGCGCACCCACTGCATCAGTCCTATCTGCAAAGACCGGCTCCCTTCAAGCCATCGCCTCTCTATGCAATATCCTGCCTTCTGCCCACATAACCCCCTCTCTCCCCTCAATCCTAACCCCCATCTACCTCCTCACCGACGCCTCCATTGCCGCGCCCCGCCTCGCAACCGAACCCCTCCAAAAAGCCTACCAAGACCTCAAAGCCCTAGCTACTGAAGTCGCTTCCTTGCTCCAGAAGAAACTCGGCAGTACCGATTACGTGGTTGCTATGAGGGGAGTGCAAGAACAGGTTAGAGGTAGAAGAGAAGAGAGGAGAAGAAAGAGAAGGATTGAAGCTGTGAGTCAGCCCGCCAAGTATGCGGCTGATAAGAGGAGGAAACATGATATCACCAAGGCCAAGAGGAAGGAGAAGAGTGCTGAGGCTAGGGGTAAGAGGAGAGGGTGGTAACAGGTTGTTTCTTTGTTTCACATTGCTTTTGTTTTGTGATTGTGCGTTTTGCATATATGCATACTGTTGTGGAGTCCGAGTGGGTGTCGTTTTTGGTCAGATAATAGAAAAGCAAAGGTAGAATATGGAGTTTAGCATGTGTCTCAAGGATGATTCCAGAGTCTCATCCATGCGCAAATCCACTTACACCATGGCATTAATAACTCCAAGTACTCGTTGAATCGTCGAAGGTATATGGGCTGTTTTGAGGTCCAAGTAATGACCAGATGGCATTGATATCAGACAGAGTCACGAACAGCAGAAACACAAAACAATCGTCGAGCCTTCCTACGTGACAACGACAACTATAATACAGCTATAGAATTGCACAATAGTTTTGGGGGGAACATGATCTCGACGGGGAACCTCCAATGGAAGCTACCTCAATGGCTAGACTCATATTTGCATCGTGACTATGCATTTCGACAGCCTATGGTGATTTTTGTGGCTCGGAACGGAGAAGGAGTTAGTTGGATCATGGGGGGGACAGCAAGTGAGGACAGCAAGTGAACACAGGTAAGTGAAGACAGCAAGTAAGACATACGGAGGGACACCAAGTAAAAGGATATTAAGTACTCATCATTGGAAAGCCACTTAGCTAGCTACAGCGAAGAAAAAGAGAACGCCTCATAACCATATCATCACAAACGCCGTCTTTAGCAGATCTTCGTCAAGCTGTGGCCAAGGATCTAGTAGTTCCAGGTCCAGTTGACAAAGTCATCAGGGTCCTGACCGGTCTCGTAGGCGTAGTTCATAGCGGTAGTACGCTTGTTGAGCAGGTACTCACGAGTCGACGAGCCCTTGTTACCTAGAACAGACTTGAGACTGTCGATGGCAAGAATGGCCAAACTGTAGCGATCGGTCTCGTTTCTGATGGCCAGCTCGAGGGGGGTGTCAATGTTACCCTTCTCCTTGTACCCGCGCACGCGTAGCAAGTGCTGACCCTTTCTTTTGTACGTCATTCTATGGACTAACCAAGGATAACTGTGGAAATTGAAGATTATAGGCTTGTCGGAAGTGAAGATGGCTTCGTATTCATCGTCTTTGAGGCCGTGGGGGTGGTAGCCGTGAGGTTGAAGCTTGAAAAGGTCGACGACGTTCACGAAGCGAACCTTAATTTCCGGAAGGTACTCCCGAAGTAAAGCCGTGGCAGCAAGAGCCTCTTGTGTGCTGACATCACCACAACTGGCCATGACCATGTCAGGTTCTTGGTGCTCGCTGTTTGAAGCCCACTGCCAAATGCCAAGACCCTTGGAACAGTGGTTGACAGCGTCCTCCATGTTCAAATACTGAAGGTGGTTCTGCTTGTCGGCAACAATAACGTTGACATAGTTGGATGACTTGAGACAGTGGTTCATGGTGCTGAGCAGGCAGTTGGCATCGGGAGGAAGGTAGATGCGAACAACCTCAGGCGACTTGTTGGCAACAACATCGAGGAAACCAGGGTCCTGGTGAGTGAAGCCATTGTGGTCCTGGCGCCAAACGGTGGAGGTAAGCAGGATGTTGAGCGAAGCAACTTCCTGTCTCCAAGAAACCTCGTGACACTTCTCGAGCCACTTTGCGTGCTGGTTGACCATGGAGTCGATGATGTGAATGAAAGGTTCGTAGCTGTTGAGCAGACCGTGGCGACCAGTCAACAGGTAACCTTCCAGCCAACCCTCAACGGTGTGCTCACTGAGAATCTCCATGACTCTGCCAGAAGGTGCAAGGTTGCCGTCATCCTTGTCTTCTTCGAAGTAGTCGGCCATCCAGACCTTCTTGGTAACATCGTAAACAGCGCCAAGCTTGTTGGACTGTGTCTCGTCGGGGCCGAACAGACGGAAGTTGGTGGGGTTGGCCTTGACGACCTGGGTCAAGAATTCTGCGAACAGGTTCATACTAGGCGCTTGTTCAGCGGCTGGCTTGTTCACCTTGTGTGCGAATTTCTTGAAATCGGGAACCTTGAGGTTGGCACGCAGGAGACCACCGTTGGTGACGGGGTTGGCACTCATACGGCGGTTACCCTTAGGGGCGAGCTCACGAAGCTCGTCGATGAATTTGCCGTCCTTGAACAGCTTCTCAGGCTCATAGCTGCGCATCCACTTCTCGAGCAGAGCGAGCTGGTCGTTGTCTTTGAGAACGTTGGTAAGGGGGATCTGATGAGCTCTCCAGTAACCTTCGAGGAAGTGACCATCAACGGTACGAGGACCAGTCCAGCCCTTGGGTGTTCTGAGGACAATCATTGGCCATCTGGGACGCTCAGCCTTGCCAGACTCTCTAGCCTTCTTCTGGATGGCCTTGATCTCGGTGACAGCTCTTTCCAGAGTGGCAGCCATTGCTTGGTGCATAGAGTCGAGGTCAGAGCCTTCGACAAAGTAAGGCTCCCAACCATAACCGACAAACAAAGCCTTTAGCTCATCGTGGCTGATTCTTGAGAGGACGGTGGGGTTGTTGATCTTGTATCCGTTCAGGTGAAGGACGGGCAAGACTGCACCATCGCAGATGGGGTTCAGGAATTTAGTGCTGTGCCAGCTGGTTGCCAAAGGACCAGTCTCGGCTTCACCATCTCCAACCATGGTCTGAGAAGCTTTGTTAGTTGAGGATACTTGTAATGCAAGGTACGATACCTACCAAAGCGATCAAGTCGGGATTATCAAACACAGCACCAAAGGCGTGCGAGATGCTATATCCAAGCTCTCCACCCTCGTGGATACTGCCAGGAGTCTCTGGAGTTGCGTGACTGCCAATTCCTCCTGGGAAGGAGAACTGCTTGAAGAAGCGCTGCATGCCCTCGGCGTCCTGAGACTTGGCTGGGTAGACTTCGGAGTAAACTCCTTCGAGGTAGGAGTTGGAAATGACAGCAGGAGCACCATGACCAGGACCAGAAACAAAGAAGGCATCAAGGTCGTACTTCTTGATCAAGCGGTTCATGTGAATGTATGTGAAAGATTGACCAGCATCAGAGCCCCAATGTCCGAGAAGACGAGGCTTGATGTGCTCAACCTTGAGAGGTTCCTGGAGAAGAGGGTTCTCTCTGAGGTAGAGCATACCCAAGCACAAGTACATGCTGGCATGGAAGTAGCGATTGATCTTGTCGACCTCATCCTTGCTGAGAGGCTGGTCGGTCACAGTAGCTCTGGCCTTGCCAAAGGGTGAAAGGCTCTCTGTCTCAGCCATTGTGAAAGTTTGTGTGTGGTGAAGAGAGAATTGAGTATTGAGAAGAGGAATAGAAAAGAGACAGCTAGCTTCTTGAGTTTTGAAGCTCCCAACAACTTCAGCTCCACATGCCTCCAAGGTTCACGGATGCAGCGGAATGACTGCTCTACACGTTTGACAACAGCTCGATCCAACACGATTTGGCACCTCGAACTCCTCACATTTGGCATCATGGCGCTACGTCACCGGCCATTACGGTCCACCAGCTCATGAGTTAGCCCAATCAAGCTAGCCTGATTGATCTGAAGCTTCCATCAAGTCCGTGCTTTGTGCTGCCGAACCCTCCGAACTATGCATCTATGAAAATGCTCTACAACACAACCTGCTTTATATTATGATTGAAGCTGCCCGGATTGGTTACATTTGGTTCGGTTTGTCTACTGTGTAAGAACATCACTCTTGTCATGGTTCTGTCAGGTCATTTGCTATCGCATGCCATATCCCGAATGCGACATCTGATATCGAAGGATTCGCCCGTTTCCCAGTGGCATGATCTGTACCTGGGCAAAGAACAGGGAATAAGTATCACGTTCGCGAGCACTTGCTTGTTGGTAGCGCAGGTGAGATATAACATTCGGCCGAAAGACTTCCTGGAATGCTTGTCTCCTGCAAAATCCTGCTCAACTCTGGCATGCTTCGAAACGGTAGTAGAAGCCGAGTCGCATACCCAAAATGCTGCTCTCAATCAAGAGGATCCACGTCGCAGGTCCACTCTGCAGAGCTGTCCCTGACTTCCCCGGCAGCCGGCTGCTGATCATAGACCCCTGGACTTTCACCTATAAGGATTGATTGACGACAAGGGTTCATCTCGTGCGCTTCAGTGCTGAACGAATACGAGGAGGGTCCAGGGCGAAGGACCCTATCTGGTGTTTCCTTGGTGATAGCAGAGCGTCTTATTATCCGAGTTATCACACCACTGGCTCGGAATCACCGATGTTTGTTCCAAGCATCCGAAAAGACGGTTAAAGAACCCGAGTCAGAGGGATTCAAAATCACGTTCTGTCCCTCGAAGCATCTAGCAGTAGTCGCGAGCACTGACTAGACATCCGTATCTCATTCACGAGCAAACTCTGCGAGTGTGTCAGAAGCCTCGGCTAGACTCTCAATCGAGGTAAATGTCGTCTTTGATACGACGCAAGTTGTTCATGAATCCGTAGCCGCTGCCCTGGTTGCTAGCACCCTTTGGCTCACTGCTGTTGTTATACTTGTAGTCGACTGCCGCAGGAGATGCTGTGCGCTTTTTCGCATCTGCCTTGCGAGCGAGAGCCTTCTGCTCATCCTCGATGATCTTTTCTAGAGTGTCGATCTGGCGTGCTCGAGCTTTTTCCTCAGCAGTGCCTTTCCAGATGGAAGCGAGGTCTCTCAACTCGTCGAGTCTTTTGATTGCAGCGTTGATGCCTTCTTCTGCCGAGACAGCACTCTGTAGTAATTGAGTGATCTCATCGCGCAGCTTTTGTGCATGTTCCTTTGCCTTCTCTTCACGATTGCGCGTCTCTTCAGGACCTCCAGCCGAGGGAGCTGATACCGAAATGAACGAGGACGAAACAAGCTCGGAGGGGGCGATAGGCCAGGCCATGGCCTCGCCAAAGACTTTGATAACGGAATCGAGGCGCTGCCGCACCATGACGAGCGTACGAAGCTTCGAGATATAGTCTGGTTCGATGGGCTGAGTTGAAGTTGATACGACAGGTTGGTCGGGAGAAACGTCGTCTGCCTCGGGTTGTGTGGACTCTTCTAGGATTGAGGGAGCGAATAGGGCGATTTCAGGTCGAAGCGAGGTGTTCAAGGCGTCTGTAAGACCGGCAGTCTCACCGCGGAGCATCTCAACTTGGTAGGCAAGCCTGCTGCCGCTTCGTAGGATGTCATCGGTGAGCTGATTGAGAGTGTTGGTGAGACGCGACGTTTGCACATTGAGTTGCGAGATCAAAGTCTGGGTTTGCGTGGACAGATCGGCGAGGGAAACGCGATCTTTAGTAGGGTTCGAGAAGGTTAACGAAGGCAGGGTGGCATTGAGGTAATCGGCCGGATCGAATTGAGGTTGAAGAAACGGCTGGAGAGCTTCATCCTGGACGTGTGTCGACTTGGGCGCGCTCTGTGCAGCAACCTCGGACTGTACTGCCATTGTATGTATCTTCTTGATGAGGTTTGTTTATTGCGAAGATGGTAGCTCTACCATCCATGTAAAGCATGGACCAGACAAGTTGCTATCGAACGTAGGCCGTCTCGTGCCAAGCACTTGCATTCATGCGGCTTTCGAAGTGCACACTGCACACCATGAGGGTTGCTAGATGAGTGAAAAACGATCAGATTACTCAAGGACTCTCGCCTACTGTGAACTTGCCAGACAACATGAGTTTCTCATCAAGCACTATATGATGTGTATAGGTACAGAAAGAATGTCTATCGAAAGAGCACAATGGACGGCATTTCAGTTGACCCGAGTGGACAAAAGACAAGGGGCTAGCTAGATTGAGACGCGTGCCTGCCTACCTTCGTGACTCTTGTCTGTGCCTCTTTGCACCAGGCAGCCATCCAAGCAAACGCTGCCTGACGAAAGGCATTCCATTTCTTTCACAGAACAAGTAGTCCAACTAAAGTCTTTCACTGTGACTAAGACTTTGAGACAAGCTGCCCACATGCGCTTGAAACCAACTCGATTTGACTCCCATCTTTCACTCTCTACCATTCGCTCCCTTGCCTGTCACTCCGCACCTCACACTGTCTTGTCACCGCCGCCCGTGATCCATATTAAATCGTGCTCGTTCTTGATCCTACCATCAAGAAACTTTCAACCTCTTACATCCCATCTTCAAGACGTCAACCTTCTTGATCATCTCCCACTTCCACTCCGCATACATTTGCAGCAACACATGCTGTCGACCTTCACCCACTCTAACCATGCCTCGTAAGCAGTTCAAGGCCGATCTGGACGAGGCCATCAATGGCAAGCACAGTCTCGAGCACATCGACAATTGCTGCGTTCATGAAGACGGTTTCACATTTACATTTGCTCATCCAACACTCGAATCGCCTGTCACCATCACCGTTAGCGTTCCAGAGCAATCTGACTATCCCACCGCCCACTACTACACACTCTTCTGCGACGACGATGCACCAAAGGATATCGCCGAGATCGTAGACAAGCTTGGCCAGCCGACGAGCATGACCATCAACCAGTTCCTCTCACACGTCTCTGGTGCTCTCTCTGGTTCATCTGATGCTGAGCCCGATGCTGAATCTTATACTGAGCCATTGCAAGATCACGACTCGGACGATGAGTCGGATGATGATTACATCTATAGCGAACATTTTGACGTCTCTTCAAGGCCCGCCTTTGTCATACCTACCAAGACGACGCACGCGAACCCGTCCAGCCAGTTCCAATCTCGCGTTCGCAGCGATCTCAGAATGGCAAAGGATGCTGGCTTCAAGGTCGCTTACTTTGGCGGTCTTCTCGACAACTACAGCTGTGTGATTTCCGTGTCTATCTCTGCTCGCAAGCTCGGCATCTCGCAAGAGGCCATGCAAGCTTGGCGCATCGAGTCTTCCGACTACATCATCTTACTTCTTCAGTATAAGGAAGGCTACAAAACTAAAGAAGAACTCCTCGCTCTCAGCCCGTCTTCTGTCTCTGCACATTTAGAGATGCGTGTCGGTGCCTCCAAGAACTACAAGCCAACACAAGACCAAGTCATCAACGCTTTTACCGTCATCGGCACATCAGCGACCCAAGATTCAGGTTCAGCGCAATTCCGCGATACTTTCATTTCCAAACCTTTAAAGGACCTCTTGTGCGAACGTCTTGTCTTTCTCGTACGTTACAGAGATGGCGGCATGTCGTGGCAGGGCGCCGAGGACTCGTACAGAATGAGACAGAACAACCCCGATACTGAAGTGAACACTATTGCTCAACACTTCCAGAGAGAGGCAACCCCGAGCTACCCCTCTGTGGTCACTGCAGACCACCTGGATGATCCTACCTGCGAGACACACTCTTTCCCTCTCGCCGCTATGCAGTTTACGCTGCGCCACTTCGTCCGTTGCACAGAATTCTGTCTGGTTTGCCACAAAAAGCTTTCTACCACAGTCGAAGCACTCAAACCTTATGTCTGCGATGAACCTCTATGTCTTTACCAATACATGACTCTGGGCTTCGGTCCTTCGATCGAGCATGAGATCATGCACCAAGACAAGGTCGTTGACTTACTCCTTAGCTTTTGCTACAGCAGTGCCTCTCTGGGAAGACTCAAGACCTTCCCTACAGGTCTTTCTTTGAGCTTGCCTCGTTCAATCACCTTGCCAATTCAGGAACAGATTCGCCACCTGTATGGCACAGTCGCGCAGCCTCCAGCAGCCTCTCCTTCGAGACTCGAAGGTCGACTCCAAGCTCGCTTTGACATTACCAAATCAGAGATATTGTTCGACGACGCTAACTCAAATTGCCCTCTCAGGAAGGGTGACTGGATCGCTATCGAGCTGCCAGACGAACCTGGAAGTCCTTCGTTTCACTGCAGGATTCAGGACACACTTGGGCCTTCCGCCACGACTGGTCCCCTGGTAGGACAGGTCACTCTAGATTCCAAGACTGCTAAATGGTGCACGGCCTTCATCGACAAGTACGACACCAATTTTGATGACTTGCAAGACAGCGAGAAGCGCGGTGCTGTACAGAATCTACTGGCTTTGCTTCCATCAGTCCGGAAGATGAAGACTTATCTCCTGGGACAGAGTACTCCAGACCTGTCTCGATGGGTTGATACTATCTCACCCGCCGCGCTAGCCATTCTGCGTTGGACCTTGGCCTCGAACCGCTCCTGCATTGTCGAGGTCGACCACCACCAGGCGGTACATGGTATGTCAAGTTACGTACAGTTCCGCTTCGCTATGGGAGCACCCGACAAAGAAGCTCGTTTCACGAAGGCCGTCAAAGAGACTGCAGATCGACTGAAGTCCAAGTACCCGACCTTCTATGCCTGGCACGGAAGCATGCTCCAAAACTGGCACAGTATTATTCGTGAGGGCCTACACTTCAATGAGACGCTCAATGGCCGTGCCTATGGAAATGGTGTTTATCACTCTCCGCACTACAACACCTCGCTTGGCTATTCCGGCATGCATCCGACATATCAAGGAAGCGTCCCAGGACCATACATGTGGCCAAACTCGGACTTGCAGATTTCAGGCGCGATTGCTCTCAATGAAATCGTCAACGCGCCTGAAGAATTTGTTTCCAAGACACCTCACTACGTAATCAGTCAGCTGGATTGGATTCAAACTCGCTACCTGTTTGTGAAGTGTGGTGCCAGCGCTAATGACGAGATGTCCAAGTTCGACCAGCTGCCAGAGCACAGGCTAGAACAGGATCCCGCCCGCATTCCTACTGGTGAGCTATCTCAGATCGTCATTCCAGCACTGCGTATCAAGACTCCAAAGCGCAAGCTTGCCAACACCAAGTCACCTGGTCCGAAGAAGACGAAGAAGGTGAAGGGCTTGCTGAATAAGATCACCAACCCGTCACAAGTTATTGACTTGACTGGCGATACCGATGATGGAATCCAGCCCGTCTATGACGATGGTGAGCTAAGCGATAGCTTAAGTGTGGCTACTGATGATGAAGACCTTGAGATCTTCAAAGATCCACAGCCTCAACAGCAGCTGGCTGTTAGAACAGGCCCGCCGCAGACCGATTTTATTCCAGGTTCACTGGACCATGACCAGCTTCCCAAACTACCCGAGCCTTTGTATGCCAACCCCAAGGCAAGCAAGAGACTGGCACAAGACTTGAAGGCCCTGCTCGAGATCCAGGAAAAGACACCACTTCATGAGCTCGGCTGGTACATCGACCCCAGCAAAGTTGAAAACATCTATCTTTGGTACATTGAATTACATAGCTTTCATATGTTCAACGAGGAGAACAAGGTGCTGCCTCTTGTCACCGACATGAAAAAGTATAACGTCAAGAGCATCGTCCTCGAGCTTCGCTTCCCTGGCTCTTATCCTGACAACCCGCCATTTGTCAGAGTCGTTCGTCCTCGCTTTCTTCCTTTCGCGAATGGTGGCGGCGGTCATGTCACTGCGGGAGGCGCTATATGCCACGCCGTCCTCACCACAGACGGCTGGCTATGCACCACCACCATCGAGTCTATCCTGCTTCAGCTTCGTATGGCCATGGCCTCAATTGATCCAAAGCCTGCACGCTTGCAGATCAGGGGCACCTCTGCTGACGGCAACCACAACTCGTATGGCACTGGAGAGGCCGTTGAGGCTTACAAGCGCGCTTGCATGGCTCATGGCTGGACTATTCCTGCTGATTTCGACCAGACTGTCGCTGAACAGCCTTAACAGCCTTAAGTGACACTGGCGTACACGCATGGGGAGGGAGACATCAGTGGAGTTGTTTTTTTTTTTTTTTTTCGCTTCTCGTATTTCTTTTAGATGGCATTCTTATTCGGCAGAAGCATAAATAGGCGTTTCAAAAGTGGAATGGAAAGTTCGAAGTGCCCTGGTTGGGGCATAGATGGTTAAGCTAGACTGCTTGAAACGACTTGAAATGATAGCATGATTTCCCAATGAGTAGTCTCTGTGTACGTGAAAGAATGTGAATTAAGGTCTTGCAAGGAGCTCACCGCATGCTCAAGACTGCCAACGTTTCCCTCATCTCGAGGCACAAGGACATCAAGTTTTAAACTATCTAAATGCACAGCTGTGTTCTGGGGATGAATCTGGCCATTGAGATAGCGTTCAATGAGGTTCTCTCTGTAGATTTTCGCATTCCTTCCAAAAGATTCTTGCATTTCTCCAGCTACACTTGTGGCAAGTTTCGAGGACGAAGTCCACCAACACCAAGTTCCGTCATAAAAACAAAAGACTTGTTACTCGTCAACCTGATGTGGCACCAAGAGTAGAGAAAAAACAAGATATGTCCAGTGGCAGATATGAAAAGCGAGGTTTTCATATGGCTCCTACAACTTCAGGACAGATGGCAGTTGGGGTGGAGATTAGTGTCAAGATATGGCAAAAGGCGTCAGATACCATTGGCAAAGCAAACGAGTACATAGTTCGCATGTTTGGTGGAGAGAAGGGGTGGAAGAGAAAGCGACTACCTACGCACAAGGCGCTGAATGAGTTGGCCATTGACTAAGAAATATCTGCTTGGATGAAATTTTGGTATAGATTCTTCTATCATCTCAATGTATGTGAGCACAGCACTCTTCGACCTCCCATCTATGCATGCACTTCCTCCAACAACCCAGCAGCAACAGTATTACCTCCCGATCTCAACACAATCCTACCAGGCACCTCCAGCGGCACAGCAGTGTCAAGTTCCACTTTAACCCTAGCCACACTCCCCGGCTGCACAACCCTCGGTTTCTTCTTGGTAATGTTGCCACTACTCTTATCCAACACGCAAACCATACTGCTAATGCGACCAGGAACATGCATACGTCCTCGATGCACATCCACAGTCATAGGCAATACGTGTTCAAACGCCAAGATCTTGGTCGTGAAGCTCTTGACATTAGCAACGGGTTTTCTGGCATCGCAGAGCAAGTCTGCGATGCGCAAGTGCACTGGATCGATCTCTGTCAAGTGAAGCGTTACGATTTGGCCTGCGACTGCCCAGTCTGCGGCTGCATTGTCGACTTCGATGCCTTTGATGCTGCAGGTTTCATTGGCGGGCATGGCGATGAGAGAGTCGCCTACTTGACAGGTGCCGGCTTCGATGCGGCCGGAGATGGATAGAGGATTTTGAACACCGCCGCGGAAGATGTCTGAGATGGGTAGACGGAAGGGTGAGGACAAGGCTGCTTTTGTGGGTTCGTGGGCTTCGAGCGCTTGGATGAGGGTTTGGTGGGAAGGAGTCTTTGTGTACCAAGCTGCTGCTTCGGGTGCTGGGGTAACGACGTTTTCGCCAGTGAGACCGGAGCAAGGGATGAAAGCAATGTTCTTTTGTTGGAAGCCTGTAGTGGTTAGGAAGGCTGAGATTTGTTGTTGAATCTCTTCGAAGCGCTCTTGGGCCCAGTTTATGCTGTCCATCTTGTTGATGGCTACGATGATGCGCTGTACGCCCATACTGCGGACAAGCTGGGCGTGCTCTCGTGTCTGACCCTTGAGACCAGCTTCGAAACTGTTGGTGCCAGCGTCGATGACGAGAACAGCAAAGTCTGCCTGACTTGCTCCGGCAATCATGTTGGGGATAAAGTCTCTGTGTCCAGGAGCATCCAGGATGGTGAACTTTGTCTTTTCCGTTTCGAAGTTGTTGGTGGCAATGTCGACGGTGACACCTCGTTCTCTCTCTTCAGAGGTCGAGTCCATGACCCATGCCAATGCAAAGGACAATTTGCCAATACTCGTTGCTTCTTTACGATATTTGTCGAGCGAGCGTTGGTCTACAACCTTAAGGTCATACAATAAGCGACCCATGAGTGTACTCTTTCCATGATCGACATGTCCGATAACGACAAAGCTGGCAGCATTCTTGCGTCCAGCCTTTGCATGTTCTGCCAGAACATCCAAGTTCTTGCTCTTGACCCTATTATGTTGTGAGCTGTAGTACCGAGGAAACACACAGCTTGGACTTACTTCTGACTTGTCTGTTGTGGCTCCTCCAGACTAAGAGAGGAGACGCCATTGGTGACAAATTTAGAGTCCTTTTGTTGAGATGCCTGCTTCTTTGCGCCCGAGGCTGACAAACTAGTTAGTACGGTTATATTCTTCTACCTTTTCACGACCGCGTCGAACCTTTTGCCTGTGCTTGCATGACTATGTCATCTGGGCTCGGACCTGAGAAGGCATTGGTATTAGCAAGGTTCGCGTCGTGGCCATAGATGGCTGGCAGAATGTTTTGAGAGACGAAAGCTGAGTCTTGGTGTGAAGGACGCCTTTTAGAGCTGCCACCACACATTGTGCTGGCGAAAATAGATGGACCTGCGCGCACATGTTCGACGGGCTTAGGAGCTGGCTCGGCTACCTCGGTTGGAGTAGGCTCTGGGGCAGCAGGTCTGCGATCCTCGACTGGTGGTGGCGGAGAGGGACTTTTCCGCTTGCGAATTGGGAAGGTGCGAGTCTCGGGTTGCTGAGGAACGTCTCCAGGCTTGATGTTCTCCTGGCTTGCAGGTTGAGCGGACCTTGTACCAAGACGGTCCATGAGTGATGCTACACCAGCAGGCTTGTCAAATTGGCCGCCCTCTTGTGCAGCCTTCTGTTCGGCTTCCTTCTTTTTCCTTGCAGCTGCCAGAGCAGCCAGCTTGGACGGCTTGCCAGTGCCGCCTAATAAACGAAGTGGTGGGCGAACTTGTTCAGACACTATACATCCAACTCTTTCTTCCGGGACGTTGAACCAGGGTATGCCATTGAAGAGGTCGGCGGGATTCGTATGCGGTCGGGGCAGTGGGCTGGTCGGCACTGTTCCAAGCCCAGTCAGAGCGTGCTCGCTTGTGTACCGGGAGAGAATGCAGCAATGGCGCCGTCCGAGTCCCGTGTCTGGCAAGGTAGTCCGACTCGGGTGTATGTGTGGTGGCGCTCTATGACGAAGGAAAGGAAAGGGAAAGGTGAGAAAAGATGGACGTACCCTTGATTTCTACTGGCTTCTGAGCAGCTGATGTAGCAGCTTGGTCAAACTTGGACACGGGCTTCTGCTTCTTCTCTTTAGGCTGTGCTTGCTGGGGAGCATTCTGGTCTAGAGGACATGAGCTTGGAGTCGTGCAAGGTTGAGAGTATGACATACTCTTCAAGTAGGTGACGGACTTGGCGACGTCGTAGTAGTAGTGCCACAAGGCTTCTTGTATGGCCTCATCCGTTATAAATTCGGAGACGTCTCCTAGAGCAGCTCTCACTTTTTGGGTACCGATGCGCATCTGCTCTTTGTCCTCGGCGCTTAACTCGTCCTCGTGAGTATCTGCTGCTGCTTCGTTGTCGGCGCCCTCGTAGCCGTACTCTTCTTCGCCCGAGTAGTAATCATCGTATTCATCCTCATCGTAGTCAATCTCTTTTACTCTGCGGTGCGCCATGGTGGATGTGTGCTAATAGCAAAGTCGTGGAAGCCGAGAATGCGCGAGCGGTGATTGGTCGTTCGGGAATGTCTCTTTCGTGAAGCACGTTCTCGATTAATGGTATTTGGAACTGAGACTCGTGGTGACTGCGAAGCTTGGCTACCTTTTCCCTGCCGGTGTGAATGCTGTTGAAACGAATTGAAGCAAGAAAGCTAAAAACATGCAGCTTTGTCGCATTGATGACCACGATGATGCGCGCGAACAAGTTGCAACAAACTTCAGCCACACGTCATTGACCCTCGTCTGTGCCCTTCCTCTTCCTCCACTTCTCTCACCATTATCCCCTCATCATGTTGCTTCATATCGTCTCCAAGACTCGGTCTCATCAGGGCTTATATATCAGCTTTGAATACCTTTGAAGTATATCTAGATTTTCCGGGTTTCACATAGCTCGTCCCGCCTTTCCACAAGGTGAACGCCATACGAGAGCCAGACTGAGCTTAACCTCCGATTCCGCAAGCCGCGCACACTTTGCAAAAGCGTGGCCGGTATGCACAACATGACTCGCTCGGCTTCTTTCCATGATAACAAAGTATATGTGCTAGGGCATGCTATATAATATGCCCTGCTGGTCTTGACCAGCTTTCACCAAGCTGCCTTCTTCGTCTCCCAATCAGCATGCATTCCACTCCTCTTTCTTCGTTCATTGTACTGGCAAGTGCAGTTGCTCCTGCACTTGTCAGTGCTGCAAATGACACTCTTGTCACTGATATGAATTTCATCTCTCAGCATTGGGGTCAGATTAGTACTTACATGAACAACCCTGCTGACGCTTTTGGTGTTCAATGGGTTGGTCTGCCTGCTGGTTGCCAGGTCGAGCAAACCCATACTCTTCAGCGCCATGCACAGCGTTTCCCTACCAGCTATATCGATGATGGAATCTTGACCGAGGATTTTGCCCAGAAGGTCGTTGACTTCAGGGCCAACCACAGCTCTTCATTCACTGGCCCCTTGTCTTTCTTGAACTCCTACAAGTATCAGATGAATGAAAGCTATCTCACTGGTATCGGCGCTCGTACTGAATTCTCCTTGGGTGTCGACTTCTGGAACAGATATGGTCGCATTTTGTACAATGCCACTGCTGGTCAGGTCAGCTACAACCCTGATTATGCCAATGGTACAGCCAGACCTAAGCCAGTCCTTCGTACTACAAGTCAGTCTCGTATTCGCGAAAGTCAGATCAACTGGGCCTTGGGATTCTTCGGTCCCACATATGAGACAGTTCCTGTTCCCAAGCTGACCAACTACACTGATGGTGACTTCTTCGACCTTGTGGTCATTCCTGAAGGTGGTACTGAGAACAACACTCTTGCGTCCTACGACTCGTGTTTCAACGACGATCTCACTGGAATTGGCGACCTTGGTGATCAAGATGTCTTCACCTATATCCCAAGATATCTCAAGAAAGCAACCGCTCGTCTCCAGCAGTACGCTCCTGCAGACTTCAAGTTTACTTACAACAACACATATGCCGTGCAACTGCTCTGCGCTTACGGTATGTACATCGGTTCGTGCGTTATGATCACCATTTTCTAATGTCCGACATAGAGACTGGTTTCCTCGGAATGTCCGACTTCTGTGACTTCTTTACCGCAGACGAGTGGGATGGTTTCGAGCAGACCCTCGACATCGCCTACTACTATGATTACAGCTTCGGCAACCCCACTGGTAGAGCCCAAGGTATTGGCTACTTGCAGGAGCTCCTTGCCCGTCTTACACACCAATACATCACCGTCTCCAACAGCTCTGTGAACAGCACCATCACCAACAACCCCCAGGACTTCCCTCTTGACCGCCCCTTCTATGCCGACTTCACCCACGACGACATCATCGTCAGTGTCATGACAGCAATGTCTTTGGACTATTTCCGCGAAGCTCCCAGTCTGACTCAGTACCCTCCTAACCCTGATCGCCACTTCTATCTGTCCAAGATGACGCCTTTCGGTGGTCACCTTATCACTGAAGTGATCGGTTGCTCCTCTGCCAACCCCACTGCAGTTCAACAAGAACGTGTCCAGTACTACCCCACCCAATACGGCTACAACCCTTCCAATGCTACTCACAAGTTTGTCCGCATGCGTCTGAATAATGGTATCTTGCCCCTGGACACTTTGAGAGGAGGTGCTTGCAAGGGACGCATCGATGGTATGTGTGCTCTGGACAAGTTCGTTGCCAGCCAAAACAACTCGTATGCATTGAGCAACTACGACTATGCTTGCTTCGGCAACTGGACCGTCGCCAATACCACCAATGGAAACGATTACGACGGTACTGTGTACCTGGGTCAGCCTGGTATATTGGAGAACACTCAGCCTTTTAGCAGCGATTAAATTAAAAAGGTGTAGGAGATAGAGATGAGTAACGACGTGCTGATGAAGATGAGACGATGTGTAGTAGATAATGTCAAGTAGATAATGTAAACAAAAAGCAAGCTCGATTCATTTCCGTTATATCGTTTCTCGTATCTGAACCATTCCTCCCAATCAACATCATCACCATCAGCCAAACACCAAAGCCCTAACCTCAATACTCTCCCTCGCCGGCCAGCCTTCCTTAGTCCTCGGATCACTAAAAGCAGTATGCGGCGTCCTGGCCTTTGTGCCTTGACTATCAAAACACTGCAAGAACAACCTCTCATCATTCATCATCCCACTCCAATACCACCATTTCTGGTTTTCTTGGGCCAGAATGCCTGCCGTTTCGCCTACTCGATCGGGATATCGATGTTCGATGCCTACTACAGCTTGATCGGAAACACTTCTGCTGTCTGCGACTGCGAGGGGAAAGGATACGACGGGGCCATTAAGGGGCCGCCAGATGTTTATGATGCGGACTCTGTCTTTGAGAAGAGTCGAGGCTTCGTCAGGCAGGTGGTGGTGTACCCGTTGGATTGCTGATTTTTCGGTCTGGTCGACATGGGCGCGGTGCACTGGTTGCCGTCTTGAATTGACATCTGCCCTTCTTATCGTATGATCGAACAAGAATACCCTCTTAGCACCAGGTACATGCTTTAAAATCAACTCCTCGACTTCTGGATAATAAACGTTTTTGATGTTGTCGTCGGAGGTAAAGTCTTTGCATGAAGAGGAAACGTTGCTGGCGGTAGTGAAGCCTTGAGTATCGAGTTGAAAGCTAGATTCTTGGCCGCGGATATCGTTGAGGTGTACTTCTGAGGGATGTTCGGTGTAGTTTCGCTGGGGGAAGCCTTCAGGAGGTTCTTCGACGTAGTTCCATGGTGAAGAGTTGTCTGGTGGTGGGGCGTAGAAGATTAATGTCGAAGAAACAGGACCCCTTGGTATTTCTATGTTTTGAGATTTGGAAGTTGTGGTCGTTGTTGTCGTGGTTGTGGTAGACATTTTTTTTGGTGTAAGGTGTGTAGTGATTGATTGATAGGTATTGGGTGTTATATGTACAAATCCACCTTCTGGTCTGCCAGACCTCTTATATCAAGACAGCGGATGAGCGGCAAATGCTCTTTCATTGATTTCTAAACATTGTGCATCACGACTCATCACGTCATTTGTGAGTCTGCTTGGAAATGTAAACATGTATTTCCTCGGTTGTTTCCTCATGCGGGGACGATGCGCTTCGAGATGTCGAAGGCAAAAAGAAGGTGCAGCATCCAATCGGAAAATCACTCCGAGAATGCTTACATAAACATGAGCAATTGCGTGCTTGCTAATCAACACATCACAGAGCCTCACGAACTTGTTGGTATCTTGTACTGTCGCACGCGATCATCTTCTTGTCAGTCAGACTGACGGTGTTTGAGAGAAGGTAGAAAAATTGAATCTCGCGTGTCATGTGTATATTTTGAACAACCACCATCTAGTCTTCTTCGCTCATCAGCCAAGAAGCTCAAGAATTACCACTCATCTCGACCCAATGCGCCAAATAAATGCAATGAATTCATCCTCCTTTTGCTTGTTGTTCGCCCGCAATGCTCCAGGGATATCGTCGCGTGAGAATGTAGAAAAACGTGAACATCTGTCCCTCATCATCCATACCACCAATCACTTCTTTGCGCACCTCGATCTCGAAATGACAAACACACTAACTTCAATGCCAGATTGATCTTCCCTTCCTTCTGGGTATGCCTTCTGGGCGACGCCGTCCAAGACTTCATGCACTAGACTGACAGGTGTCTGGTCTTCCTGTGCTCTGTTGGCTTTGCGGAAGAATCGCGAAATGGTTTCTCTGATGCGTGGCTTCTCCTGCTTGGCCCACCAATCCTGCGACCAAACTTTGCGGTCCAGTGTGACCTCCTCCGTGGTCGAGTGCAGTAGCTCGAAATTCGTGGGTAATCTCTGGAAGCGTTCCATTCCAGGACTTGACTGGCTCAGTGAAGAGCAGAGTGACATAATCTTCCTCTTCATCATATCATGGTCAGGCAATTCGTCCACAGCAACCATTTTGCCCAGTTGTTGGCCCATGTCTGACGAGAACCCGTTGACGACGACCATTGATCGGAGTATCGGGTCGAGAATGGGAGCAAGGTATTCGTTGACAAATGTCTGCGCTCCGCGCTTGGTAGGGTATATGAAGATGAGCGTGCCATTATCTGGGGATAGCTCGACCAGTCTGTCGACCAATAACGAAGGGCCTTTGGTGGTGAACATGTCGGAAAATTCGTTCTTGTTGGTAGGCGGGATGTAGCGTTCAACTATGGAGACGTCTACCGAAGAAGGCGGCACTACAGGTCGAGGAGATTGTGGGAGCGATTTCAGGTTGTCGGCATAATCAAGTATGTGTACGGCTGAATCGAAGACCTTGCTGGTAAAGTAGTCATCTCCACCAATAGGAGGTCCTGGAGTGCTAGGAGGTGATGTGGGAAGATCTGCCAGGTTGAATCTGCCCTGTAGTACTTGTTAGCACGCAATCGATCGAGACCAGACCTTGACGCATCTCTGCAACCACCGCTGAGCAACCTAAAGTCTACTCGCCCGGTGTTGCATGCACCAAAAGTCCAGCGTGCGCGCGCAACAGAGCCGCTTCTGCGGTACTTACGGGAAGCGCGTGGAACACATTGATCCAGCAGGTAGGTGATGTAGGAGTCTCGTCGTGTAGAGAACTGATGATGGTAGGAAAGGCGTGGCCCTCGGTTGATGGGCATGGCAGTGCGTGCGAAAGGACCTTGATTGGGTCTTGATAGGCGTTGGACGCTGAGCGAATATTCTCGACTGCGCAGATTGAAGTTAGCTCGATTACGCACCGCGCAGGAGCACGACCGGACAGCACTCACGCATGATTGTTATGGCGTCCTTCAACCATGGACGCGATTGTTCCTCCATAGGAGTAGAAACTTGCACGTTAATGCTCGGGATTGCTGATCCATCCGGGTCCGATGCGGCTGCAGAAGCCTGAGCATCAGAAGCTAGACCACCGCTTGCAGCCATTGGAGAATTCATGGGTCCTGTTGCGAACTGCGTAATTGCTTCCCACGTTATTCTGCCAGAGTCGTCAGGTGGTGTGAGCGTCGTTACATAGTGATGCATCGGGCTGTGAAGAGGTGCTCTAGGTCGAATCGTAGGTGAAATGTTGGAGTGAGACGCGTCTACGTGTCCGAGCAAATCATCGTCGATGCAAGGATCGGCAGGTAGTTTGGTGTTTCCCCCAAGGCCGACTGATCCAACTCGGGGTAGAGCTGATGAGTCGTCGCCGCCAAGACAAGGATGAGGATTACGGACGAGTAATGGACGAACTGGTTCGGAGTGCGGGGCAGCTATTCCAAGCTGCGAGAATGATGGTAAACGAAGGTCTCTACTGTCCTTGAAAGAAGTAACTGGCGGAGGACTAGTAGGGGCAGGTGCTACTCGAGCGCCGACAAGAGTGTCGAAGCCAAGACCAGGCTGTTCAAACTCGTGAGCTGGCGAAGAGACTGAAGGCAGCTTTGCTGTATCAGGGATTGCAGATGTTGCAGAAGACAAGCACGCATCGGCACCCGGCCATGGGTTAGAGGTCACGTTTGCTGCCAAAGATAACGAGCCAACATCGGGAGTGTAGACGTCTAGGTCGCTTGCAGGTGAGGGGAAATCCAGCAAGCCGGCACTTGGTGACTGAACATCCTCAACGATGCCGCGCAAATTTCGCGCTGCGGTGTCCATGAAATTGAAACCCGAGCTCTGACACCTTGATCGATTACTCAAGGGACGTCGCAAGAGATTGTGGCTGAAGAGAGGAAGCAACCGCTGCGTGGAGAAGACACAAAGTGTGGCTGCTGCGATCAAAGAAGAGACAAGTGGAAGGAGCTGCGAACAATGGAAAGACTCAACGATCGTCGGCGAAGATGAGCATGTGAGAAAGAACAGGAGTTTGCTTAGCAAAGGCAAGAATAGTCTGCCGCCTAGCGTGCACACAGGAGCATGCGTCGTTCTAGACCTTGATAGACCGCTCTGTGTTGGGAATGGCACGGTAGCAGAAAGCCGGCCCCGTGTTCATCTGACAACTCAAGGGAATACTGGTGCTCCGACTCGGCGAGAGAAAAAATTCAATTCCGGTCGCTGAGAAGGTCTTGCAGCTTTTGCTGGGCAACAGCGTTTCTCTCAAGACTTTGACCGATGTAGGGCTTCTGTCAACACCACCTTGTGGCGTCCTGAGGCGTCCCATACAATTCAAAATCGGAGTGCGGGACCGTTTTGTGTTAAAATATTTCAACACCACTTTGCAGGCATGCGTCTTTCACGTGCCGCAACAGCTGACTGAACGGTGTTGTACGAGACGCGATCGGACAAGTTGAAACACGCCGCTCGCTTCGATGTTCCTGCTGCAGGAACACCAGGGCTCCTTGTCTTCAGCCCTTGTCGTTGTTGAGCAGGCCTTTGCTTCTGTGACACTTCTGCCATCTGGGGTAAAATATATTCCAGCACACCCAAGCCTGTGTTTCTCCGGATTGTCGCCATGGGCGGAGGGTTGTCCACGAATCGCATCGTGTGCCTTTTCGCTTTGGGTCGGTTCAAGTGAGGACTTTCATCGTTGCTGGCGCTTCTGCTCGAGCCACTTTCAAAAATGGCCACTGATTCTTGTCCTGCCTGCAACTGTAGCATCTGTAGGATCCCGTTTAATTATTGATGAGCTGTCGGCCGTATTCTGCTCCCTCGAAAGTCCCGGAGCACCGGCCGATATCCTGTTGCGTGCAATCGACCGATTGTTGAAGGCTCGGCAACTCGGATTTTTGATCCCAGAATGCGCATCTTGATTTCCTATGCGTTGATTAGTCTCGTATAACGCACCTTGCTGCCGCTGTTCTTCTTCATTGAGCTTGGCTCTACGCTGTCGTCTGTTTTTGACGTCCTCGGCACAAGGAACACTCATCCACCCACCGCAAACTCCTCGTTTCCGAGGGCCCAGGGTTGTCTCTGCATCTATGACGCGGCGCAGTACTTCGCCAGTCTCCTAGCAAAGGCTGCGATACTGTACAAAGTGCTCGCATGAAAGAAATTGACATTGCAAAGGAGGTCAATTTTCGTCTTTACGACTCGCGATCTCGAAAAACAGTGCGATACTCCACTTTGAGCACGGAAATCGAACCCGGGAGAGCCAATGGGTATCAAGCGGCATCTTCTTGTACAGCGTCGAGCAGATCGACAATGAAAACTACTCATTCTGGATAATGGATTTGTCGACCATGCCCTATCTCTGGTTCAAGCTACATCATACATGACTGGGAGTGTTCCTGTGGAATATTCTTGTCAGTGTTATTCACTTCGTTTCTAGAGTCCCTCTGAAACATCTGAGACTGTCCATCTTTGTAGGTACTTTCATTCAGCAATGGTCTTACAACTTGTAGCTTTTTGACAGATGCAGTCATGCACACTCGTAGCCATTTCACAGGTATATAACTGCAGGTTGAACCCAACATGACCTACCATCAATTCGCAATGCGTGGACCACCTCCTCAGTCTGGCTTCTGGTCATCTGCGGATGAGAGCATCTACAAACCCCCGAAGCATGTCAACGAAAGACATCAACCACAACATCCTCAATCGTACAGCAATACCAGGCCTACAGATTACAACCATTTGTCGTCAATTACTCAAGGCGTTTCTTCAAGAGTGCCGATGTTTGCGAATTATTGGCCACTAAACGACCTCATCTTTGATGATATGACTGTGCCCACAGGCTCAACATCCACCTCTGCTGCACCACAAACTCACTTCCAATATGTTGACTACGGTCACATGCATCATCCACATGATAGATCGCACATACACTACTCAGTCGCTCCACCTCCATATTTCGAGCCTGCTTCCGCCGTGACCTATGCAACACAGCCTATTCCACCTGCGTCAACCTCACAGCCAGAGCAAACTGTTCAAAGCCTTCCTGATAACGAAAACACTCTGAAGAAGATGAGACATGAGCGTGAATTGGTCTTTGACAATGCAGCCGCGGAACTTGAGCGAGCCAAGTGCGACAATGGTCCATCCGTTCAATCTAACAAAGCCTGGGAGGATGCCTGGGGATTGTTGCGCGAACGGATGACAAAGATGTGATGAGAGCTAGATCGACACGTCTCGTTGACTACAGTTATGGCCATGTTGATCATATCACACTTTCACTTTCGCAAAGATGTGATCAAATCAATTCAATTTTGATAGAGGTCCACTTCAGCTGTTCTCGTGCTCGTACTCTGTCTCATGTACAGCCATCCTGGACATGAATTCATGCAAGCTTGTTCAGCGTGATTCGCCATCCGCTTGTGATGTGGTGATTTAGTGCCAGGAGATGTTCCGGGCTTAGAATTAAGAATTTCAACAACTTTCGGTCCTGGAGTCACCAGCCATTCGCACCAATGACAATGTTCATAGAATCGGAATCAGTTAGCTTCAAACTTACTAGACATATGGTTTCTGTAGACTACCAAGTCGACTTTGTCAAGACCATGGCAGCAAGGCAGGTGTAAATCGGCAGACAGGGTCACACCCTCCTCAGTGTACTTGGTCAAAGCTTTGCGTCACTCGTCTTGAATCTTGGAAGTGAGAAAGTGCAGCATCTGTGTCAAACAAACAGAACAACAAGATCATCGCTCGAAGTAAACTTCTGCGACTGTCAGCAAGGGCAGCGGACTTATCCATCAGACAGGGCAGTAGTCCACTCATGACCCGCTGAAAGGCAGTATGACGACCACAGAACCAGTGCCCCAACTTCACGTGGATGATGTGTGCACGTCAAACAGCAGCAACCAATTAGCCGTGGGCTATGTTGACAGAACGCACGCCGAAGTGGAGAGTCATACGCCATATCCGCTGAACACCTACGGCAAGGTTCATCGCCACGAAGCTGTCCCACGTCAACTGTATAAAGAATTTTTGCGGGATGGCGTTCCTCCGCAAGGCTTTGTATTGGTACAGTGGCAGACTGAGAATAAGGCTGAACTCGTGCCATGCATTGATCTTGTTCTGTTAGATCGTTCGTTCATGTCTGGAGACCTTGTGCGCAAGGGCAATCGATCAGGCACTGTTGTCAGCACAAGAACGCAGTGTACGCTTCTCTCCATGTGCGACGTCAGGGAGACCAAGAGTCGCAAGACGATGAAATGTGCTTGGATACCGTTGCCTATGGAAGAAGAACCCGCTCTTGAATTGGTCAACGATGGCAAACTGCTCTATGACATACCTGCTTCCGAACTGAAGCTAGTGCAGACTTTCAATGAAGGCGACATCATCATCTACAAGAACTGGATCGGCCGCATAAAGGAATGTTTTGACGAAGTCACTGTTCGATTGACCGACAATGGCGTTGTGAGTATTGCAGATGAGGGCAAGCTCGAACCTATGAGTGGTGATCCTGAGGAGAGATTCGCTGTTGGATCACTGATCCGGACGAAGAAAGGCGTGCTCAGGACGGGCAGATGGATTTTCGGAGAGTATTCGCCAAACACACCACCCATCGGTGTTGTGGTTGATGTTCGCACCAAGGAGTGCCAAGTTGACTGGTTACATCCTCGAATGGAGAGGGCCAGTGAATTTCCGATCTGGAGTAGTGCTCCTGAAGGTATTCTTGGACCCGACGAACTAGAGAGCAACGACGTTCGCCTGTACGACATCTCAAACATGCCCAAGGAACAGAGCTCAACTAGATCGCGTTCGGATCCTGAGCTGCAGGGTGGACTTCGCGTAAGATTCAAAGATCTCCCTGCAGCCTGTGCTAAATACGATGGATCAAGTTCTCATGGAAAGCTCGAGAAGCTGGACAGACAACAAAGTCTTGGATACGACCTGAACGTTTTCACTATCACCAGTACCACTACAGAAGCCGATGTTCTCTGGAGCGACCACTTGACTGTAGAGACAGTTCGCACAACTTCAATCATCCCAGATCCCTCGATCGATGACGAAGATGCAGTGTTCCCTGGCGAGATCGTGTGTACGAATGAGACGAGAGACCCTCCTCCAGAGGCATTGACCTCTTGGGCTACGACGCCGCAACGTGTTGGAGTTGCTGATCGGGTTAACATCAAGGATCGAGTGGCTCATGTCACATGGTTCAAGGACTCTACACTTTCATTCTGTGATAAGAGTTTGGATTTGCTCGTTCCAAACACAAAACTTGGTACTCTCGGAAAGGAACAAGAGGAAATGAGCTTTTATGACATTCGGGCACCAAAAAGCGTCAACCGCAACAGAGGAGACTACGTTCTGCTGCTACATACGCCGAACCTGCCACACACTGAGCCCGGCAGCATCAACTGGTTTGGTGAGGTTGTGGATTTGGGTAGGAATGGAAAGTGCACGGTCAGACTAGGAGCAGCTGAGCCAGCGCAGGAAGTTGAGTGTGATATCACAGACACAGCGCCTGCTATGAACCTGGATGTAGACGATAATCCTTTCACAGAACATATCCACGAAGACGGCGACTTTCTCAGCGATGCAAGTGAAGACGTCGACTTTGACATGGAAGAGTTCTCGGGATCTTCGGAATCAGAAGAGGATGTCTGGTTCGAAGATGGCCAAGATGTTCCGATTGACGACGCCGATGACTCTTGGAGCACAGAAGATGAAGATAACGATATGTCAGACGCAATGGAAACACAAGACGATACGCCAGTAACAAATCCCGCACCCCCAGAAGCGCCCACTATCCATACACAACAGCCAACTCAAAATGACAGTGTTGATGGCGTAGATCAACCGATGGCTAACGCGGCTGTGGAAGAGCTGCACCTATCATCGCTGCCGAATGCGCCTGCAGCTTACGAGATCCTCGAATCTGAGGTGCCTTCGGGCCACCACTATCTACTGCAAAGGGGTCCAACATCGGCAAACCACATGAAGAGCGTGTCAAAAGAGCACAAAATTCTCAGCGCACCTGGCGCACTTCCAGAAGGTGTCTATGTGCGAACATGGGAGTCCAGAATGGATCTTATCAGAGTTTTGTTCGTTGGTCCTCTTGGCACACCCTACGAGTACGCGCCATTCATGATTGATCTGCATCTACCATCCCAGTACCCATACGAGCCTCCAAAGGCCTTCTTCCACAGCTGGACGGCGGAAGGCGCTGGCATGAGTGGACGAGTCAACCCGAATCTGTATGAAGAAGGAAAGATTTGTCTCTCGCTACTAGGAACATGGCAAGGCGATGAAGCACGAAATGAAGCATGGACACCACATCAAAGTACTGTGCTGCAAGTGCTGGTCAGCATTCTTGGACTGGTCCTTGTCAGAGAGCCCTACTACAACGAAGCAGGATTCGAGCCACTTCAAGGACTTTCATCTATCAACCAAAACAGCGTGGCTTACACCGAACGCACTTACCTCCGTGCAAGGGCTTTCCTGATCTCACCAGTCAGTCGATTGGGACGTGGCGAAGTAGCAGGCTTGGAAGGGTTCGAGAGTGTATTACGATGGCTGTATACCGATGCTGATGGTGCGAAGTTGTTGCCAAAAGCTATCAGCGCAGCACATACGATACTGAGAAACAGCGAGGAGGGTGCGAGTGTAGACGCTCGCGATGGACTTAATGTGGTCAGCAGAGGAGCAGCTCTGCCCTTGAAAAGAGTTGTAGCACGCCTGGAGCAGCTAGATCAGGAAGTAGCATCACAGGCTAAGGCTTAAAGCCAACATCTGTAAATATGTAGAATTAGATTCTACGATGTATATTGTTTGGATAGCATTCACTCATGGTAGACAACCATTTGTCAAACAATGCAGGTGAAGCCGAACCAAAAATCTGGAAAGTTCAAGCGAAATGAGAAACGTGACTTGGCGGTTGCTTTCGTCGCGTCATCCACCTGAATGAACAATGTCGACAACCAAAACATTTCATTCTTCGTCCATAACAAGCCGGCACGTCCCTCAAATGCTGCCAAACGACTGATCTGCTGTATCGTCACGCGACAGCAATCCTGGATTACAGCACAAACAGACACTAAACATGTCGAACCCTCACCAACTTCCACCTCCCACGAGCGCAAAGCCAAAACGCCGCTTCTTTGATCCTTGGAATTCTTCATCGACCGGACATCAAAGAGCAGACAACAACCTTGCGGGAAGCACGAGTTGGCGCGAATCGCGCAGTTTGAAACTCAGTAATCAGTTTGCAGGAGGTGCTTCCGGTGGCGCTCGGCTTGCAGATACTGTTGGTGCCGGTAGTGAGAACTTTGGTAAAGATGGCAGATTGGAGAATGGAGATTGGGCCAGGGGTGCATCTGGTCTGAGGGAAAAGGGCCAAATTAGTGTGGTGGAAGCTTTCAGGATCAAGAAGACTGGTGTCAAGGACACTGTGGTCGAGAAAGAGAAGGCAAAGTTGGTGGTCGATGAGGTGCGAAAGCAAGAGCATGAGCAAGAGTTGGATCTCCTGGATATACCAAGTGCACAACCCGTACGAGAAGATTCGTCCCAAGAGCAGCCGTCAAGCTATGAAGATAAGCTCTTGCGTGAGGAGTCCAGCCCAAATGAACAGGATCAAGAAAAGAAGCACGATCAAGAGACTGGAGATATAAAAACACCAAAGGTTCCTCAAGTCTTCGCCGGTACTTGCATTTACATCAACGGCAGCACCTTCCCAACCATCTCCGACCACAGATTAAAACACCTTCTCGTAACCCACGGTGCACGCCTCAGCATCCATCTCGGCCGTCGTTCAGTCACTCACGTAATCCTCGGTCGTCCCAATGCCTCTACTATTCCTGGGGCTGGAGGTGGTCTGTCAGCTTCAAAGATGCAGAAAGAGATAGCCAAGATCGGAGGCAAGAACGTCAAGTTTGTCACTGCTGAGTGGGTTATGGAGAGTGTGGCCAATGGCAAGAGGGCGCCCGAACAGAGGTTTGAGGCTGTAAGGCTAGCTCTGAAGGGTACGGGAAGAGTACAAGAGATGTTCGCAAAGGCTGCAAAGAAGGGATGAAAGAGACACATGAAATGAAGATGCCTCAAATACCATACGACATTATTGATACATCAATGGAGCAATGGTATGTGAGCAGAAGAAGGACAAGAGTCGATCACTGCTAACTTGTATAGATTCCACAAGGCCATGAAGTCATGAACAGACACTTCAAAAAACTGGGATGTCCACAATTGACTCTTCAGCAACGACAATAATAACGCAGCACATCGGACACTGATCCTCTATCAGATTCGCATACAGAGGTTGGGACCTTACACGCCAATCTTCAGCAAATTAGCAGCAGGTTCAAAGTCCCCCTGCCAGCAGCCTTTTCCAACCATTCCTCGAAGGCAGTATGGCCACAGATGTTGAGCATTGGCTAGAGTGCAAAAATCTTGTTTGTAGTGATAAGGCAAGGCACGTCGAATAACTCCAGATCTACCTAGGCTCTCAGATCCTGGCTCAGGTGGAGGCAGCTAATATTCTGCGCGGTCTCCGTAAAGTCATCGACGCATCAGGTACCAGAGATGATGGAGACGATGAGCCAGATGCAAGAATGCGCGACAAACAATTGTAGTAATTCATGCGAGGTCGTTCAGGTTAGGTTAGGAACTGCGCCGGTGAAGTTAAGGAGAATTGGTCTGAGCGCGCTCAAATGTTTGGCTGCTCGAATTTCTGGTAGTAAATTTGTCGACAGGAGACTGAGCAGAATTGTCCATACACCATTGCGTTAACCGTGTTGAAGTCTTACTAGAATGTTGAGCTTTGACTACAGTATTACTCATGTCCAGTTGAGTGTGTGTTCAAAACCGATCTCGCCCTCTTTTTCTATTGTGGATAAAATTTTACCCACAGCAGAAGATATTGGTAGCGAAAAGGGCCGGACTTGGTGGACGGTGGACCAACGTCGGCAAAGAAAAGACTTTCCATGGGCATGACAAACAACGTGTGCAACTATTCCTCACCGACTATAGGCATGTGTTCCTCAAAACTGGTTGTGATGGGGCGGATTGTCCATTTGGTGGCTGTTGGCGGCCTTGTGATATGCTCTGTAGCCCTGACTTCATGACCAGAGTGGACAAGCCATGACATGCTCCGCTCGGTGTTCCTTGGGACGAGCAATTAAGTAGGCGATATGAGCAGAAGCTTATAAACAGGTCTCGGTAGAGATAATAGGCAGTTTGGGCCACTCCATGCAACAAGAAGAAGGCGTGGCTTACTACAAGTGACGACAACTGGGATCGATCATCTCAGGCCGGTCCTTCTAGAAAAAAGGTGGACATGAGAAGCGAAATGATGGAAGAGACGACAGAACCCAAATGTACGGTGCTGCCGAGGGGCCGAGTAGGTGTTTCAAAGTGGTGCTAAAAAAGGCATGGCTTGGCTTTTGTGTTTGATTATTTGGTCAGGGCCGCTCGCTTTCCTCGCTGACGATGCGGTTACGTCGACGGACGACCGGGACTCTGGGAGATTTGATAATAAAAGGAGCGCTTTATATGCGAAGCAGATTCAAAAAGAAGCAACGTCTCACGCCATGTACTCGAGTATGTTCTACAGATGCAGGAGTGAACAAATGCAGCAACGAAGAAAAAAGCCGTCGTTCTCGCTGCCAGAAAAGGTGGAGCGAAGCCTAGACTTGCTAGACTTGATCTGATGGTTTGCACATCGTGAGCCAGATCAAAACGTGGTTTCCCAACGACGTGGCAACGATGATTGGTCGTGATTCAAATACAGTTTGCGGGAACGGTTAGCGTTTGGGTTAATATCATATCCATTCAGCCCCGAGCAGGCCCCAAGGCAAGCACAGGCACTGAGGCACACGGACAAGATGGACGATGTCATGGTAAAGAGGCAGGCGGTCGGCGAGACCTGGCAAGGTCATAATCTAGCACCATGTCTTTGCTGTCTCGCATCGCTTTCGCATCCGGACAGTCTTGTTCCTTGTTCCCCTCCTGCTTCCTAGGCGTGCAGCCAGCATAGACACGTCGGCGTCAGGCCTCCCTTGTATCTCACAACCCTCGCTTGGAAGTTGGAACTTGTCGGCAACAAGACCGGATAACCTGGATCACTTGCCATACACCCGAAAACATCAGTTCAGTCCGCAGTTCCACGCGTGTGTCACGTTGCGCACTTGCGAAAGGCCGTTGTGCGCATTTCTAACGTTTCCTGCCTCGTCGCGTCTCCTTCGGATTGAATCTCCTGTATTGCTTGGACAGATCCTGTGCCCGTCGAGATCCTGCCACCGTCTTGCGAGACAGCGACCATGAGCTGTCATGGACACAGGGCCCTCTCTGCAAGTAGAGCCCGTGTGTAATGCCGACTCTTCGAATGCACCGAATGATAACAACAACGACAACGACAACGACTCGGCGGTCCCTCCTCTTCCACTATCTCCGCCGCGCGAGCCACCGTCTATCCTCCGTCGCAAAGTCCGCAAGAAGTCGATTCGCAATACCAAAGACAGTGCCGAGATGGCCCGTCTCAAGTATCATCGCGAGAAGAATGAACACCAACAGTCACAATCATTACCCCAGCTACATCAACCGTCCAAGGCGATAGACCGCCATTTTAGCGTCGCAAATGTCGGCCAGAATGGCACCATGTACCTAAGGTTCGAACAAGCACCCCTGGACACAGCCCAGGATCACAAACTTATGCTGCCTAGACCGGTTGCCCGTCCTTACTCTAAAGCTTTTCGTCCTCCTCCAACTCCTCCTGATACCTCGGATACCCATGAGCATACTCCTTCGGGTCTCTACTGGCACGACGGACTACATCAAAGCGCCGCTCAACTGTCCGTAAACCATTCAGACCATGACTTCATTGCACCCCGCCGAAGATCGTCATTTGACAGCGGCTACAGTCGAAAGAGTAGACATGAAACAGATAGGGCCCCCCGTCTCCGCTCACCGAGTCTCGACTCGATTCCTAAACACGCTCAACTACCTCCACAACAAGATCAGCCATCAAAACCTTCACCTTCAGATGCCGCCGATTCTCTTTTTGCGCCTCTGCTTGAGGTGCCAATTCCTAACTTCCGTCTTGGTTCGCCCAGATTTAGTGATCGTGGGACTGCCTTCCTCCACAACTCGTATCATACTGCCTTTTCTAGTACGACGGACTTGCGGCAAATCTCGACTGACCGCTTGGATCGCTTAATGCCACCTACTTCCCAGGGTCACCAGAACTCAATTGATCTGCGAAGATCCCCAAGCGTCTCCTGGTTTTCCCCTTCAGTGTCGCCTGCTGTAGATACTCGCCGTGGTCAGCTGCTTCCTTCACCACTTGCTACCCCGCCTATGGAACTAGATCGGGACGAGATTCCTTACACTATCTACGACAAGGTGGCTGCAGATCCTGACAACAACCAATATGTCAAGTATGCGGACGGCACTAGCGAGATCGTTGCTGCCATACCCACTCGGCTGATCATCGAAATCACCTCCGTCAAATTCTTGGACTACGATCTCTTATCCGATTTCTTTCTGACGTACAGAGCATTCTTATCGCCATCTGACTTAGCCAAGTATCTGGTAGCAAGGCTACGGTGGGCTGTATCGCAAACTGATGAATGTGGACGAGTCGTACGGGTCAGAACTTTTGTTGCCTTGCGCCACTGGATACTGAACTATTTCACTCAAGACTTTGAACCGGACCACGAGCTTCGGAACTTGTTTTGCAACCTTGTCAACAAACTTGCTTTGCATGTGACGCAAAGGCCTCAAGGCGGTGCTGGGGGTGATCTTCAAGTACTCAATGAGCTACAAAAATGTTGGAATCGAACGTGTGCACTCGTTTGGGGGTCGGTCCTTGCGCCCCACTCGTACATGCCACTCGGAATTGATGGCGACCGTGATTCTCAGATTCCTGGGACGACTGGCGTGCACACATTGACCAATGAATCGCACATGCGGAATTCGTCCTACATGGGTAACAACATCTCCACAGTGGCCTTGAGGCGACCACACACAGGATCACGCCTTAGTGAGGCCAGTATCCAGGTCACATCTTGTTCGTTTCCTAGGCTGAAGCGTTCCAAGCATGACTTGAAGAACCAGTCTGGCAAACCAGCCCCTCACTCACCTCTAAGGCCGAAAGGATTTCATCGTCATAAGCGAAGTGACAGTTTCTCTGACGCACTACGTGATTCTCGTGTCGACCGTCCTGTTTCTCTGCAGCCAAGCACAGAGATTGACATCCGACCTGGCAGGATCATCAGGGGTCTCCTTATCCATCCGAGTTCGGCAAATGTTGTTGGCCCTGGTCCGCCAAGTCCTACTTTCGTAGCAAGACCCGAGGATAACAGACCTAGTCTGTCTGAAACACTTTCGCGAGCGTCCGAAACTCCATCTCAGCAACCTCGACTGAACATCTTTGGCAGCGTACGGCGGGCATTGAGCACGCGCAATGGTGGCAAACCTACCTTCAACCATCGGCCCAAGACTGCTAGTTCTGGTGATTTGCGCAAGATGGACAGCATAGAGCCTCAGCCGAGAGACATGATTAGACAAATGCAAGCCAGGAAGGCACAGATTGTTCATACGGATGCTTTGGCTGCAATGGTCATGCGCTCTTGGAAACAGCAGGATAACGACATGATGCACGAGTTGACTGAATTTCAGCCCAGCGCTGTACCAATCACCCGGAACAGGTCAAGGACAATCGAGACAAACCTTCCGGTGCGTCCTGAGGCGTCTCGTCTTCTCAGCAATGTGACCACCAGTAGTCGATCAATCATGATCATCGACGACACAGGAATTGATGAATCTGAGCGGACCCCAGATCTTGCTGCTGGTTTCAAACATCCAGCGACAGATGCCAATTTGTCAAGACAGACGACGCAGGAACACAATCAAGCTGCGATTCAGGATGTGGCTATGAACAACACTGCCTTCTTACTCCCATATGACATGGTAAATTTTGACCAACCATCTTGGACAAGTCCGGTCAAGTCTGCTACTTTGTCCACCGCCCCTACGACATTGTCTATCATGTCATCACCTTATTCGCCTCCACCGACGGTACCGCTTCCTCCACTCCCGGTTGCATCAACCTCCCCTACAAAGCCCGTGGCTGTAGTGGCAGACAACGAGCCCAGCCCCGATACGGAAATTTCCACATCTTTTGGTACCGGTCATTTGTACTCACCATGTGTCTCCGCTCGAGATAGCCCAGCTTTAAGCTTCCGCAAGTCGTCGCTAGTAGACCCTCAAGATCTGCCCGGGCCTGCTAGGCAGCTTCGTCGCAAGCCGGGAGGCAACCTTCGTGGCGTTGATACGGTGCATGACCTTGGGATCTCTTGTAGACGCCAATCAACAGGTTCTGTTACATCACCAATCTCCATATACGGGTCGCCAGTCTTGACAATCACATCTGGAGACAGTGATGATGCTCAAATTGAATCACGACTTACGAGACTTCCTCTCAGACCTCAGGCAAGCGATGGTGATATCTTTGACGCCGCGAGAAGAAGCTCATTGCGACTGCTGTCTACTCATTCATCTTTACGTCAAATGCGTCCATCAATGGAAGCAGAAGTAGCCAGGCTCCGAGAGATGCCATTGGTTGAGGATGATGGCGGTGTCGAATCTGCACTACTGAAGCTTGAGGGCAGGTATGTCCCAAGTCGCTTGTCTACTGAAGCAGCAAAGTCTTTCGATTTGGGAGATGATGGCAGCGACTTCCCGAGTCTTACGCGACAGCCAGGCAGTTGTCAAGGTGGCGTGAATCCAGAAGAGAAAAGCACGTTTGCTTGGCCACAGCTAGCGATAAGAGCCGGAGCTGAAACTTCTAGAGCTGTGCATAGAAGACATGGGGCGGTCGATGCTGCAGTGGCCGGTCAGCCGAGCGAGTCGACCACGTTGACAGGAAATGAGGCCAACGAATCATCGATCGCAACAAAAGACTTCGCCAATCTGAATTTGGCCCAAGGAATCGAGCGACCTGTCACTCCTGTCAAAGTCCATTTGGAACGTGCAGACTCTCCAAACACGCCTGCCTCCACTTTCCTGCTTGATGATGGAGAGTCGCTTATCGACCGCACCTCGATGCTTGCGAGACAACATGAGCCTAAACCGTCGGCTGACGCTGCAAAAAGCTTCTTGTTTGATGCAGAAGAAGAGGATGCAGTCGCAGGTTCAAAAGACCATTTCCGACCTCCTCCAGGAAATCAGCCTCTCACTCCGCCTACGACAGCAGACAACGCCTCAGATCACGGTTTCGACCAGTTCAACACACAACTACTCCTTCCTGGTCCGCCAGTCGCAGGTTCGAAGAAGTCGTTCCGCTTGTCAGAACTGTTACTGTCGGATCAGTTTGCGAAAAAGGCAGAACATTCTGCACTCCCACGGACGCGCAATCTTCCGACGCAACACACGCCCTTCATCTTGGCGCATACTTCTGAAGCTCTTGCTATGCAGTTTACCATCATCGAAAAGGACGCATTGGACTCTGTCGACTGGAAGGATCTAGTTAACCTCAGTTGGTCGCAAGAGGTTCCGTCTGTACGAGATTGGGCGCGCTATATTCACGCATTTCCCACAAACGTTACGGATGTCAGCAGTATTGACTTGATCATCACACGATTCAATCTTGTCATCAAATGGTGCATCTCTTCGGTTTTGCTCTGTGGAACATCGGAGGAGCGTGCTCAGTGCATTACAAAGTTCGTGCACATTGCAACGCATTCGCATCGCAGCCTACGCAATTTTGCAACAACAGCACAAATCACGATCGCCCTGCTTTCGTCAGATCTCTCACGCCTCACCACGACATGGTCAAAAGTAGCACAAGCCGAAAAAGATGCACTTCGAGATCTTGAAAAGTTGGTCAGCCCGATGCGTAATTTTGCTGTGCTACGTGCCGAGATGGAAAGCGCAGCAGCCGAGCTGACGGACGACGATATCTCAGCCGGCAAAGGAGTCATTCCTTTCCTCGGCGTTTACACTCGCGACCTTGCCCTCAATGCTCAGAAGCCAGCATTCATCACACCTGCTGGCAGAGCATCTTCTGACGGATCTCACGAGAAACTCGTCAACTTCGAGCGTCACCGCACTAGTGCTTCGATTGTTAAAGGAGTGTTGCGGCTGTTGGATGCCAGCTCCAGATATGCCATCAAAGCAGATGGTGAGATTCTGGCCAAGTGCTTATGGCTAGCAGCGCTTGCCGACCATGAGATCGCCGAGCTCAGTAGAGGGCTGGAAAGATGAATACACACGAATGCATGAACTAGATGGCGGTGTATAGAGCTGCAGAGCTCTCTTTGTCTTGTTTTTGATTTTTGGCCATTTTGTTTTTAGATACCCAATATCGAGTTTCAATCGTCCTAATTTTAGTTACGACAATTATGTGCTTTTCTCCAGTGTTACTTGCTCTGAACACTATGGTTATGGTAGCAGTTAGAGTTTAATCAAAGTCTAAGGGGGTGGCAGATGGTTGTGTCGCAGCGGAGCTATCTCCTCATTTAAAATAAGGCTTCGGGCTTCCCTCGCGCTTCGTATTCGGATTCAGGGTCCAGCGGCACTCGGCTCTTCTGACATCATTGGGACGGCAGACGGTTTGCTTTTCGCTGCCATGATCAGTTTCCCGTCGGCATTCATTGCTCTGTCATCAATTATTCCCATCCGTACCGACTCAGAAGGACTTTGGCTTCGTGTGCCTTTGATGCTGGCTAGATCCCTTTGCGCGCCGATACAACCATGGCATCCTGCCCGATAGGTCCATCCTGCCCGATAGGCCCGGCGCTGGAATCGGAATTGCCTTACGATGTCGAACACGAGCGCGAGTTTTACAAGTACACACCTCCCAGCGCGGCCTCGACATCGAGTCCGACCAGAAAGCTGACCTTTTGGACGCAGATACTTCCAACCCGTCAGACTCGGGCTAGTCGGCGTGGTCGCCCAGAAATCAAGCCCAGACCGGGTTCGCACATCGCCCGATAGAGCACTGACGGCATTCGCTCAACTCGCGACTCTCCGACTCGATTGTAGACGCGCCGTCATCTCCTTCTTCGACAGGAACAACCAGTATATTCTCGCCGAAGCCACAAAATCCCTTAGCTTGCAGACCGAACCCGTCGCTGCCCCTGGCGACAACATAGACTATGGCGTTTCCATCGTCCCAAAGAAAGGGAGCATCTGCGAACACACAATCAATGTCCCCTTTGGTGACCACCAGGAAGCCAAGGATGAGTCAGTCTTTGTAGTATCCGACTTGTCCAAAGACGAGAGGTTTAACACCAAACCATACACGGCAGATCACGGATGGAGGTTTTATGCTGGAGTTCCCATTGTCTCTCCCAATGGCTATAAGATAGGCGCCTTCTGCGTAATAGACGAGCGGCCTCGAGATGGCCTCTCTCCCGACGAAGTAGCCTTCTTGAAGGACATGGCGACAACAACAATGATACACCTTGATATGCTCCGTTCGCAGTCAGAGAGCATCAAGGGTGAGAGGATGGTCCATGGTCTGGGATGCTTTGTTGAAGGTAAAGACACTTTGGGTGACTGGAAAGCCCTGGGTGCTGACATAGAGGCTCCTGACCTCCAACAAGACACATTATTTCGTTGGGCCCAGCGTCAATATTCGAGACATCACGACAAGCCCCCTGATATTGTGCTGAACGGTGGAAAAGATTTTCCCTCGCTTCACGATGTTGGCGTCTCCCTGGATATGGATAGGTCACCCTCACGGCGAGGCTCTCATGCTTCTTCAAATACATCAGCTCAAATAATGGAAGACCCCAAGGCGAAGAAGACGTCTCCTACCGACCATCTCGCTCCCGCGGTCAAAGAGACATTTGGTCGGGCTGCAAACATCATCCGAGAATCCCTGCAAATCGACGCCGTTGCCATCTTCGATGCTACCGCAAAAACCACTTTTGGTGGTCTCGTCGATAGCAACGCTCATGAGCGACCAAAGCGACGAAAAGTCTCCTCCGCTTCGGAGAGTGACTTGTACACTGAATCTGGTACAGAAAAATCTAACTCTGATACTGGTGAGAATCTGGAAAAGGGAGACAGCGGGAAGCCCTCTGAGATTCTCGGCATATCTACTCTCGATATCAATAGTGCGCGCGTCGACCAGTCAACAAAACTCACTGATGGCATGACCGAAGAGTTTGTACGAACGCTTTTGCGCCGTTATCCCCATGGTAAAGTTCTCAACTTTGATCAGGATGAAGACTCGTCATCCGAGGAGGATGCATCACACCTAGGGGTTAAGGGTGGTACATCCTCAAAGAAACGCCCAGTCAAGAAACGCAAGCGTCTGAGATCAAACGAGGCCAGAGTCATAAGACAGCTGTTCCCTGGAGTCCGCAGTTTTGCTGTTGTTCCCATGTTCGATTCTGATCAGAGATTCTTCAGCGCTTGTATAGCCTGGACTTTGGACCCTCACAGGATTCTTACCACACATTCCGAACTCAGTTATCTCGCAGCGTTCAGCGATTGTACTATGAGCGAAGTGGCAAGAATCAATGCCAAAATTGCTGATAAAGCGAAATCAGACTTCATCTCGTCTATCTCGCATGAATTGCGCAGTCCACTCCATGGTAGGTCGAACATACGTATCAAGATCTTCTAGTCATGTGCTAATTCAAACTCACCCAGGTATACTCGGTAGTGTCGAGTGTCTCGAAGACTCGACTCTTGATCCATTCCAAGAGAACCTCGTGCATACTCTGGCCACCTGCGGCCACACTTTGCTGGACACAATCGATCATTTGCTCGACTTTGCCAAGATAAACAACTTTACCAGGAAGAGCACACAAACACGTGTAAGCACTTCGAATCCAAGCGAACAGAAGCAGAACTTTGCGCTGGATATCGATGTCGACTTGAGTGTGGTGACCGAAGAGGTGCTAGAGACTGTCTTTGCTGGCCACGACTTTATCAGAGCTGGTCGTGAGACTGAGCAGATGCCTATAGCAAACAAACAAGTCGAGGCAGGTGCGAAAAGCCAGGATGGTGATCGAAATGTCTCAATCGTTGTCGACATCTCAAAGGCTCAAGACTCACATTGGATTTTCAGAACCCAGGCCGGAGCCTGGCGCCGCATTCTGAGCAATCTCTTCAACAACAGTCTGAAATACACGAGTAGCGGATTTATCCAAGTCAAGCTCGACAGCGAGCCATTGCCTTCGAAGGAACATGGAGGGTCGTCTAAGGTCACGCTCACCGTTACAGATTCCGGCAAAGGCATGTCGAAAGAGTATCTCGAGAAGAGTCTGTTTACTCCATTTGCACAGGAAGACCCAATGCAACCAGGCACAGGATTGGGCTTGGCAATCATCTCCGCCATCATCAAATCCATGGGGGGCGAGATCGAAGTTGAAAGTGAACAAGGCAAAGGAACCAAGACCACTGTTACTTTGACGATGATGCACACCCCAGTAAAAGAGGAGGAAGTGGATCGAAGTGTAATCACAAGCGCTGCTAAGAAGACCCAAGGATTGAGGATCGGCTTCATTGGATTTGATGCAGACTCCTATGAGAAGGAGCCGCAGCCCGAGATTCGATCGCCACAGAATGCAGAGCATAGGTTCATGGCCTCTTTCCACAGGATGTGTCAGAACTGGTTCGGAATGGATATGCAGATCACCCAAGGGCTGGATCAGTCCGGTGTCGACGTATTCCTTACCACTGAAAAGGGGCTTGAGCAAGTCCAAGACCAGCTGGATAAACGGATGGAGAACAATTCTGACCAAGAAGCTCAAAACCAAGTGGCCGATATTCCACTGCTGGTCATTTGTAACAGCGTCTCTGCCGCCAACGCCATGATGCACAACCCCAAGCCACATGTCACTGGAGTTTTGTCTCAGCCATGCGGACCACGGAAGCTAGCAAAATCACTCACGCTTTGCCTGGAGGCCAACAAGATTGCCAAGACACATAAACCTATGCTCTCTGTCCGTAAGGTGTTGGACGACAGCTTGGGAGATGGTCAACATTTGCGAGATAGCTCATTCCAGAAGGTCCTGGACTCAGAGAACCACGCCGCAGCCGAGGAAGCGAGGGAAAAGGGTCACTTTGGAGATGCGCCGCTAAAACATCCTAAAAAGGACACTTTGGAGATTGTACAAGGCAGATCAAGGATACCCAAACTGGACACGACACCGCTGGATAATACTGAGACCCCCTCTTCACCAGCACCCACCACTGGATCCATGAGTCCTTACTCTAGAACAAATTCGGATTCAGATAAGCCTGTCCGCAAAGTGCTTTTAGTGGACGACAACAGAGTAAACCTGCAGCTGCTTGTCACGTACATTAAGAAAAGCGGCCACGCATTCATGACAGCAAGCAACGGTCTCGAAGCCCTGGAAGCCTACCAATCACAATGCGGGAAAGCAAAGGACGGCGATGCGGCAATAGATTCGCCATTCGATTATGTTCTCATGGATCTATCGATGCCCATCATGGATGGCTTGACCTCGACTCGCAAGATCCGTGCTCATGAAAGAGCGAATAACATCAAACCTACTACAGTCATTGCGCTTACCGGATTGGCAAGTGCACAAGCGCAGCAAGAAGCCTATAGCAGTGGCATCGATACTTTCATGACCAAGCCTGTAAAGCTCAAGGAGTTGGGCAAGATGCTGGATGCAGGTACGCTGAGTAACATGGGGATAGAGAAGAATGAGCAAAAGAACCAGAAGGCCACCAGTGAGTTGGAGAAGAGCGATGATAGGAAGGGAATCAGCAATGAGCAAAAGGGAAAGAGCGATGACAAAAAGGACAAGAGCGATGAGAAGACGGGCCAGAACAACGACAAGAAGGGAAAGAGCGATGGCAAGAAGAAATGATCTGATGCCTGAGATCAATTCATTCGAAAGTGTTTACGCAAGAGTCACCCACATCATCTTGCCCTTGTAATCATACTTCCATTGTCAGGATAGAGGAATGGCGTCCTCGGGGTTCTTGATTTCTAGCTAGAGGTGGGCTTTTGCATAGCGTAGCGGGCGTATTTCTTTTATCTTTCCGTCTTGTGTACCTGTATTAATAGGTCTTTTCTTTTCTCCTCCTTGTCTGTTTGCTGTGTAAAACCCTAGGTATCTTTGAATCTTCGTCGTGATATGCTTTGTCTTTGTCACTTGTTATGCAATTCCCTGGATTTGTGTCGAGGGAACAATGCCTCCGATCGATGTCTCTACGATCTTGTTCTCTCATAGTCTCTTTGAAGATACATGGGCAACACATGTGGTTCTTTATGCTTGGATGTTGACATATTGATTCATTCGTAGATAGATGCCTCAGCACCCGAATTTAGATGAGATGACTGCATCGTCTAGATGGTAAGAGTAAATGGTAGTTGCAGACGAATGACCCCAGGAACCCAATTCTCTTGTGGCCAGTCAACAAAAACACTACTGCCGTTGAATACGGACTGCGGTGGTGTTGGTGATCTGCAAGACGTATCTAAGCATAGGAGCTTACCCCGCCTTGCCCTATGAGCGAATGAGGCAAGCAATGCGAGACCGACAAAGCCGACAGCCGAAAACCAACCTACCTCAGAACTCAGCTTGTGTCGGCAGGGGATACATAAGAGCACCAGAGGTTTGCTTACTTTCCTTCTCGCCTCACGCCTCGATACCTACAGACATCAGAACAAAATGGCACCACACGCAGATTCAGACAAGGCTGGACTGGCTCCTAATGAGCCTGGACTCGATGAACCCTCTGCAGCAAACCAGGCGGGGAAGTTCCCCAAGTAAGAGCCTCATCCACATGTTCGATGGATTGTAATTTCTGACAACGAAACAGGCCACCGAAGTTTACCGACAAGTACGAAGAGCGTGAATACCTCAAGGGTCGTCTTGCCGCCGCATTCCGCATCTTTGGAAAGTATGGTTACGATGAGGGAGTTGCTGGTCATATCACTCTTCGTGATCCTGTAGACCCGGAGACTTTTTGGGTCAATCCTTTTGGGTAAGTGAGGATTGAATGAATCTTATATCGATATCTTGCTGATGTTTGAGGTCCATAGTGTTGCATTCTCGCTGATCAACAAGTCTGACCTTATCCATGTCAATGAGGAGGGCGAGATCATTGGCGGTGGCGAGACCAGATTGCTCAACACGGCAGCATTCATGATCCACAGCGCCATCCACAAAGCGAGACCTGATGTTATGGCTGCAGCACACAGCCACAGTATCTATGGCAGAGCATTCTGTACACTAGGCAGAAAGCTGGACACCATCACACAAGACTCCTGCTCATTCCACAACGACCATGTCCTCTATGAATCCTTCAACGGTATTGTTCTTGCCGCCGAAGAAGGACAGAACATCGCCAAAGCCCTTGGCAACAAGAAGGCTGCATTGCTCCAAAACCATGGTCTCTTGACTGTTGGCAAGACAGTGGAAGAGACTGTCTTCTGGTTTGTATCTCTTGACAAGTGCTGTCAGACGCAACTGCTAGCAGACGCAGCAGCAGGAGGTCGTGGAAGCGAGACCAAGAAAATTGACGAAGAGGATGCAGTGTACACGTACAAGGCGATTGGGTCGCCAGTGGCAGGATATTTCAGCGCCAAGCCATTGTTTGATGTGATTCACAAGGAGACAGGAGGTGACTACCTCCAGTGATGGGGCAGAGGATGATGTTCATGTACGCATCAGGCAGTTAAGAATAATTCAAAGTGTCAAATTTCGGATGCTCGAAATCAGCCGGCATGCACATGAATAGTCGGGCGACTTTTGGTATCAGCCGAAGCTGTTGCCGGAACATTTGTAGCCCGGAGGAATGCTGAAACTAATCAACGAAGTTTGTAGTGGTGAGACAAGGTAGAGCAGTTCAGCGTGTACTAGGGCGTCGTTTCAATGTTAGCGATGCTTCTCCAATGATTGGTGCTTCGTTGAGAGGCATTTAAGAGACAGAAGCAGGAAAAAGGAGGGCGGAGCGGTCAATAAACGCAGATCCATAGCCTCAAGGAGAGCTGACAGCATGGCGAGGCTAGCTTTGTATTGGCTGTCAGATGTCGCGGCTCGCAAGCACGAACTTGTACAGTCCGTTGCGGCAGGCAGTGGCTATTGCTCAATGGTTTGTCAATTGTTGGTGGCTGGTTGCTCAGCAGGTTGCAGGCGGAAATTGTCGACAACGGAGATTCGGAGCTAAGCACCTGCAAAGCACGCGATTGACGTTTGGGCTAAAGGTGGGGTCGAGGAAGCATCCAGTAGATTTGCTTGGCTTGCGGCGGCGGGCTGTGTGGGCTGGCGCCAGGTGGTGGGCAGCCGTCGGGATGGGTCCGATGGGAGATGATTCGGTTGTGCCAGCTGCCGATTGATTGTCAAGAAGGGAAAGTCTTTTGCCTTGGGGGATATTTTGTGTTTCGTGTCTTGCTGGACCTGTACATACCCATTCGATTGTTTGATTCAGTCTTTGTTGTTCGACGTTGTGCAGAGTAGAGTCGACGGACTCGACGACATCATCGTGCCAGCTTGGATAAAAAGCAGTGGCAGCATTGTAGCTGCGAGGCGCTTGCCAGACCCTCGTCCCTCGGTCGTAGTGGAGAGCAACTTAACCTTGGAAGCTATAACTTTTAGACATCACCCGACTGCTCCTACTTCGCAATGACCAAGGCTCCCGCAGTCGTGATAGTGGTCAGGTAGGCCCGATATCCTCGACATCTTCCCACATGTTTCAGGCCTGTGCCTAAGCCGTGGCGGATGGCTGACTGCTGTCAAACAGACATGGTGCTCGACTCGACGCCGCCGACAAATCATGGCATCTAACATCGCCCACACCTTATGATCCTCCACTCACCTACGGTGGTTGGATTCAATCAAGAGCACTCGGCCTGCGCATTGCCAGTCTCTTACACGAACGCGAAAAGAGCAAGCCGTCGTCAGGCACCTCATCACCTGCTGGACCACCCACAGATGCCGGCCTGGGCATCAACGACTCTCCTCTCTTAGAAGCAAACAACGCAAAAACAAGATCGACGTCCACACCGCGAGCCCAACGCAGAAAACATAAGGTCGTCATTCATTCCTCGCCATTCCAGCGTTGCGTCCAGACGGGCATCGGCATCAGCGCTGGCTTGTCACAGTTCCAAGGCTTGCCGGCCGCCGCGCGAAAGAGCAGCGATGCGCGCATCAAAACACTTAGCCAGCTTCGTGGCTCTCCCAGTCTGAGACCCAGGGATGCCTCTGCTTCTCCCCAATTACAGCCTGTACCCGAGCATCATGAAGAGTCGCGCGAATATCCACGCAGCACGCCGAGGGAGCAGAAGGACCCCATACCACAGAGTCGCACCACTCTCAGAGTGGATGCATTCCTGGGCGAGTGGCTATCCCCAGACTATTTCGAAATGATTACGCCGCCTCCCGAGAGCACCTTGATGGTCACAGGTGCAAAGGCCGAGCTCCTTCGCCCAGCAGACAAGATTGAGACCTACACACCATCCTCCCCAGTCATGTCAGGGGGCAACCTCTGGGGGACGCCTCCACCTGCCCGTCAGCATTCACACTCAATCAGCAACGTCCCGTCCCCTCCATCACAAGAAACCAACGGTCCACTGGAAAACTGGCGCGTCTTCTCGCGCGACGTCCCTACAAGAGACCGCGGAAACAGCCTCGGTGCCAGCAAGGCTCCTGAAAACTTCAGACCTACCGACTCCTCTCTCGTGTCTCACAAGCACGACAACTCGCCTGGTTACACACCACCTACCCCAACCTATGCTATTTCTCCTGGCGATCCTATTCCTCGCGGCTATGTTGCCCATGCTCGTGACCAATGTGTCAAGGTCGATTACAAGTGGGACAGCATGCGCGAGCCACAACGTTGGGGTGACGGTGGTCGTTTCGGGGAAGAATGTAGCCAAATGCACAAGCGGTTCCGTCATGGCTTGTCAAGTATGATTGACTGGTATGATACAACCCAGTCAGAGTCAAAACAGCCCGCCCACGACAGCCATGAAGCTGCACCCGCAGCGATTGACGACGATGATGAAGATCTTGTTGTGGTTTTAGTCACCCATGGAGCCGGTTGCAATGCTTTGATCGGCGCCCTCACCAACCAGCCTGTGTTACTCGATGTCGGCATGGCCTCGCTCACCATGGCCATACGCAAGGATGACGCATCTGCCTCGTCGTCTACTAGCGAGCATATTTCACCCGTTGTTTCACCAGCTTATGGCAATTCGCCAGCTCTTAGCCCTGCTGATGCTGCTCCCCGTCCTCTACCGCGTCGGCAGAGCTCTATGGATTCCGGTCTATCATCTCATTATGACATGAAGATTGTTGCATCTTCTGAGCATCTGCGTCCTGGCGTTGATCCTACCAAAGCGCCTGCACCTGCGACGGCTTCTCCCAATTTGTCTGCTTCGCAGACCGTGCCTCAATCACGGAGCCGCCGTTTTGGTTCTGCAAGTTCACATGCTTCAGCAGGCGCTCCTGTGGATTCCAATTGGAATCTGCCCGAGCCACGAGCAAGAATCAACAGTTCGCTTGGCAGCATGCGCCGTCCATCACGCCCAGTCATTACTCCTGTAGTGACCAGTCCTGCTGTTCCATCAGCGGTGAGGAATGACTCGCCAACCGGTCTCTGGAATCCCACCAGTGCCCAAGACAGCGATTCGCCCAAGTTCCTCAACACCCTGGCCCGTTCAAACTCATTGGCAGCACGTTTGTCAACTCCCAAGGCGCCGACTCGAGAACGTTCAGTCTCACCAAGGGCCGAAAGAACCGAAGACGAAGAGATTGCTATCAAGGAAGAGGCAAAGTCAAGCGTTTCTGCACTACCCACGGTTGACGACACTCCACCGCCAAAGCTGGCTAGATCTCTCAGCCAGAAAGGTCTCTGGGGTAGTGCTCCAAAGGGCGCTTTCCCTCGCGAAGCAGGAACTCCGAAGAGACGTTGGACTCTGGTGCAGGACAGCCAATGAGAAAATGCTCCTATTTTTTCACGAACTTATGCATTGCGTATTAGTACATAGAAGCGATGATATCCATGACAAAGGATGCATTTGGACATGTGTGTGGTGTTGATAGATGGCAAACAGGCAATTAACGGTCTGCAAATGATTACAAACGATCTCATCTCTTGGATTTATGTCCAATATCCGCAAAGAAAAAGCGATTCTGAATATAGACCTCTCCAGTGCTACAATGGTACTTACTGATTGTCAGCCTCGTCGCATATCACGTTCAATGGATGTTAGACAGAGTAATCAAGAACCTTCGCTATTGTGCTTGTGCAAGAATAGGTAGATAGTCGGGGACAGGGTCATACTTTTAGCAAGATAAGGTTCTCTTTGTGCTGACGGTAGCCGCAACTCATTCGTATTGTTCGTCCAGGGTCAAGATCTTGGTTCAGTCATGGTGGTGTCTTGAGCAGATCTTGTATGTGGTCACTCATTGAGCGAGATGCGCTCCTGTAAACCGCCATGAGATGTGAATGAAAGTCCCTGTAGGATCAAAGCCGGGTGACGAAACAATCATGACAGTAGGTGGTTCGGGCAGTTGCCACGACTAACTAGTAAGAGTCTAGCCTTCCTACAACGTTCGAGATCTCGGAATCGCCGTTGCCGATTTAACAAAAGGCTGTTTCCCTCTCTTGTGTCGCGCGGATGCATTTCTAGATCCGATCTCACTCGTGAGCAAGAGGTGGACCTGCACGCAATTCACCAAGATACTGTCGCTTGACCGAGCAACAGAAAGACTACAATGCACTGAGCAGAGAAGTTACAGCCAACACAAGCAGCGCGCATTATGTCATCCGAGCCATCGCTCGGTGAGCTGCCACCTGAGCTCGACCTTCTTATCCAACTCGCCGTCGACGACAACCGCCCGACCATCATCTTGAACTCGTCAGGATCGCATGCAACTTGTGTCTTCAAGAATCTCGCTTTCCAGCATGCGCTCGAGCATGTTTCTTCGGATGTGTTGGAAGACTGGATCTTTGCTGAATCGAGTACCACCTGCGAAGCAAAGGCTACTCCGGCCACGAACTTTGCACAAAGGGAGTGGATGAAGAAAAAGCTTGGAGAATCATACATGATCATATACTGCAAGCACGTCTTCGTGTCCCCTCCTGCTGAACCCGAGGATAATGGCTCTCTGGACAGTATGCTCCATGATTGGATAAGATTCCCGGACCAAGTCCCTCTCAACCCTTGGATACGCTACTTACTAGACTACGATTGGAGCAAAACCGCCATAGCTGCTATCCATGGTCCACGTCTCGATCAATGGCCGATACAGCTACGCGAGCTACTAATCAGTTTCATGCATTGTCCGCGACCAAGGATCATATATTGGGGACCAGATCTGATACAGTTCTACAATGAATCCGCCTCGAAGCTATTTGGTACTGGACATCCTGCCACGCTAGGCAACAAGCAAGCCGATATTTGGGGCCAGGAACTTTACGACAACACCACAGAGCTGATTCGAAGGAGCTGGGAAGAAGGCCAATCTGTTTACAACAAGGAAATAATGATTCCACATGAGCGCGATGGTGTACCCGAAGAGTCATATTTTGATTGGTTCTTACTTCCCTTCGCTGGTTCAGACGGCCGCTGGATTGCCTCGGTGAATTGCTTCAACGAAGTAACATCTGCGGTCCTTCGAAGAAACAGAGAAGATGTTACCTTCAAGTTTCTTCAGGAGAACACCCACGCTACCGACCTCTCTAGCCTCTGGCTCGAATTCTTGGGAATTATGGACGAGATTGCTGACGACATAGCCTATACGCTTCTGTACACAGCGAGGGAAGAAGCTGCTGGGTCCGATGAACAAAAGCAGTACAGTCTCTTTGGCTCATCTGGCTTGACCTCACAAAAGGCCTTCGAAGACCCATCTCACAAACTGATCGAGGTGCTGAGCCAAACAGAAGTTGGCGAGAATGTCATCGCCTTGACGAACAACGACTTCCTGCCAGAGCTTGGTGTCGACATACCTGGCTACGGCCCAGTCACCTCAGCGTTCGTCTTTACTGTGGTCGACGTGAAAGGCTCGGCTCAAGGCTCGGTAGTCGTGGGTATAAATCCTCGGAGACCTGTAGATGACAACCTGAAGAGCTTTATATACTCGCTGAGCGAGATGCTTTCTAAAGCAGTAATCATACTGCAATCTCCTGCCGATCAACGCACATTGCTGCAGGCGGACGGCGGTCTCGGTCATCGTCTCCAATTAGAAAAACTTGCCAGGGAGCTGAGTCTTGCGACTCTGAAGAACGAGAAGAATCAGGAGACATTCAGTCGCATGGCAGAAAACGCACCGATCGGCATGTTCATCTATCGAGGCAATGGCGACCCGATATACATGAACGATACTTTCCTCAAACTGCTAGGTGAAACGAGAGAGGACTTTATAGAAAAGTCCAAGTCTGGATATGCTTGGCGCGACTGTATCCATCCTGATGACGAAGCATTCAGCAGCGAATGCTGGAAAGCGGCTGCAGAGTCATACGAAGTTCAGGTTTTCCAGTTTCGTGTCAAAGCAGGCACTGAGTCTTCGCCAACTCGTGCACGTTGGCTTGAAGTCGTTTGCTTTCCGCAACGTGATGAGAATGGTGTCCTTGTGACGCTCCAAGGCTATTTGACAGATATCACGAACAAAAAGCTGACAGAAGCTCTCACAACTGAGAGGATGAATGCAGCCATTGACACCAAAAGAAAGGCACAAAATTTCATAGACATGATTTCGGTGAGTCGTTCAAGATTGGTCAAACCATGTTCTCCCTGAGACTGACAATCGAAGCACGAGATGCGAAATCCATTAAGCAGCATCATACAACTGACAGAGTCTGTCACTTCCATACCAGCGGAAACTTTGCCTCCAGAGGTGTTTGATACGGTGACCGATGCAGCCCACACGATTAGTATTTGCGCTCTACATATGAAGGTATTGCCCTCAAGACTGAATTATATGTAATCATGGCTCACGCAGCTTTCAGGTCATAATCGACGAGGTACTCGACTTTTCCAAATTGGACTCTAATCTTTTAGTGCTGGCTCCGGAGAGGACAAGACCTCGAGATATCATCGACAAAGCACTGAAGATGTTTGAAGCTGAGCTGAAAAACTCCGATATCACGACCGAGGTCGACGAATTGCCAAGTGATTTCTCTGTGGATGATGTGCTCTGTGACCCTAGCAGGTTGTTACAGATCATAATCAACCTGATCACGAATGCCTTAAAGTTCACGAGAGACTCGGATGTTCGTCGTATCACTTTGGCCTATGGAATGTTCTCAGCGCCACCCTCAGCTCAAGACTGCGGAGTCGAGTTCATCAAACCACGCAAGAAGGATTTTGATGAAACCGAAACCGTCTCAGCGATGCTTTCTGCTCATGATCTGGATGATGATGCCGATAACGTCTACTTGATGTTCAGTGTAACGGACACTGGCTGTGGTCTTACTTCAGAAGAGTCGCAACTCCTGTTCCAACGCTTTGCTCAAGGTAAGTCCATTGAATTTGGCATAATGTAGACACAAGTCTAACGGCTTCCAAAGCCCCGAAAACATATAAACAGTACGGTGGCTCTGGTTTGGGCCTGTTCATAAGTCGCGAGCTCGTAGAACTTCAAAAGGGTCAGATTGGCTTGCACAGTGAACCTTCAGTCGGCAGCCGATTCGCCTTCTATATTCAGGCCAAGCACGCCGCTCGGATGAGTCGTGCGGGATCCGTGGCTTCTGTCGAGTCTACAATCAGCGTTAAGAATTTGCCACATTCTGTGGGTGGATCTTTCGATGTGGTCAAGGTCCTCGAGAAGATCGATATGGTACCACCAGCAAAAACACTGGTGAAGGACATGCATGTTCTGCGTAAGTTTGTCCAGGCCTGTTTCGTTGGGAGCAATATCTAACAGATTCCAGTCGTCGAAGACAACTTGATAAACTCAAAAGTCATGGCAAAGCAGCTGCGCAAACTAGGCTGCGAAGTCGACGTAGCCGAAAACGGCCTCGAAGCTCTCAATCATCTAGCCAAGACCACATACCTGTCGAGCACAAAGGAAGCTACACCGCTGAGTTTGATCTTGCTTGACGTCGAAATGCCTATCATGGACGGTCTGACCTGTATACGCCGCATCCGCGCCCTCGAACAGTCTGGAGAGATATCTCGCCATGTTCCGGTCATTGCAATCACCGCAAATGCTCGCAATGAGCAGATTGCTGCTGCGATCGAGGCTGGAATGGATTCGGTGGTCACGAAACCGTTTACCATAAAGGATCTTGTGCCGCAGATGGAGGCTTTGGTCGACTTGTGGTCGGGATACGGATGAAGGCCTTTGCGGTTGACATAGCCAATTCGTCACTAGGACTACAGCCATTAATAGGCTTCGCTTCGAGTTCAGCCAGCCTTCTCGATGTATTTCGACTCATCGAGAGGTCAATGAGGCGGCCGGCGTTCAGCTTTGGCAATATTAGGTGCAAGGCTGACCAGCCGGGTTCATGCATGCACGCCAACGCCCCTCAAAAAGTCGACTTGAGGATTTCGCAAGGATTGGTTCGAGACAGCAGCACACCCCAATATCAATCTCCGATCGTAACATATATACAGGGAATGTTGGATAGCGCGCACATCCATGCGTCTGTATATACAAAGGATTGCAGCAGATCGCAGGTGTTGCCAAGCTTGAAACAAGCAGTCCGCAAGCCTCGCGATATCCACCGGACGTAGACACACCCTGTGATGCAGTGCTTGTAGGCGTGCATGCTTACTCTCATGCGCGCCTTGTTGTACCCAAGCATACGGCTGAAGGATGCTGAGGACCACCGCAGATCAGAATCCAAGAGACTTTAGACTCACATAAGTAGTCAGATCCTGTCGTTAGATGTAAAACACGACTTAGCAACACAATCATGCTTTCTCACATTTTGTTGTTTGCCTTTGTCATGAGAGCGGCTTTCGCGCTGCAAGTTCCTAGACAAGAGAATACCTCATACACAAACTCTTCGACATCTGAAAATGCAACGACTTCTGCAGCCCTTGGTCCAGTCTGCTGTGAAGTCTACGCCCCAGGAGTTGGATTGAGCTATTATTATGCTGGGCACAATCTTTCGGTTGTCGATGGATACTTGATCACCGAATACTTGCAGTACAACAGTGAGTGTCCACAGCATACAACCACAGAAGAAGTAAACAGTCGAGCCATGTCTAGTGCAGAGACACGCATTGTATCATATAGCCAGAAAATCGTCATGCCTCCTCGACGGTTCCGAGTTGCCTCCAAGTTTGTGATTATGCTGATTATTCTTCTACATCAGACACCATTATGCCAACCGCCACGATTACCGCACCTCCCACTTCAACGTTGTATGCCGCAATGTACCAGGCTGGTATAGACAATACCCCCATAATCCCGGGTGTCCCAACAGACCTCAATGGTCCACCCTATGGCAATGCATATGATATAACTTACGTAGAGTCAATAGGGCCGAACTCTACCACGTCGTGAGTGCTACACAGGTCTCATACCGAATGAATATTTCAATAACAATTCCATCAGAGCGCCTCCAGCGATATACTTCAGAGACGCTTTCGTGTTTCCTGGTCATATCAACAGTGCCGGAATCTGTATGGGTACTAACACACTTGACAAGCGTCAAACATACGTCGTCTCCTCGTTAGCCCAGTCCTGGTTCTCAATTGCTGCCTCAATACCATTTGAACCAGTAAGCCTATACTTATCAAAAGGCGTCGATTATGACCAAGTAGGTGTCGGTTACGTCAGTACTGTGTCGACTCAGACGAGCACATGGAACCAAAGGGTCATTTTGACGGATATAGGTGACTCGATGTGGGTGTGGATGACGAGAGACCCCCATATCCTATCCTGGGTCCCATACATCAAAAGTTGCTCACCGATATCTGCTGCTGGTGCTCCCGAGGTTCATATTCCTGTCTCATACTTGACGGTTTCGTCTGCGGTCACCAGAACGACAAATGCGATTTACTTCAACGCAGCAGCTACTACATCGGCTATACCTGCCAGCAAGACAGCTCAGATTGTAATCAGCACAAAGGCGCCAACTTCCGACGTGCCATCTCCTACCACAGGAGAAGTGTCTGCTGAGACGGCTTCGGGCGTGCCTGCACAGCCGGCTGAGAGTCAAAAGGCAGGTGCGTCTTCGGCGGTATCCTCGGCTGGTTCAGAAAATCAACCTACTACTCAATCTACCACGGGACTAGGAGAAGGACGGTCTGACCAGCTAGCACCTTCCAACACAGAAGGAGCGCCGTCCGATGAACCTTCTCAACAACCCGCTCATCCGGCCGTCACCCAAGACGCAGTTACGCCCTCGACGGCTTCTGCAGAAGAACCTTCCAACAATCCTACCCGGCCTGTTACTAGTCAAGGAGCACCTTTTGTGGCGGTTTCTCCTGAGCCGAGTATTCAACCTGACCAGACCACTGCCGTTCAGGTGGGCGGTCAAGTGGGTTCTCCTATAGCGAACTCGAATACCAGACTCGTCCAGTCAAGCCAACAGGCTGTAGTCATCATTGGTGATGTTACCGCAACGGTGCTTTCGTCACCCGGTCTTCCTGCTGAGATCACGACACCAAGCACAGGAGGGCATATCGTCGACATTCCTACAAATACTCAATCAGCACAGACACCTGGTGCTGTAGTGGGAGACTCCTCACAGCCAACTTCGGGCACCAGCGCATATGCCATAGGGGGTCAAACACTTCAGCCTGGAGGCCCGGCTGTCGAAGTCTCTGGAACAACATACTCTATACAAGAGTCGGGTGGTGTTGTTGTCAACGGCAACACAATACCCATCTCAACAGTGGTGCCTCAGACATCGCTACCGCCTGCGCCTGTCGTGATTGGTGACCTCACGGCCACACCTGTAGCATCCGACACATACGTTATAGCAGGTCAGACTCTCAATCGTGGAGGATCTGCCGTTGAGATATCGGGGACTACATACTCTCTGCCCCCATCTGCAAGCAATGCTGTCATCAATGGACAAGCAGCCCCCATCTCTACCATACAAGCCTCGCCGGAGCCACCAGAAACTGTAGTCATTGGCGGTGTCACAGCAAAGCCAGAGTCCTCGGGCGCATACTACCTAGTTGCAGACCAGACCATCAGTCCAGGAGGTCCGGCAATCGAAGTCTCCGGTGTAACTTATTCCTTACCAACATCTGGAGCCAACATCATGATCAATGGAGCTACTTCCATCATGGGACAGTCAGACATCACAACAGTTTCTGCTGTGGTGTTTGGTAGTGCAACAGCGGTACCGCTGCTTGCTGGTGGATATGTCGTGGGAAGTCAAGTCATCAGTCCTGGTGGTTCGGCAGTGGACATCTCAGGGACCGTGTATTCCCTGCCAACTTCTGGAAGCTCGGTGATCGTGGACGGGAAAACAACTGCGATACAAGTGATCACTTCTGACAACGCAGTGCTCACACTTGGATCGCAGGCCTACACTGCATTCGCTGCAACTGCGACGCCGTTAGTTGTCGCTTCGCAAACATTGATACCAGGCAGCAGTGATATCACAGTAGGGGGTACAACTCTTAGCCTGCCTCCAGATGCCACAGGCAGCATTGTCGTTAATGGCCAAACGACTTCCTTGGCCACGGGAGCTTCTGGTGGCCTCGGACTTTCCTCCGACTTCATGGAATTGTCATTCACACCACTCAGTTCTGGCAGCATAATTGCGTCGCAGACATTGTACCCAGGCGGATCGGCCATCGTTGTTCAAGGCGAGACTCTGAGTATCCCTGCAGATGGAACCGCAGTAGTAATTCAGTCGAGAACGACCGCGACAACGAAAGGGCTTGGCGGGTATGTTTGGCAGGGTATTGCATCTACGACCTCGAGCTCGGCTTCCATTTCAACGTCTAGTGTTGATGCCAGTTCGACTACAGCAATGTCAACGGGGTCTTCGACTCGTGCTGTTGTCGAGTCTTCGCAGGCGGCAGTTCCGACCGAGAGTGGGAGCACGTCGTCAGCCCACACTAGTACTTCTGATGCAAGCGGTCAGCAATCTGCATCAAGCATAAAGCCTGCTACAATGGCTCTAGTGATCTGTATGCTTGCTATTGTTTTGTGGTAGTCGGCATAATGTGCAGAAATGATATTATAATGGTGGAAGTACACAATGCCAAATCTTCACAACACACAACACTTGCGTGAATATATGGATCTCACGGAGTATGCCAATGAAAGAGAGCTCTGCTGCTGTCTCCCTTTAACCAGCAAAGAGATGCTAAAAGGTTAAGACTTTGAAGCACAAAATAAGCTCCAGGCCGAACCGCAATCTGGGAGTGTGGGTCTGGGGAAATCGCAACCACATGCTTCATATCTTCGTCATTCTTTCTTCATCTGACCGATTCTTACGCCTTGAAACACGGCATCTTCCAACGTCCATCTGATAATGCAGCTCCCGTAGCACGATTCAGCGGAATCATCTCCGCCATTCTATCTTGCTAGAGATATCGTAGTCATTGACGCTATGGAATTTCTTCAATGCTATTCCAAATACTATATCACCAGCACGGCATTGCAAACATTGAAATCGCTATATTCCTAAGCTGGAGGAAGGCTCACCCAATCTATGGGTCTCGGACTGAAGTTGTTGCATGTGTGAATGAATTGAACTTCAGAAGAACGAATTGCGTGCCTTGTGTACGTTATCAATGCAACCTGAGACCCTGCTAGCGGCCAACAAATCAACGGTGAGACAACTGTTACACGGAGCGGTATCTTAGGGCATATCCCACATGGAAGGAGCAAAGAGTCGAGGATGCAATCCGTTGTGTCGTTGATTACAGAAGCTCTGACGTGACTGTGACTCGCTGGACGCACCTGCCATCTGCCACCTGCCTGCTGTTCGGAGAAACACTCCAGCTCCTCGACAGAGAAGCATGAGCCACTGACGATCTATTTCCATCAGACCTGAACCCGTCCTGTACTCGACTATAATACTAAGCTCATTGCCTGCGGGTCCTTCATCTGCTATCATCATTCCTACAACACACCTGAACACACACACTCCTGCAAACATGAGCTGGCTAGAGAAACGCAACGACGCCATTCAGGTGAACCCAAACACCCAGAACAACAAGCATGTCGACATTGCCATCACCGTACGCGGCTCTGACTTCTACTTTGCCATCTGCGCCGTCATGGGCTTTGTCGCTTTGGGCACGATCGCTGCTTCTGCCATGAAACCTCGCACAGACCGTATCTTCTTCTACATCACCGCTGCCATCAACCTGACTGCCTGTATCGCCTACTTCACTATGGGCTCTAACCTTGGCTGGACACCCATTGATGTCGAGTTCCCGAGAACCTGGTCCAAGGTTGCTGGTGTCAACCGTGAGATCTTCTACGCTCGCTATGTTGACTGGTAAGCTCTTCATACTCATACATACGGAGCATAGCGAACTGACATAAACTTAGGTTCGTCACCACACCGCTGCTTCTGATGGACCTTCTCCTTACTGCTGGTCTGCCTTGGCCTACCATCCTCTACACAATCTTCCTTGACGAGGTCATGATCGTCACTGGTCTCATTGGCGCTCTTGTCAAGAGTCGTTACAAGTGGGGTAAGTTGTTGCTCAGAACTTTATTTGCCATTCACATACTGACTTCGGGTGCAGGCTTCTGGACCTTCGGTACCGTCGCCATGTTCGCCATCTTCTGGAACCTTGCAGTCGAAGGTCGCAAGCATGCCAAACACCTCGGCTCAGACGTTTACCGTTGCTACCTCATGTGCGGAGTCCTTACTCTCTTCGTCTGGCTCTGCTACCCCATCTGTTGGGGCGTGTCCGAGGGCGGCAATGTTATTCCTCCTGATTCAGAGGCTGTCTTCTACGGAGTTTTGGATTTCTTGGCCAAGCCTTGCTTTTCCATTGCACTGATTGCTGGCCATTGGAACATCAACCCTGGTCGTATGGGCCTGAAGCTGAGAGACTACGACGAAGAGCCGGCCTACTTTGGACCTAAGAACGGAGCTGAGGCTGCTAAGGAACGCGGTCGCACTGATAATGCCGTTGATGGTGTCGCCTAAATGGGAGGGTTATCTAATGCGAGCTTACTACCAACGCGAGCATGTTTCGACGGACCACAAGAATACTACTGCCCCCAGAAACAGGAAGAGCAGAGCAAGGATGCATATTGGGAGGTAACAGGAGGGGAATGACGACGTTGACGATTGCGCACTAACAAGCAACAGATAATCTTGCTTTAATGGACTTTAATAGATTGTTTATCATTATTTATCTCGATGCCACGTATTATCCTTTGATGTGAAGTTGTAGGACATCGATACTGCTGTCTTCATGCTTGGCTTGCAAGTTGACGTCCTCCTCTAGTAAGCCAGAACTGAGTCTACAAAAGACATGGAGAGAATATCGCTTTGCCAACCACTAAGTAGACACATGATCGTCTTCTATCCACTCTTCTATCCCTCTTGCATGGTTGTACAAAGTAGAGGCGAATTCACCAATCAATGGTGGTGAGGTTCAGTGCAATGACGTATCCGTCAAAATAGAAAATATACTTTTTGGTCATCCAGCACTTTTTGCTTTGGGTTGTGATCAACACCATGCCTCGGTATTTGCGGAAGAGCATCATGCAGAAATTGTAAGAACTGAGCCAAGAAGCAAGGAGTCGCATGGTTTCTTTCCCTTTCAATTTTCTTCTTCGCGACCAGAAAACGCATCTGGTTGGATGATATGCAAGCAAAGACTTGCATGAAGCTACACCGATCGCCGGTCGAAGATTATTGGTGAATTACGCGCTCGCAAAGGTGGCATTGAAAAAACAGACTCTACGGACACTCTTTCGGAAAGACAACGACATCGACGACAGCAAGCCATGACATCCGCCAGGAGAAGTAGTGGGGAGCAACCGATTGTGTCCCCAACACATAAGATTCCGATAGGTCGCGGAGGCGCGGGAAATATGAGTATGTGTCTTGCATTTTGATCGTTCGCAGTCGACTTCCTGAATGCCATGATCTGGTTGGAATATAGACTAATCGAAGTTGTGGATCAACAGTCGCGCCAGAAGAGATCAAAGAAGAGTTGGAGAAGGCTTCGAGCAATGAAGAGTATGACGGTATGTCCTCATTTCCTCCTTTGACTTCATACAACCATACTCTTTTGCAAGGCTTGCTTGAAGCATATCTCTTCCGCAGTGGTAGGGACATTCGTCTAACAGACAATTTTCTAGCTCTGGCAGAACACAATCGCCGCAGATCAAGCAGTAATTGGTCACTGCATTCAAGCAATAATGGCGAGACGTCAAAGACAGATGCCATCAAAGACTTCTTTAGAAGAGGAAGTCGGAGCAAGCGGAAGAGTCTGAATCAAGATGAGATTGAGGAAAGAAGGGAAATAGAAGATAAGGGAGCGGTTAAAGGATGAAGAGAGTGATGCAGAAATTGTATCAATGGAGCAATTGGATTTGACGTGTTCCTTTTAAGCATGATGCGAAAACTGCTGTTTTTCCTACCTTCTTGACTTACTGAACCATCTATTGTGAGCTTAAAGTGAAAGTGGGAATTATTGTGCTCATAAGCGTCTCGCGTATACTCGACTCGTCTTTTTGTCTGGAAAAATCCAAAGGAAGAAGCCTTTTCGCGTTGACCAGAAAGCAGTCGTCTTCGCGCCAAGTGAGAGCGTTGGCGTGGCCAGAGCATGATCCACAAAGATGCTGACTATTCCTTCCGCACAATGTCTCGTTACTCATGTTTTCTAATGACCACCATCGTATAACTGTGTGGCTTTCTATGTAAGAGGCGCCCGAATCTATCGCCGCGCTTGCTCCGATTCCTGTCGCGGCAGTCATGCCGTTGGCCGCGCTTCCCTACCACGAACCTGGAACTGTTACCATACTGATCCAGGCATCATTTCTGCTCACCCTCAATGGCATCAACTGGGTTCTCGATAATGCCATCTATTGTGGCCTTGTGGGTCAGATCCTGATTGGAGTGGCATGGGGCACACCAGGTGCGGACTGGTTGTCCCAGGAGGTACAAGATACAGTGATGCAACTAGGGTATCTTGGGTTGATACTTATAGTCTATGAAGGTGGGAAGGTTTGATATCTGGAGGATCTGCGTGAGGTCACTGACACTTCCTGAAGGTGGCTTGTCGACATCTTTCGCATCTTTGCGGTCTAATATCCATCTCTCCGGACTAGTGGCTCTTATAGGTATCACGTTGCCTATTGGTATGTCATTTGTCCTGATGGGACTGCTGGGAGCTACAACCGTCCAGGCTTTCGCTGCTGGAGCTGCACTGTGTTCCACTTCACTGGGAACGACATTTACCATTCTTAGCACTAGCGGTCTGGATAAGAGCAGACTGGGTGTTATTCTGTCTAGTGCTGCAATGCTGGATGATGTGGCGGGACTTGTCATGGTCCAAGTCATATCGAACCTTGGACGATCTTCCGACTCTTTTTCGGCTGTGACAGTGATTAGGCCTGTATTTGTGTCCATCGCATTTGCAGTTGTTGTGCCTGCTATTTGCTGGGCGATTGTGAAACCGATCACACAGCATCTGTTCTCAAGAACCGAAAGCAATGAGTCCAAGGACAAGGAGCACTCAAGACTTTCTAAGTGGGCTTGTACTCCAGTCGCAGCTTTTGCAGGTCACACCTTGGTTCTGTTGGGTCTTATCACTGGATCGAGCTATGCTGGCACATCAAACCTGTTGGCAGCTTACATCGCTGGAGCCGTCATCAACTGGTGGGATGCTCTTGTCAGCACGACACTACAAGAACAACACTCAAGTTCTACGACAGCAAAGAAGGGGCGCAAAGAGAAGATGCTTTCTCCTTCGACCGAAAGTCAAGTCATATCCTCGGGACTTTCATCCTCTGGTTTTTCGACTCCTACGAATAGGGAGACGGTCACCGGACGACCAATCTCACAGACGCATGAAAAACTGAAAGGCTCAGCGATATATGAACACATCTACGCACCAGCTGTAAACTCTATACTCAAGCCGTTCTTCTTCGTATGTATCATTTTCAACCATTATTCTGCATACTGACGAGCTGTCAGGCGTCAATTGGCTTCTCCATTCCCATCACTCAAATGTTCCGGGGCGCTATAGTGTGGCGAGGTATCGTCTATACCATCCTCATGATGCTGGGAAAGTTAGCTTGCGGTCTTGTGCTCGTTCGTTCCACAGGCACGCCAGACAAAGTCCAATTGCCCGAAGGTCGGCGAGCCACCGAGACGAGTGCATCCACTGAAGCACCAATTGGATCCAGAAGCGAACAGCAGCAGATGCATTCAGCCAATTCCAAACGGAAGAGACAAGCACCCCGCAAGCTGCCTAAACCACAATCACTATACCCATCTCTAATGCTAGGAAGTGCCATGGTAGCACGAGGCGAAATCGGGTTCCTGACCTCTTCATTGGCAGAAAGTAATGGCGTGTTTGGTAGTGCAGAAGGAGGTGGCAATTCAGATATTTACCTTGTAGCTACCTGGGCAATTCTGCTCTGCACAATCATTGGGCCTGTTAGTATCGGCGCAATGACAAACAGAGTCAGGAGACTTCAAAAGGTTAGAGGGATGAACACAACAAAACCTGATCCGCTCGGCGGGTGGGGAGTTGAGTGTTAGCAGATTGAGAGCTGCATCGTGTAAAGTTAGATGTCTTCCTCACACTGCTATGTCATATTTCTTACCTGCTTGTGGAAGCTCCGTTGGTTGTAAAAGAAGGTTAGGTGGTTGCTTATCACAACGGTGATAGAGCGTACAAATGGCGTTGGCTGTTGACATGGCGTCGAAAAAGTGAGCTGAACGGCTGACGAGCTCCATAGCTGTCGGCTTTGGTCAAGCCTCGGCAGAAAAATCTGGGAACAAACAAGAGCTGAACGATTTGTTCGGGGCTAGAGAGTTGCTAAAAGACAGACCAATAGCTTTTGTTGTTGAGGACTGCGACGTGCGGACTTAAGTGATGGTCGGCACGTATCTACATAGATCTACATAGATTGACGACTCATGAACAAGACTTAGTCGTGGTCTGTGGCCGACTGCCGCATCAGGTCGAGCTTCTGGATTCCTGTTGACCTGACCAATGCAATGTCTTGCTCCGTGTGTTCCGCGGTGTCTTCTGCCACATGTTCTCGTCGAGCTTAAGATCGCGCATCTTCGACCGATTCCAGTCGCGCACACTCCTTTGTGCATAATGTAGCGTGCCGCGCTGATCTCTGACGAGCAACGAAGCAGCCGTAGAATTGGGCTGTCTCAGAATGTCACTGGGTCTCTCGGTCTGATCTTCTCTTGTGTTGATGAGGCATGCATGTCTCTTCATCCTTTGATTTCAACAGGTTTGGCGTCCAAGTTTGCGCCCTCTTCTTCGGGGAAGCCCAAGATCTCGGCCACGGTATCTCTAATGAAGTTTTGCTCTTCTGGAGTGAAGCGGGTATCGGCGTCTTCGATCATGGCAGCAAGGTGGGCGCGTCTGTAGGGGCGTTGATTGGCGAGGATCAAGTACTCGGACTTTGTCAGATGCACTCTCGGACCCAGGGTTTGCATCAACTTGTTCAGGTATTGCGAGTCGTTGTCGTATCTGGGATTGTTCAAGAAAGGACGGTCCTTGTCGCTGAGATGTTCTTCGTGCTGACCATGTGTGAGCCCGAGGTGTCGAAAGTTGAGACTCGAACATGCAATACCTTCTGCAATGACTTCATGAAGTTGGCGGGCCGGTGTGTGTTTGGACGACCTTCTTCTTTTGCTTGGTCCTTGTCGGCTTTGATTTGAGCGCGCTTGTCGCGAATAAACTTGAGGACATCGTAGTCGTCGAGGACTTCGGTGCCGGCGTCCAGGATCTTGAAGAGTCAGCTTAGTTTTATTCACGGAAACTGAAAAGCGCACCTTCATGTTGGCTGGTTGCAAGAGATCCGATGCGATGTCAAGTTTGGGAAGGGTCGACTGGCCGGCGACAAATTCTGGAACCGCTTTCACATGCTAGATGGGAAGGAGCTCTCACCATCTTATCTGATCATCAGCAATCTCGATTCAGTTCACCGCCTTCGGGTCCGAGTGGAGAGAACGACAGCGGCCCCAAAAGGAGCGGGACGAAACCAAGATTTCGGCTCGTCATGGTGCATGGCGTTGCACGTTGCGCAGCAACGTCAACAGATGGTCCTGCTTCACCTAGCAACCAGCGCCAAAGACGCTCCCCATGTAAGCAAAGACCTCATTAGAAGGCCTCAGTCCCGTCTGCATTTCATTCCTGTATACTCCTCCTCTTCCAAATCTGTAGATATCATCTACCTGCAAGAACAAATCTCAATCTCGTTCGCCAAATAAACACCTCCAAACCATCCATCCACAAGGCCGTTAGGCCCCATATACCACTCCACCAAGCTTCGCTCTAGTGCGACGCGCCTGATCAGACTCTAAGACACTCTTCCGCCCGGCGGACGCGGCTTGCACTGCGTGAGGTATGCATTACTTGCTTCTTGCGACCAGTATAACATGGACATGTACCAACACAATGCCTTCACAGATCCGGACTACCGAGATATTAACTTATCCTCGACCACTTCGACAACTAACCCCATCCGGACTCAATCTTTCACCACCAAAATGCTGTCAACTCACAACCAGACCTCGAGCATCCAACGACGACGTCAACTACACAGAAGACAAAACTCGCTCGAGGTCCCGATGATCAACACACACATGTCTGCCTCGTCAAGACAACGTCCCGCTGGCCACCGCCGCGGCATGAGTATCGACCAGGGCATGACTCTCCTTTCACGACAGGAGGTAAGTATGCCAACTAACCAACAACGACCATCATCACAGCATTCCGTGCAAGAAACGCAGCAGCACAGACCATACCAGCCGGGACTATATCACATGGACCCTAACCAGCAGCACTTTTTCAGACCAGCCTTCATGGAACAGGACATTGCTTCTGCCGAGCAAGCAAAGCAAGCCATCCTGAACCTTGAACAACATATCCAGACTGTCTACCGCACATACGGGTATGTTCCTCAGACACCACTTTCTCAATCGCAACCTCAAATGCCCAACACTCCCCTCATTGTTGCCACACGGCCAACAACCCCTTGCTCCAACTACCAGCAGCCCATGTCTGGCCATCCTGAAGGACCTCTTCTAGACGTCTCGCCTATGCCAAACTCGGTTGCAGTCTCTCCCATGCACCCCGGAGTCTCGCCAATGCCAGTTCAATACGCCAATGTTCCTGTTGTCCAGGTTCAGGAGCCCTACCAAGACAACAGCTCCGTGTACGCAGAGTCTTTTGCTGGTGACTACTCATGTACACCCTCGTACACATCATCCATGGTCGATCCCAGCTCGCCCATGCGCTCTCCTATGGACGGCAAGTTCAACCCCATGCCTACTGTTTACGAAGATCTCTCGCCTGCTCCCAGCCATGCAACTTACGCTCACGACTCAATGATGCTTCCGAGTGAAGCTGCTTCCAACATGAGCTACTACACAGATTCCCCTCAGCGTTCCGCAGTCTCTCCTCGTGAGGCTATGCTGCAAACTCTCGACATTGACGCTAGCATCGAGGACACTGGCATCTCACCTCAGGAAGTCCAGCGCTACATTAGCCCCCAAGATCACTGCGATGGCAAGTGGACTTGTCTCTTCGATGGCTGCAACAAGAAGTTCGGCCGCAAGGAGAACATCCGCGCCCACGTCCAGACCCATCTTGGCGATCGCCAATTCAAGTGCAACCACTGCGGCAAGTGCTTCGTTAGACAACACGATCTGAAGCGTCACGCGAAGATTCACAGTGGTGACAAGCCTCACAAGTGCCCTTGCGGCAACGGCTTTGCCAGACAAGACGCTCTCACGCGCCACCGTCAGCGTGGTGTCTGTGACGGTGCCCTTCCAGGCTTTGAACGTTCTCAGGTCAGACGTGGTCGTCCTCGCAAGAACACCTACGATATGTCTGAGCGTCTCGAGAGAGCAGCCCATCAGAGGGAGATCAACGCACGCAGAAACTCCGAGTTCACTGCCTACGCAAGCTCGTCAGCCAGCGAAGCCAGCTATCCCAGCACACCTGCAGCCAATGTCAACGACGAATTCGATGCCGAAGACTTTGCCGGTTACCAACAACAAGAAAGCAAATATCCCGTTGCAGAGTTGTCCCACTACACACCTCCTACATCACCTTTCTCAACTGGCAACACATCGCCGAAGAAGGAGTTCATATACACCGCCGCCGACCTCAGCTCTCTACCCCAAGTAGAAATAAAGGTGGCAGCTTCATCTCCTCCTCAGCTCCCTCACAGTCCTCCACCAAGCTCTCAATGCCCGAGTCAACCTTTTGGCTCAAGCGAAAACACTTTCAGCTTCTCCTCTGTCGACTGCAAGCCCATCATCGTCGAAGAGAACGAATGCTTATCGCCCGCAGCAACATCTCCAAGCCACACCGTCGATGAGCAGGACAACTTCTCACCGAACGCGACTCATGCTGCCGAGAGCGCATTCATGGGCTCAGAAGACATGCTCGAGTTCAACCCTAGCATGTACGGCGGTCCTGGTGACTCGCTGTTCAATGCTAGCCTCGATGCATGGCTCGAAAGCCATTGAGGATATGAGATCCATGATGACGGACACGCAACTTGTCAATGACGCGAGACAACACACATACATGACTTTTAACGACTATAGCATTCGGATGGACATGACACCAAGGATATCATGTGCAAATCACAGGCATGGGGATTGAAGGAAAAGCGATGGAGTATGACTTTGAAGAGCGATTGAGAACAGAGGTTCACATGTATCTTTTTAGATGGAGTTTTCGGATGTTTTCATGATTATGGCACAAGCGAGCAACAGAGCAGGATTTCAATGCCTCCAACAGCAGCGGTGGACTTTTTTCGTTTCTCTTCTTTTACAGACAATCATCTGGTGTTTTTCAACACCCATGAATTTTACACTTTACCTGCCATATACTCTTGTCCACACAGACCTCACTCACCTTTTCACTCGTGATGTTGCAAAGGCCGTTGTTCTATATTGCTGCAACAGTCTACATAATCTCGACTGGTCACCGGTTTGTCAATTGCAGAATCACAAATCAAGTAATCCTGATCTGTGCTCTGGACCTGTCATGGCGAGAAGATCACCCGTGGTCAACGAAGTGGTCAGTGGTCACCAAGTCAACAAGAATCCCTCAAAGGGATCAAAACAACACGGGACATGGTTCTCCGTGCTCAACCTCCACACGGGTGGTATGTTTGCAGCACTGAGCTGGGGTAAAAGACAGGACAGGAATGCAAGGTGGTTGGAAATGCAGTGTCACGCGAAGAACCAGTGTTTGATCTGCATAGAAGCATCTGTACCTGCATGTTTCCATCCCTCTTCCATCTTGTGAGTCTTTTGAGCTCTCAACAAAAGAAGATGATGGTTTTTGTTGGTTGCACAAAGAAGTTTTGCATAATTAATCTCGGCAAGAGGGGATCAGAGTTGCTTTGCAAAATTGCTTCCGAAACTCCGAACCAACAAAAAAAACCCTCGCATCGCATCGTACCCGGGGGACCTCGAACTCGGCCGGCGCGACGAGCCTGCCCGCCCCATCGAGGGTCTGTTCTTGCTCTCTTCACCGCAAATGGCTTTTCTAAACGGCGATTAGGAAAACAGAGAATTTTCTTTGCCGAAGCCTAGACGGTGAGCAGAAAGACCGGTTATGGAAAGTTGGTTTGTGCGTAAAGGAGAGATGGAATAGGGAGCATAAACAACACAACGGGTTGTCGCGTGAGTGTGCAGTGCAGTGCATGAACCAAATGGATGCAAAACATCAAGCACCCCAGCAATGGGAGCTGTTTATCGATTGTGACTCTGGTTGCAGGATGCAGCCTTGATTGTGAAACGAACATGGTGGCCAAGGGACACCTGCGATAAGAAACGGATGCGTCTAAAACTTCCCTCTTGTCGCTATGGTTTCGTAGAGAAACGGTGGCTGTGAATAGAGATAGCTACTCGGAGCATTATTTGAGTGGAGGGACTACCTATTTCACAAGTCGAGGGTCGTTGTGTCTAACCGCCAATGCTATCTGTTTGCGATCAACGACGCTTGTGAGATGATTACTGGCGATCTTTGGATTTCAGGCATCAGCTTAATGAGAGCAGGATTATACGGATGGAATGCGGTAGGATTGGAGGAGCAAAGGATGCTTGCTGAGCCTTGGTGAGAGCGTCTGCACATGATGTTGGTTGATGCATGTATTGGCATGACGAGCGAGGCTTGGTAGCAGGGCTTGGGCAAAGTTCTGATGACGGGTAGGCCAGCATCCGAGAGCAGCCGGTCAGGGTAGGTACCTGTCTATCCTGAGTCTACTATGGGATATATACAGATTGTTCTATAGATATGGACAGAGTGAAATGGAACAGAGAAGTGTCTGTTGCAAATGTTGGGGCGGAAGGGTGCACGCGAGCATTGATGTTTGCGGTGGAATGACAGGGTGGGAATTGGAAATTAGGACGGAGACGGGATTCGGTCGCGCAGCGGTTGCGCCGCTTGCCGAGAGAGTCGAGCGCCAGAAGCCAAAGTCGATGGTTACTTCATAACTGGCCGAGCATCCTAGTGTAGTAGGCCTAAGCACACCTGGGTCGTGAGCCTGTGACTTTTCTCTCTCCGTCTCGACATTCGCATTGTTTCGCGACTCGACTCGACTCGACTGGTGCCCGGCTTCCGTTCTGTTCTGCTTTCTACTGTATTTACATCCAGTCGCGCATTCCTCATCTGTCTCCGTCTCCGCCTCCGTACTTTCCCAGGACTTTGCAGACATGAGCAGCAGCAAATACTTTGCCCTGGGGGGCGCCGACGATAGCGAGTCGACACAGCGCTTCTTCACGCGCAACAAGTTCCTTCCATCTCTACCCACCATCCTCCCACACCGCCTGCGTCGCAAGTTCCGCAGCACACGCTCAAAGATTCGAAGTAGACAAACGCCTTCGTCGTCCATCTCGGCCCTGCAGACCAGCTTCAACCCCAAGGACACATTACGGTCTCTCCGCCACCACCAATGGTCCGTCTACGATGCCCAATATATCTTCCTTGCCATTGTCGGCATCTTCGCCCTCTGCGTCATCCAATCGCCCGGTCCCATGGTCAAGACTGCCGTGGCCACGCTGTTGATGCTGTCGCTGCTGTTGCCCATCACTCGCCAATTCTTCCTGCCATTCTTGCCAATTGCCGCATGGCTCGTCTTCTTCTTCTCCTGCCAGTATGTGCCATCTTTTCCTAGACTCCATTGTTTCCCCTTTCGCCTCAGCCCATGCTAACGCTATCTCGCCAGATTCATCGACGGCAAATACAGACCTCCGATCTGGGTTCGCGTGCTGCCTGCCCTTGAAAACATCCTCTATGGTGCAAACTTGAGCAACATTCTGTCCGCCCACAAGGCCGTCGTTCTCGATGTCCTCGCCTGGTTGCCTTACGGCATCACCCATTTCGGTGCTCCCTTCGTCTGCTCTGGTCTCATGTTCCTCTTCGGTCCCCCTGGAACTACTCCCACTTTTGCAAGAGCATTTGGCTACATGAACTTGACTGGTGTCATGATCCAGCTGATTTTCCCCTGCTCACCTCCATGGTACGAGAACATGTACGGTCTTGCCCCCGCCAACTACTCCATGCAAGGATCTCCCGCCGGTCTTGCCGCAATCGACAAGCTTTTTGGCATCGATCTGTACACTTCCACTTTCACTGCCTCGCCCATGGTCTTTGGTGCTTTCCCCTCGCTACATTCTGGATGTGCCACAATTGAAGCCTTGTTCATGAGCCACACCTTCCCCAAGCTTCGTCCCTTGTTCATCATCTACACCGGCTGGCTTTGGTGGTCTACCATGTACCTTTCTCACCACTACGCTGTTGATCTTGTTGGTGGCAGCTTGCTTTCTGCTGGTGCCTACTACATTGCCAAGGGCAAGTTCCTGCCGAGATTGCAGCCTGGCAAGATGTTCCGCTGGGATTACGACTACGTCGAAGTCGGAGAGGCTAGAGAGGGTTATGCTTACGGTCTGACCGATCTGGCTGATGATGACTTCCACCCAGCCAACTTCGGCATGGATAGTGGTGATGAGTGGACCATTGGCTCTTCGTCCTCGGTAGCATCATCCAGCAGAAGCCCATCAGTTGGTGCAAGAAGCCCAGTCGACGAGTCTTGGGAGGGCGACACCCTGGCCTCAACATCAGACAACGAGTACTACCAACAAAAGCCGCAAGAAAAGTCATGAGTCGTTTAGCCAGCAACTTTGTTATGTCTGTTCGACTAGCAATTCTTACATGAAAGCTTGGCCTCAGCCTTTTGTATTACGACAACATCTACAGCACTATATGGCGCATGCAGTGCTTTCACTTCGATCTGGCCGAGCAAAAATTGAGAAACGGATAATTTGTACTCCAATCTCAGCTACCGGCATTTTCTGTACATTTTTTCCCACGGACACATTCTACTAGGAGTCTACTGGGAGTTTCGATACCCTTCGTCATTCGCTTCGACCTGTGTCTTTATTTCTTCATTCATCAATTTCACGGCTATGCATTCAGCGGGACTAGAAGGGGGAATGTACATGTACGAGAAGCCTGAGAGCCATGATGATGGTTCTAGGATTTAACGACCGAGGGTAATGATTCATTGGGAGGTACTATAGGCAGCTGCCAGGAATAAAACATGAAATTACAAGAATCAAAACAATGTTTAAAACTACAACCTGTCTCTTCTTTTCATCTCTCCACAGACATTCTACTTATGTCCCAGATCCGCTGCCTTCAATGCTTTTCTTCCTAACGTTCTATAGTGGTCGCCTATGTCGTCCACTCTATTCTTCCCCAAGCCATTGCAAAGCATGAGTGCCTGACTTGCAATCGCTCGTAGCTCTCGACTTGACTCTGCTATATCTGTATTCGTGACTTTGGCATGTTCACGAAACAGTCACAATTCTCGAAGCTATATCAAAGAGTCTGCAATCACAATAAAGATGCAGCTGTTCTAGTTGTCCATACACAAGCATACCTGCCCGTGTGCTAAGATCTGTATAATAAAGAGCATCTCTATATTACACAAAGGCATAGTTGTTACTAGAAGCAGGGGCCTGGCCAAAGAGAGCTGAAACGTCGATTCTCAGTGGACACCCATCCTCTTATCTAATAGTGTTATGCATTTGTATAGCTACGTGCGTTACAATCTTTTGCGTACGGGGAGGTAGTACTCTGATCATGGATTTGCTACTTTCAATGCTACTTTCTGTTGATATTCCTGTCATAGCCGTGTTTGTGTTGTTTACTCGCTTTTTCACTATCCCATTACACAGAGCTACCATGTCCTGGAGATAGTGACTATACTTGAAGCTATATCCCAAAGTTGGTACGTACTCACTCATTCTCTGCGAGAACTCAGAGGCAGAGAGCTTCGACTTTCTAGTAGTTGTCTTATGGTCAGTCTGCTTCCAGCATTTGTATGATCGCTGTCCGATACCGTTACATCCCATTATCTCTACGCGTCTGATCTTGTGATAGCAATTCTCACGTGGCCCTGCACGCGCCTCATGTAATCAGTCCACTAAGTCTGCTGCACCTCCTCGCCGCCAGGTCCAATCACTGGACGCTTTCATGCACCTTGGCTGGATTCGATCGCACAGACATAGCCGACACACATAATTTGCAGGTTTCCGCCGCGAGGTAGAGTGGCGGTCAGGAAAGTGTTTAGGTCTTGTCAGTGAGATTACCTCGAGGAGAAACCGGATAACAACATGCTTGCTCTCTCTGCAATGAGAACCGCATGTTTTTCATTTGTGATGGCTGTCCAGATTGTTGTTGGCCTCTGTCACGTTCTGTCAGTAGCGATACTGCCCCTTGCTTGACGTATCATTCGCCCTCCGCTGCAGCTAATGCTCCGACTGTTCTGTCAACAATGCAGTGGTCTCTGGTAAGTGCGTTCAAGCAATACAATCCTTACCATCAAGTGCATCATGGCAGACAAGAGTGCATTCTGAAGATAACACATTACTTTGAATACCAGATGTACTTGTAATCGCGCGCTTAGGCGCTTCGGACCGCAGTGCATATCGGACTTTTTACTTGCTGACACCATTTCGCCGTTTGTGTGTCGTACAAGGATAAGCAGCTAGAGCTGTGTGCAATCGGTCGAGGGATACATGCATCCCGTAAGATGTATCGCAATATGCAAAGCCTTGTGCGATCATGTCGACCAACAAATGATCTGAGAACTGGTCATACAGACCCATTGTCATATTGTTTGTACTTTAGGTCGTGTAATGATCCAGGTTGATAAAGATGCATGTTCATCGAGAAGACGACGCCAAAGACATCACGCATTGTCCTCGCGATGAATACTGACATGAGCTCGACACGCTACGGCGACGCACGAGGTACAATGTTAACGCGACAGTACTCGTACTCGTACCGCGTTCTTGTTCAGGGCAGGTTCTAGAAGCTGAAGAACGACCCTGCAGTCGCGTCGGTTCAACGTCCATCCCTTAGCCAAAGCATTTCGATACGTTGCAAAATGATCAAAACCTGCTGGACCTATCGATCACTCTCGGGAGCAAGTGATCAAAAGTTGACATCCAGATTACGAACATTGATGCGGCGACCCCAACAACCCGTGTTCATGCCAGTCTCAATTAATGACCCGTCGCGAGGTCAAAGAGTAGCTGAGAATTGGCAAATCATTAACTGGATACGCGTCTCGTGTCGAACAAGCTTCGTCAATGCCGAGCTATATTCGAGCTGGGGGAGACTACTCCATGAGCCTACGCTTCCCCTAGACCCGTCTCTGGACCAGTACCCCGGTCAAGATGGGTGGCAAGGTCCTGTCGAAATTGGATAATGTCCCAGCTCCCGATACTGGGGGACTGCCACAGGCTTAGAGGCTGGCTCCGCCTAGGACTTAAAATGAAACAGCAGTGGTATACTTATCAATGATGTAGGTCAGCCCCTTTTGACTACAGGACGAAGATTGTCACCCAGGCTCATTCCGAGGACGGACGGTCACTTGAGCTGTCCGTTCACTTGATCGTCTGACTCGGAGGAATCTTTTGCAACTGAAATTTCTGATCAAAAATCGCTTTCGAGAGTTTATAAAATTCAAGAATTGCATCCGGTTTGCGGCGACGAGGGGTGAGCACCGGTGTGCACACGGATGTTAGCATCCGCTGGGAGCGATGTGGGGCATTCAGGTGGCCCGACCCGCGCACCTTTTCATTCCCTCCGATTTCCTCCAGGATAGTGATTGAGCACATGCTCAAGCCGGGTGTTTAGAACCACGTGCTTGAGGAACATTTTGAAGCTGTAATATCATGCAGAGTATATCAAACAAGCAGCTGGTCTATGAAGCGAAAGTTTCGAGAATGAAAATCGAGCTTCGATGGGATTGTTGACGTGAAATGATCAGAAAAAGCAAAAGATGATGATCAGATTCGTCCCAAAAAGTTGGGACTCGGAAAGTTCGTTGGCACCAAGATAGCTGTCGGATCGAAGTTCCTATGCCTTAGCCCGGGTTAGGCTATCGATAATTCTGCGAGATGCGCGATGCCAGGAACAAGTAATTTGATCGTGACCAAATACGGAGATGGTCATGCAGCTTGAAGATCGTCCAAACACGACACATGAAGCGATGCATAGATCATGACGGAGCTTGAAGCTCTGTTCCCGAGTTGACAAAGGGATCAGTCTCTCTGTTGGTCAATCGCGGTGATGAGATGATAAGGGGGCTGGGTTAGGAATAGAAGATACATCGGCGTCCGGCTACATGCATAACGTGGCGCCTTGCACAGACTTGCAGTGGCTCAAGGGTGCATGAATTTTGAGAGCGCATGATGAGTTGTCTTGAGACTGTAGTTGGAGGCAGCTGCATTTGATGGCAAAGTGGCAAGTCTGACGGTCTGGCAGCGATATGGAGGGTAGAAGTTCAGTTAATATCGAGGCATCGCTAATTAGTCGAGACATCAGACGGAGACGGGAGGGATTCTTGTGCGCTCTGGCAAACGAAAGGTGGTGGTTTGACGGACGTCGCGTGCGTACAAAGGCAGTCATGACGAGAAGGCGCTGAACAACGTTTCGTTTCGCTGTCAACGTGCTGGCGACTGGGCTGAAATGGTCGGATAGATTGATTTTGGACAAATGGCAAGAATGCGCCGCCAAAGGGATGACAGGCGACAGGCGTCAAGCAGGTTACGACTTGCAAGAGTCCAAACAGGAAACCAGCCACAGGCGTGGTCATGATTAGTCGGTGTTGCTAGTTTATGACAGCGCTCGGACTCGGATCCAGAGCCAGGGTTGTGAATGTGAGGTGGCTGCCCCGCAGACGTGAACTGCAGTCGAGCCCTCTCTTTTTGCTGCTGGCTGTCTCTTTCCATTTTTGAGTTCTTTCCCCTCGTTCCTTCCTTCTCACATCATACTGATCTCTTCGCTCTTGCCTCGTGCCCCTCTCTTCCCCTCCTCCATCTCCCCCACCTGCCACCTTTTGCCTGGCCTCACTGTCTTGTATCCTGCGTCGAGGCGTCTGAAAGGGCATCGTCGCAATCCCACGTTCAATGAGCAGCATAATATCGCCCATGCAACATAATCATTCCCATCAGTCCCAGTTTATCAAGACTTAATCCCTACGCGCTGGTCGGCCTCTGTTGTCTGGACATAGCCCGAAGCATTCAACATCTTCACCTCGCCCGCCACCACTTCTTCTCTTGATTTCCGACCATCCGCCCCTCCGTTAACCATGCCTGCTGCCTCGTCCTCATCGTCTACCACTCTTCTGCCCGCCGCCGGCTCGGCCTCGCCCACCATTAGCCGCAAGTCTTCAGCCTCTGCTCCCGAAAAGAAATACAAGTGCCAGTTTTGCAATCGCGCTTTCAGCAGAAGTGAGCATCGCAGCAGACACGAAAGATCGCGTAAGTTGGCTCGCCCCCCGCACTCCGCGCCCTCGACCTTGCTCCGACACTGACCACCCTCATCCAGACACCAAAGAACGCCCCTTCAAATGCCTCAAGTGCCGCAGCACTTTTGTGCGTCGCGATCTTCTCCTACGCCACGACCGTACTGTACACGCAAAGGACGGAGGTGTGCCGTTGCAGAGCGACACGAAGCGAAGGAGTAACGCGTCCAAACAGTCGCCGGAAGCCCTTCCACCCAAGCTCCCCATGGGCATGGACCAAGCAACCATCGAGCAGATGAGTGCTGATGATGGTCTTTTCGGTGTCGAGGAAGCCGCCATGCTGATGACCAACTTCCAACAGAAGGCCGCCATGTCCACACAAGGATCTATACCCGAGCCCATCCTAGCCGAGCCCTCGTACGCTCAAGCCGGCTCCATGACTCTTCCTCAGATGCAATCTCAGACCCACTGGGATACCATGGAATCCATGATGCCTCACCCCATGGCCAAATCGCAGTCAATGTCGTCTCAAAGCACCGCCACAGGTCATGACACCCGCTTGCCCCATTCCTCCGCCAGCATCCACAGTCATTTGCCCCCACTCATGGAACAGCAATTCGCCAACCCGTCGCTGTCCGCACTTGGAACGCCTGGTGCCCTGTCTCCCTTCACTTCGATGATGGGACCCGTGTCGCCGGTAGACTATCGTCGTTCGCCTGGACCTCCTCAAGTCTGCACAATGCCGAAGCCTCCCCAGGTTGAATCTGAGGATCAGATTGCCAGTATCCTCCAAAACATCAAGCACTGCGACAGCGAGGGTGCTTTGCTCGACACATTCCGCCTCCCCCACGGCGACGACCTCAACCGTTATCTGTCGACGTATTTCACCCTCTTCCACCACCACTTGCCATTCTTGCATCCCTCGTCGTTCAACCCGGCTCATGTTTCGGCACCCCTGCTTCTGTCAGTCCTGTCAGTCGGTGCACTGTACGCCTTTGAACAAGATTCTGCATACATGCTCCATATTGGCTCTAAGCTCTTGATCAACCAATTCCTGGTCAACAAGGAGAACTTCAGTTCTCGCAAATGTCCTATCTGGGCTATGCAAGCAACTCTGCTCAACATGATTTTTGCCAGCTGGAGTGGTGACCCGAAGGGCCTCGAATGGGCTTGCTCAGTCAAGAGTCTTGTCGCCAACATGGTCGCTGGTAACAGATACGAGCTCAAGTTGCGTTCCGAGGCCCGCCAGGGCGCACAGCCCAGTCACCAAGAATGGATTGAGGATGAGAGCTGCCGTCGCACATACTACGCTGTCTACATCTTCTTTGGCCTCTTGACCATGACCTACAATCACACCCCTGCCATTAGTTTCAACGAATTTGATACGCTGGAGCTGCCGTCATCGGAAACTCTCTGGGCGCTCGATGTCAACCAGAGTGCTATCTGGCACGAGAGCATGAAGACCACGAACATCATCACATTCCAGGAATCTCACTGTAATCTCTTCCAGGGTGAGCCTGCTCGTTACAGCGCCTTTGCGACTCGCGTTATGATCAACGCCCTCTTCCTCGAAGTCTGGTATCATAAGAGATGCCCCGAGGCTCTGCAGGACGTCGTGACCGAGTACAAGCTTCGTCTGGCCTTGGAATCTTGGGAGAAGTCCCTTGAGATTTGCGAACCCGAGACTGTCGTTGTTCAACTCAGTGCACCTCACCGTGGCCATCCTCTCATCTTCAACGCCATGGCTGTATACCGCAACACTACTGCTAGACTCATGGTTGATCTCAAGTCGGTCCAGGAAGCCCTTCGCTACCACGATCCCTATGAGGTCGCTGCCGCCATGACCAATGCAAGGGACAAGGTTAAGCGCTCTCCCGAGATGCTCAAGGTCATTCAAGCCTGCTTCGATTGTGTCGAGGTTGCTGCAGTACATGGCATTCGTTGGGTTGCTCGCACTTCTGCTACCAATTGGAGTATTGAACACCCGCTTTGTGGGCTCGACCTGATGGTCATTCTCACACTCTGGCTCTGGCGCGTTGAGCACGATGACGAGGCTCCCAACGCTGAGGAGATCGCCATGTACGAAAAGCTTCGTAGTCTTTTCGATGATGACTCGGTCGAGATGTACGGCAAGCTCAGCTCAATGGTCGCCCGCGTCTGGGGCAGCATGATCGATGAAGTGGTCGTTTGGGGCATCACCAAGCTCATGGGTGAATCCTTCAAGCTCCACGCTCAGGCACTCTCTGGTTATGAGGAGGCCATGCTTGCCCAAGAGCAGGCTCACTCCGCTCCCACCATGACATCCCACAATCTCGCAGTCGCCGCCTACTGACACTGCAAACCACATTTCACGACCCCTCCTCCGACCAAATCTCATGTCTCTATTCCCGATCTGTCTCATGTCCGAGACGGATAATCTCCTCTCAACTCTTTGCGTTTCTTACAATTTCTTCATTTCCTTTTAGCGCGTTACGACTCTCGTAATGAGATGCTTCAAAAGCGTGCGGTAGTCATGGTATTCTGATCTTTCCATTGGGTTTGCCGGCAACGGTTTTGGTGGCGGGTCTGGGTTTGGTAATAACCTCTCTTCCTTAATACCCCATCTACGCCTCCTAGTGTCGGCTGGCCCGCCTTGTCTAATCTGTTGTTTTTTTTCTCTTGCGGTTTCTTGCTTTTCTTTTTCTTGCTGCTTCGGACCCAGAATACCAAGGTTTCTTTTTATACTTTTGTGTTTTGGGAAGTATTTTTTTCATCTGGGTTTCTGCTTTTTGATTTTCTCGGAGAGATGTTGCAGTGCGCATAGCGTGGTTTCTGCTAGCTTATATCTTTCTTCCTCGCTTTTGTAGAGCATACATGTCATTTCTCACCTCCACTTCTTGATCTGTATCTTGTTTTCTTGTGATCGTCTAAGTGATCGTGTTTGAGGAATTTCAATACCATCCTGTCTAGTCCCTCCTTCAATGCTATCAAAATTGTGACAACAACCATGCTACTGTGGACTTATGTTCACTTGAACGTCGCTGATGGTGTACCAGCCTTGCCGCCCGCGAAAGCTGCATGTTCGTGATGCGGCTTGTAATAAAAGCCATTCTCTCTAGGCATCAGCTCCGGCTCCAAATTAGCAAAAACCGTCTCCAGCAACCTCTGAATACCCTCCTGATGACCAGCATCCCTATTCCACACCTGCACCAAGACGCTCGTAAACCTAACACTCAAACTAACACCACAGATGTCATCTCTGAAATGCTGTCTCTCACTCTCCACCGCAGCTTGCAGTTTCTCACCCACAGCAAGCAAACAGATGCGTTCCCAGAATGCTGGTGCGCGTTCTTTTGGTACGCGGAAGGTCCAGCAGCCACCGTGGGCATTGCGAGGGTCTTCCCACAAAGGCTTCACGTTTCTGTGGAAGAGGTGGACGGAATCGCGGAGAGGCAAGCTCGAGACGTCGAAGTTGTTGAAGACGTTCCAGAAGGTGCGGACGTCGGCGATGGAAGCTAGATGTACCAATCTGTCTTCGTAGTTGGTTGTTGGTTTGTCTGTAGGAGAAGTGGTGGCAGGAGCTGATGGTGAAGTGGTTGTAGATGTGGTGCGGTCTTGACGATCGTGCCAGAAATCCCAGGCGTGGACTAGGGGTGGTGCGCGTAGTTTGTTCAAGAGGTTTGCGCGCATTTCTTTGCCACGGGCTGGAGTGGGAGTTGCTGTCGCTGTATCGTCTGCTATTGCACCAAGGCTCTGGAATCCGGACATGGTTTCTCGAATACCTGGTATGGTTTGTTGTGACTTTTCTATGCTGCAAGTCAGTTTCATTCTTGTCTGCAGTTTTGAACATGCTTGGTATAATTTGTGATAGAATAGTTTCGTGAAAGCATGAACAATTGCTTGTATCATCTGCTCGCTGCGTTTCTCCAGCTCCCGGAAAGGGGTAAAGTCTGGCGTGTACGCATATCAACTTACCGATAGTGAGGTCTGCAGACGTTGAGATTTGGCAGTAAGATTCTAAGATTAACAGAGCCAGCTTTGTATGTATAAGTACGGAAATCGATGAGTCTGTCTTCGCATGTAAGGCCGTCTTCAATAATGACAGGGCTGGGCGACGGCCCCTGGTTCGCTTCCGGAAAGAAAGGTGTGACAAAGAAAGTGGGCGCGGCTGGTTTGTTCCTTCCGATCACAACCTGATGTTCATTGTGTTTGACAGCTTGCTTTCTTGCTCACTCTCCCCTCTTTTATTGTTTTCACAGGTTTTGCTAAGCGCCCGTGCAACTGTCGAGCTGTCATGTGAGGTCAAGTGTGATTGCGGTTTTGTTTGGGGAAAGGCCGGGGTCCAGCTCTCAGCCTTGTGTGTTTCAGGTTTCATGATCGGGGTTATATGCCTTCACACATCATAGTCAGGAATACGCAGATTGGGGATTAGGTGGACAGATATCAAAGTCTCTCCAACCATATCAAGTTGTCCGATATAGATAAAGTCGCCGAAGTTGAATGGGTTCGGTTTCTTGAACAAGTCCCCGCCATGAGAGCCCCACCTTCCTTTGCCCTGCCCTAAGAGGATGCTTGTAGTATATAAACTTCTGTCGAAATCTGTTCTTCTTTCTTTTCTGATCTTTTGCTTCGGTATACTAATTCAAGTGGGTTCAATTGAGACATCAAAGACAAAAATGGGTCTACCACCTCAACTAAACCTCCTACGGCCACTTCTTCTTCTCTCTTACTCAGCCTATTACATCCCCATAACAATCTTCCGACTCCTGTTGTCTTCGCCCTCAAAACTCTTCTCTTGGTCTTCCTTCCAACACGCGTGGTTCGGAACCTTCTGGTCTTGGTTCGGCGGCGTATCGCGTCAAAACGCCAACGCTACTGTATCTCCTCTAGTCCGCTCAAACGTATACGGTGTAGTCCTAGACATCGGCCCCGGCAGCGGAGAGTGGGTAAATCTGTACGCAGCAACCGCAAACAAAGTCACAAAAGTATATGGTGTGGAGCCGAATCCGGAACACCATGCTGCATTACGCAGACGAGTAGAAGCCGCTGGACTCAAAGGCATTTACGAGATTTTGCCTGTAGGAGCTCAGGATTTGGGATCTGTGGGATTGGAGATCGAGTCTGTGGATACGATTGTGACGTTGCAGACACTTTGCAGTTGTCCTGGTCCGCAAGATATTATCAAGAGTTTGTATCCTTATCTGAAGAAGGGAGGTACTTGGGTGGTATATGAACATGTCAAGACGAAATATCATAATGATTTTGTTGGATATTGGCAACGTAAGTGCAGAAACAGGTTGTGATATCTGTGTTTGCTGACTTTCTTCGTCTTAGCCTTTGTCAATCTGATCTGGCCGACATTCTTTGGTGGTTGTGACATTGCAAGACCTACTGATGAATGGCTTCGCGAAGTTGGTGACTGGGAGGAAGTCTCGTTGAGGGCAGGTGAAGGCGAGGGCCCATACGACACGATTCCACACTCGCTCGGAACGCTCATTAAGAGGAAGTGACGGACATATGGGCTTATGCTCACTCCTCGTGTGCTAAGTATGTACCACATATGGCTGTAAAAAATGCAGAATACTAACAAAAGAAACCGAATAGTGTGTACTAAGAAGCGACAAATCATAGAACCTCTATTGACACGCCTATGTCTTCTGGAAAGATCGTGCCTTTTCATGGCGTACACTGCTCTCTGCGTTGTCGGAGTACGATGATTTCATGTGGGAGTTACAGACTTTGGCATATCAGAAGTTCAGAAAAGCAAGCAACAAGAATACCTTTCGTTTGAAGACTAGTATACAACGACCCGCTCCAATGCAGCCTTAATGAACGTCAAAGACGCGATATCACAAGAAGAGTAACCCGACACCGTATATAACTATGCAAACGACGGAGTAGTATAAGAAGCACAAGACGCTATGATCAATCTCCTTTGGTTCTGTTTCTGCTCCTGTCTCTTTTGGGCTTCGCAGTAGCAGACGTCAAAAAGTCATCTGGGATATCGTTCCAATCACGGGTTTGCGGAAGGGGTCGGCTCGGCGGTCGTGAAGTTTCCTCGTCGCTGCTGGTGTCATAGTCATCAATATCGTCAGGATCTACTTTGCGACGTTGTGCTGCAGGTGGACCGTTCCCTGTTTGATATTGACCCAGAATCTGTGCTGCTTTTGATGGAGAGCGACGACCGGCAAGAGGTACGCGAGTAACACCGTTAGTGGTAGTCAAATATCTGCCTTCATCGTCGTCTTCCTGCTCCCCTGCCCATGTAGGTTGAAGGTGTGGCTGTTGCGGCTGTTGGTGCTGTTGATTTTGTTGCATAGCAGCAGGACCAGCGAAGTATCTTCCTGCTCCATATGCACCGGCACCCCAGTGTGAGCGTTCAGCTTGGTAGTCACGCCATGAGCGACGTTCTGATTCTTCTCGTAATTGGCGGTCGTGTGCTACTTCATCACGACGGGCTATCCAGTGTGCGCTGACTTCCCACCTCCAACCGTCTCCTTCGGTATTACAGACGGGCAAGAACCACAAGTATGGATTGTGGCCAAAGAGATCAAGTAAGTTCCGTCGCCAACCTAGATCGAAGGCATGGGGTAGTTTGTCGCTGTCTTGCTCGTCTAGATATTCGGCATAGCGTTCCCGCTCACGGTCTGCTTCGAGACTTGCGTAACTACGACGTAGACTTTCCGAAGCAGGAGACTCAAACGCAGAGGTTTGAATTGGCAGAGGGGTTGGGAGTCTCGATTCGTCGCCTTCTTCGGGTCTGGTGACGCCAGGAACAGCATTTGCGTGAATCTCCTTGAGCTGTTCGCCCAGCGTGGGCTCATCGGAGGGATCGTCGTGCATGTAGTGTCTTTCGTGATTGTGTATCTGACGTTCCATGCTCTTTTTCAAGGGACTAAAGTAACGAGTCTTTTCCAAACTCTCAATGGTCGTCTTGCCGGTTGTGGCCAGGTAAATGTGCCAGGAAGTGAAACCAGTCAGGACGAGGCCAATGATGCCACCTAAAACAGCGAGCAGGATGACGTTAACAATTCGTAGTCCTTCTTCGATCTTGGTCTCGTCAAAGATGTCACGCCAGACGAACTCGAATGCGGTTGCAAAACAGAGCCAGCAAAAGAGGGATGTGTAGGACAGAAACAGCAGGAAGGCTTTGTAGTTGTACATGCCAACACAGGTGGCTAGCCAGGGACAATGGTGGTCCATCTTTAGAACGCAGCGGTTGCAGGAGCTGCAGTGGTGGGCACGGTCAGGCTTGACCGAGTTGCACTTTTTACAGTATCGTGGTTTGCCCGACGACTTGGCTGTGAGGGGTGTAGGTGCGAGGGCTTCATGGGTAGGGAGTGATGCGTAGCCACCGGTGGCTAGCGAGTTGGTAGGAGATCCAGGGTCTTTGAAGACAGCGATGGTATAGCACGAGACGGCGAGCGAGTAGAGTACGACTCCGACCAAGGATGATGTCTTGCCTAGACGTGAGCATTAGAGACAGAGTCCAGAGCAGAGGGCAAGAAGGCTTCGGTATACCAGTCCATTTTCCCTGGTTGGGCCAGAAGCCGATGCTTATCTGGACCCAAGCAGCCCATGACAGCAGGCCATAGACAAAGGCCAGAGGGAAGTAGCCCAGCGCTCCACAGCAGCAGCGTTCGACCCGCCGGGCCCAGCTCTTACGCTTGCGATGGAAGTCTCGCGACGGTGACATGGTCGATGACTACTCAGCGCATGTCTTCTACTGCAGCTCCCGTCGTCTTCACAATGCGAAAAATATCCCCGTCCTGTCGTCGTCGTCGTCGTTGGTTGACCCGTGGCGTATGTGGCGGTGCCCGGCACGCGAAGGGGTCCGCTCCGATCGACTCCACCTCTCCACGGCCTGCTGTTTCATCTTCAAACCTTCTAGCGACCATCTCATCATTGCATGTGAAAACGAACATCGATAATTGAATGACCATGCATTCCAGGCTACACTACGTATTTGGCTCGTGATACATGACCTTTGTTTATCCCTGCTGCCAGAGAGCGCTGTGCTTGCCCTCGATACTGACGCTGTCCATCTCTTGGATCTCCTCGTCTGTCAACCTCCATCCAAATGCCTGGATGTTACTCTTGGCCTGCTCGAGATTTCTGATGCCAACAACAGGGTTGACGCCCTTGCTGATGTTGTAGTTAAGCGCTACGGCAGACATGCTGACACCACGCTTCTCTGCAATCTTCTTCACCACGTCGAGTGTATGCTGGATCTCCTTGATGGGGTACGAGCTGAAGCGGTATGACTTTGGTGGCTCTCTCTCGGGCGTCCACTTTCCAGTCAAGCGGCCTTGTGCTAGTGACGAGTATGACTGGAACTGAATACCGTTCTCACGGCACGCCTTCAGCATACCTTCTGTCTCGGGCAGTCGACGCATGACGTGGAACTCGCATTGGTTCAACTCGAGAGGGACGTCGTATTCGGCAAGCGCTTGCTTCATCTCCAACATGTCTTCTTTGCTGTAGTTGGCGACAGCCACCACCTTGCAGAGGCCCTCATCCACGCACTGCGCCATTGACTTGGCGACTTGCTTGATGCTTCCAGCGTGGATGTGTCCATGGACCATGTAAACGTCAACAAAGTCTAGCTTCATGCGCTCCAGAGACTCCTTGAGCATCTTGTACGGTGCAGAGCCCGGTGTGACGAGGTTCTTGAAGTTGTCGGGCACAACGTAGTACTTGGTCTGCATGACGAAGCTATCGCGGGGCATGCCTTTGACAAGCTCACCACAGATCCTCTCGCTCTCGCCTGAACCGTAGGCCTGAGCAGTATCAATATCTAGGAGGTATCAGCATTGGGAAGTACCGATTCAGACTGAATGCGACTCACAGGTGAGATCGTTGTCGACCATGAACTTCCAAGCCTCTTTTACGCCGTCGAGTTCCTTTGGATCCCAGTGCCATGTCGCCTTGTCTCCCCAAGACCATGCGCCGATGGACATCCAGGGAATTTGTACATCTGCCTTCTTGCCTTTCAACGTGATGCGCGTTGACGTCTGAGGAACAAAGGACTGAGGCAGAACTGCTTGCATGCCATTGAATGAGGGATCGACCTTGTTAGGCTTGTCTGAGTGGTAGCCTTCGGTGGCCGAAAGACCGGAGCTCAATGCGGTCTGGAGAACGTGCTGCATGATTTGTATCTTCGGAATGTGCGGTTTGAAATGTATGAAGTTGGACTTGAGATACAACGACCTACCATGTGTATATATATCTTGCGTTTCCTGGGCTACATACGTAGCTGCGTTCCATGCGGCGAACGAGAACAATCGTCATGAAATCATTTCCAATCTACATACTGTACGGATCGCAAGGGAACCGAGAGCAGGTGTGTTAGATGCGCCAATGGGGTGCTGACGGGCAATTCTTGCAGGGTACCATCACCTCTGTCCATCATGGTGATGAAGTCAAGATGACGATTAGGGCAGGGTATCCACGAGTTCTTCGGCAGGAACCGCAGATATGCATACTTTGTTGAGCCTCATGGTCATAATCTATCTGAATGCGGCTCATTTTCAGTTTGCAGTCGCGTGAGATACGATGTTGTACGATGTCAAATCTGAGATCGCAACAAAGTTGTGGTTGTTTCATAGAAGAGTAACGACGTCAAAGCTGGAGGAGCACCTTCCGGCTGCCGGCACGCATCACGCGTTGTCCTTTCATCGCATACCACCTGTCTCGTATGCGTACTCGTAAATGTCTTGAGTAACTTTTCGCGAGGCTTGCGACATCGATTCTAGAGGAACGGAATATACCATGTCCAACTTTGAGGGCTCAAAGGCCAAGCACACCAGCACCGGCTCTCAGGAATGCAGTAAATGCCTTCGGCGATCCAACCAAGACATATATGGACGGCAATCCCGTGCCCGCAACAAAGATTCATCATCCGGCGGCGCCAGTAAATCAGAGTCAGCCGGTGACACCTCAGCAAAGCCGAACAGTGGCAACACCCGCCACCAATCCATAGAGCTCGTCAAATGTGATTGGTGCTGCTCGTCAAGAACTTCCTCCTCTGAGCCAGGTTGTTGCTTCGATTGCCCAGGATTGAGAGCCACAGACTATTTCATCTGATCCACTGGTGTCTACTTCGACAGCACAGTTGTCTACAGGGGTTGTACACACTGAGAACCAGCTGACTGAGCCTACGGTAGTCTCCGATAATGCTGGACAAGGCCTTCTCTCGAAGAGAAGGCGCACTGGCGGTCCGGAAGTATTCTCCAACCAAACACCCTCTCTTCCATCCCTGAACACGGACCTATTCATCCCCTCAAGGTTGCGAAAACTGCCTTGCTGGCTGCAACCTCATATTCACTGGGGAGCTCCCCATCAGATCTAGAGCTAAACAACTGGTTGAACAGTGTGGTGGATACGTCAGTCTTATTCCTGATAAGTTCACGACACACGCTGCGCTAGGAGATGGTGTCAGCAACAACAAGATGATGAACTTGCATCAGATGCTTATGCTTCATCGTGTGACGAACATGAGATCCATCGTGCTATCATACGGTCGACCAAGAGGATGGACCCAGCAAAGGTGACAACGTGGTTCTTCAATCAGGCCAAGGTTGTATTGCGAGGGCCAAATGGTGCCTGAAAGCAGATCGCAGATACTGGATCATTGCTGGTGAAGGACATACACATTCTGAAGACCACCCTGGCAAGCTTGACAAATGGCGAGGAAAGACGAATCTGTGGGCATGGGATATGACCAAGATCAACAAGGAGTTAGGTGTACTTGAAGAATGCCCATTGCATAGCAGATAGGGATCTAGACAGGGGTGTGAGATGCCAGTTGGTCTACATGCTGATCTTTCCGCCTATCTTCTTTGACCCCAACACGAAGTAGGTATGTGAGATCGACCCCAAATGCGAAGTCGGGGTCAGTTGGAGACGCAGATCCCGCTACCGGGAAATGCGAGATAAGGTTTCGAGGATCAAGCAAAGAAAGATTCAGCAATCAGAATATTTTGCTAGCTCTTACCAAATACCCAGCATCACATTGCGACGCTTTCATGTCAAAGGGCAAGCCTTATGTGCCCTCGCCATAGACCATTAGTATTGCGTGACGAGAACCGTTCCTAGAAACACGGTCTCTTTCCAAGCCATGGTCCCCAAAACCAATCCGAATTCGGCAGAAAGCGGGTCCACACCTTGATGACCGACGGGACCAAAACAAGAAAGCCCTCGCTGCCACCATCAAATTTGCCAGTAGCCGGCGCGGCCAACAAGTCGTGAAGAGAACTAGAAGAAAAATCTAGGCAAGCTTGCGTGTACGTGTACAGTCATAAGGGGAGCAAGCAGTAGATAAGGCACCAACGAAGCACCTCCGACGGTAAAACCAGCGTCTGCAGAGAGAAAAGAAAAATAATAGACATACCTATCGCCAACCTATCGCCTATCGCGTGCTCCCGGTATACATACAGCTGCCGCACTTTGCCCCGAAAAAGAGTCGTTATTACAAGACAGGGCTATTCCACCTTCCCTCCAATCCCTCTCATCGCGTCCCTAAAATCTTGCGACAATGCCACAAACAGCAAAAGCAACAGCGGACGACACTTCGCCGCCGCCCAAAATTGAACCTGAGCCTTTGGAAGTCAAGAAGCCTGGTTTCTTTTCGCGACGACGGATTTTGGGACCTGTTGACAAGGAATATGGAGATTATGCGTTGTTGGTGCATTCATTTGTGACTGGGCTGGTTGATGCGGCGTCGTTCGCCAATTGGGGTGTTTTTGTGGGAATGCAGACTGGTAGGTTCTCATTTCTTTCGCTCATCGCAACATGAAAATAGCATCATGTCGGATTGGCCTTCTGAATAATCCAGAAGACTTCAGGCAAGACGTATTCTGTCAATTTTGAGCAGGGACGCGTGACTCTGAACAGGTCAACCCCATGTTTACTATCATTTTGGATATCGATGCTGTCCCGCCTTTTCCATCTTGTGCACAATTTCCTGCATCAATTGTCTCTAACACAACGATAGGCAACACTGTGATTCTAGGCCTCTCAACTGCTGGTCTGCCGGATAATCCTCACGCCTGGACAACCACCCTGGTCTCTCTGGCTTCTTTCCTCCTCGGCGCCTTCCTCACATTCCGCAGCACAAATCTCATTTGTCCCAAAGGCATCACTGGCAACCGTCTCTGGCTCAGCACAATCCTCCTCATCCAAGCCCTTCTCATCATTATCTCTGCAGCCATCGTCAGCGCAAATCTCGTCCCTCACAACCGCCCTGGCTACCCTGATGACGAGCACAAAAGAGGCGTCATCACCAATATTCTTATTGTCAGTTTATTCCCACCTCTAGGCTTTCAATCTGGCATGCAGATTGCCACTAGTCGCTTGTTGGGCTACAACGAGTTGCCGGTCAATGTCTTGACCAGTACCTACTGCGACTTGATGGGTGATGCTAAGTTGTTTGCTCTGCATAATGTCAAAAGGAATAGAAGAGCTGCAGCTGTGGTATTGTTGTTTGCGGGTGCTGTTATCAGTGGGTGGCTTATGCGCAGTCGAGGTGGTTTGCAGAGTGTGCTGTGGCTTGCTGCTGGAATCAAGCTGCTGGTCGCGATAATCTCGTTCACCTTCCATCCTAGCAAGACTGATTGAGCTGGTTAGAGAGGATCCGATGGTCATCACGAAGAAAAATTGGCAAATACTCCATGAGGAGCAGACAGGCTTGAACGCAGATCTTGTTGAAAGCTGTGCGCTATCGGTCGGAAACCGTGGATGTCAATGTTGGAGCTGCATCAGTTGCACGAAGAAAAGTAATGTAATGACACAAGAAACAAGGATTAAATTGTATTCCTGACCACAACTGCTGGAAGAATATCAAAGCAGAGCTTCAGGTTCTTGACCTTCTTGGAGCAGATCAGCAGAGCTGAAACAATGTAGATTTTGTTCTCCCGCTCTACCTCTGTATTGGAGAGTCCAGTTTAGTTGTGATCGGGATCGTCAAGAACACAGATTGTGTCAGGTGTCTCATAACTCTGTCGTGAGGCAAGATCGAATATCTCGAGGTAATTGTCGGTTGAGAGGGAAGTTTGTGCCCGGTGAGACTGTTTAGAAAGTCGTAATTCGTTATCAGATGCTGTCTATCGATGACTTGTAGCGTGGACAGCGGTCCAGCCCATACAAGACATAGAGAACTCTCATCGTAAGAGACGAACTTTTGATAGTTGCTCGTTTTGTCTTTGACTCTTCGGTGGGCCTTCATTCAAAATCCTGTCTAGACCAAGATCACGCCAAGCAGGTTCTTGCTGACGTTGAGTGGCTCTTTGGATGCCGAAAGCGGCGTGCTGCTCTGGAACAACATCGTCTTCGTCATCTGGGTTCAGAGGCTGGTGTTGAGGTGGCACATAGATCTCTTCATGAGGTAGATGGGTGCGATTGAAGTCCTCCAGAAGATCGGCATGGTGGCTGCGATGCAGATGGATGTAGGTGTGTGATGAGTCTTTGGTCTACCAATAACGCATGAGAGACTGCAATGCTGCTTGGATGTCACAAAACGGCTTACCATGATGATGCGTCTCTTCGACGTGAAATATTATTTTATCTTCAGAGGTTGTCGAATGGGAGGCTGGAGTGATGGTCAGTAAACAACTTGACCCCGGATTGCGTGCCCGAAGCGACTAGCGGCTTGGCGGAAGCGAAGATTCGCACTTTGATCTCAGCAGACGAAATTCCTTCCCACCAGCGACGACAAACCAGCAAACCGTTCGACTTCAAGTGTGTATCTCTCTTCACTCGCATCGGAATCGCACAGGGACTCTTTCTAACACGCGCTTTTTCTTGTCATCAGGACCTTTACGGCAACCCATCCACCGCAACCATGTCTCACGAATCTGTCTGGTACTCGCGTCCTCGCACCTACGGCAAGGGCAGCAGAGAATGGTGCGTCTACACCCTACAATCCTCGTCGCTCGCTTGAGAAAGAGTCGAGAAAAAAGAGAAGGACTACACCGGTGTCGCGCGCGCACTCGAGCGAGGGGATCACAACCGAAGGAGAGAACATCTGGCTGACGATTCATTTTTGTACAGCCGCGTCTGCACCCACAAGGCTGGTCTCATCCGCAAGTACGGCCTGAACATCTGCCGTCAGTGCTTCCGTGAGAAGTCCACCGACATTGGCTTCGTCAAGGTACGCAATCACAAACCCACGCATTTCCGTGCCAGACCCGCAACCGACATGCGCTCTGGAGTCATCACCTGTCGGAGGCTAACACTTTGCCACAGCACCGCTAAATGCAATGCCCCAATTGTTGGGTCTGTCGTCGTCGCACGTCAAGCGAAGGAGGATGAGTTGATCATGGCAGGAGTCTTGGGTGGTGCTTGCAACGCAATTTTACATGGGTTCAATGGCTCTTACTATCGGACATGGTATGAAGCTCGTCCTCTGTTCGCAGATCAACGAAAAAAGTCAAAAGCTGTTTCTTGTCGCCCTAACGAAATCATTGTGTTGATGTTGATGAACCTTGGTGCCACTTTTTCTTTGCAGTATATTGAATGACCATTATCGTCTGTTCCTTGCATGTAAACTCCCTTGTTCGGACTGCATGAAAGTTCCTAGTCAAGTGATGTGGCAGAGCTGCAAGGTCATGCCAAGTTCCCCATGTTTCCTTGCCTACGCCCGGCAGCATACAGGAAAGGGACGAATATAGCAACTATATTGGCTATGTGCGACTTTTCGAACGCGGTTCCCCTTTCTCTTCTAATGATCAATGACGTGGTCGGTCAGATCGAGTGTTGACATTTCGTCTAACTGTTTATCGCTCAATGCTCTCAACTCGGAACACGCAATGAACCTGAGTCAAGGGCTGGAGACAGCCCACAATTGACAGCCGAGGAAGCGACAAAAGGAGATTGCATGCACATTTCTTGCTTGTGGCACTTGTGCAATGCTTTCAGCCCGCCACGGGGGGCACAGCCTGAGTCGTGTATCTGCGTTGAAAAAGGCTGTGAATTAGCCTGTACAAGAAGATTGACGCTTCGCGAGGATAGGCATAGTATCAAGGTTTGCGAGTCAGGGAGCAAGAGAGGAGAGGCAGAATCCAATCATGGGGAAGGGTAGAATAACAGGCGAAGATTTGGACAATATGAGCATTATATTGGCTTAGAGGTCACAACGTTCAACGAAGCAGATGCACTATTGCCCTTGCTGGTCAATGCAATAGAAGCACTTGATGCATCTCCATTTCTAGATGAATTGAGGACGGTGCTGGCTGCGGGCAAGTGGCAACGGTGAATTAGCCATGTCGAGGCTCAACTAGACCGAAGAAGAAGATATCGAAGAGTTAGATGGACAGTGGGTGTGGGCGAGACTCGGGAGCTAGGCCAATAATGCTCATGGCTAGGAGCGACAAGCCGGCCGTTGCAAAATGAAGCCAACGGGCAGCACCGGGAATGGAGCAAAAAAGGCAGAGAGAGGTGAAGATCTAGAGAAAAGGAAACGGTTGTTTCTTGAGTCGAGTCTGGACATCGGGCTAGAAACACACGATCGAGCAGGGTCAACAGGCTATGGAAGACAAGAAAGCAGGGAGTAGCTCACGAAGAGGAACAACTTGTACACAAGCCGGCACAGACGGAGCAGCGCAAAGTTCTCCTGCGCAGTTTGATGAAGAGCAACATTTGGTGATTAGAGTTGGCTGCTCAGATTGCTGGCTCCACCAGCCTGCTTTCCGTTTGAATGGCCCAAGCCGCACCCTTGGCCGTTTGCCGAGCCAGTCAGGTCGCTAGTCGCAGCGCTCGGACCTTTTGTGCTCGACTCGTACCGATGGCCGACACCTCTCCAAATCCATGTCCCCCCATTATCGTGCATCGTGCAGGCTCTCTCAGCTCAATCCCACGTCCTCGGACAGACATCATCGATCAATTCCTCGCCGTCCACCTCTGCCATCTGTCGACCGTCGGCCGCATCCCTCACGCCTTCTGTCTTGTGGTCGAGAGCACCCGTCCGACGTGTTTCCACTCGTGCCGATCTGAACCTGCCCGACCAACCAAACACGCTTCTAAAGCCAACGCCTGATTGCTGACCTGCACCTCGCACCGCCGACCCTATCGCTGCTGCTCACCCTCCTTTCTCGTGAGCTCCGCGCTTTTTGCTAAACTCGTCACCAACCTCCTGTCGCTGCCGTTCAAGCCCACATCGCCGCCGGATCATCCTAGCTTCGCCTGTGATCCTCGACACGACCGCGTCGCTCATTAGCCAATCTTACGACCACACCGTCTCATTCGCATAAATAAATCTACAGCCATGGCCGACGGAAGCGCAGAATCCATTCAGCAGAAGATCTCAATTGCTCGCAGAGATGCTGAGGCCCTCAAGGACCGCATTAAGAAGAAGAAGGATGAGCTCGCCGACACAACGCGTAAGTTTACTTGAACCTTACACTCACAACTACCCTAATCATCCACCACAGTTCGCGATGTCGCTCGCCAACGCACAGAAGCCCTTCCTCGCCTACAGATGAAGACCAAGCGTACTCTCAAGGGCCATCTCGCAAAAATCTACGCCATGCACTGGTCCACTGACCGAAGGCATCTCGTCTCAGCTTCACAAGATGGCAAGCTCATTATCTGGGACGCCTACAGCACAAACAAGGTCCACGCCATCCCTCTCAGATCCTCGTGGGTCATGACTTGTGCCTACGCTCCTAGCGGCAACTATGTCGCTTGTGGTGGTCTTGACAACATCTGTTCTATTTACAACCTTTCTGCTCGCGACGGCCCCACTCGCGTCGCCAGAGAACTTTCCGGTCACTCCGGCTACCTCTCATGCTGTCGCTTCATCAACGACCGCCGCATCCTGACGTCTTCCGGTGACATGACCTGTGTGCTCTGGGATATCGAGACTGGTCAGAAGCTCCAGGAATTTGCCGACCATCTCGGCGATGTCATGAGCTTGAGTGTCAACCCTCTCGACAACAACCAATTCGTCTCTGGTGCTTGCGACGCCTTCGCAAAGCTTTGGGACATTAGACAACAGAAGTGTGTCCAGACTTTCGCCGCACACGACTCGGACATCAACGCCATTCAGTTCTTCCCCAATGGAAATGCCTTTGGTACTGGTTCTGACGATGCTTCATGCCGTCTTTTCGATATCCGCGCCGACAGAGAATTGCAGAGCTACACCGTATGTTCCCACGAATACGTATGAAAAGTTTGACAAAACTGACCTTCCGCTTTAGATTGGCGAGCCTGTCTGCGGAATCACATCCGTGGCATTCTCTGTCTCTGGTAGACTTTTGTTCGCTGGTTACGATGACTTTGAATGCAAGGTATGTGCTCATTGTTCTGAAATCTGAAATGTTGTCGTAATATACTGACTTTCGCTAGGTCTGGGACACTCTTCGTGGTGAGAGAGTCGGTACATTGCAAGGTCACGACAACCGTGTCAGCTGCTTGGGCGTCAGCAACGATGCTCTTTCGCTCTGCACAGGTTCTTGGGACTCGATGGTGAGCGATCCGACTGCAGAGCTTAATTATGTTGCGCTAACATTTTCGTGCAGCTCCGCATTTGGGCATAATGACCTTACTTCCAACCAAGTCTTGTCAACTTCGTAATTTTCTATCCACGTCGCCACCATGTGTTTCTGTCCAGACAATGGAACATACAATCAACACCAGAAGAACGGGCAAATGATACCACCGAAAGGCATGCGCCATGCAGACCACGCCTTGACCGCAACACAGTGGCCTATTTTCACTTCGTACTCTGCAGGAGCAGAGCCCTTTTTTCCGAGAATTATGGGATCGAAGGGGACAACCTTCATTCCCTTCTTCTTTCCTTCTTCCTGGATCGTACAAGTTTTCATAATGGAGGCCTTGTGTACTCAAATGAGCGCGGCAGCAAGCCTTTGCCTGGGTCGGAATGGTTATCTGATGTTTAATTCCTTTCATCTCGCAGTACTCTGTCTTTTTCTGGCGTCTTACCCATAGCAGATCCCCCTGGTCGTCAATTTCTCTTTCATGTCGGGCTTTGGGTTAGAGGCAGAGAGCTGCTGCGCATGGAGCTACAAAGGAGAAAAAGTGCTGTAATGGATTCTCTGCCCCTTCATCGTTTTCCTTTCAATCAAGCACATCTCCCCACGTTCCTCATTGTCTATTCTCTTTTGTTGTTCTATAGCGGTTATTTCGACGTTTGCGAGGCATGCACGGCGTGAGGTTTATCTACTCATGCATTCTTTGCAGTGTACTTCTTTCCTTTTTCTCCGAGCAGATACCAAAGAATAATTTTCCTCTTCACCTGTCTTTGAGTCAATACAGCATGTTGTGAGAATCGCAGGAAGGCTATGACCAAGACATCTTATGATCAAATGGTGTCTCTCTGAATAGCACTTTCTTAAGGTCTTGTGCATTTTCATAGCTGGACCGAGACGGTCTTCAAGGCGTGAAACTTGGGCAGGTTGAAACTCGAATGATGCGAAACTTTCGAGACCATGTTTGAGGAGAACGATGTGCTAGCCTGTGGAAGGGCACATGCCACAAATTAGCAAGGACTTTGGGTTAGAAGCGGCCAAAAGTGGCTGTTTCACATGCTTCTAGCTCAGATGTGGGACCGTGCTGGTTTGAAGTCGAGGTGCTCGGTCCGCTCTTATCCGTCATAGGCCAGCAAAGAAGTGCTAATTGGAGGAATCGGGCCAGTGGTCTTGACAGAACAGTGGCTTTGTGATCACAAAAAGTGTGCTCAGAAGGCCTTGTCTGAGCGTGATTCGAGAAGATCCTGAGTCTTTGACATGTTCTGTGTATGCAGCAGCTGCCCCTGAAATTCCAAACGCCTTTGCATCATCAGGAGTATATCTTCTGCTCGATGGATGCTTTTCCTGACCAAACCATCCTGCCAAACTCTTGTTCCTCTGAACTAAACTCTGTTCATCTGCTTGTTGAACACATACACTCATAATCACAAGCCTCAATCTACGAAAGACCCTTGATAGACCCTTGTCCAGCACGGTCCACCATCAATCATCACGAGCAACACGACAAACACTTGAGCAGTCGCTTTCGCAACAGATACAACAGACAAGTCCACCCACACACACGCAATCATGACTACAGCACAAGACGAATACAACGAGCTTTTCCGCGATAAGTCACGCAGAACCCACCACCCAGAGGACGACAACGAATCCATCCCTTCAGAAAATGACGACCTCTTGTCTGATTTCGACGATCAACCTTCAGCTCTACCCAACCTGCCCTCACGAGACCATGTTCCACGAAACAAATCATATTCAAACACTGGACCCAAGGGTGTCATCGCCGATGCGCAAGCCTTCGAAGCCGCACGAAGGGAACGCAATTCATCGCCAAAAGCAAGCACACAAAACTACGCATACACACCGAATGTCGCACAGTTGAGTCTGGACGCCAGAAGCAAGGGCAGTCAGAGTGGAAGTGATATTGAGAGCGAAGACGAGTTCATGGCCGAATGGAGGCAGAAGAGATTGAATCAGCTGTCTGCGAACGGACGCCAGGCAAGCAACAGTATTGGCCAGCCTCGCAGTCGTGCGACCTACGGCGGTCTTGTGTCGGTTGATGGTGAGGGCTACCTGGATGCCGTGGACCGCAGCCCTTCAAATACTGTCGTGGTCGTCTTCATCTACGACGATTCATCAGAAGTCAGCTACATGGTCGAGGATTGCATGCGCCAACTGGCACGCAAGCACAAGACAACGCGCTTCGTCAAGATGCACTATCTCGATGCTGAGATGGAGCCTGCCGGTGTGCCTGCTGTTTTGGCATATCGCGGAGGCGACAAATTTGCAGGCCTTGTTCCTGTTGTCGATGAGATTCCTGATGATGCCGATCTTAGTGCCATCACTCTCGAGAACCTGTTCCAAAAGTATGTTTTGTTCCCTTCCATTTTCGTCGTTCCAATCCAGACTGACATCTCTTTCTAACAGACACCAAATCCTCTAATATCACAAAGCACTGAGCTCGATAAACGACGAATAGTCAACCACAGAATACACTACAGTTTATAGCCACAGGGCTTGTCACGGAGTACGATCAAGATAGATATCACTTTTCTTTCGCATGGATTCTGGCGCTTTGTGGGCATTTCTGTAAATAACCGCCCCTTGTTCTCGTTATGCGCCTTGAGTTCAAGGACTGTACATATGTTTGTTACGCAGCTTAGACTGGATACCCACCACATGTCTCGCTCAGCTCATTCCACAATTGATATTGTTCTTGTCGAGTTGATGAACATGAATTCAGAGCTTCTTCGTCAATTCGTCGGAGGGTTTCTGGACCCGTTGTGGAGAGATCCATTCGTCGAGGTTGAAGGTGTTGATGTCCTATTCATGGGTCCCTGGGGTGACGACATACGAGTACGACAAGTAAACTTCAAACGTGGAAATAATTGGGAGGCTGGGAGTATTGGAGGTATCCTGGAAGTGACGATGGGATCAACATTGTCACATAGACAAAACACTAGCGTAACGTGACAGTATCGACAAGAACATGATTCGAGCAAGGAAACAGATTCTAGAGGATAGGACGACCTCTTATACAAGTGTTCGTGTAGAATAGCATAGGGCAGAGTACTCCTGAATTTCCATGTAAGCCAACCTAAATCACAGGAGACTCATGCGTTCAATATTCAATCAAACCTTTACTCCGTATGCTCAAATTGCCAACAGCAGTCAAAGTCAGTCGTGCGGCTTCACATGCCATGAATTGCGACTACCCTGACCGGTTTTGTTTGTTTTGAGGCCTAATCGGGTAGGAAGACAATACCCGAACTTCAACCCTCAACGTCCCCCAATCCCCAAGGGGTTCTTCCGAGGAACGTTCGACGCCTTCTCGAACACTCTGACCGACTCCTTGCGTCTCGGACTTCCAGGAGAAGCACAGTGTAGGCCCTAACAAATATGGCCCTGCAGCGGTTGCTCGTGATGCCAGACTGCTTGCCGGTGTCGGGCAATCTCTCTACTTCGGCCGTTGAGACTCTGCAATCGCTTTGCGTGGCTATCTCAAGGTGAGTGAACGAGAATGACTGGTTATCTATCGTCTATCACACTACTCGGTACTGCAACTCCTCGCAAATGCAAGCAAACCCTCATGTCTTGCGACAAGAGCTGCGATCAAAATGCCACCAGCATCAGCGTGAGTTGACATCAGGTCCTTTGGAAGAGAACCTACACCCAGCCTCACAATTTCCAAAAGTTCAACGACTCAGTAAAGCTTTTCCATACTCAGCATGGAAACGAGTGACCGTTGAAGGAACCACCGGCTGAACGATCGTTTGTTATTATCACAAACGGAAGCCATCTCATTTCCTCGTCCACGCACTGCTATTCCGGGCAGCATTCCTTGCCGATGACCCAAATCCTGTATTGCCCAAGTGCAAGACATCTGGATATATAAACAGCCTTCCTTTGTACCATTGTCTCACTTCTCTATCATCCAACAACCACAGTCGTTTCCAACTCTTCTACACTCGCTTCTCTCTCTTTAACCAACCAACCAAACCAAAATCTTTCAAAATGAAGTCCTTCGGTGTCCTCGCCCTTGCCGCCTCGGCCTCTGCTGCCTACATCAACGGCACTGCTCCCGCAAACGGAACTGTGTACACCACTGAGGTTGTCACTGCGTATGTACATCCTTGAAAAGCGACAGAAGACTTGTATCTGACCTCTTTCTCTACAGATACACCACCGTTTGCCCTGCTGCCACCTCTGGAGCATACGTGACCACCATCAACAGCAAGGCCTACACCATCTCCTCGGCCACCACCATCACTGTTACCGATTGCCCCTGCACATTGGTCAAGCCCATGGCTACTTCCATGGCCTCCAGCGCTGCCAAGAACGGAACTGCCAGCGCCACCAAGCCCGCTGTGTACACTGGTGCTGCCAACCACGTTGCCGCTGGCTACGGTCTTGCTGCCCTCGGTGCCGCCGTCGTTCTCCTGTAAGAATGTTCTTGAACAATCAAGCAACATTTCACAAAAACATGATACACGACACGACACACCACAACACTCTTTTACGCCCCAGGACATTTTCGTATCTTTTTCAAGTTAAAAGGACATCATTTTCTACTTCTGTACCTAATCTAGATTTGTTTGGATTGGGGTGAGGCCACTGGAAGACATTCTAGACTCCTGTCTTCTTGGTGTGCTTGTTCATTTGGTTTGGTTCATTTTATAATGGGGGTTTATACATATTTGTTTCTTATGACAATTTTTCAACATAACAACCTTTCTGTGCTTCGTGTTTTTTTACATGCTCGGAAGAGTGCTTCTCGGACGTGTATATCACGCTTTGATTTGGGGCGTATTGTGAAACACCATCCACGTTGGAATAAATCCAAAGGAGACCTCGTGTCAACAACTCTCAGAGTGTGCTGTGCTAAGTGACATGTACATCCATGGCAAGACACTCGACCTATATCATTTGTACACTTTCGTTCCATATACGTTTGCCAGTCTGGAGACGACATTGTGTCTGCGACACTGTGTGGCTCGAAAGTACAATTATTGTGAGCCAGGGTGGCACCCATATCAGCTTTTCTTGGCCATAAGATATATCAGATCTCATCATCTTCTTGTGTCCAACAAGCGATTTGTTTATCAAATGTCAAATTCCTGACCCCAAGTATATACATGAAATAGTCATTACACATCTACACCACTGCGACCATCAAAAGCAAGACTGTTTTGTGACTCTACTCATTCATCGCTTCCAGCACCAAGGAAATCAGCGAATCCCTCGATGCCACCTTCAACATTTGTTGCCAAATCAACTACTGGGTCTGGTCTTTGTATGAGCAGCGTCCTTTCATAGAACGGTTTGTTTTGGATGAGAAACTCACTGGCAGCATCTGGGATATCTTCAGCACGCTTGGCTTTTGCACTGGCACCGTCGCCGCTAGGGATGTCTAGGAAGTCTTCGAAGCCTTGGATTCCTCCTTTGACGTTTGTGAGGAGGTCGTCTACTATGTCTTTTTTAAAGACTTGTTAGTTTGCATTTTCTTGGCTTGAAAGAAGATCGAGTGTGGAATGGGTAACGTGGCGAGTAGGCTAGAGATGTACAGAGTCAGGGAAAGGAGAAAACACACTGTTTGGGTCGCCGACTGCTGCACCGTCTTTCTTCTGTAGCGGCACTGCTGATACAGTCACTGCCAGAGCAAAAGCTGCAGCAATAGTCTTGATGAAGTGCATGGTATTTGTCGTCTTCAATCAGTATTCGTCAGGAAAAAGGTCGTTCTTAGCACGTAGAAGCACAGATTAATATGTTTCGGAGAGAGACAATATGTGAGTTGAGAAATATAGAAGGGGCTTCAACCCTCTTTTGTTATACGGACAATTTGAATTCATGGTACTGTCTTCGTCATGGACGATCCGGGAGGTGAGGTCGACCTTCTTCTTGTGCGTTTGCCGCAATTGGGTTGTTGATCTTCCGTCGATCAATCTTTTTGAGCATGTCGCTCATGTTGTGTACGGCACGGCTGGGGTTGATCTGCGAATCTGTGCCTACGATGGCATTTGTATGAAAGTCTGATGGGTGATATTCCCGTGGCATGAATTTTACTGATATCGCGCAAGTTGGACAATTGATTTCTGCGGCTCTGTTGGACGTTGAGCTAGATATCGAGGATCCGATCCGTGCGGTTGGCTGTCAGCCGCAACAATCTGACGGAGGGGCAGAGTGGGGCAACAACATCAAGCTTGAGCAAGCTTGACAGAAGTGAGATGAACAATATTGGAGAGCAAAGAAGTCACGGTCAAAACAATGAACAGTTAATCAAACAGGAAACAACAGTCACAGTCACAGTTACAACAGAGCGGAAAAGAAGTGATGTTTGAGGGATATTATCATTCGGGGTATAATTGATACATCAGAAAAACCATTGAATCAAAGCTTTGATTGCTTTCCATCGCAGGTGTGAAGTGAAACCCTCGTGCAAAGAACTTGAGCTCAACCCCGAGAAAGGGGAGCTAGAGATATTGTCGTGTCATGCCGTCGTGTCGAAAGTCATCAATTGACTTGATCGATGTGAAGGTTGGTGAGGTTGAAGACGCTTAGATGGAGCGCTTGTTGGCCTCAGCAGAGGTCTCGTGCTTCTTCTCGTCCATCTTGTCAGAAGCGGCGCCCATGGCACCAGAGACACGGCCGGAGATGGAGTCGTCGGCGGTGTTGCCCTTGGCTTGCTCCTTGTTGGCCTCCTTGGAGGCAGTGGCGGAGGTACCCTGGACAGTCTCGGAGACGTACTGGGCGGCGTTGTTGAGAGAGTTGCCGATCTGACCGACGATACCCTCGTTAGGCTTGTTGGCGTTGGGAGCAGACATTTTGAATGTGGTTGGTGGTTTGTGGTTTGGTTTGGAAGAGAAGATGTGTTTGTTTGATGAGTTGTTGATGGAAGAAGAAAGGTTGGAGTAAGAGTGTAATGGGAGCTTCTTAAGTAGTGGTGAGATGAGCTCTGTTTGCCATGACGTACGCGCCTTCTCAGTGAGGACAGCTCTCACTCGCACGCTGCGAAGGCTCTTTCCCTATCCACCTTGGTCCAATCGTATCCAAGCACTTCTACGGGTGACGATTTACGTTGTGTTTCCTTCAGCCACACTACGCTACTTCCTTGTTACCTCACTTGGTAGGAGCCACCTGACACTACTTGCGTACGCCTCCTTTCACCTGGATCTCCGATCAGTGAATCGACGTGGGGCTTCAAGCCGAGGTGAGGGGTTTGCAGTTAGTCGAGCTGGCCGCTTGGTGGCTGCTGCCTTGCCCTTTGGTGCTCAAGCGGGGTGAACGTCAAAGTGACGTCAGATTTGTGAGGCTCTCAGCCTCGCAAAGCTCTGTAACAAGACACAGACGTCTGAGCTTCTTGTTTATCGCGCATGTGAAGAGGCTGGACCTCATGGGTAGGTGGAGCTTTTCATCACAGTGATGGAAGTAGTGGGGTCTGAGTTGTCTTCACCGTATTTGGCTGAAGCAGCGGCTTTGCGAAGGCGTTTGACCAGTGAACAGTTGCCTGGGCTTGCAGACGGGATCGAGATGACAGGTCATAGGGGAATGTCACTCTTGATACTTTGCCATGCAAAAGTTATGTTACCGTGCCGCCATATGTGAAAGAGCATTCAATCGCCTCTATGCCGCTGTAAACCGAGACGCAATTTCGGAACACGAGTGGAAGCATGATAGAGGAAACGTTGTCAACACAGAGGTTGCACAAAGATGCCAATTGCAAATGAGCATAGAATACAGGGAGTGTATATTTGATCATGACTCCTCCTTTTTCATGTCCGGTCCAAGAGCCTTTCTTTTCCTCTTTTCTTCGTAGACCACAACCATGCAAGATTGAGCGGCATCTCCATGCCAGAACAGACAAACATCATCTGCTTTCCCATACAACCCAGGAAATAAAGGCCAGCTATCAACAACAATATGAGGAGAAACGATCAAATTTTATAATGTACACGGCAGAGTAGGGGAGGTTACACTGCGAGATGTCTAGAAGGGAGGGGTGACGGGGCCGGCAGCCATGGCGCTCTCTTGTTGGGCCATGACCTCCTCCTCGGCAGCCTCGATGGAGACGGCAAGACCGACCTTGGCGGCGTTCTATGGGGAATGTCAGTGTTCTGTAGAGTCTGGAGGTGAGAGGGTGATGCTTACCTTGACGTGGTCGAGCTCACCAGCAAAGGTAATCTGGACCATGGGAACGATTCTCTTCTCGAGCAAGACACCGAGCTTACCAGCAGTGTCGACCTGGGCTCTGAAACTGCTGGCTCTGAAGTCGTACTTGGCACCAAGAGTGGCGACACCCTCCTTTCTCATACCGCCCATCATGGGGTTGCCAGCAAATTGCAAGTTGAGGTCGACACCAGTCTCGAGCTGAGCAGAGAGTCTTCTCCAGTAAGAACCCTGAACACCACCGGAAGGCATGAGCTGAGCGCTGGCGATCCAGTCCTCGCCCTTGTACTTAGCAGCATAGCTGATCATGGCCTCGGGACCCATCTGGGCAGCAGGTCTCTGGTAGACAGCCTCGAGACCGAGGGCAAGTCTAGGAGTGATGCTCTGAAGGTAGCTACCAATGAAGATACCAGTAAGGGGACCATCGAGGACAGAAGGGTTCATAGCCTTGATCTGAGCAGTAAAGTCGTCGCCAACGTAGTCGTTCTCGAGGGAGAACTGGGCACCTCCAGGACCGGCCATGGAGGCAGCCTGGATCTGAGTAGTGGTCTTTGTGACCCAACGAGGAGTCCATCGGTAGTTGAAGCGAGCGGAGAGGGAAAGGTCGCTGTCAAGGTTACCTTGGCAGAAAACCTGGGCGTGTTAGCATCTGGAGGTTCTAAGGGTTGGCAGAAGACGTATGTACCTTGTTGGTGCCGTAGAGGGCAAGGAAAGCGTAAGGAGGTATTTGCTGAGAGCCCTGGGAGAAAGCGTGCGAGACCTGGAACAGCGGCGAAACGCTGAAAGCCTTTGTGAGGTCGGCGCGCAGACCAGAGAAGGACAGGTTGTTGAGGAAGACATCGCGCTGAACCTCCTTTGCAACGTTCTCGACAGTGCCTGGGTTGGTAAGGCCCAGAGCCTCTCTTCGTGCCTGGAAAGCCGAGTATGTGTCCTTCAGCGCCGAAACCAGAGCATTGTTGGAGACGGCAGCCAGAGCGCCAGACTGCTTCTCGGCGACAGGAGCAGCAGGAGCCACGGGAGGGTAGGGAGTGGTAGTGATGGGGAGCGACGTCATGATGTAGACTTTTGCTGCTGAGGGCGAGTGGGCGAGTCTTGGGGCACCGGCGAGGTACGGCGGTGCAGACGGGTCTGTGGTGAGGTCCTAAGCAACGAGTCGACTCTGACACGGCTTAGATGTGGATAGCGGCGCGACAATTCTTTCAAAGAATGGTGCGTGATGATGGCCTGGTTGACGCTGCTCGTGTCTGTGTCTGCTTCTGCGCGACCGACGTCGATGCCAAAAATGTAGGCCGAGCGGCGTGATTGGACCGATGACCTCCGAGTCTCAACCACTTCAGCCTCTCGCTGTTATCTACACCACCAAATAGCTCGATATCTTTCTTGACACTCGGCAGCCTCTTCTCTGTTCGGCTTCAGCTGCGGCCGTCCGCTTTCTGCTCTGCTTGCTCTGCTCTAAACATCGCCTTTTCCGATTGTGCGGATCACCACTCCTCGCATACTGCCAAGATCAGCTGCTTGTCTCATCGCTCACCTGTTCTCGCCCATTACTTTGGTAGAAACGATTGCCGAATTAACCATACACCGCGTTTTCAATTTTGCCGGCAATTAGTTGCCCTTCTTTTTAGCCATGGATACTCTTCTGTACGTCTCTTTTGTTTCTTTCTCGTTCCATTTCCCCCTTGGTCGATTGCAGATATGGCTGTAGTACACCCTTTCGTAGTATCTCACAATCATGCTTCAAATTGTACATTTACTAAGGCAAGACTTCGGGTTAGCACTGCCGATGTCATGGCTAGTTCGCCGAATTGGAAACGCAGGTCAAGCACTTTCGTTGATGCTATCCATGACTTGCCTGAGAAGGAGAGCATGGCTCCTGCTCAACTTTACAGCACCGAGTCTGGCCGTCTTTTCCATTCCGGTAGGATAGTCATTGCTACAGTTGGACTGCCCGCTCGTGGCAAGACCCATACCTCGGTTGCTCTGGCCAGATATCTACGATGGCTTGGTGTAAAGACTCGTATTTTTCATCTTGGTGACTACAGAAGAGCGACAATGGGTCCGGGTAAAGAAGTTCCTGATGACTACTTCTTCATCAACGCTTCTCCTTCATCCGTGCTGCTTCGCCAAAAGATCCTCCGAAAATGTAGAGAGGACATTTACAACTTCCTTGAGCACGAGAATGGTCAGATTGCCATCTATGACGCAGTAAATCCTTCTGCTGCTGGTCGCATTTCTCTTGCCAAAGAGTTCTCTAAGCATAACGTGCAGACCCTCTTCATCGAGTCACATTGCACAGACGAGAAGATTATCGAAGAGAACGTCCGCAGCGTCAAGATCTCATCTCCCGACTACCAAGGTTGGTCCGACAAGGATGCCGTCAAAGACTACCTGGCCAGAATCAACGCCCGCATTCCTCATTTTGAGTCCATGGAAGAGGCCGAGCTACATTACGTGAAAATGATCAACGCTGGAGAACGTGTGATTGTGAATAACTGTGCCTTCAACTACCTCTCTCAGCGCATCGTCTTCTATCTTCTCAATCTCCACACCAAGCACCGATCTGTTTACTTTGCCAGAGCGGGAACGACAAGAGACGAGGACTCTTACAAAGCTGACGCTTCACTCTCTGAGGATGGTGTTACATACTCCCAGAAGATGAGCGACGCTCTCATCAAACACCGAGAGGAAGAGCGCAGGCAACTTATCGAAAGAGGTGGTCCTGATGCTCCTTTAAAATCCTTGACCATCTGGACATCCACCAGACGACGCACAGTCGAGACTTCTCACTATCTTGAGAGCCTGGGATACTGTGTAAAGCAACGCTCTCAGATGAGTCAGCTGAACCCTGGCGTGTGCGAGAAAATGTCCGAAGACAAGATCCGAGAACAATACCCTGAGGAAGTGCGCAAGCATGAGCTTGACCCGTACCACCATCGCTACCCTCGTGCTGAGGTAAGCACAAAATGAACCCATGAGGGCTGTAAACACAAACTGACAAGTCGTAGTCTTACCACGATCTGGCCGTTCGTTTGGAACCCATCATCCTGGAGTTGGAGCGCGAGCAAAACGATCTTTTGATTGTCGCCCATGAAAGTGTGTTGAGAGTGCTTTACGGCTACCTGATGGCTTGTGGTGCACGCGACATCCCGAAGCTGCAATTCCCTCGCGATGAGATTATCGAGGTATGTTTTCACCCGATGTCATTTGATTTAGGCTTGCTGACATTCTTTACACTAGATCGTTCCCGCATCCTACAACAATGAGGCTAGGCGTATTCATGTCTCTGGTGTACCAGCTCAGATTGTACCTGACAGCCCAGAAGACTTGAAGCTTCCTGTGCCCCCATCAGGTGCGATCACTCCCTTCTCTGGCATTGGCACACCTCGAGGCACAGGCACACCTGAGACGAGGGAGGAAGAGGATGGAGCAAAGCCGCTACCTACGGTAAACATTCATCCCAGCAAATGAATGCAGAACGACCGAATCGTTCAGTGGCATTGTTGAGTGTTTGTTTCATGTTCATATACTTGTTTCTTAGCGACCTGCTTCTTCAGGCGCGCTTTGGCAGCCGATATATACCAAACTTGAAGGACCGAAGGCCAAGGGATCGAGAGTCGGGTCCCGAGTAATTGTTATAGTATACGTACTGGCGGTCAAATAGCAAGCCTCGTTGTTAGTAAACCCATCTATCAGCTCTAGATGTAGAACGCGCACCGTGCCTCGCTTCGGTGATGAGTGAGGGCCTCGATCCTCCACAGAATCGTCAAAGCACACGACAAACCTTTCCCTGCACCCGACGACTTTCGCTTGACGAGCTTTCACCTCTTGGCTGCCTCTCGTATCTGAGGCTCTTGAATCCACTTGGAAATGATCGCATACCATTTCGAAGGAAGAACGATGCCTCGATTGAGCTTAATCCAATAATTAGTCCTCTGGTGGCTTGGAATTGAATCACGCACCGACCGAAGGACCGTCGCAGCCGGACCTTCTCAGCTAAGTCAGCTGTGACTTTGCTCCTCCCGCAAGACTATTGACTCCGGCTAGTCCGGGCACAAGAAATAGGTAGGATCCTTCTGTCTTCCTGTAGGTATACATATTAGGTTTGTGCTCACCGTGAACCTTTTTCTCTGATCTTTGTTCGATCCGCCCTTCCACGGTGACCTTCTCCTCGCGACCAATCCGCGTCTTCAAATTCAACACAGCACGCAATCCACGCTTGCTCATCACGCAATTCCGGCCAAGCTATCCTCATTCTGCATCCACGATAGCATTTCACGAAGAAACTCAGATAACATACCCCCGAGAAGCTGCTGGCATATCTAAGTAGCTGGGGCTCTTTCTTTTCTTCTCTCCGGATTCTCTTTACAACGGTCCCCCAACCTCGTTATCCACTGAACAGATGGACGTTGAAAAGACTATCACTCTACCTAACGGTGAAGAACCGTTGAAGACACCAACGGTTGGAGAGGGATACACAGCTGCTATGGGTATCATCAACACCTCCACTTCACCAATCTCACGGCATGAGTCTGAAGAACAAGATGAAGACACCAAGACACAATCATTCCTCAACTTCGAGAAGCCTGGGCCTGTAACTCTTCTCTTCTGTCTCGTCCTCAACATGCTGGTTACGATATCTTGGTACTATCTCAACATCGACATCCCCGTCTCTGACAGAGTGACGCCGGCCATGCTGTGTCGCTACCTGTACGATGGTATCGTTCTCTTCCCTATGGGCTTCTTTTCGCTTGTTGGATGCTTGCACTGCTATGGCACTCTGTTGTGCTTGAGGCGAGATGATCGCGCGCTGTGCATTGCAAGAGTGGCGTTGGGAGGTATGCTCGGTGCTTCAGTGGTTGTCAAGTATGGACTTGAGGCGGGTGTCTTCGACCTGAGTGCTCCAGAGCAACTAGTTTTCTGGGCTATGGCGGGAGTTACACCTGGAGCTGGACTTGTGGCGTTGGTCGGATTCTGCTGGGACAGCTTATATCGAGGCTGCCAGAGTGAGGAAGTCTCGAGGGTTGATGAGAAGAGGCCTCTATTGGAGAAAGAGGATGTTTAACAGACCACACGCGTCTTCATACGGATCAATCGGGTAATGATCATGAGCAGATCTTCAAATAACAACATTTTGGATTCCTACGCAACGCGATATATCAAGTGTTAACACCATAATCTATTCTTGGGCCGTCATATCGTTCATCAACATATCTATGCTGCACCAGCCTGGCGCCACAAGTTGCGGAAACCAGTGCCACCAGCAATCAGGCCGAGGACACCCAGCCAGTCTTTGCTCAAAGCACCAGACTCCAAGCTGTAGTGGTAGGAAACGGGTGCCCATGCCATGTTGACAGTCATCTGTCTCTTCCACAAAGCTTCAGCTTCCAGGGTTTGCGCGTCTTTTTCGGCAGCAGAGGATGCAACTGCTGGCTTGAGCTGCCAGACACGAGCGAGTCGCACAGCTTCTAGTGCAATGTAGGCCATCCAGTAACGCGAACTCCACACCCACCACTTGTTCTGCTGCTGTGTGTTGAACCTCTCACCGCGCAGTACACCCTTTGAGGCCAGATAAGCCACATTCTCGTACCACTGGTATGCGGTGATTGTCCAGATCTGACCCCAAACAGCAGCCTTGACAACACTGTCCTCAGGAGGGCTGTTCCACGTGCCCTTGGCCCAGGTATACAGATCCAGCGACTCGACGACACGGGCGAAGCATCTGAAGTCGCTGATCAACTCTGAGAGAGCCTTGCTGCCTTGGATGACATGGGTGAGCTTGTCCTCGGGTGGTGACAATGTCGCAACGACTGTTTCTCCAGGCAGTAGGACGGCACCGAGCTTTTGGCTGATGGAGAGGAGGAAGCGACGGTATCTCAGGCCTTGAAGACGTGAGAGTTGGGTATAGACGACGATGAGGAGGTATTGGAAGGTGCAGAGTGTCTTGTCTCTTCCTGCTGGTGTCGACAGGACACGGATGAGGCGGCTGAGGAGGGAGTCGGTTCTGCTTGCAATCAAACGCGCAAGGTTGTTGAGATTCGTCTTGGATACGTCGGAAGTCATGTTGTGGGTCTGTTTTGCTGCAGAGAGAGCTCTTGCGTTTCGGGGGGTATCGAGATATTGCTATCTTGCGATAGCTGGTGCTACTGGAACGCGGCGCAAATCGATTTCAAGGGTCGAGGTGTGGGGAGGTCAAGGATACAATAACAGTCGACCTACACTGTTGTTTTTTATTCTCCTCGGTACGGAAGTAGCTCGCATCGTTATACAAAACTGCTGGCCGAGAGGACGCGGCCTGCTCGTACATACCGAGGTTAATCATGCCTCGGCTGCACCTTCTCCATCTGCTCCTTTGCATGTTTCCAGAAGAGAGAGGATCGACCGAACATCCAACGACCCTCGCCATTGCCATATGTATCCATTAGAAAATACTACTCGAGAAAATCTACCAGGATTGACGGCCATTCAAGTGATGCTAGCCAAGAATCGACCACCCACATCATAGACATACTTCTACTGCAGATTTGGATCACAAACTTCCTGGGCACTGGACTGTGGCATATTTTAATACAGGACAGCCTCTATTTTGCCCCCGAATCTCCAACGACCGCATTATTATGCAGTTCCCACAAAAAGGCAAGATCATTCCGCAGCCATCGACATCTTTCGTAAGGTGCGCAAGCCGGTGAGCGCAACAATGGACACCATCCACTTCCGGAAAACCTCGTGATGCAAACCAAGAACAGACTTCTCATCCACCGCGACATGGACTCATGAATGTTTTCAAATACTTTGACCTGATCAATCATCAGTAAGGAGCAGGTGAAGATGCAGTAACAGCTACATTTAAATGACAATATAGCCTCGAGGACTTCTCGACAAGCATAGCTCCCAAAGAGCTACAGCAAGATACAAATATCAAAAAGCCAACCGATAATACTACAATACGTTATCTTCTTGACTGACTATGGTGTCCTGCCGGGACCCATGTGTTGACCTGTTGCAGCTCAGTAGCCATCCGCAAACGATTCCTGTCGGGCATTCTCCAGCGTTCCATCGAAACCATCATATGAACTCATTCGAGGCACACTATGACAACCATCAAGGCAGACTCGCTGCTGCCTAGTGTGCAGACTCTTTTCGTCCAATACTCGCTGCAGAATAGCGAACCCGCCGCAGATTTGTTTCTCCCGATGAGTTAGTTTACGTGGAAAGCTAGCGAAACACATACAGTGCTGCGACTGCTGCCTACGAACACACGAATACTTGCTCACCAGCAGAAGGAGGTGGAATTTGCCTCTAGGCAGCCGATTAGTAAGAATTAGTAAGGATGATGGCCCTCGAGTCGATATAAAAAAGACCTCTCCATCCTCCTGAACCATTTCTTTTTCATCCAACTCCCACCAAGACTTTGGTGTTCATACTTCCTCCCTTCACATGTCTTCTTCATCAGTACTGTCTATCAGTACCCAACATTCATGACCATCATGAACACCAAGCCTCTTCTATAGAGCCACAACACCAAGCCTCCTTCATGGAGCCACATCAACTTCATCATCTGTCATCAACAACCTACTTCGCCTATCATGCTGTTGTCTACAACACATCATACGCTTCAGGTACCACGACCATGATTGAAGTCTTTTAGCTACCAAGCTACAGGTCTTCGCTTCTGCTTCTTCATCTTCTCGTTCTTCTTCCATCGGAACAGGAACATCGCTGCCACTGCAGCCATTCGTCCAGAACACAAGCCAGCTCTTTGCTGCCAGACGTCAACAGCCATCACAAGCATCCGCGTTACCACGTCAACCCAAATGGCTTTCCAAGTCATTCACTCGTCATTCATCCACTCGAGCGAAAGAAGAATCGCAACCAAAACAAAATCGAAAACAAAATCGATTACCAACCGAAAAAAGAATCGGCCAAAAAAAGAAAAAAAAAGAAAAAAGGCACCTTGTCGTCTCCCATCTTTTACCTCTCTCTCAATCTCTGATCTCTTTCGTCATCACTACCAAGGCGACCTCATCACCACACCCACAAGTCACCGTCACTCAGACTACAAGATCGAGCAACCAAAACACAATCTGGAGCAACCACTTCTTCCACGAATCACGAGCCTAACACTCATGAAGAGAAACAGACACCAGCGTGGGTACCATCGAATGCCTTAACGCGACAGTCTTCATGCTGTCCCGATTTCGCCATGAGAACTTTGAAGAGAAGCCGAAACCAGCGTGGGCCATATCAATCCGCCTTAACGCGACAGCCTTTGTGTTGTACAGACTTCACCATCGCAGCTCTTTTTCACCAAAGCCCTCCCATTCCATAGACTCCAAATCCCGCCACAGCGTCAAAGCCTCGGCACACCAAGCCTCGTCACACTTCAGTCAATCATCAAGACCAGACTTTCAAGCATGACTAGCCAACCAACTCAACCTTATCACCGAAACGACAAGTCGGCCAACCCAACCAAACCATATCATCAACCACCCAGCTTCTGCGGAAGCACCATCGACATTGTCAGTCTGCTGCACCAATGTCATGGCCTGATCACCCATGACATAGAGTCGCTCCAGCAGTGTCGATGAGTTACGTTTCAGCGTAACACCAGAACCAGACCGCGAGAGTGACCGACACACTGTTGAACCATGTCTTGGACTTGACGAGCCATAACACAGAGTCATTCAGTTTGCAGCACCTCGTACCGCAAGAAACGCCATATGTGAAGCGCCTGTCAATGGGACCTTTCCACCCTAACAGTTGATGCCACATATGCGACGTGCACACACCGGTTTACCGGTGACTAACGCCATCACTGACAGAACTCGCTGCACCTGGTCAATCAACTGTTTTGACGGACAGGACCGAAGAGGTTGCACAGTCTGCAGTGTATGTGCGTCTGATGGGCTGCACCATGTTGAAAGACGAACAACACAGAGTCGCGCCCACCAGCAAAGGTGGCTTCGAACCACCTTTGACCGCCAAATCAGCAGAAGGCGAAGACCAAACCACTCAACCAGAACGACATGAACAAGAACCACCAAAAGTATGAACACCAACCAACACTCGTCGCTTCCCATCTCTCAAAGGGCAAGAGTTGACAACCAGTCTTGGTGTTGGCATCATCCGACTATCAGTAGCAACATTTGGCAAATGACCAGGGTAGTGCGTCAACGCAGCAGACGACACTGACAAATTCAGGGCTTGACAATAGTTTGATGGGTTTTCTCCGTTGTCATCAACGGTTTCCCAACCTTACTATATGAGAAAGACATGGAGTGTGAGGAATCAGACGTGACCTTGGGCAAGCTCGTCTGTTCTTTCGTTACTCCCATCTTTCGTGATTCTTATTTGGTATGTCTCAGAGGAAGGTTCACAGGATCAGGTGATGGACTTTTTATGATCATCGATTTGCTGTTGCTTGGTAGATAGTCAAGACCTTTGTAGCTATGACTTGAGGATCTTTTTGGTTACCAGAGTAGATGGGCGCTGATTAGCTACCAGTGTTTGTTTTACTGATGTGACTTGTGAAGAGAGGAAGGTCAGAAGGTCTTTTTGTTTCTGATTCTCAGAAACTCACAAAACAAAACAAAGAAAAATTGCTGCTTTCACAATGTTTCGACTTTTGATGTACGTGAATGTGAGATGTGTGTATATGTTGTCGTCAGCATTTGATCTCGGTGCATCATCGACTGTGTCTTCGTGATTTCGTGCTCTTGCTGGTCAGGAAAGGTACACGAACAGCAACCTTGACTCTCTCGTTGTATGTGCGCTGAAAGTATAGAGTAACATTAGAAGTGAGTTGTGAAATATGTTTGTGATTATTGTGATATAGATTTTGTGGTATCTTGGTAAAAGTCATGATGAGATAAAGGAAAGAATGATCCAACTCCTGCAAATGCTTTTGTTCGTTTCATAACGAGTGTACACGCTTAGACGATGTGGGTGACAAGCTTGCCAGTGTTGGCACCAGAGAACAGTCTGAGCCAAGTCTTGGGGATATCTTCAAAGGCAGTGGGAACGATGGTCTCGTTGGCATCGCCGACTTGGATCTTGCCGGAGACAGCAGCATCACAGAGCTCCTTGATCATCTCAGGCCAACGAGCACCGGCGTCAAGGACGATCAAGCCCTTGATGGTGAGACGGTTGGCAATGACCTCGAACCAGTTTTTGAAGCCACGGGGGTTGCTGTCGTTGTACTCTGAGATCGAACCACAGACGGAAATGCGACCGAATCGCTTGACGCGGGTGAACATCAAATCGAGGATCTCACCACCAACGTTATCGAAGTAGACATCAACGTAGCCTTCGGTGTGCTTGATCAGTTGCTCCTTGAAGTCGGCATCCTTGTAGTTGATGCAGACATCGGCGCCCAGGCTCTCAACCCACTTGCACTTGTCTGCAGTGCCGGCGATACCAATGACGCGCTTGCAGCCAATAATCTTCTTGGCGATCTGGACGACCATGCTGCCAGTGGCACCGGCAGCACCAGAGACAACGACAACGTCGTCCTTGGTGGTGTTGACGTTCTCGAGACCGTGGTAGGCAGTGACACCGGTCAGACCGAGGGCGCCGAGGAAGTGGGTCTCCTTGATACCAGGGATGGCCTCGACCTTGCTGACGTAGGGAGCACCGAGGGTGGTGTCAATGACAGCGTATTCGCGCCAGTTGGTCAGGCAGTTGACGAGCGAGCCCTTGGGGAAGTCGGCGGCCTTGGACTCGATGACTGTGGCGATACCGAAGGAGGACATGGGTGCATTGAGCTCGACGGGAGGGAAGTACATGCGCTCACTATTCCCATTAGTTAAGGCTCTTGGTTGTCCTTTCTATTGCTTGTACTCACGCAATGACACCCTTCTGGATCCAACCACGCTGAGCTGGGTCGTTGGAGAGGTAAGTGGTCTTGACCAAAACCTCACCATCCTTGAGCTCGTTCAGGTCCTGCTCGACAAGCTTGAAGGTGCTGTCATCAGGCATGTCGGTGGGAGGGTTGGACAGGATCCATGCGCGGCTAGACTTGGGGGCAGACATTGTGATTGTGAGTATCGGAGAAATGTCAATTGAGGAAGAGAATGAAAGATGGGTGCTCAAACTCAAGGTGGTGGTTGTGGGGCATGGGTGATTATATAAGATCTCCAGGGTACCATGATGGTTTGTAATGCGGCATACGAACGTTAGGCCAGTGGGACTAAGCTCGACCACGAACGTCTGCACGGCTCCATCTCATCATGAAACGCAAGAGTCTTGAAGCTGTTTTGGTAAGACATCTCCAGATATTTGCATGGATTGCGACGCTTATGGAAGGTAGGCCACTCAACCAGACGTGGAGACGGCTCGAGCTTCTGTATTCTTCGAAATAGAATCTCCTGCCCACTTCATGAATGGCTCAAAGACTCTTCCGATTTGCGGATGGCAAGTTGGAAATAAAATTCGAGTCAGGCTGGAAGCTTTTGGATGACTCGGGTGTGTCGCTATCCGCTAATCTGACGTGTGGGCCCTGGCGATCTCATGAGCTCGGGAGCCTTAAATCCGGCAGGCCTTCTACGATTGAAGGCTGTCTCGGCTGGAGAAACATGTATGTTCTATGGTCAACGACTTGAGGTGCTGCAATTCTTTCACGGACTGCTTTTGCTGACGGTTACTATTCTTCATCGGAGTAGACGACCAAAGACTTGCAGAACAAGCTCTCTACAAGCAGGGCCCAAGCTCACACGTGGAGTGCCAATGGAGTGCCTAGGGCTACGGCCCGTGCAGCAGTGTCTAGCCAGTATGAAAGAGACGTCCGAGTGCAGGCAGGCGAGCGATTTATCAATTGTTCCGCGAGAAAAGAGCGAGCAGACCGACTCGTCCTGGACCTTGCCTCGCCACGAGGGCCGACAGACTCAACCTTGGGCAGGCGCGCCTCCGTCCAAAAACACGATGCTCTGGAAACAATGTCACGAGAACCATGGTTGATTGTGGCAGCGGAAGGTATATGAGCACGATTTCGCTTGAGAAGCCACGCTTCATTGCTAGTCTTCACCAATTATAGCCTGATATAGAGCATTGGAAGGGCATAACATTGGATTAGACGGGCGACTTCAGAGACATCCGGCACTTCCACGGTTGCTCAAGACACCGGCAAGCAGATTCGGCTTGGACTTCTGGCAACCACGTCCTTGCAAAATGATTTGACACAGTTCATAGACTTGCAGAAGCAAAGGAACTGAGCATCTGATGCCGCACCAGAAGCAAAAAGTGGAGTAGCTGGGAATCGAACCCAGAACCTTCTCCAACTCAGGACTGCTCGAAGAGCAATGCTAAGAAGATGTCATACCACTAGACCACAACCCCAATTGATGGCTGCTTGGACGGTTTGTACCCTTTATAGAGTCTTGTTTTTGAGATATTCTGCAAAGAGTTAGGCTTGTTCGTGTCAGGACAACCATCGTTCTTGTTGCATCCTCGAGATCGGATTGTTGTGCTCGATGGTCAATTGACATTATTATCTTGGAACTATACTCAGTGATAGCTCGATACAAAGAAGAAATTGTGGTGCACCTTGTGGGCCAGGGTGGCACATTCGGCCTTGTTTTCTGGTCAATCTCCCAAGAAACACACAATCTATTTTCTTTAGTGAGGAGAACGGCTTGAACTATAACATCTTAGAGACTCTTATGAATTGAAAGTATATTCTCAGCAACTATGTTACAATGATCATGTTGTAGCAATTCTCTCGCTTTGATCATGAGTTGATTGAAGACAAGCAGCTTTGAGTGTTGATGCTCGGCACGTTCTCCTCGCACCCAGCAAGAACAAAACAAGACAAGACAAGACAAGACAACGTAACAAGAGCAAATGTGTTTACGAATTGAGAACAGGGGCACCAATGGTCCGCTTTCATGGCTCAACATGTTCAGACAGAAGAAAGTCAAGCGATGGTTGAGCGTTTTGCCGAGGTCGGAAGTCGCCACTGTAGTTTGGACATCATACACGGCGGATCTCGACCATCATCCATCAATCTCTTCTTAGCTCAGTTGGTTTAGAGCGTCTGACTGTAATTGTTCGATTGTCATCAGAAGGTCCTTTGTTCGACTCAGAGAGAGGAGATTTCTTTTTGGCCTTTCGCGGTCTCTATCTTTTGCGGCATCCAGTAGTATGGTTTCAAGCTGTGCTGTTTTGCATTATTTGCATAATATATACAAGCCGTTCAACTACTGCTGAACAAGATGAATTGCCGCCATAACATCAAGTGCAGCCATCTGACTATGGCTTGTTGGAATCTCCATAGGCCCGTTCCACCATGGTCCATACTGATTGTTGCCGTTCGTGTTTCGTTGCTGTAGACTATCAAATTGTTTCTTGACAAACTCGGTCAATCGACGCTGCAGATCGGGTTCTTGGTTGGTGTCGCGTAGGACCTTGAGCAATTTGGCCAGACTGCGCAGCAGCACAGACTTGAAGCCGACAGCATCATCGTTCTTCCAGGGCTCGTGGTTGCCTTTGCCATAAGCACCGTGTTCTGTCAAAGTACCATCTTGTTCGACCCAACCATCTCGGGAGATGGCTTTACGTGCCATATTGCAAGCCAGCGCGAGGTACTCGTGTGGCGACTTGTGGCTTCGCGAGCCTTGATGACCAAAGCTGAACGCCGCGAAGATAGCAGTGGCGGCAGCTATAGCCTGTCCAGTGCAATAAGTGAAAGTCCAGTCGACGCACTCCTGAGACCGGAGCTTGATAGTGTCAAGCACGATACATTCATTCGCACGGTAACGGCAGCGCTCAATCCAAGCAAAACTCTTCTCAGCCGCCTCGAGCATTTCGTCAGTCTCGCGACCTGGCTTCACAAGCAAAGCAAGGCGAGCAGAAAGCTCGGAAAAAAGGCCAGTCGTAATAGCATTGACTTGTTCTTCGTTCGGTCTGGTAGTCCACATAACCGCACCCGCCATGTCCATATCTCTCACCTTAGCCTGACCCGGCGATAGCATACTACGCTGGACATGCTGCCAGATCTTGCGAGCATTGTCGACATAGTAAGGATCAGGGTTAGTCAGGTAAGCATCGAGCAGACAATTGCCCCACCACAAGGTATCGTCGTTGAACTCGTTGATGAAATGCCGGTGATGGCTTTCTACAGTGTGAAGGCGTTCTCGGAGGAGTGTAGCATTGCGGTTGCTTCCAGACCATGCGTCTCTAAGAGCTATGCATGTGTACCCGTTGGCTGTCTGCCAGTAACCGATACCACCGATCTCGCCATTAGGCTGCTTGGAAGCCATGAAAACATCGATAGCACCTTGAGTCGTTCCAGACAGCGGACTTTGTTCATGAGAGCCTGTAGGAGGCTGTGGATGCAGCGGATGCTGAGGTTGAGTTGGTTGTTGAACCTGGCTGCCTGGAAACCCTCCACCTTGATGATTGGCGTGGAGAGGCTGTTGACCAGGATCGTGTCTGTTCTTCAGGTGATCAAAAGCATCTTTGAGGTGATGCATCGTGAAAGTTGAGCAGTAGGTATACTTTTGAGATGTCAGATGTAAGGATGCTGTCTTTTGAACAGCAGCAAGATACGGGAGCCGAAGGTGACGTAGCCGGTGATGTTTTGGAACGTCGCCGACGCGACACTATCAACAAGGATCTTTGCCATCGACAACGACAAATGGACCAAACCTTGCAAAATACTGAACCTAGAATTATGGTACCCAATAAGTCGGATGCGTGACTACTCGGGTTCTGATTGCATCTGCAAGCCATGCATGCCAAGAGGAGAGTGAAGCATCAAAAAGTAAAATGTTCGATTTAAGATACACATAGCATGAGAATAGGGGTATCGGTGATGCCACTCATGGGCCCCAAAAGCGCCTGCCGACCAGCCTGACCCAGGCATCCGAAACAAATGAAAAAAAAAAAAATGAAAGCAGCCATGAACATCTATTCTACATCTTTCCCTCAGCAAAGCCGCGCTCATACTCGTTAGCAGTGACACCGTTGCTACGGCTGGTGGTCTTGCCTCTTTCGACCTTGGGCTTGCTCTGATCTAAACCTTCCACCCGGGAAAGGTTTTGGTAGAATGTGCGAACCTTCTCGTGAGCAACGACCTTGCGTGGATCGAAGCGCAGCACCTGAAGACCTTGCATACTAGTCGCACGAGAGAGTGCGACATATGCCTGTCCCTTCTCGAAGACTTTGCCGAGATCTACCTTGACTCTGTCCAGCGTCTGACCTTGAGCTTTGTGAATACTCAATGCCCAAGCGAGAATAAGAGGAATCTGCGCGCGTGAGGCTTGTACCTCACCATCCGGAAGCTCGATCTTCCAGGTTTCGCGCTGACATAGAAGGTCTCGAGTTGTGCCGTCCGCAAGAGTAAAGCGAACCACGGGCCAGATCTGTGTGGTACTACCAAGCAGGTTGTCCATAAGGCGTTCACGGGCAGTCTTCTTCTTGTCACGGCCACCTATGGCGTCTTCGTCTTTGAGAGTTCCACCTTGAGTAGCCATGAATGCCTCTTCGTTGTTATTGTAAGAGTCAAATTGAGTCTCGTTCATGAAACCAATGATCTTTCCTAAGGAACCGTTGACCAGGCTCTCATCGATATTTTTGATAAGCATGACCTGAGCGCCCTTTTTGAGTGTGATGAGTTCAGGAGCCATGCAATTGGCGAGCAACTTGTCACGGAATGTCTTGTCAGTAATACTGCCTCCATCTCGTGCCTCGAATGTCCTGATCTCGCCAACGAGCTGGCTCATTTTGCTCTGGTTGGCATTCTCGACCTCATTTCTGGTTGGGAAGAGCTCGGTGGCGTCGATAGAACTCTCAGATTCCAAAGGCCTGCTAAGTGTGTGGAATGTTTTGATACTGTCGGCGCTCATGCGTCCCTCTCTCATCTCGTTGAGCATGTTTGCAAACACAGGATCTTTCTGACGAAAGACGTGATGCAGTCCAATTGTGTACTCGATGCTGGTTGACCATGTGGCTGCATCGAATGCGAATTTGGCAACCTTGCCGCTGTCTGGTACTGGAGGTAGTTGGAAGAAGTCGCCAGTGATGACGAGCTGAATACCACCGAAGGGTCGACCGTTGTTTCTGATCTGCCGGGCGATAGCTTCTAGCTTGTCGAACAAATCACCATCAACCATCGAGATTTCATCAACGATCAAGACTTTTGTGCGCATCCACCTGTGCTTTGCCTTCTGGTTGCGTTTGATTTTCTTGACCAACTCTGGTACATCTTCTTTACCTAGACCGATACCAGCAAAGCTGTGTAATGTAACACCACCAATGTTACATGCAGCAAGACCAGTGGAAGCCGTGACAGCGACACGATCGGGCTCGCGCAGGTACTTCTTGCGCAGGGTTGCGATGATCTCACGTAGAAGGACGGATTTACCAGTACCAGCAGCACCAGTAAAGAAAACAGCCTTCTTTTTCTCAGCAATCAAATCAAGAACGTGTTGTTGTTCGTCACTGAGAAAGACACGAGCGACCATGTTCTTGCGACTCTTGACCTTTGCTTTTTGGATGACTTCGTCGGAGGGCTCGTTGAACTTGGACTTCTTCTTGTTGATCTCGCGCAGACTGGTCTTTTGTTCCTTGATGGCACTTGCGGTCGTGTTCCAGGGGAGAGCGCTCTTCTTTGATGTCTGGACAGGCGTCGAATCGACGACGCGTTTCTTCGAGGGTGGAATAGAGTGTAAACCTTGTTCTGGTTCTGACGTCTCTTGCTTGAGCCATGGTAATGTTCTTCGCTTGGAAGCAGCTGGGGGCTCGGTCTTCACCGCAGCAGGTGGTGGCTGCATTCGGGGAGCGGAAGGTCCATTACTTGTATTGTATGCAAAGCGGCTGAGTGAGGAAGCATTATGCGAGGGATTCAAATGTTCGGTTGGCGATGAGGACCAGGGCAAAGGGGCGCTACTTTCAAGCTTTACCGGCTGCTCTTGAGTATGCTCGGTAGAGACGTAGCCGGAATCATCGGTGACAACGGAATCGCGGACCTGGCGTTTCGGCAGGGTGGGACGAAAGGCAGAGTGTTGCGGAGCAGTGATTTTGGGAAGAGTAGGATACGAGATGGTGTTCTTGGAGGTTCTCGGGGTAGGCTTCTTGGCCTTGGGCTCTTCGACAATCAAATCATCGATGTCAAAGTCATCGTCAAAATCGTCGGCATCAAAGTATTCGCTGTTGGTGACTTCAGGGACGGCGCATACGACGGGTTGGTTCTGTTCGTCGTCAAAGGAGGCAGTATTGCCAAAAGTTTTTGCAAGACCGCTGTGTGTACGCTTGATACCGTTAATGGACTTTGAATTCTTGGAGGCTGTAGACAAGACGGAAGACTTTTGGGATTGCTGCTGCGCTGGAGGGCTAGAGGAGAAAAGCTGATCGAGGGGCTTGGAGTTGGAGGCAGCAGTCGAGGCGTTGTGCCTGTTGACTGCAGCACTGAGCATGGTGCGAGAGCGCAGACGGTCGTCGTGCGAGGAAAAGGAGCGTGGGTTCAGGTGCGACCTGGCGACAGCGGCGGAATGTGCTTGTGCTTGTGCTTGCACTTGTGCTTCGAGTTGTTGTCGACGATGGGCGGCAGCAGCAGCTCTGGCGATTGTCCTTCTTCCAATCCACCCGCGCAGCAATCCCGTAGCGCTGTAACCTCCTCCCAGCATGCAGTACACCACGACCAGCGCTAATAAGATCAAGGCGACGATTTCAACCACTCCCACGTCTTCTCGAGTGTAAACCACTTTTGTCGCCGAGGGGTACGCGTAAACTTTGTCTCGACGCGCCGGTTGTTTCCGTTTTTGGCTCTAGGCTGCCAATACACGTGTCTGCCCCTTCCTTCCATTAACACTGTAAATTTGGTCACATCTCTGTCGTAGCTTGACTGATTCTCCCTGTGCAGAAGTAGTCCAAGCGTATAACTATGGAGTTGCATGCTAGTAGTAGGAAACGATGATATCCGCTAGGAAGCAACAAGTTGTCGACTCTCCGTGGACATGCCTCTGCTTTCCATAACGACTATGCCTTTTTATAGTCTATATGGTGCTCTTAGCTACAGTTCAATTACGATGGGAATTACAGACCGAAGTATACAGAGCGGACAGAACAATCGAGCGGCGTTGATATTTGCAATTTGTGCGACTTGCCAACTATGTACCGATTTGAACTCCCAAAGTAAATGGCAGACGAAAAACAGATTTAAGAAATGGGTATAGAGCTTCAGGAATGAGACGTGCTTCTCATCAGTTTCAACAGAAAGCAACATAGGAAAAGACATGTTCATGGAGACTTTTACCAAGGAAAATTCGAAGAGAAAAAGATGAAGAAGGGAGAATGAGAAAAGGGCAGAGAGCTACATAAAGACGCTTCCTTTGTTCGAATCCTCCAAATGTGTCCATCCGTCCATCTTTCCTTGTGCCTTGTTCTGCACATTGTCTGCATCCATGAAATCGAAAGGAGATGCTTGATTTTTCTTGAAAGCAAAAAACAAAACCGCTTCCCACATGCAAAGTAAAAGCACAACTTTGACGAACCCCATGCTGTGTGCAAGAAGTTGCGAGGGTATAAAGAGCTGGAAACATCGAGTGACGAATGCCAGAATTGAAAAAAGTACTTCCTATCCAACGACAGGACCGGCAAGGAAATGTTCGTGTCAACGGCTACTCGCTTGAGCCAAAGTCGTCGATGTTTTAATCGTCGGCATATCTCGGTTTCTGGTCGTATTTGCCATCTCCGCTACGCAGCGCTGGAGCCAGTTGCTGAGCCTTGGTCGACGCACTAGGGGCAGAAGCCTTCTAAGCCTGGTAACCACCGTAGTTGTTGAAGGCACCACCCTGAGGGCCACCCATGTAGTTGCCGCGGCCGAAGCCACCGCCGTTCTGGGGCATTTGACCGTAAGCGGCCATGTTAGCGCCGGCGAACTGAGCAGCAGGCTGCTGGAAGCCACCAGGACTAGGACCTACAAGAATGTCAGAAGAGCTGGCAGTATCATTTCTTGAGACGATTGTACCTTGAGGAGACATAGGAGCAGCTGCACCGTACTGAGGGAAACCAAAGCCCTGAGGTGTGGGTGGGTAACCAGCACCACCGCCAACAGCAGCAGCGGCAGCGGCAGCAGGAGAGAATCCTTCGAAGTTGGTGGTAGGAGGACGGTCCTTACCCCACTGCACTGAATGTTAGCAATAGTTCTTGCGGCGCGAGGAAAAGCAAACTTACGCTGCACTTCAGAGGACGGCCGTTGACGTTGTAGCCGTTCAGCTGGCAGATGGCCATGGCAGCATTCTCGTGAGAGTCCATCTTAACGAAAGCGAATCCACGGTCAGACTGGAAGCGAGTCTCTGTAACATAGCCGAAGTTCTGGAACAGAGGAACAAGGTCGTTCTGGGTGGTGTAGGGAGTGAGGTTGCCGACGTAGCAAGTTGTCTGCCATTGAGGAGTCTGGGCAAGGATGGTGTCGTAGGACTGGACGCCCTGAGTGGGGAACTGGTGGTGCTGACCGAAGGGACCGGGAGGGGTAATACCCATCTGGGCCATGGCCTGCTGCTGAGCGAACGAGGGCTGACCCTTCTGGTTTGCCCAGTTGCAACGAATAGCACGAGAACCCAGCCACTCGCCGTCCATGGAGCTGAGAGCCTTCTCGGCTTCAGCGCGGTCACGGAAAGCAACGAAGCCATAGCCACGAGAGCGGCCAGTCTTCATGTCCCACATGACGCGAGCCTCAGACACGCTACCAAAGGCGGAGAAAGCCTGGAGGAGAACCTCGTCGTTCACTTCATTGGAAAGATCGCCGACAAAGATGTGGAAGTGGCCAGAAGTATCTTCCTTGCTGGTGGTGTTGGACTGATAGGCCCAGTTCACGCGGATTTCCTGCCATCACGTGTCAGCAATTATTGTCACATCTATCGCGTGGGAAGTGACAATGTGCTTACCGATTGGTGGACACGTCTTCCGTTAAGAGTCTGCATTGCTCGTTCTGCCGCAAGAGGATCGTCGTACTCAACGAAGCCGTAGTTGAATCCTTTTGACTGGAACTAGAAGAAGGTGTTGTCAGTGGATGGTGATTCGGTACAACAGAGCGTGTTGGCAAAGGTGGAAACAGGCAGCGTAACGAGCGCAGAAAACGCAGACGGAACAAACAACACGTGAAACCGCATGATGCATGCACATGCATGCGCATGCAGTCCAGGCAACCATGATTGCTGAAAGTGACGGCAGAGACAGTAGTCACTGCTACGACCGCACACAGAACTAGAAAGAAAGGCGGCAGTATAATTAGAACTTACGTTCTTATCAGGGATGATCTTAACACTCTGAACGTGTCCGGTGGTCTCGAAGATTTGCTTGAGCACTTCCTCTGTGACCCTGGGGTCCAGACCACCGACGTAGAGAGCTCTCTTGTTTGGTTCGGGGGCGGCACGGCGAGGACCACCGGCGCTACCAGGCGAGTTGAGGCCATTGCCGTTGTTGTTCATGGCATCGGTCATGGCGTTGGCCTCGATGGTGCTCTGGGGGATGTTGAGCGGGGGGTACTGGCCAGGAGCACCGCCAGCCGAGGAGGCAGCGGGCATCTGCATCTGGTTCTGGTTGTCGGACATTTTTCTTAGACTTGATCTGACGAGAGAAAGAAATTGAGTCGGAGTGAGTAGCGGTGAAACAGGCCGAGACAATTAATCGAACAAAGGCTGGGGTTGAAGCTTCGACAAGCGGGAGTGTTTGGCTGCTGCAGAAGCTGGACGTTGGCGGGGTTGGTACGCTGCTCAACGAGGTTGACGAGGATGCTTTATCGTGAAGATCAACAAGCACGAGGTGGGAAGACTTGGTCGAAGGGACTCGAGCTGTAGAGGTACAGTTGAAGTCGAGATGGGCGGGCGGCCTGGCAAGAGGAGATGGCGGACTCAGGAAGGAAAAAAGCCAGAGACTTGGCCAAAAGAGAAGCAACTTTTCAGAACGCTGAACAAAACACAGAAATGTCGAGTCAACGCAAAGGAAGAGATGTAGAGAAAAAGGACAAGCGACGTAACAGTAGCCAGGAAAGAGATAGAAAGAAGGAGAGCGGAAACAGCTTGGGGAGGCAGCTCGTAACAGCGAAAGGTGACAGATTGGCGCTGGGTCCACACGAGACTCTCATTAATCTAATCCTAGTTAGCGCGCCCGGCCCCAAGGGTCTTGTTGCGCGCCGGCTTCATCTTTGTTGCAGTTTGAGCGCTTGCTCACTTGTGCGAACAAGGTTAACGTTACTGCCCGAGACTGCCGCTGCGCCTGCCGTGAACGTCGTTCGCTGCTTCCTTCTGTCTGCTCTCGCTGTCCGAGAGCCGCTGCAGCTGCTTCTTACTTGACATTGCCATCGCCCAAACCCCTCTTTTTGCAATCCCAAGAATCGCCGCCTTGCCAATCCGGCACGTGTCACGCCATAATCTCGACATGGATCGTGCCCAAGCCGTCAGATCGCCGCTGGATCAGCTTGAGGCACAGGTCAATCTCGTCGTGCGTATTACAGGCATTGCTGCTCTGAATACCATCGCAAGTCGTACTAACCTATCATGCCATGAACAGTTGGAACACACAGGTCGTCTCTTTGCAAACAATGCGAGGAATCATGGCCAGATCAACAACCCCTTGAGACTAAAACAGGTCATCGCTGGGGCAAACAACAACTTCCATGATGCGCTTGATCAGTTAGAAGGTGAATTGGTAAGTTCACATGAATTTTTGGCTTTCGATTCACTTCGTCTTACCCGTTCAAAAATTTCCGTTACACCGTTTTTGCTCTATCTTATCACTGCAATCGACAACAGACATTGACTATGTGATCAGACTCTGGCACGCGCCGTCATGCGCCGTGATCTTGCTGTATACCGCTCTCAGCGAGCAGCTCGAACAGATCCTAAAGCTGCCAGTACAGTGAAGCCTGAGCATGGCACAAACAACACAGCGGCAATTAGTCTGGACGATGACATTGTCATGGGCGAGTCTCCACTAGAAAATGCTAAGCCATCACCGCCCAAAGACGCAGTCTCACTACCGGAAGGAGAGCAAGCAACCGAATCAAATTCATCCCTTCACCTTGATATCCCTGGACAGGATCACCAAGCTGCAGGCCACGCAGGCGATGAGAATACCGGTACTTACAGCAATTTCGATTTCGAGTCTCTCTTCAACGACCCAAGCAGCGCAGGCGCTGCATCGCGAGCGAGTCCTAAAGATATACCTGCTCCATCACCACCCCGGCCCCAAGCAGAAGCAGCAACAACAACCAACCCCACTGTCCAGGACACAAAGCCGCCTCCAGTCAGAACAATGACCATTCCCGATGAGGAACCCATCAAGCCAGCATCCTTCAATGACAATGATGACTTCGACTTTGCCGATCTGACGAACTTTGGTCCGCCTGATACAGTCATGCAAGATACGGATGGCATATCCTCTCTCCTCCCTGGTCTCGAGAGCTATGCAAACTCTGGTGGCGGTAACGGAGGCACGGACTCGAATTCTCAATCGGCTCCTGCAGACTTTGACATCTTCGACGCAGCAGGTGTTGGTGACTTTGGCAGTGCTCCACAGCAGCAAGACCAGAAAGGTGATGCCAAGCAAGATGCTCAAGGGCAACCTGAGATGGGCAATAGAGACGATACTTTCGACGACATTATGAACTTTACAGAGTTTGATCTTGGTGACTTCTCTGGAAGTGCCACAGGCGATGGTAGTGAAAGCAAATTTGATGCGTCGTTCTTCGATATCTGATCTGTAACATCGTATTAGCGATTGCGCGTTACCTGATTCTGCTCTGGCTGTCTATCAGTCATAGGCAGTTGACGAATTCGCTACAGATGCAGAACGACTTCAGAGTCAGGATCTCGATCTGGAGCCTGTTCATCTGCGACTCGACTGGCTTTTGAACTTTTGAGCAGCACTGGCGTCCAATATATCTCACTTATACGACTGCCGAGCACATATGCTCGAACAGAAAATTCTGGGAGAGACCTACTTGAGAATATATTCGTATCTAGAGATCTCGAATGGCTCTCTTCCAGAGTTCTCTCTTCGAGAATGTGTGCTTTTCTGGTTGAACAGGAGAGAATCTGGCGCTTGTAGACAGACAGTGGTCACAGCCAGGGTGCGATAGATGGCAAGCATCTCAAGCAAAGAATAGCAAACAAAGTCTAGTATTTACACAGTTGATGAATGCATATCTACAGAATGCTGTCAACGCTTATGATCCATATCATGCCCAGCCAGGCCAGAAGTAGGAGCACTCGATCCCTCCTTTTGAACATAATGATCGATAACCCGTATCATCCATAGTGGTCTTAACTCAACAACTCCTTGATATCCTCAATCCTCTGCAACTTCTTCTGATCCTCATTCATCATCCCCAACGAACTAGCAATAAACTTTTTACGGTCCTGCACCCTAAGCATCTTCTCTTCAATACTCTGATCAACCACAAATCTCACAATCTTGACTTCTTGAGTTTGGCCCATGCGGTGCACGCGGTCAATAGCCTGTGACTCGACAGCCCAACTCCACCAGGGATCCATCATGAAGACGTTGCTTGCGCACGTCAGGTTCAAGCCCACACCGCCTGCTTTGAGGGAGAGTAACAGCACGCAGCCTTTTGTGCGATTGGCAAAGTCGGAGAGGACTGCGGCACGGGCTTTCTGTGCCATGCTGCCATCGAAGCGGAAGTAGGGGATTGAGGCCCCATCGAGAGCGGGCTCAAGGATATCGAGGAAAGAGGTAAACTGTGAGAAGATGACTGATTTGGTGGTTGGCGAGGCTTTCTTGATACGTTTGAGGTGAGTCAAGAGAGCGCCGATCTTGGCTGAGGATAGAGTGTTAACACGGCGGAGAGACACGCGAGGGAGACGTTGTTGCGAGTCAGTCGAGTCACTAGGTTGTGTTGCTGTGTAGATGTCTTCGAAACTGTTCTGTGACTTGTCTTTGGCCACACCAGCTTCTTCGTCATCTTCGTCATCATGTCTGATGACCTCAAAGATGTCGCGAGCGTTGATGGGTTCACGGCAGTTGAAGCACAGCGGCAGTTCGTTCTTGCTGGTTGCGTTCTCAATCAGGTCGAGAAGACACTTCTTGCAAGCGCTGTGCCAACAGCCTGTGACAGATTGCTCTTCCATAGGCTCCTCGAAACAGATCGGACACTCGTGATTTGACTCTGCTTGGATTTGCTTGAGCACATTGGCACCAAAGCGGCTTGCATCTTCTTCTTCGGCCTCGGACTCGAAGCGTTGAATCAGAGACTGTAAGTCCATGTCATCAGCCAGACCATTGGCAATGTCTGCCGCAGCCTCAGCGTCCTCCTCATCTGCACCAACGCCTTTGCTACGCACCAACGTCGGGTGACAGCATGATTGTCGAAGTCGCAGAATTTGTGCAAAAATTGTCGTGTAAGACTTCATCAGAGTTCCAGCTTCGACGTTCGCAGCAAATGTCCTCTTGGCTCGAGCAAAGATGTGGTCATACAGATCTCGCTCAACCTTCGAGAGCTCAATCTTCTGAATGTCGATCGTTCTCGGCGGTAATGGGACCAGCGCCTCGCCATCTGGAGTCTTCATGTCCTTTGTGCGACGCAACACAAGAGGCTCAAGTACGGTTTGGACCACATCAAGTGCTCGAACATAATCCTTCGACTCGAACGGCACGGTAATGAACGTTTTCCAGAAAGAGAAGTTGCTCCAGGGTTCAACGCGGAGGAAGCGTACCAGACTGAACAAGTCTTCAAGGCGATTGACGATAGGCGTACCTGTCAGAGTCCAGCGATGCTCTGCAGCAATCTCATAGCAAGCACGAGCAGTTTTTGATTGCCGGTTTTTGATCATGTGGGCTTCGTCAAGGATCACACGGAAGTAGTCAAGAGAAAACAAGCCGCCGCTTGATCCTTTGTCACCACCAGCAGCAACGACTTGGTTGTACTCCGACAGCACGGTACCATAACTAGTAATGATGACATGAGGTGCCGATGCTGCATTGGCCTCGCAACACAAGGTCTTCAGATTTACGTTCTTGTCTGAGCCATAGTACACCAGGGTCTTGAGGGTGCCGGGCTTCGAAGCCTTTTCTGCTTCACTCTGCCATTGTGCTAGTAAGGACATGGGAGCAACGACCAGGGTAGTACACGGTGCCCGAGCAACACCAGAAGAGCTTTTGGGCGAACGTGGCAGGTCCATAACCGTTGACATCTTAGCGCCTTGTGAACCGAATTCTGAAGTATGCGTGTGTATGAGACTGAGCATCTCGATGGTCTTGCCAAGACCCATTTCATCCGCCAGGATACCACCAAGGCAATTCTGCTCCTGGACAGGAAAATCTAATGACAATTCACCAGAGTAAGGATTGACGTAGAAGTTTAACTGGTCCTCAACCTGAGGCACCGGTGCATCATCTGCATCTTTTGTAGGCCACATGTATTCTTCCCAGAGTGGGTGCATCGACACCTCCTTGTGGTCAGATTTTTGGTCTCTCTCTTTACCTACCATCCAGTGCAGAGCTTGTTTCTGGTATTTTCGGAGATCCAGGACAAACGTCTCGGCAGGTTGCATGACAGGCGTGTTGAAATCAAAAGATTGTGCTTTCCTGTATAGGCTGTCCAGCTGATCTTGCTCCAGCTCTTGGCCATCTTCAGCATCGTCGGAAGGAGGAGACGAAGCCGCTTGATCGGATGATTTGGCTGGTTTGGCAGTACTGGCAGTGGTCTGTTCAGCTTGGTCGGGCATCTCAGCAGCGCGTAGAATGCCCTCTCTCTTGTGCTTTTCGGTAGCAGAGTTGGCGCGTGATGGATGAAGATTAATCTCCGAGAACAGCTTCACAAGGCCGACTTGACGCAAGCGGAGGTCTTTCTCATCCCGAGTTTCCTTTGCTTCATACAGACCAGTTTCTCTGTTATTGTCCAATGGTTTGATGAGGCTGCCAGCGCTGAAGCATGACTTGAGGAAGAAACATCGCAGTTGGAGGTAGACGGTGTCGTTGGTACGTACACGATCAGGCGCAAAGACACAGTGGCCCTCGAAGTGACATATGTTCTGGTCCATCAGCGTGGAGATCCAGGCGGCCGAGTCCTGCTCTAAGCGACCAACCTCTTCCCCTTTGGCATTGGTGAAGCGCACAATAACATCCTGACGTGTTGAGGCTCGTGACTTGCCTCCCTTGCCAACCTTTTGCTGTGACGGCCTAGCTCTTTCAATCTTGATCTTTTCCCCTGAGGTGATAATGCCAGTACCACTACGTGTAGTCCAACCGATGACTCCCATGGCACCGATATATCTCTTGCTCGGCATGGCGGCCAGGTTGACCTTGGGTGGGTCGATGTTCTGTGCAGGTGTGGATGGAGTGTCCTTGACCTTTGGACGGCTGGGACGCGGAGCGGGCGAAGAAGCATTGGAGATCAAAGGATGATTCTGCCATGAGCCGTCCAGGTACATGTTGACGGCTCGCTCGACATCGTTGCCACATATTCGCTGTAGGGCGTTGATGGTAGCTTGAGGAGCGTCATTACCAACGAAGGCTTGGAAAAGAGACGCATCGAAGCGATTCACACTTGTTGTTGACTCTTGCTCGCGCTGTGTAGTGGTGGTGGCGTTTCGGTCGACCTCATTTAGTGCATTGACTTCGTCTGGACCAGAGGGATCAGAGGCGAAAGAAGCATCCTGGGTAGAGTCTTTGTCGGCGAAGAAGCGTCTCTTCTTGTTTGGTCGCTCGTCCATGTGTGATATGCTCATTCCGCACTGTCGTCAAGTGCTCTGTGTCGCCTCTATGATGGACGAAACTCTGGAAGACGCGTTGATGCGCGTTCCTACTTTATTTTGTGAAATCCGGTCAAACTTTAGACCTGATCTTATGCAATTTATGAAAGACTAGGCTTCATCTGGTACAGCATCGTCATGTTTGCGGTCATGATTTCGGGTGGCTGCGATAAATTGATCCCATAGCATCTTGCCTTCTCGTCGTTTTGAGCCATTGACAATGAGAGGACAAACAGCTTGCCGCACTCTTAGAGGTGCGCTAGGTAGACAGCAATGCCAATTCCGAAGGACATATGCTACTGAAGTGCAGCAACCTGCTGCGACAGTGTCGTCCGAGGCAGAGGTAGGCTCAGCGAGAGCCTACTGTCTGGATCTCTTGAGGCAAGAAATACCCATGTCCATTGTCGCATGCCTTGTCTAACTGTGTTACAGAAAGTATGACACTCCCTCCTTCCTATTACAATCATATATGCCACCAAAGACGCGCGATGCCTACCTCGCCATCCGTGCCTTCAACATAGAGGTCGCCAGGACTGCCGATACCACGAGTACTCCAACTATTGGCTCAATGCGCCTGCAATTCCAACGAGATGCCATAACAAAAGCATTGGCTGGAACTCCTCCAAAACAGCCCATCGCCGTCCTGCTTGCTCATGCCGCCGAAGACTTGCAGCGAAGGACCAATGGCAAATCAAAGTTTAGCAAGAGCTGGTTCCACAGGATCATCTCCACGAGAGAGCAATACTTGACAAACCCACCGTATCCTGACCTGGCCGCCGTCGAGTCATACGCTGAGAACACATATTCAACCTTGATGTACCTGACCCTTCAGGCCATGCCTATGGCCTCTCTTACTGCCGACCATGTCGCTTCGCATATTGGAAAAGCTACCGGAATCGCCACTGTTCTGAGAGGTCTGCCGTTGCTTGCTTTCCCTGGTCCGGCAAACCACCACTCGAACCAAGGAGGCATGGCTGGCGACGTTGGCGCTACTAGACAGGGCTCTGTTATGTTGCCTCTGGATGTCATGGCAAGACATGGTGTACGGGAGGAACAAGTACTCCGTCAAGGTGCCGAGGCTCCCGGCCTTCGTGATGCTGTCTTCGAGGTTGCAACAAGAGCCAGCGACCATCTCATTACTGCGCGGGAGATGGTCAAGAACATCCGAGCTGGTCAGGATGCCGGTCACGACTTTGAACATGGCCACGAGGAGGAACACATAAACTACGCTCCATCACAATCATCCACACCTGCACAAGAGATCCAGCAGGCTTTCCCAGTCTATCTCTCTGCTGTGCCTACAAGTCTATGGCTTGAGAGACTGCAAAAGCACGACTTCGATGTCTTTGCTCCAAAGCTCAGAGTGACCGACTGGCGACAGCCATGGAAAACATGGCTGGCATACAACAGATCAAACTTCTAAGCCCAGCGCTATCACTGATGTCTCGCTACTTCACGCCCACTATGACTCGTGGTATGTATATATATTTCAATAACAAAAAGCATTAATCAACACAAATTTGTGGTACCATAACATCAGCGCGGCTGCAGGGCCTTTTTTCTTGCTGTGACGACTGTGTTTTTCCGGATCAAGTGTCGCTATGTAGCTGTCGGAAGACGAAATGATTTCGCGATCAGCCAACCTTGTGTCGAGGGTTTGGAAAATGCTTACTCTCAACGAACACGGGCCTGAGCGCAGGAAGCATTTTGTATCTTGATAGCTGTATACCAAGCACTTCACAAGGCCAACTTTGGTACGAGCAAAGAGCTCTGTGCCCCTGACTGTGTTTCTGTAAAATCATACCTATCTCAAGTCGATAGAACGCCGCGGCATCTACACCATCCACAAAAAAGAAGTCCGTCGAAGAGGTGTCCATTCATGCGAAAGTAGCTACGGCGATCGGTACGACTATCACGAAGAACACATGCTTGTTGGATGATTCTGGTTCTATCTAACTGTCGAGGAGCGGAGCTGCCAGGCTGTATACTGTGACAAGGCGACGAGGATCCAGGCACAGCAAGCACATCTCGGCGAGAAAGTGGCGCTGACCTTCGCGAAGGCAGCAACATGGCTACACGCTCGTCGAGGCACCAGCGACGACCGTGGCGACAATAGAGACAAGGACACGGACTGCAGTACACACCACAGGCTGTATACCGATGTCTTCTTCTTCAGCCTCCAGTTGAGAAACCAGAGTCAGAACTGATGAAAAAGAAAATTGTGCTCTCGTTGGCTTCACCCCTGAAAGAGGTTACTAGACCGACACACCACGGTGAGGTGAGAGCTTGTGCCGGACGTCGACGATAGCCTTTTGCTGTGGCACCCACCACTACCCAGGAAGGGACGACAACCAAGGAGTTGAACCCGAGTGTCGCCGCGGCATCTGAAAGCACAGTGGGCATGCTTCGCAGCCAGGGTATCGTCGACGCCCCCACAGAGGACACACACTCAAGCTTCTCACCCAGCGCTCTACCTCGAGAGGCCGGAGCCGCAAGAGGTAGGAGAGCATGGATGACAAGCAAGGCCCAGCGACTGCCTTTCTACTGCAACATGGGGCTTGAGTAACCAGAGGGAGATCATCTGAGCTTGTGGCTGCCACTGGTCAGAGCATGGACACCTCAGTAGTCGAGTGGTTGACACCCGAAGCTACTGAAGCTCGATGCACTGAGAGTGGCCAGCCACCGCGTCAGAGTCTGCAACCTGTGGTACCCAAGAGCCAGGCAGAGTAGATGGCAGGGGCAGTGGTGTGTGCCGTATGAGGAATATGAAGAAAAGAAGAAGAGATTCAACGGAGAGGAGACCTTCTTTTATATCGATCTGGCGCACTCGCTGCTTAGTAAACTGCTTAGTAACCACCTGGCAAGTGTGTGAGTGAGTTATGGGAGATGTCGGGAGGCTGTTGTTGTGGTAGCTTTCACTCATTCGTCGAAACTAACTCATACCAAGCTTTCACACACATTAGCTTCCGACAAGCTCCTGACTGTGACCACAGCAGAACTTCATGGAAACCAGCAGACACCGCTGGTATCGTAACTACGGCGAGAGCGATGTACCTGCGAAGAAAAGGAGTGGAAAAAATGGTTTCTTGCCGGAAGCTGGTATATCATTTTGATGGGGCATGATCTTTTGAGACAGAATCAAGCTGAAAGAGGACCGAGCCCGAGCGTAGCTTGACTTTCCACAAGACACAACTCCTCCTCACGGCTTGACATCACAGCCTTGGGCACGAAGTGCTGGTTACAGAGCAACGATCCGCTCCATTTTGATAGTCATCGCAGCAAAGGACGGCAGTGTTACAAGAAAGTATAGTGCCAAAGCAGACGACAAACATTGGCAACTCTTGCGGCATCACCTCGGACACAAGAGCGTGTAGGCAGTACCCACCCACCCATTCGCATGTCCTTGGGTTCCTTCCTTTGACGAATGTTCAGAACAACAAAGCCCCTGGGTCACTCTCGAGACACAACGTCAAATGAAGCTCCAACTGAGCCATCACCGCCAACAGGATATCCCAGACGTCTCAAATACAAACAGCCAAGAGTCGGATCATATTGTGACGGACAGCAGCTACATTCCACATCTACATTCTGACCCGGACGTCCGGCAAGATTAGAACCGGTCCTTTGTTCATCTCCACACCGAGATCATCAATCGGCAGATGTGCCAGTATGTGCCTCATTTCCTGCAAGTAAATACATTATGCATGACTCAATAGAGCTGTAATGTGGCATACAACTTAGGTCATGAGTTTCAAGTAATGTATATGAGGCCCTAGGCTTAGGGGCCTACTCGCGGAAATGTCTGCCGAGCTCAACTTCTGCATCCGGCGGCTTCGAACAATGAACCACCTCCTATTCATCGCCGAGCCGCGAGCGGAAAACCTATTGAGCCTTGATCGAGCGTCGTTTCTTTCATCGAGAACAAAACCACTTTCGTCATGTATTCTCAAAGTGAGCCGCATCTTATAATTGAAGCGTCTGCCTTGCCTTCCTCCCTGCAAGTCTGTTCATCTTGATTGTAACAACCCATCAATCGAGTCAACATGAAGCAAGCTCCTACTCTCTTCTTTGGCTTTGCAGCTCTCATCTCCTGTCTTGGTGCCTCTGCTGCCTCGACTCCAGTGAGCACGGCTACTGTTCCTGTCAGTCTGAGTCAGGCTCTTAGCATCAATGTCGCCCAGGTCCCTGCCTGTGCAGTAAGTAGTTGTTCCTCGTCTCTTCATAGCGATGTGCCCATGGTCTTACACGTATGTAGCAAAAATGCGCCCAGAGCCTTCCTGCCGAGTGCAATGGCAATCCTCAGTGCATCTGCAGCCACCCCGAGTTCATGAACGACATTGCCTGCTGTGTCGCTTCGTCGTGTTCTTCTGCAGATCTGCTCCTCACTCAACAGTTCTCAGGACAGCTTTGTGGAATAGTCGGCGAGTCTTTGCCAACTCAACCCAACTGCACCAGTATTGTCAAGCCTGTTCCCAACCCCAACTGGGCATATGTCGGTTGCTACACCGAAGCCACCAACTACAACCGTGCCTTGAACTCAACATACTACACTGACCCTAACAACATGACTCCTTCGGCATGTCAGACTTTCTGCAAGGGCCGTGGTTTGAAGTATGCTGGTGTCGAGTATGCCAGGGAGTGTTGGTAAGTATTCGATCTCGCTTTGAGTTCCTTTAGGACCAATTCCACTGACAGAACGACCTCACAGGTGCGGCAATGCTATTCAAGTCGTCAATGGAGCCCAAAAATTGGCCGATGACTCTAGATGTAACATGGCTTGTACAGGAAACTCGTCCATAATGTGCGGTGGATCTGCCACTCTCAACATCTACAAGTCTCCTAGTGCATGAGCGATTGTCTTGCAGTTCAGCTAGCATTTCCAACACAGGTGAAGATAGTGCTCATAGATTGTAGACATTCAAATAACAGTGTTTGATGTATCTTCATATATATGCGTCCTTGGGGTTACGAGTTGATGTTGGACCATATTATTGCCGTGTTATTCCCATCTCCATTTGAATTGAAACCTTGAACGTCCACTCAGCCCCGCACCTCGGCTTGTGGACAGAGGTAAAAGCAACATTCATCCGAGGACGACGACTATTCACATAACAGTTGAGTCAACATTCTAATCTCCTAAGCTCAAGACCGTCTATCTTCTTCTCTTCTCCTCTAGACCAAACCATATCCATCTCGTCACAGATATCAATCGCGAAAGACACCATGGCTCAGAAACCTAAACTCACCCTGTTCGTGGACATAGTCAGTCCATTCGCCTACATGGCCTTCTACGTCCTCCAGCGCTCTCAGGCTTTCAAGCAAGTAGAAATTACCTACATCCCTATTTTCCTAGGTGGTGTGATGAAAGCCTGTGACAATCGCCCTCCCATCACCATTACAAGTAAGCAAACAAATTTCCCTACTCATCTCCCTTTCCTTTTTCATTAATATGCACAAAAACAGACAAAGCAGCCTACATCGAATCCGACCGCAAGCGCTGGTCCAAATACGCGAATATCCCCATGGGCAAGAACATGCCCAAGGACTTTCCACCCATGACTCTACACGTAATGAGAACTCTGGCAGTGGTAGAGCAACACCAACCAGACAAACTTGCCGATTGTATTGCAGCACTGTATAAAGGCATGTGGGTGGACGGAAAGACAGTCCATAAGCCTGAAGTCTTTGAGGCTGTACTTGCAGAGGTTTTGAGTAAAGAGGGTGCTAAAAATGTTGTTGAACAGGTATGATTTGAGTCTTCGTTTATTGGTCTTGATTTTGTTGTGAGGAGTGGGAGTTTTGCTGACAGAATGGATAGAGCACAAAGCCAGAGGCAAAGGCAAAGTTGACAGCTAACACCGACTTGGCTTTCAAGGAGGGCGCATTCGGCTTACCGTGGTTTGTGGCCACCAACAAAGAGGGTGTGACGGAAAAGTACTGGGGCTTTGATCATTTGGGTATGGTGGTGGAGCATCTAGGATTGGACAGGAGTGAGGCTAAGGAGTTGAGGGCGATGTTGTAGAAGAGGATATATTAGAGGCCGGTGTCATGATTCATCAAATTGAACATACGTAAAAGATGAAAATAAAGTCTTTAAGAGAGAACAGGAACGGCATGTTTAAAGGGTTTCCGAAAGACTTTCTTTTACTCGTCGGGTATCTGAACTTTTGAATACTTTACATACGCTCTCTCCTCCTCGGGGCAGCGCGAATGATGTTGTCTACACGTAGCAAGAGCTCGGCAGCCTCGCTAGCACTGCTCACAACAGCGTGCTTGAGCTTGTAGGCCTCAACAACACCCAACTCGCGCATGTCTGTGATACCACCGCCGGGCTTCAACAAATCAAGACCTGAGTTGGTCATGCCGCTGTACACTGCGTTCTTAAGACGGCTGACCAACTCAGCAGAGTCGAGACCCGCGTTGTCGGCAAGGATGGTGGGCAATTGTCGCAGAGCCTTGGCAAAGCTGTCGACAGCGATGGCCTTCTTGCCAGCGACGTTCTGAGCGGCCTGGTCAACGGCCTTGGCCATGACCATCTCGGCACAACCACCACCAAGAGTGGTCTTGGGGAATTTGACAGTCTGGGAGAGGACGGCAAGGGCATCGTGAAGGGAGCGCTCTGCCTCGTCGAGCAGTTGCTCAGTAGCACCACGCAGGACGACTGTGCAAGCCTTACCTGCAGCGACGCCTGAGAAGCGGATGAGAGTGTCCTCACCAATGATAACCTCTTCGATCAAATCGCAGTGACCCAACTTGACAAGCTCGGGGTGGTCGAAAGTTGAGGTAATTTCGGCACCAGTAACAAGAGCAAGACGCTCGACACCATCAAAGTCGGCGTGCTCAATGCTGCAAATGCCGGCATCGCTGAACAGCTGCTCGGGCCAGTTGTAGATGAGTTGGCGGTTGACGAAGCAGTTGATACCGTGTGCCTTGATGCGGTCGACCTTTTGCTTCATCTTTTCGCGCTCTGCCTTTTCCAATTCTGCCAACTTGCCGGTTGAATCGACCTTGACGCGAGCACCGAAAATCTTGACCTTGTCTGTGTCCATGGCAGTGTTTGCGACCAGAATGTTTGCATTTTCGAGACGCTTGGGCTGGTTGACACCGAACTTCTTGTCGAGAATGAAACCTGAGTCGAGGTATGAGTCGGACAGCTTGCCGCCAGCCTTCTTGATAATCTGAATGTGGGAGAGGTCGGTTGAACCCTTCATGCGCAGGACGGCATCTACGGCCAAGTTGGCAAAGTACTCGCGATCTTGTGAGAGAACCTTTGAGCTGAGGGTGGTGCTGGCAATAGCGACGAGGTCTTTGCGGAAAGCTTCGGGGTTTGAGCTGTTGTCGACGGCGGTCTTTGAGAGGGCGGCCAGGGCGGCCTGGGAAGCAATGCGGTATCCTTCAATGATGGTCTGGGGGTGAATCTTCTGGTCGACGAGCTTCTCGGCCTCACGCAGCAGCTCAGCAGCGAGAACAGTGACGGAGGTGGTACCATCACCAATCTCGTCGTCCTGGACCTTCGAGATGTTGACAAGGACCTTTGCGGCGGCATTGTCGAGGGCTATTGACTTGAGGATGGTGGCACCGTCGTTGGTGACCATGATCTGACCAGTGGAGCCTGATTGCAGAATCTTGTCCATTCCCTTGGGACCCAGAGTGGTCTTGACGAGGTCTCCTACAGCGATAGCGCCAACAAAGGCTGACAGACGGGCATTCTCGCCCTTTTCCTCTGTGACATCGTCGGCGAAGATTTGCGTGGGGTTGTTGTACGACTGAGGGGTGTCAGCAGACTAGACAGAGATTGACAAGTTGGAGAAGGTACAGACCATCGTTGCGATGTGCGTGGAATGTGTGGATGAGGGAGGGACAAATTGTTGGACTTGGTTGTTGCTGCTCTCACAAAATCCCACTCCGCTGTCATGCTCCAGCCTTGGCATCTGCTAATAGAGAGCTTGCGGCGACCATCCAGAACCTCCGAACCTGATTATTGTCACGCTTTATATCCAAAATGAGCAAGCGACCGGCAGACGAGCCACTCGAACAATCTACCGCCTCGCCTTTTTCCAAACGCGCCAGGGTCGAAGATGTCGTCGACGAGGATGCGCCTGCCACTGCCACTGCCACCACAAAGCCCACCAATGGACATACCGACGGCATAGCTGAAGCTGCCGTGCAAGAGAATGAAGCGCTAGAAGAGGCCGAGCTGGACGGAGACGACGAAGACGATCAACCTGCTGTCTCTGGTCCCACGCGACAAAAAGCGCCGGCAGAGGGCTACTCGGACTTATACCTCGACACCATCAACCGCGGCGTGCTGGACTTTGACTTTGAGAAATTGTGCAGTGTCACGTTATCGAATATCAACGTCTACGCCTGTCTGGTCTGCGGCACATATTTCCAAGGTCGAGGCCCCAAATCACAAGCCTATTTCCATGCCCTCGATATTGGTCACCATGTCTTTATCAACATGCACACAAAGCAAGTCTATGTTTTGCCAGATGGATATGAGGTCAAGCACAAGAGTTTGGAAGATATCAAGTTTGTCGTCGATCCAAAATACTCAAAACAAGATGTCGCCAAGCTAGACAAGGTGCGACTACACGCCTGGGACCTCCAAGGGAAGAAATATACACCAGGTTACGTCGGTATGAACAACATCAAGGCCAACGACTACTTCAACGTTGTTTGCCATGCTCTGGCTCACGTTCCTCCGCTCCGTAACTTCTTCATGCTCGAAGACCTGCACGATCGGCCGCAACTTGTCCAGCGCTTCGGCACTCTATTGCGCAAGATCTGGAATCCGCGCTCATTCAAAGCACATGTCTCTCCTCATGAACTGTTGCAAGAAATTTCCCAGCGCTCCAACAAGAAGTTTTCCCTGACAGAACAGGCCGATCCTGCCGACTTTCTTTCCTGGTTCCTAAATAACCTACACACAGGCCTAGGTGGAAGCCGCACGAAACCACGAAGCAGTATTGTACAAAAGATCTTCCAAGGCCAATTGCGCGTAGAGTCTCAATCCATCACTGCCCGCGCCGACGCACAGGATCGTTTGCGCTTCGAAGATGCCGCCATTCAGAGCACCGTCACCCCTTTCATGATGCTTACCCTGGATCTCCCGGCTGCACCACTATTCCAAGACGATAGAAACGAGAACATCATCCCTCAAGTCAGTCTGACAAATATTCTGGGTAAATACGATGGCATTCGCGCACAAGAACGCCTCAACACACGTCTCCGTTACCGTCTCCTGCATCCCCTACCACCATACCTTCTCATGCATGTCAAGCGCTTCGCACCAAACAAATTCCTCCAAACCCAGCGCAATCCAACGATTGTCACGTTCTCGCCTCGATCACTCGACATGTCACCCTATGTTGAACCTAATCCATCACTCCACTCGCCCTCGGAGCCCATCATATACGACCTGGTAGCCAACATCACCCACGAAGGTGTTCGTGTGCGCGATGATAGTGTTGAGGGAGAAGCCGAGAAGAAGGTCTGGCGCGTTCAGCTGTTGGACAGAGGCAAGGAAGAAGGCAGCAATGCTGATACCGATCGCTGGGTCGAGATGCAGGACCTATGGGTTGGCAGAGTGGAAGCTGAGTTGCTGAGTACAAAGGAAGCGTACGTAATGGTTTGGGAAAGGAGAAGAAGTAGTGCCGCTCCTAAAAAGAAGTAAAAGCATCAGAAATGAATCCTCATGGTGAACGAGTCAAGCTTTGACCGCATAAGAACATAATTTGCAGTATCACGGACGTGAAGTAAGAGACTCATTACACTATATCTACAGACCGAAATACTCTGTTCTCTGTCTACTCTAACATAATGCCTTGCGCACAATGACTTTGTTGCTTAATGTCCGTCAGAATAATCCAGTCGTAGGAACGGCAAGATCTGCCGAAAAGCACAGACCTCTGCCATCTTCGGGCCTCTACCCTCGTGGCAACACACCACCAACTTGATCGTCCTGAACATATTCTGTAAAAGCAAATCATAATGGGTCACGAAGAAGAGAATAAGAAGGCCTGGGAGAAGGGTGGTGCAAAGTACAGCAGGTATGTGGCCAATGCCTTCCTTCATCGCAACCATCGGCACGAGAGCTGATTGAGCATTCGTTTTACAGCAAAGCATACAGCGAATACTTTGATCCTTGTCAAGAAGCTGCCGACAGAAGTTTGAGATGTTTACGAAGGAATGGTGGTGACAAGGCACTTTGTCAAGACTACTTTGAGTATGCTCGTCTGCATTCAAATTTGTCTTTTGATGCCTGGACTAACAACCAAACAGAGCGTACCGCGAGTGCAAGAAGCAATGGGTAAGATATTAAGTGTCAAGATCTGCATTCTTACATATTCTAACCTGTTGCAGATGGCAGAAATGAAGGAGGAAAAGAGAAAACAAGGCAGATGGTGGTGAAGAAGACCACCGCAACTCAAGATACCCACTCACCTCATTATCAAAAATCGCTACTCCTCCTCTGAAATCATGTTTATCGCAAAACCTGGACTCTTCCAAGGGATGTTGTTCATGGGACTGTTCCGAGACAAGTTGGTTCGCATTGTCATCCTCCTGCAACTGTGGCCAGCATGCCACAAAATATGATTCGCATTAACATATGTTCTATCAACATCAAATGTGGCCTCGGGTGAGCCGGATTTGGTAGGACTTGGTAAGACTCGGTCGACTACTCAAAAAGGTGCTTCCGAACAGAAGATCGTCGCTCCTGCAGCATGACCCCGCCATCTCGTACTACCCCTCGCCATGGCTTGCCGTAGTGTATAACAATCAACGACCCTCTCGAGAAGACCCTCGCATCACACGTTGAAACAATCTATACAACATTCGATCCAGTACTTCACACAGTGTTTCTCAACATGGCCTCAAGTCTTGCACCCTTCCTTGTAAAAGGCAAGACTGCGATTGTCACTGGAGCGGGGTCTGGTATGCAATCTATCTCTTTCCAGTATATACCTTGTTCTTACACTCAAGTAGGCATCAATCTTTGTTTTGCTTCTCTTTTACTCTCAAGAGGCTGCAATGTCGTCTTTGCCGACCTTGGCTTGCGTCCGGAGGCCAAAGCCATAACCGACAAGTATTCACAGAAATCTTCAGGTCAACCTCGAGCCTTCTTCCAAAAGACAGATGTCACAAACTGGAATCAGCTCTCAAAAATGTTCAAGGTGGCTCAAGAAGAGTTTGGCGGCACTGATCTTGTATGCCCAGGTGCAGGCGTTTTCGAGCCCGGCTGGTCAAACTTCTGGCATCCTCCTGGCTCTTCGGGATCCAAGGATAGTGTTGAGGGAGATCGCTATGCATCCCTCGACATTAATCTCACTCATCCTATCAGAACTTCCCAGCTGGCCATCTCAGCATTTCTGTCACAGCAATCCAAGGCAACTCCTCAGAATCCTAAGCGCATTGTCATGATTAGTAGTGTTGCTGGTCAAGGTGCTTCATTGTTAGTCCCTCTCTATCACGCAGCCAAACACGGTGTCGTCGCTTTCACGCGCTCTTTGGCCGGCTTGGATGACAAATTCGGCATTCGTGTCAATGCATGTTGTCCAGGGATCATCAAAACACCTCTTTGGACCGACAACCCGGACAAGATGAGGTACTTTGATGAGGAGAAGGATCTTTGGGCTACGCCAGAGGAGGTTGCGGAGGCAATGCTGACTCTTGTTGAAGATGAGGAGATGGTGGGAGGAACCATTTTGGAGATCGGGCATGATGTAAAGCGCGTAGTCCCTATATTCAATAACCCAGGGCCGAAGGGTGCTGCCACCTCGATCTCTGGAAGTGCCGAACTCATCAACGAAGTTTATGACACGGTGGCAACAGAAGGTTGGGGCAAGTCTGGTTGAGCATGTAGGATGGCATAAAGTATTTCCTTGGTCTCGAACATTTAGATGCTACATTCCGTCAGATTTCCAATCTTGGTGTAACCAATTCACCAAGTCAAATCAAGGCGACCCTGCTCTCTCTAAATATGTGCACAGACCTTCGGATGCCACTCGGCAAGTTCGATGACCAACTTTCTGCAGTTCATCGCTTCTCCTCCGTGAAGTCTTGACCATATACATATTTGGTCCGTCACTTATCGTCTAGACAAATCTGACATGTATGTCTTGGCTTCTGATTCTTCTTTCGACATTTGTTGTTATCGTTTCTAGACACGCATTTACACACATCTACAGAATTTTGGCCGGACCTCAAACAAACGCCATGGCTGCTGTCGCAAGAGAATTGGAAGACTACCTCCAATCTGGAAGGTACAAAGATGGATTGAGCAAGTGCAACAAGCTTTTGAAGAAGTCACCTGCAAACAATCAGCTTCTCTACTTCAAGGCAAACTTTCTCTTCAGCATGATGCAACTTGATGAGGGCAATCAGATCCTGGATCAGCTTTGTAATAGGAACCCTCCTATCGTGGATCTTAATCTGATTTCAGATGTGGATGAGCTGGCTACAATGGCTGTGATGGATGATTACCCACGTCCGCTGAGTAATGGTCCGCGCGCTGGCAAGTTATGGACGAATGCGACAAACGCGGCAGGCAAGAATGGTGTGATTGCCATCAACCAGAAGAGATTTACGATCGCAGTAAGCGAGCAAAGATGGCAGGATGCCGCTACAGTAAGTCGATTGCTCCTGTCTTGTCACTGTATGCTAACCATCACACAGGCGTTGATCGCCATGAAGAAAGCCGACCCTGCTAACAAAAAGTACAAACTCGCTCATATTGCCATTCAACAACTGCTCAGTGAAGCAGACAAGGATGAAAAAATGGCTGGCATGAACCGCATTCTTGCTTTCCGAAGTCTGAAGCAGCTACCAATTGAGGACTCCGCACAATTGAGACTTATGATGAACCTTAATCGAAGACAGGGCCAGTGGAAAGACATGATTGAAGCATTGGACTCGTTCAAGGACAAGACGGACGACAAGTTGGCCAAGCAGATCATGACCGACTGGCCTTTCACCAGAGAGAAGATTCAACTGTATATCGCAGAGTCTCGTTGGCAGGAGCTATTTGATTTATGTTCTTCTTTACTTGAGGAAAGCTCTGGGGATGGTGCACTGAGGTACGCCAAGATGGTTGAACGGAGAGATTAATAGCTGACGAATAGCAGAGTCAGAGATGATTGGGTCGTTTGGGATGGTCTGGTGAAGGCTGCTTCCAAACTCGGAAAGGAAGATGCTATACCTGCCATTAACGAGAAAGATGACTGGAGAATCAAGCGACTACAGATGATGGCCAAGGTACAGGCTACCGTTCTCTCCGAGGCAGAGACAGATGCAAGCGCAAAGTCACAGAAGACTTTGCAGTCTGCCAAGGAGTTTTTCACCGAGTGGCAGTCGTATCCCTTCTGCTATGGCGATATCAGGGAGTTCGTTGATGGCCTGTCAAATGAGGCTCAGCAAGATTTCCTGAAACATGTCGCTGAATCGTCGTTCAAGCTGACAAGTCCCGAATCTGGGAAATCAGCGAAGGTAAGAAGACATCGTTCCACTGATCTAGCAATCTATTGACAGGAGACAACCAGGTTTCTGATCTCCTTACTTCCGAGATCAACTCGTTGAAGTTCCAGTACCGCATCAACATTGGAGTCACTAAACCAGAGGCAGAAGTCATCAAGAACTTTGCTTGCGAGTGCATCCGACTCATGGAAACCAGCTCGCAGAACAAGTTGCGCCTGTCAGATGCTTGCTATCTGGCCGTTGCAGCACTTATCCGACTTTATGAACTCGAGCAGGACATTACGTACCTCTTCCAAGCGGCATATCTCCTTGAGACTGGTCCTGTCACGGAAGATGCACACCCTGGTAAAGTTTTGCTCGTATACCTCGAAACAGAACTCGGACTTCACTCTCTAGCCATGAAACAGTATGCTAGCTTGCGTGTCAGAGAGATTCAGCAAGAGACCATGGCCCACTCTCTCTTGACCAGAGTATCTCTCAATCATCCTTTCGCACTTGATCAGAGAGGCGAAGCTTCAATCGATCCCTACGAGATCATCGACAACGCCTTGGACATGTTTTTCGCTACTGACAAGAAACTCGCGCACTCTCAGTCGTCACTCATGAAGAATGGACAATGTGATCTGGTCTTTGAACTGCAAGAGCTGCGTGATACTCTCGAGCACAGTTTCACCAGGCGCATGCTGATTCTTGAGCAATGCAGAATGGCTCGTTTGACAGACAATCCTTTCCATCCTCGCACTCCTGACATCCGCCCGAGTGTTCTAGAGTACTGGACTCAGAACCTCAAGGACAGCAGAGACTATGCGGAGACGTTCAACCTCGATGGTTTTGGAACTGAAAGCACGCCTGAACGCAGATTAACTAGTGGAGGCAAGATCCCCAACACCAACTGGATTTCGCTGGCTATCGTTAGTGAGGATGTCTGGGCGTTACTTTCTAGCAGACCTACAGTTTGCTCCAAGCCAAGCAATGTCACGGAAGAGGAAGCTGCTGCATTCGCAAAGGCAAGCAGCAGCGAGCTTACTTCAACAGAGGAGTCTCTTGCAAAGCCATGGGCACAACTGCTTCAAGCCACGAAATCGCTTCTGGGCACTAACGAGACCAAGCCCGATGCTGGTCTGCTCGACCGTTTGGCCACATCCATTCAGCAGCTATCTACCTCAGACATTCTCGGCGTCCAAAAGTCATCTGGCTTGCCTCCATCAAGCTTCACACTGCAGTCCTACTTCCTGCTGCTTGACCTCATTCGCAGTGCCGCGTTCTTTTGCAATGTCGCAATTGAGGTAGAGAAGAAGAAGCGTCAAGGCAACCGCCTGCCACCACAACCCATCCAGCGCATTCGCGACGCTGTGGCCAAGCACTTTGCAGCTCTGCAGACACTTGCGCGTGAACAGAAATCGAAGATTGACGGCAGGGATATGGTACAAGCATTGCGCGAGGGAGCAACTGGCGATGCTATGGCTGATGCTCAGTTCTTGAGCCAGGGAATTAGAGCGTTTGCTACCAAGGCTGAGGCAAGTGCTTTGGATGCTTGGGAAGGAGTGTTGAAGGTCAGACTGGGGCTTAAATGAGGAAAACACGGACATCCACTCTATCTAGATATCTTGCACCGCGCCGTAGGCGCCGAAAAGTTTCATGTACAGTTGATGAGCGTTTGATTGATATGTTGCTTTTCTACATCTTTCTCTGCGGTTCTGACAGAGTGCGATGAGGACGAACATGTCCTGCTTCAGGTTTTTGCCCTTGTTCTCATTGTCCCATGGAAGTGAAGAACAGCCCCTACGAACTCTGTTTTCAACGCCGAAACACCCGCTCTTCCCTAGCTTGTAATCATCCGCTATCTTCAAAATCTTCGGCAGAGAAGGTCATCTAGCCTTTCCTTCTGGCACTTCTGCGAGGTAGTCTCTTAGGGTTGGGGTTGACTGGAGCCGCCTCAACTTCTGGCTCTGTCTTCTTGTTGGCGAGCGGACGAGTTGGCATGGAGGGGTCGTACTAAGCTCCCTCATCCATCTCGTCGACAACATCGCCATTCATGTCTTCTGCGCCGCCATCCATTTCCTCCTCGTCTTCGGCCACTTCTTCTTCATCTGGCTCTTTCCACCAGAGAGCTGGACCGAGACCACTAAGTTGCATAGATGCCTAATTCTGGGTCAGCATACCGTTTGATATAACTCAAACGCTCTGTTGCTGCTTACAGTAATCTCGTATGGTGAGCGTCTGTAAGTTTCGACCTCCTCGCCCGGTGCAGGTTGCTTCTCGGGAGACAGATCTGTCCACGTCTCGGCCTCGACGCGGAAGCGAACCATCTCGTTGACATCAAAGTAAAGCAAGTTTTCCGGCGCAGATTCCCAAACCCATACCCACTCTCCATCCTCAGTCATGATATACTTTGCAGGATCAAACAGCATTGCTGGCGCCGGCACAAAGATATCATCAAAAAAGCCCATGGAGATTCTAATACCCATATCAGAGGCACTGAGGATTTTGCCCATCAGGATTTCACCCTTGAAGGGACGGAAGACAATCATGCGAAAGTCGACATTGACGTTTACGATGCCGGTGCCGTGGCCGATGAGACCTTCGCTGGTTTGAAGGATGTCGTAGAGGGCTACGCAGAGGCCGACGCGGTGGATTACTTTGTCTGCATATTTGGCGTTTATGTTGTCTTCGATTGCTTGCGCGCTGCGCTTTTCAAAGTCTTGTGGTGAGATTTGGATCAAGTCCGCGATTGTGACCTTTTTGGATGGTTCTCATCAGTTATTGATCGAAACCAATGTTTTGACTTTTTGGCCCAGTGACTTCTGATCTACTCTTTCTTTTCCACGAACTCGTAACAGAAAATTGCGAACTTACAATGATATACATCTTTTCGATGTGTGATGGACTGCTCCCTGGCAGATTTTTCTTCAGGTCAAGTATTCAGGCAGCGTTATGGTCAAAAATTGGTCCAACACAGAAGGCATAATAATTCCCAGAATTGGTTCGACGTCGCTATAACAACATTTCTCTCTCAGTGATGTGTGTGTTCGAAAAGTGTGAGTGACCAGACCGAGTTTTGGTTCGCTCGAGGGTCAGGGCATTCTTCAGCCCTATGGATGCGATGATGGCGCTTTTGAGTCGAGTCTTGGCACGCGTCTTCTTGCTCTCTCTCGCTCTCCAAAGCTTTTTGAGAATTTAAATGCTTCTTTTTATCTTTTTGCACAAACATCATCTTGATAGTCTCAAAATATATACATACGGCATTGATTACAGAGCTTCTTGGGACTTCAGGAGTATATTGGGAAAGAAGTAAAACATGGACGGATTCTCTTTCCCACCGCCTCCTCCACCTCCACCAAAAGCAGCATCATCATCACAATCAGAAAATCCTAACCAATTCAACGATCGAGGAGGTAGAGGTGGTCGGGGAGGACGAGGAAATCGTGGCTCATTCAGAGGTCGAGGAGGGGCGCCCCAGCGAGGTGGAGGAAATTTCCAACATCAAAATACCAATTCTAATGGATATGGACAAAATACTGGCAACTATCAACCGAGTTATGGCAATCAACAGCAACATTATCAAGCGCCGCAGCACTATCAAGCTCCACCTGGATCCTACGTCAATCCTGCATTTGGTGGCATGCAGGCTCAGACCTACGCACAACCTCAAATGCCTCAATATGGGCAGTCAGGTGTACATGCCGCTGGACAGAATCATCAACCATCTTATGGAAACTTAAGCTCACCGCCTGGAGGAAAACGTACACGAGAGCAGGCTTTCGGCAACTCAAACAGAGGACATCCCATGAAGAAACCATCAAGCGCACCGAAAGCTCAGGTTGCACCTGCAGTCCCTAGCTTCGGTGCTCCAATCCTTCCGCAGAAACCTCCAGCACCGATCTCATCAGGAGGCGGTATAAAACAACGGCCTCCAACCGGACTTGGTCTTATTCCACAGGACTACGGATCACCAGAGAACTCAGAACAAGATGAGGACGAAGATGAAGAAGAAGTCGACGAAGAAGCCGCTTTAAGTGCTTTGCAGAACGGACCTTTGAGCTTCGAATTCAATGGAGAACTGTCAACACTGAGTTCTGCAGCAGATATTGCTGAATGGATCGAAGAGCGCAAGAAACGCTGGCCAAGCAAACGCAGAGTGGAGGAGAAAGAGTTAGAGATCCAATCACGTATGGAAGAGCGCAGACGTATTGAGCAAGAAACTCGAGCGGCTATTGCTAGTGCTTCGGGAGGCGAGTATCAGCCTGTGGAGAGAAGGGACGATCGTACGCAGAGACAGATGAGAAAGCCTGCTACCGACAGACAAGCAAGACACAACGAAGAGTCTACACTCGAAGATACGCAGAAAGAGCTCGCACTTCAGATGCAGAAAGTGGAAGAGCTACAGAAATTGTTGGCTGAGAAGGGGCAAGAACCCGCTGAAACAGCTGGAGAAGATGTTGACGCGAGAGAACAACACGAGCAAGCAGCACCGACGGACAACATGGAAATTGATCAATCTCTCCAGGGTTCAAACCAAGATGCCCCTGCGGACGACCGACACCTCTCAGATTCGGACAGCGACGCACCACCAGAAGAAACATCCTCGAAACTATCACAACCAATCCGTGTTCCACCACCTACCGCCAGCTCCAAGGGTCAGCCAAAACAGCAACAACCTGATGCCAAGCAATGCATCAGCTTTCTAAACCAAGGACGATGCAAATTTGGAAACAAGTGTAGATACAAGCACGATGCGTCTTCTGGGCAGGACAAGGGAAAAAGGAAGACGTTGTACCAGAGAGTAAGTTGTGTCCAGGTGCCTACGAGTGGGAAATTATGCTAATGTGAATCAGCTTGTTGAGCAAGAGATGGACGAGGAGAATAAGCTTGCATTGCAGGCTATCAAATATCTTGGTGGTGTTGGGTTCTTCTCTATGCATGCGGCTTCTACTTGAGATCTGATTGATGCACGCGGCTGTCTGAGCACGATACTCATGGTGTTGGAAGAGCTGCATTTTCACTCCTTGCTCCTGCCGTTTGTCTAGCACCTTGTCCAGCATGCGTGACTGGACATAGTATGTGACGATGGCGCTGAATCCTGGCCATACTAGCGACACATGGCTGTCTCTTTCTCTCTCATTTCCGTCCTGTTCATTCGCGCCCTTCCTCGAAGTTCACTCTTTTCTCACCCGCACTGTATGAATATAGTACAGATCTTGCGCGGGGCGCGATATGGTTCTTCTGGAAGCAAGGTCCCTCCAATATTTCAGCTCCTCAGAACATATTGAGATCGTTGTGATAGCAATGAAGGGCGACGGTGGCATGGTTGTTAGATGTTGTAACAGCAAAAGGCGCCACGGCTCAAGACACATCCATCAACAGTTGCTGTTCGTCTATCTCGGCTTCGTGTGGGCTTTCAGCAGCATCTTTCGTAGTCGGTAGTTGGTGCTCAGAATGATCGTGCATGAGGTTGTTCCACTCGGTCAAACTCTCGACTGGGCCGCCTTCGATCTTTAGAGGTCTGTCCTCAGCTGGCTTTCCGAGTACAGTACCCTGGAATCGTGACTCTTCTCCTGTCTTGCTGTGCTTCTTCTTAAGAACTGTCAAGTAGTCCTCGCCATTGACAGTGCCTCCAGGACCAGGTTCGGGCAAGACACCAGCGATGCGACGAATCTCACGATTCTGGTCGCCAACGACCCATTTGATGAAGTCGCGAACATCTTGGGTATCTTGTTCATCGCGTCGCCGTAGCTCTCCTTCTCTTCTGATATCGCCGTGTTTTAGATCGTCGAAGTCTTCTAGAGGTCGTCTGAACTTTTCTAGCCAGTCTTGTTCGGCAGCTGTGAGGACGGGAGTGAGAGTGCCGCAGTCGGTCAATGCCATGCGGACATCAGTGATGGTTGGAATGGGGTCGTTGTGGTTGAGTAGAGCATGATCTCTGGTTGTTTCGGCAAGTAGCATCAGGTAGCGCTCGGTGATGTTGACTAGAGTGTCTAGAACTGATGGTCGCGTCGAGTGGAAGCCTTGGGCGCGGAGTATGTGTAGGATAGGTGCGCGCAGTAGCGATGTATGTAGTTGTTGTGTTGCCGACATGATGTCGGTGTATGTGGTAGAGAAAACAGGAAAGAGATGTTTTAGTGGTGGTTGCTGCTTCCTTCTTTCACATGCAACCGCAACTGCCTGACTTCACTTGGCTTGGCGCTTGCTCTTTCCCCCGACTGCTGCTGCCATTCCTTCCTCATTGTCGCAACATTTCTACAGGCCCTCCTCGCCCTTTCACATCCTTCGACAGCGTTGCGACTCGCTAAAGGCGCGAGCTGCCTGGCGATGAAACTAAAGCTCTCGGCGAAACCGGCCGACCCTAACGCGCCGCCATCAGTACCGCCAACACCTGCCGCTGCCACTCCCAGCACTGGCGGCGGTTTCAAATTCAAGATCAAGAACTCGCAACCGCCAACTCCTCAGAATGAGTCCACACCCTCTCAGCCGCCGCGTCCGCCTCAACCAGCACTCTCGGCCGTTCCTAAGAAGATTAAGAAACCCAAAGGACCCACCGATGATGCCAACAAGAAGCGCCCAGCTCAAGACGACATTTCTCCTGCTCCCAAACGTCCCACTATCAATACTCAGGTCCCGAAGAAACGCTTCTCCTTGAAGCTTAGCAATAGTGCTGGCGGACAACAAGAATCGGCTACTTCAACTCCTACTCGCCTCAAGTTAAACGCGAGGAAACAAAGTGCTGGTCCAAAATCAATCTCGATCGTTTCTCGAAAATATGTACCTAAGCGACCTGTTGGTGTCGGCTACGATTCAGAAGCTAGTGATGCAGAAGATGATCCAGCTATTGAGTCGCAATGGGTTTTGCGCATGGAGCCAGGACCTGACTGCGATTACTTGCGTGAAGCCATCACCAACAAGACGCTGGGCGAGAAGCCAGAAAGCGGAGGAGCTTATGTTAATATCAAGTTTCTGGACAAGGATCTGCGCCGCGCCATCGTCACTGTGAACAAGACTAACTATGCTGCCGTCATGGTCGATTTACCGTGTATTATCGAGGGAATGAAGAGTTGGGACAAACGTGGATGGTGGAAGGTTGCCGATATTTGCCAGATGCTCCTTGTCTTGGGTCCGACAGAGGGTGAGACAACAGCGAAGTACGCTCCTCTGCCGCGCGAAGTAGACAAGAACACATTCCAATATGCACACGGCTTGACACCGCCAATGCACTGGGTGCGTAAGAGGCGATTCAGGCAAAGAGCTAGCTACAAGTCTGTCGAGCATGTGGATGACGAAGTGGAGCGTCTGATCAAAGCCGATGAACTGGTTGAGAAATCAGGAGGTACCGTCAAGTACGACATCGTTGATACCGATGCGATGGATCAACAAGCCCAAGGAGATCAAGACATGGACTACTACGACGAAGAAGAACCAGCTGATTATAGAACAACGACCGAGGACGCCTTTGGTCAAGCATACACTACGGAGCCCATGCAAGAGGAAGAAGACGACGAAGATCTGGAAGGCATGCTGGGTGCTGCTCTGTTCGATGAAGATATGGCAGATGCACCGCCACTACCACCCGCCGATGCAGCAGCTGAAATGAGCGCTGTACAGACCGCCATGGCTGAAGCAGAACCAGAAACAGAAGCACCTACGCCAGCAGCATCAGCCGAGACTCCTGCAGCCGCTCAAGAGGCATCAAGCGATGAAGATGATGATGACGATGAGTCCGATGAGGATGACGACGAAGGCCCAGACACTATCGACGAGGAGATGGTGGCAGAACAAGCGGTGCAAGCTCAAGTACGTGAGGAGATTGAGGACCTGGAGAAGGAGGTTGCAAATGCGCGCGTTAATGTCGAGCGCTCCATGAACCCCATGCTCAGGCAGCGCAATATCAACAAACTGCAAAGTTTGGAGAGTGAACTCGCCATGAAGCGCAGGAACTTTGGCATGGAGGTTGACGACGAAGACAACGAGGAGTGATATCTTCTCAGTATCAACACGATGACTTTTTTCTCATTCTTTTCTCTGCAATCTTTTAGCGACGGTGTTAGGTTCTGTGTATATTGGAGGGCTTCCAGGGGACGTGATCTGTCTCACAAGTATATTCTTCGCAATAACACCACATTCACTACCAATCAATCGAGGTCCGGTTTCTCCATTACGTTTGTTACGTTCCCACTCTACTCCGGTCCTCTTTCTTCTGCGAGCTTGTTCCTTCCTCCGTTCCCACTTTCTCTGGACAGGGTCACCTCCAAGCTGATCAGGCATCACATTGTCGACTGTCTTTGCGACCTCACCCTTCCTTTGTGCTATCCTTGCCCGCGGTCGAGTTGATCTTTGTCGTCGCCGACTGCGCTCTGAATTCATGAGCTTTCGTACGGTCAACGATCAACGTGAGATTCTAATATATCTAGGTAGATCGTACTGGAAGCAGACCAGTTTCATGGCTAGCCATCATTCAACAGCGATCTTACCCAATTGCATGGTAAAGAGTTCGAGAGTACTTACAGTCTCGAGAGCCGATGCTATACTGTCAGATCACACCGCCTGGAATGTATCTCGATTCTATGGGAGGCACATACTCGCCGTCGAAGATGCATAATAGGGTCATACGTTCAGCATCTCAGAAGCGCAGACCATGACGATCGACAACAAACCTCGACGCAGCTTCCTTTCTGGTTGTTTTCTTGCCGACATAACCAGACGCTCTCTGATCTTCTTGTCGCTTCTCGGGGTCATGCTAGATGTTCACGAAAGAAGCAGGTGCGAGCAGGTTGATCGCACTTTTCTTCTTCAACTTGACTCCTTTCTTGCTCACGATGGTTATATTAAGGCCATTTGCGCGTCCTACCATCGAACCCGAACCTCGATTCTTCCGAACTCGGTAATTTCGCAGGCGCTTTGGCTGAGTGGTTATAGCGATAGACTAGAAATCTATTTCCTTCGGGAGCGCAGGTTCGAGTCCTGCAGGCGTCGTTTCTTTTTGCATTTTGAGCTCATTCGACCACCAACTTTTGTTTTCCACATGCGTAGGAAATAAAACGGGAAAGATTGGTAAAGTTCTGGTGGAGTTGTGGTGGCTTGGAGGGGGAGGATGCATAACTTTTTATGTCGAAGCTGTTTCGGAAGTAGATAAGCCGAGGGAAAGAACATCACATTGGAATCGATTTGACAGCAACGAAGTCGTGTTTCTGTCTCAGTCTCCATGTTTCACTGAGCGAAAGCGAAATGTCAAACCTCTCACAGGGCAAGTGCAACACTGTTAGTCGCGTAAGGATAGGGCAGATCAACATTGCTATAAGCACGATCGTCTTTCGGTACTTTGAGCTCCGACACGACGACAATACAAGGATTGCTATACATGTAATAGTTGCTGGTCTTATGATGACACGTAGAAATTGCACAGCCTTAAGACGATCGATATCAAAACACGGCAAAGTAAGCGCGCTGACAGACGTCTCTTTCTTCCATCGTAGATCGCAATCCCACAAGACTTGCAAGTTGCGACATGGAAGAGCGCAGTGAATCTCACGTCAATAGTCCTACCGGTACTCGATACCTTCTCACATCCTCGCCATCGTTGCCGCCGACGTCGCCGTCGCCGTCGGCGGCGCATCGGCTACGTGGACTTCAACAGCAGGCACCGAATCCCAAAGAGTCGCGAGCCAGATCATGCCAAGCCATAAAGTACCTGCTATTTCTGGCGATAGACTCGGAAGCAGCCCCGTGCTTTCTAACCGACGACCAAGAAGAAGAGCCGAAAACGCAACGGCTGCTTCTGTCCAGACATCGACAAAGTCCGAGTTAGGGTTTCCGAGTGATCGGAATGGCGGGACTGGGCTTTGGTCGCATTACTCGATGGAGAAAGAGAGATTTGGCTCAGGCGAGCAAACAAGAAGGCGTTGCACACTTACGAGATAGATGATATGATACGCGGCTTGTACATGTTTTGCGCTAGCAACTTGTTCAACGCAATGAGTAAAAGTAGACGAGATGGATCGTGGAGAAGAAAACGAGAAGCCAAAACCAAAAACTTGATATCTCGTAAAAGCAAAAATGGCGAAGATGCTCGTAATACGCAGATGAGAACTTTGATGGACGGTTAAAAGTGCCGGAATGGACCATTGAGGTCAACATGCAGGAACCAATGAAGGAGCAAAGGTCACAAGGTTGCTGACTGGGTTTCAAAGATCAAACGAAGCGATGTTCTGGCGGTTCACTCTGCTTTAGGATCGTGCGCCGCTCAGTTTTCGGTCCGGGAATATGGTAAATGATGGAAAGTAGATCGATAAGTCTAACATTCCCAATACGAGTGTGGCGTCTACCTTTGGAAGCAGGATGGTAATGCAAGAGTAGGCAAAAGTGTATGTATAGCGTTTTCGTATGTTGTTTTGCATTGTCGAAATGAATCCCAGCGCGCCTTGGGTATATGTGTACGGTTAAATAGCTTGAAATGATGTAAAGCGAAACGAAATGAATCAGAGCAGCTGGAGTCATATCCAGCCAAAGAACACCGTCTCCCAATTGCCATTGCTGCCCAAGTGGTAGCGTTGTTCCAAGAAAATGTAGCAGAGCGGATGTTCCTTGCTCCGTCCTGTGTGCATACTTTCCTCCTGTTTGAGAGACCCCTGCTCGCAAGAAACCAGCTTTGTTATTCGTGTCAATTTCTGCCCAAGCAGATCGTGATGCGTAACGGCGTGCGTGATGCTCAACAGCGATGCATGCGTGTCTATTTAGCGTCGTTCATCTCAACATCCACACGTCCTGCGGTGTGGTGGACCATGCTCCTTTCCCCATCGATCAGAGGTTTGGGCCCTTCATGTCCTCGAGGTGCTTCTTTTGTGGTAGTGTCGCTTTCGACCATAGCTTCAATCTTGACCTGAGGCGCAGCACGGGTATCGTCTGGTTTAGGGAAGAATTGTTGTGCCATGCTCTGCACGCTGGGGTTGTCGATGCCATGGGGAAAAACCTTACGCATGGTTTCTTGGTGACGGTCCAGAATGCTGGTCTCACCATCTGTAGCATGCCCATCGACACTGGGACTGGCGGCGCTTGTTTCTCCTGCGTCATGCTCTGATGCCGAGTAGGGCGTAGTCTTATCCTTGGTGTCTTCAGATGCGGCAGAGTTCTCCTTGTTGTTGGCCCGTTCGGCCTCCTTCTTCGCATGCACCTTCTTAAGGTTCATAGCGCTGCTTACACTGCGCATGTCCGGTCTTCCGTCCTTGCGAATAAGAACACCGTCTGCATTGCGTACAGGCTTGGTACGGGTCTTCTTGGTTGGATGGTTCGATGAGGCCACATCAGCGGTCGTGGTGATAGGCATGAAGTGCGGGTCGGGGTACATGCCAGCTGTTGCCTCGCCAGATTGTTCTGGAGCTTGAACTGGTCCTCCGTGTCCTTCGGGCGGGTTGAGAATTTGAACATTGTCAGGACGTGCCTCCCATTCCGGTGTGGCGCGATCTCCCTCTCCACCTCCACTCTTGCGTCCACCCCGACTTCTGCCTCCTCTTCCTCTTCTTGGGCTACCTCTGGTCCTGTCTATAGCTGATCCCGCTCCTTGGCGCCATGATTCTTCTGGTGCAGATTCCAGTCCTGATGCAAATTGTACAAAACGCAGAGGGTTAGGCTGTGGAGGCACACTTCCAGTAGATTCGTTAGATGGATTCTGTGTCGATTGTAAGGTAGGAACTGTCGGCAAAGAATCACCAGAAACCGAATGGTAAGGCGAAGAGCCTTGTGCAGGACTCTGCTGATCGTAAGTCCGAGGCATAAGAGGAGCTAAGCGCTGTCTCTTGGGCGATCCAGGTGTTGTAGACTCGAATGATGGCTCTGAGATCAAACGTTTGGGCGCAGTGTTTGTGTTGACGGCGGCCCATCCACTGCCAGGTGCTGGTGCCTCGATCTGTGGTGAGGATCCAACCATGGGCATCGGTGGTGGCGGAGCGATTGCACCGGCAGGACGCCATGAAGAAAGTGGTGTGTTCGGATCAATGGAACGAATGCTAGGAAGTGTCCGCGACTCTGATTGAACACGAGGGTCTGGCAGCTCGGGATTGGCGGCGATCGGGGCAGGAAGTCGATTCTCAATAGGTGTTTGGTAGAGGAGCGGCCTTTGTTCTGGTGCAGACGGCGTGTTTGTTGCAAATCCAGCTATCGAAGATGGCGCATGACTCGCCTGTTCATGGTTCAGAGGTTCCGAAGGAGGCGCGCCATTTGCTCCAGGTGATCCATGTCTCACTTGTTCCAGACGTCTTACTTGACTCCGAAGGATATCCAGCTGCATCTTGAGTCCATGAATCTCATTCGTCTTGGCCGAGACGGTCTGTAGTTCACGAGTGAGGATGTCAACCTCACTGGTGTCGGGATGCTGATGTTCCGGCGCAGAGCTACGTGCTCGCAATTCATGTCTGACTTCATCCACCACGGCATACATGTTCCTTTGTTCGTGTCGCAGAGCTTCTATCGTGTTGTCCATACGAGCAATCTGGTGTCTCTGGTTCTCGATCTCTTGTCTCTGTTCCTCGAGTATCTGGCTGTGGACATGAAGCTGAGATTGTAAGGAAGACTGAAGTTGGGAGATGGCCCCATCTTGTGCTACGGGGTGTTGTTGAGATAATGAAGGAAGCTGCAACGAAGTTGCGGTTCGCGGCTGCGCTGGTTCCGGAGGAAGTAAAAGAGAATCGCGCGAGCCTGGAAGCATAGTAGGCGGTGCTACTTGCCTTGGCTCACTGTCGACATGGTTGCCGGCGTGCGATGCATCAGGCCGATGCTCTTCTAGCATGGCCTCGTGTGGTCCCACCTCCAAAATAGTACAGGTTATGGATGGAAATCTGGAAAGCTCGAGGGGTTCGCGTATCTATAGGCATCGATATGTAAGGATACGAAGAGGTACAGAAAGGGAAACAGATGAACAAAGAAGCGAAAGTGGTACAGAAGGAAAGAACACTTACTTGACCCGAGTATGGAGTTTGGACGCCAAGTGAAGAAAGCGCGAAGAGTGGCTGGATCGACTATATGGGGGAGTTGATACGTTAATTAGCAGATGCGCCAGTAGGGCTCATTATTGTTTTAGTTGATTAATATTATGCAAGTATTTTTTGGCTTCGCGTCCGGCGAATTCCAAATTCCCAAATAGATACGCTAGACGATCAAGGAAAGAAATGAAGATTCAAGTCGATAGGTGGAAACTGCCGAAGCGTGTAATCAAAACTTGAGACTTTCCATATAGATCCTTTGGTCGGTACAGCGGGTCTAGGCCTGGCCGCCGACAACGCCGGTCAGGATAGCTTTAGACGAGCGGGTAACATCGGGGTCCGACGGGCAATAATAGGGCGCTTATGCCCAGGAGTTCGGTTCGTTCACAAGAACAAGAACTATGCGGATCCATCGAGTCCTGATTCTCTTGTTATGCACTTGCAACAGGCAGTAGAGCCGTTGCGGCGCGGTCAGCAATTTACCTGTGAACAAGAGGGACGACTGTGCTACGTCGCGTTGTGCACATGCATTACGCTCAAGTACCATGCTTATTATGCGTCGCCAAGTCGCGCGCGTACACACACAGAGCCAAACCCTATCCAAGGGGCAACGTATGGATGGTATGTCATCAACCAATAGCGAATAGGAAATACGGTCCAAGGCCGGCAATACCGTAGTCATCACTTGACACGACGTAAGGTGGACGTGTCTCCGTGGTTCGGAAGGTCGAACAAAGGATAGGAGTTTGACTTTCTTGACGTTAACCTGGTGGAAAATTGTTCACTAATCAAGCCTGGGAACAAGATGACTCGACAAAAGTTAGCCAGCATTCCGTGAGTTTGCCAGTTGGCAGATGCTTATGCAGACTGGCAAGGTATCAATGCTTCTTCAACGGCAAATGACTTGGGTTGGATGATACGAGTAACGAGTCGCTAGCTATTAGTGAAGGATGCACAACTTTAGGTCCAGGAAGCGGTACTGACGGAGAGGGTAAAACCTGGCGGCGGGAATCCCTGTATGTCTCAAGTTGTATGGCGATCCACGTCTCAGCTTCGCACAGGATAGATGTAAGCACTTTTTCGTGGTCATCAAATTACATACCCTCGCTTGCCCTACTTTCGCGTGTATTGAGGGTACACCCATAGTACAGGAGTACACTACTGTCGACACATGCGTCAAGCATGCACGACCGCGGCAAAGTCCATGGAACGGCCTCGCCCTTCTTGTTTCCTCTATTAGAAGCCTATGCGCATGAGAATAGCGGTTGGTGTGGCCCGTACTCCTTCAGCGTTTAAAGTCAGGCCAACTCGAGAGTCATCACGAGGTATGAGAATTGACCCGTCCAAGTCCGCTGTATTCCGTTCATCTAGCACCTGTTTACATCATGTGGAATGTGCAGGAGTGCAACCGAGATACGCGTGCACGTTCACGTAGGCATACTAATTGGAAGCCCTATGATTTTTCCTTATGTGCCAAAGACGGCTGCAGTACAGACACACCTCTCATTGAACAGCAACTATGTTACCTATACTTTCCGGTAGCTCACGAGATCCCGTACCTTTCCAAGAGGCGGTGTGCCGTGTACATAGAGTCATGAGGAGGCGTGAGAGCGACTGTGTGGAGTTTGTCTGGCTGTGTGAGCATCTTGACTGAAATGCTATGTGATACACAAAAGTATTCGACTCGATCCTAGGAAACTTCTATACTGTCGTGAATGCAAAACATCGACCGAGCGTGCACCTGCATCAGCAGTGAGATGGTAGCACGGTTCAGGACAGAGAACCATATTGATATTGCCCTGCATAGTCAGGCGTCCAGTAGGTAGTCGTGTGGAGATTCGACCATGTATGGTGACTCGAGCTGAAGGCTCTAACGCGCGATCGGATCAGCAGAGAATGACAGTCAACCAGCGAATGAGGGCATTATTGCTTGTCCTCCCAGTATGCTCAAGACTATCACGATATCGCGATTAATAGCTATAGTGGGATCATAGGGTATTGAAACGCAATTTCGCGATTCAAATGTCAGCATAGCTATGAGCATAGTCTCTGATAGGGCTTCCTGTGTGAGCACTACAATATTTGCGACAGAATTGTGCGTGTCTTCAGCTGCACTGTAACCTTTAGCACAGAAGGGTGCGTGTGAGTGTCAGGTTCAGTTCGGGTTCGGGAGTGTCGAGCGGGCAATCTTGGCGTTCCGATGCGCGAAGGCAGGTGCAGGCAAGCAACCAACTCGTCACAACGACAAGAAGCACTTGAGGTGCCACATCGTCCAACGACAGGCAGGGAAGGCACTGTCCGGCTCTCACGCATCTCGCGACCATCTGTTCACTGCGTATTCCGTCTCGCCGCCGCCACTGCACATTTGCGACACCTTCCCCAACTGCATTTCACAGCACTCGGCATCACTCGCCTCTCAGACGCGCGATATCCATGGCGCATCGCTCTGCTCTCTAGAACAGTGCTCGGTGATCCACCCGACCACTTGCAATCCACGTCAACGTGCCCACCATGCCGCATGCCATCGATGAGTTCGAGCTTCAGGAACAGGCCGATGACGCCGAAATTGCCCGCCTTCTGAACGATGAGAATCCGAGTAACAACAACTTGAACTTCGACCGGGATCTGGAAGTAGGCGAGAAGGCCGACGATGCCATTGATTTTGAAGACATCAGTGATGATGACCTGCCCGAAGACGAGACGGATGTCAAACCAAAGATCGAGAGCTCGCCCGCCGATGGTCTTGTGACACAGCTTGACGCCGCGACCGAGCAAGACGAGAACCATGACGACCTTTTTGGATTCGAAGACGACTTGTTTGGAGACGACAACGATGGCGATCAGGATGCGAAACCCGATGTCTCACAACCATCCGATCAGACACACAAAAATGACTTCGCCAACCCGCCTCCGTCTATCAGTCACAGCGGTCTGGCCCTCCCCTCCAAATCGGCCGTTGCCCTGCCAGGGGCTTACACGTCCCTCGCTCTGCCTCAGATGTCTGACGATCTCATCGAAGACGAGCAAATGGCCGATGCAGAAGTTATCGAGGAGGAGCAGGATGACGAAGAAGACGAGGACTGGTTACGGCAGAAAGCACTTTTTGCTGCTATGGAGCAAGAGAGAGTTGAGCGAAGCAGGAGAGGAGGATCTTACGAACCGCCAACTGCTCCAGAGACAGAAATGGAGGTCTTCTATTCTATCTGGCCATCGTATGACCCAGAGGAGCGCCCGCGATTCACCGAGCTGTTTCCTCCTAGACGAGGTATCTATGGCTGGAAGACTCCCATCAAGCCTCCTAAGCCTGTACAGCCAACCAAGCTCAGTCTTGATCTTCAACACGACCAAGAGAAGAGTTTCAGGCTCTTGGGTACTGCTACCATGGGCAAACACGCGAGGGAAGGAGGCGGCGAACAATCGGGCGTCGTTCGCGTTGAGGATACTTCAGCCAAACAAGAAGACACCGAAGATGTCATCGACCTAGACGAGATTGATCCGAACGAGCAGATTGGTGGTGTTTCGTGGCAAGATCTGACCGTACTCTGTGAGGACTGGGACATGGCAAGTGCTGCATCCTCACCCGGCCACTACTCGCTTGTAGACAGCGGTGTCGACATGGGAAGAGACTCGCGCTCACCACCAGCAGCCAAGCGCAAGATTCCTGGATTCGACCTGGAAGAGCCGACTGCGAAAAAGCTCAAGATCGTTGGGTTTGACCTCAAGGCTGCAGTCGCCATATCGCACACATACCCCTCTCTCGATGAACCAGAACGTGCAACTGCATACATCGCCAAACGGGTCACTCTCGACATGAACGATCCCGGTCTTTTGTTAGACGAAAATGCTCCTGCGACTCAGCCTAAGAGGTTGCGCCATATTCCTGGCGACATGCGTCGGGAAACCAGGACTGCCATGGCTCGTGACATGACCAAGAGGTACAACATATCCAATGACGAAGCTTACGAACTCCTCAAAGAGAATCACCAGCACAAAGTCCGCAGCACACTCGGTAGTATGGCTGTCGAGCACAGTCTGCCTGCGACTAAGCTTCAGTTCCCCTTCTACAGAGTCAGTCTGGATGATAAACAGAAACGCGCGTTCCACCGTCCCGTATTCTCCAGCGAAAGGCCCAACAGAACCATCACGTTCAGCAAGCCCAAGAAGTTCAAGAGGAAAGAGATGCGCGGCAAGGATGTCGCAACTCTCTTTGCAAAGTCCGAAGACTTGTCTATGGCAGACAATTCGAGTGCATTGCTCCTTGAATACTCCGAAGAGCATCCAGTCATGCTCTCCAATTTTGGTATGGGCAATCGTCTCATCAATTATTACAGAAGAAAAGACGCCGAAGACTCCTCTAGACCCAAGGAAGAGATTGGTGAAACCCAAGTTCTCTTACCTCAGGATCGTAGTCCATTCGCAAACTTCGGCCAAGTCGACCCCGGAGAAATGGTGCCTACCATACACAACGGTCTTTACAGGGCGCCCGTCTTTCGTCATGAAGGCAAATCGACCGACTTCCTGGTCATCTGCAATGAAACACACAAGAATGGCAAGAAGTACTACATGCGTAATATAGAAAATCTGTATGCTGTTGGCCAACAGTTCCCGTCAGTGGAGGTCCCCGGTGAGCACTCCAGAAAGGTTACAGATGCTGCAAAACGTCGTCTACGAGCCATATCCTATCGTGTGTTCAAGAAGAGCATCGATCCGGCTATTCGAGGCCAACCTCTAACCAACGAAGTTGTCAAAGCTCATCTACCTGGTAGTGATGTTGCCCAGAACCGTGGCAAGATGCGTGAGTTCATGCAATACGACAAGAACAATCAGCTATGGCACCTCAAGGCAGGCGACTCTGTTCCTGACTCCGAGACTCTTCGTGGTTGGATCAAGCCAGAAGACATCTGTGTGCTCGACTCGATGCAAGTCGGCGTACAATATCTCAAGGATCTTGGTCTCAAGAAAGAGGATGACGAGAACGAGGAAGACGATGCCAAAGAAGGCACAAACGTTGAGCTCAAGCTTGCACCCTGGAACACAACCAAGAACTTCCTCAATGCTTGTCAAGGTAAAGCAATGCTCCAACTGCATGGCGAAGGCGACCCATCTGGCAGAGGTGAAGCATTCAGTTTCATTAAGACTTCCATGAAGGGTGGATTCAGAGCACAAGGCGAGAGTATCGAAGAACGACTTGATGCCAAACGACTCAAAGAGAATGGAGGCCACAGCTACAATGTTGCCAAGCAGCAAAGAGCTTACGATGAATCCATTCGTCGCATATGGAGATCTCAGCATGAGAGTCTTTCTTCACACATGGAGAACTCCGAGGGTGAAGCTGACGTTGACGATGAGCCCGAACCGGCCCAAAGCTTTAGAGCTGGTACACCCCGATCCTCCATGGGAACATCTGTCTATGGCAACAACAGACGTGACGACGAGTCTGCAAGTCAGTTCAGTCGCAATAGTATGAGTCAGAACAACAAGTTCATGACGATCAAGAGAAGCGTGCGGGACAAGTATGGCAATGTGGAAGAGCAGACAGAGACTATCACCAATCCAAGGGTGATTGCAGCCTACAAGAAGCGCAAACTGCTGGCACGAAGCCAAGCGATCGAGTACGTTTTATCAAGCTTGCAAGTGGCGTCAGGGATTCAGGTTTGCCTAAATCCCTTGACCACCCCTTGCAGAAAACCTATAGGGTACTTATTTGTTATGATCCGCACATATGCTGACGCGAATTCACAGCATCATGAATACCAAAGCGACCGGAGACGAAGACTTTGACGCGCTTCAAAAACAACTGTATCGTGTCCCCTTTTATCTTTTCGCAAAAATTGCTAACAAAAAGACACAGTATGCAAGCAGAGATCGAGCGTCTCGAACGCAACATGGGCCGCAGACAGGCTCGCGAACGTGCAAAGGGTATTGGCAGTGCCGCCTCGCCTTCTGCAGCAGCATCCCCAGGAGGCGAAGGTGCTGATGGTGCCGACGCTGCAACTCCCGCGCCAACCGGTAAAGGCAAGGGCCGATCGAAGAAGAACACCGAAGGCACAGCCCGCAAGTGTGCCAATTGTGGTCAAGTGGGCCACATCAAGACCAACAAAAAGTCAGCAAGTGATCTCTTTTGCTCTGAATCCTGCAAGAAAGAAGCGGCAAAGAAAAAGTCCTCGTCTGCCACGACTGGCCAGGTAAACAGTCAGAGGGGCAGGAAGAGAAAGCAAATAAGCAATGATTCTACTTCCGCTCCCAAGGCGAACGACTGGCTCTTTGTCGACTCGGCCCAATTTTGAGCCATACGAATCTCGACTTCAACACGAGAGATTCAAAGCCACCAATTTTTCACTCAGCATCTGCTTTATGATCCTTTTGTTTTGTGTTTTTCTCCCATCCTTTCGCCTCACAAGATGAGGACATCCAACTTGACGAAGACAGAATGGCTGACAATCAACACTAAAGGCTTTGCCCGATGCTCAACGGTACGATGAAGCAGGAAGACATGGCCGTGACAGGCTTTGGCGGCGGACCGGGCCCGGGGGCTGCTGGCGCAGGACCAGGCGGCGAAACATCATCCTTCGGTGCTCTATAATGGACACGAGGGAGCCGTGAACAATCTCCGACGAATGAAGCACGGCACGAAAAGGTAATCTGAGGTAGCGCAGGTGACTAGCTGGAGGGTGCAGCATAAATTCATTCGTACTCAGTCGAGGAGAAACATGATTCAGAAAGTCGTAGTTTACTGCGTTCTTGCCTCGAAGCTTTGCTATGCGCACATAACATTCTTTCTCTGCCTAACGAGCTCCCCTCACGCTAACGATTGTCACCTTGACGCTATAGAGATGCACAACGCTTTGGTGAAGAACGTGGTCACCACGAAGAGACCCTTCATTTTACGAAACAAAGGAGGAAGGAAAATGGGACATGTACGTTTGACCTCTTGGTGGGCTAATCACCCCTGTCAACCAAAATTCATGTAGATCTGTAAACCCCAGTAGAAAAGAAAACACCGCCCCAAAGCGCCATGCAATGCAAACAACAACCAGGATATAAAGAAGTTCCCCTTTCAAATCACACTGACAACTTTTTTCTGTTGGAAGGTCATGTTTCTTATGCTGCAATTGCAGTCTTGGACTCCTCCTTTTGCTTCTTGAGAGCAGCTTTTCTGGCTGCCTTTTCAGCATTGTCGCTCTTTGATTTCTTGGCCTTGGTCTCGTCGCTGGCACCCTCGCTCTTGCTCTTCTTTGCGGATTTTGAGTCGTCGGTTTCTGCGGTATCGACAGCGCCAGTCTCGAGAAGAGCACGCTTTCTCTTCTTCTTGTCCTTGACGACAGGGGCGGGCAGGCTTTCGAGCACATCGGCTTCGTCTGTCCAGAGCTCGTCGGCGAGCCAGATGGGCAGGGCGGCGGTGTTGGGGCCCTTTACGTGCAGGGAGCGGATGTTTCTCCAGCCCTTGGGGATGTACTTCTCGGTCAGGACGTTCACGATGGTGTCGACGTTTGCGGCAACCTGTTCAGCGGTCATGCTGCTCTTGCCGACTCTGATGCTGACGTTTGTGCTGGGTGCGAGGTGGACGAGAGCGGCACCGACGGCGCGCTCGATCTCGTGGGCCAGAGCCTCGGGGGTGATGTCTGAGCGCTTGAGCTTCTCGCCGCCTTCGGACAGCTTGACACGCTTGTTGCCAGCCTCATCGCGAGCGTTCTCGGGCTTGCCTTGCATGGCGACGGGGATGGGGCGCTTGGCTCCGGTGCCGTAGAAGACCTTTCCGAGGAGAGCAGGCAGGCGGGTGATGATGCGGTCATCGGCGAGGAAGATGTCGTACTCGGCGAAGAGCTGGCGGCGCGACTCGTAGGTCTTGTACTTTGCCTTGAGCTTCTCGGTGCCGAGGACACGGTTGATGCGGGAGGAGAGCTGGGCGGGGAAGCGTTCGCTGGCTATGATGTCCTTGTACTTGCGCTGGGGGTCGGCGGTGATCAAGCAGATGCGCAGAGAGGGCGAGGCGGCGGACTGCAGAGGGAAGGGAACGATGATCTTGCCGGGCTTCATCTTGCGTTGATCGGCAATATGCTTCTTGGTGGTGACGTTGAGCCAGACGGTGGTCGAGGTCTCGTCGCTGTCCTCGTCTTCGTCGGCGTCCTCGAGCAGGTTGGCCTTGCCGCCATTGTCCTTGCGCGCAACAGAGTCGCTGGCGATCTTCTTAAGCAGAGCAGTAGCAGCACGGAGAGTTTGAGAAGGGTCCAATTGGTAGGGCGAGCCGGAGGCGACCTTTGTCGTCAGAGATTTGCTGTCTGCTGCCATGTTGAATATGTGTGGTATTGTCTGGACAATAAATTTCTCTACCAAACAAAAAAGTCTGGACGAGAGTTTGGAGAATTTGGAGATGATTTCTGCCGATGCCCTGCCGCCGAGGCGGTCCGAGCGCCCTGGGCTATATCTTGCCGAAAGCTCTTTCCTCCTGCAGCTTCTGCAAATCCACGCATGATGGGTTGAAGAAATCACGAGACTCTTTTTTGTCTCTACACACCCATAAGGTATGTCTTGTCTGTCGCTGCTTCTTATCCATGCCCACTGCAATGATTAAACAACATCTTTTCAATCAATCTGTCAATCCCCTGAGACTACGGTCATTGACGACAGAAAAATGCTATGCTCTTTATGAACATGCTTCCTCAACCCCTCCTCTTCATGCACATACTCACTCGTCCACGACACATGCTGACCATGTTGCAAAGCCTTGACGAAAGTCTTGGTGTACTCTAGTACCACCATGGCCAGTCCATCCGTAGCCGAGCCCTTTCCAATCTTTTTGGTTGCTGGCCGCTACACGCTCTACGACGTTAACACCGTCAGTCATGCGCGCCGTGTTCACAACATCACTGGTGTCTTGATTGGTGGCTTGCCTCAAGCACCGCAACAGAACGTCTTCTTAGGCATCCCTCTGGAGCTCATGCCCGAAGAAGCACGCCTGTTGGTAGAGAAGGGTGTCGCATACATTGTCGACGATGCCGCTGCTCACAAGCAAGCATTCGTTCAAGGCAACCTAAGTAAAGAGGAAAAGGAAAAGTTCCTGCGCAGCTTGAAAAAGCAAGGCAGCGATGCAACAAGGATGCAAACCAAGAGTGCCGACGACAGAAAGATTGCAGCGTTAAAGAAGGTCGCCGCTAAGAACGCCGCCCTCGCTGCGAAGCTTGAAAAAGAGCGTTCGGGGGCTGCTGCTGCTGGCGAGAGTGTTGCTGGAGACGATGAAGAATCGCTCTTCTCTAGCCCTGCACCTAGTGCACCTTCCATTGCTCCTTCTGAAGCATCCGTCGCGCCGTCTTCTGCTTCAACCATGAAGATCACACCTACAACCTCACATCCTCCTCTCACAACATCAACGCCCTCTTCACCCTTACCTCTGCCCGAGGTTCCTGCCTCTTATCCTCTGTTCAAGCACCTCCACTCCAAAGGCTACTTTATGGCCCCTGGTATCAGGTTCGGCTGTAGGTACACAGCCTACCCTGGCGATCCACTGCGCTTCCATAGTCACTTCCTGTGCGATGGCATGGATTGGGATCAAGAGTTTGATCTGTTGACATTGGTTGGAGGTGGTCGTTTGGGCACTGGTGTCAAGAAAGGGTTTCTCATCGGCGGCACCGAGGATAAAGAGCAAGCAGAAGGTGAAGATGGAGTGAGGACTTTCTGTGTCGAGTGGGCGGGTATGTAGTGTGAAGAATTCAAGATTACCCTACCCACCACTTCATGGTTTTGCACGTGTATTTGTCAAGTATGTGCTTGTGTGCAAGGTTGATCGAACATGTCTGGGCGTCGCCTCTGTTCATACAAGATGCTCTGTTTACCTCAATGTTACTGTACAGGTGATCACATATGGTCAATCGTGAACTTTTTGTTGCTATGCAAAACACGCCGATACTGGCGAGCATTTGTATCCTTCATTACTATAAAAAGCCCACTACACAATCCAAAAGGCCCTACTCGTCTGGTTTCGGACAGGGACGAGAAAACAAAAAGATGAGAAAGGTCATTATTCATAAGGAAACAAAGCAATACAAGCACCCTGCTTAGGGTGCGCGCTTTCTCAGCACTCTACCAGCAGGCGGAGGCGTACCATTGGAGCCAAACGCAGCAGCAGCGGTTGTCTTCTTCCCTTTCTTGCTGCCTGTGAGTGAGGCCATTGCGCTCTTAAAGGTACCCTTCTTAATAGTGCCCGCGACAGGAGTTGGTGCTGCAGCGGGTGCTGGCAATGGTTTTTCTCTGATTGAGTTGTATTTGGCGGGTGAAGTGGGCACGGGCAACTTCTTAGGCGATGCCAGAGCCATAGCAGTGTGTGGGCGACTCGGAGGATTGGGTTTGGCGGGTGACTTGTTGATGATTGTGGTCTTTTCACTGCTAGTGCTTTCTGCTGAGGCATTGCTGGCGCGAAGAGCACGACGCGTAGAAGTGTTCGGTTGTGCAGCAGATACTACTGCCTCTAGAGCAGTGGCCGTGGGTGCGGTGGCAGGTCTCTTTAGCGTGCCTTTCGTAGTGGGTCGAGCTGCTTGAAGAGCTGCGCCGCGAGGCCTGGGAAGCGTTGGTGGAGACTTTGCCGAGGGAGACTTCAAGGGAGATCGTGGCAGTGTGCGCGAGTTGGGGGATTTAGGAGATAGAACGGTAGTGTTGAGGGCTTGGGGTCTCGTCGAACGGGCCAGGTTGGGAGAGGTAGGAATGCCAGTAGGGCCAGGACTAGGCTTAGTGCGCTTCTTTGGGTTGGCGAGAGCTGCGGAGGCGGGTTGAGTGTTTTCCTTGTCAGCGATAGCTGCTTCCTCGCTATACACTAATCAGTATATTGAAGAGGTCGCAATAAAATTAGGTGGTCAAACCTTTTGCGCTTCAAGCTTTTTCTTTTGTTCGGGCTAGGCAGACGTTGCTGCGTCTTCTTCTGGGCTTCGAGGTGTTTCTCTAATAAATCTCCCATGTTTGCTTTGCGGAGATTGCGAGGAATACGGTTGATGCGCATTTCGAGACGAGTGCGAAGGCCTTGGGCTTGGAGAGCGTACTGGGCGCGTAGTTTGCGAGCCCGATCGGCGACTAGAGACGTGTCAGAACAATGCTTACGGTAAATTTGATATAGGCGACTCACTCTCAAGCTGTAGATTGTCCATGAGAGCTTGTTTCTGGGCTTCGGTGATGTGGGCTACTCGATCTGAGGCCATCGTCGCGTCGGGGGTCGCGACGAGACTCGTCATATTGGCGATTGGCAGCAACTGTGGACCTTCTGTATAGATATGCGCGTATAGGTAGATGAGCGTCTGATATTGGATGCGACGGTGGGTTGTGCTGGGCGAGAAATGGCGGTGGTAAAGAAAGGAACTCGTGCATCAACAAACACCAAAGTCGGGGATTGGACGGGCTTCTTGGCACGGCGGCGTCATTCATTGAGAGAGCAGCAACAGCTTCGAGACCATCAAGCAGTCCAGCACCGCATCTCTCACTACCCACTACACACCAACGCCATCTCGATCCAACCATCTTTTCCGACACATCTAGACTGTCTCGCCGCGAAGCACCTCTCTTCTCTCCAGATCGTTCATCTTCACAACCGCCAACATGGGTTTGGAGGCAACTATGATTGTGTATGTCCAGCTTGTGAGCTCACTCTCTATCTTGTACTGATCTTCTTCGCAGTGTCGACAACAGTGAGAGCAGCAGAAACGGCGACTACGTACCTTCGAGATGGGACGCCCAAGCAGACGCCGCCAACTTGATCTTCCAATACAAGACACAAGCCAACCCCGAATCATCAGTCGGCCTCATGACCATGGGTGGCAGCGGTCCCGAAGTCCTCACCACCCTCACCACAAACCCCGGCAAGATCCTTGATGGTCTGCATCGCACAAAGATTCGTGGTGAAAGCCACCTGCACACCGCCATCATGATCGCCTCTGTACGTCGCAGCCCCGAATCGCTACTGAGACCATTCTACTAATCATTTCCAGCTCGCCCTCAAGCACCGCCAAAACAAGAGTCAACGCCAACGCATCATCGTCCTTACCTGCTCGCCGCTAAACTCCGCCCAAGAATCTCAATCATCTCTGGTCAAGCTCGCAAAGCGCATGAAGAAGAACAACGTCAGCATCGATATTGTTGCCTTTGGTGATCTTAGCGACGATGTCACCTCAAAGCTTCAAGCATTCAATGAAGCCGTCAAGGGTGGTGACGGTTCATACCTCGAAATCGTCCAACCCGGCCCCAACCTTCTCTCCGACTCTATTGTTGCATCACCAATCTTGGCTGGCGAGACTGGCGGTATGGGCGGCGGTTCGGCTGGTGGTGAAGGTGGTGCACCGACATCTGGTGGCAACGACTTTGAATTTGGTGTCGACCCTTCCATGGACCCGGAACTGGCTCTGGCTTTGCGTATGAGTATGGAGGAGGAAACTGCTCGTCAGGCACGCGAGAGCAAGGCTGCAGAAAACGCAGAGGGAAAGACACAGCTGGAGAGTGTACCAGAGACTTCTGAAAGTCAGCCCCTGCTCGATCAGAGTGGTCAGCCTAGCGGTAGCGGAGACTCAAAAGACGACAAGAAGAAGGATGGCGATGATGACAAGATGGACACTGCATGAGCATCGGAGTTATAAGCGCATGGAGATTATGGAGTTCTAACGTCACACGACCACTGGGCAGATATCGCTCAAGTCTGTTTTGTATCACAGCATACTGGGAGTCGACTCATAAACACGAATGAAGAGACCATATCACCACTTGACCCCTGCAGCAAGACTGACGAGAAAGTGCAAGAGAAGCATAGAGGGAAGGTATATTATATTAGTATTGTAAGCCATCTATCACCAAGCACAAATCACTCTTTCGCGTAAACATAACCAACAATTCTCCTATCGAGCTTCTTTGGCGGTGGTAGAACCTCTCCATGCCCGCACTCAGCACTTCTAACCACATTTCTCCCCTTCACCGCTCCGAGAATCTCGTCAAGCTGGCCTTTGAAGATTTCTTGCTGTTTATCGAGCTGCACTGAAAAGTTCTTCTTCATTTGCTGCATTTGCTTGTCGATTTTGACTTCCAAGGCAGAGAACCTGGTGTCTTGAGCAGAGGCAAGATGAGATATCGAGGCTTGGGTTGTCTCTGCTAGCGCGTGGGTTTGCTTCAGTTGCGTGGTGAGTAGTTTCTGATTTGAGAGGGTGGTGTCGAGAGTGGATTTGAGGGTCGAGAGTTGTTTGCTCGAAGTTTCCTGATTGCTCGCAATTGTCTGGAGGAGTGTCGTGTTCTTAGTCATGTCCTTTTGGAGCTTCTGGAGCAGATCTGTGTTTGGTGCTATTGGTGCTGGTGCCTCTGTTGCGGCTAGTCGGTCTGTGATTCCGCGCAATATAGCCGTGGTCTGTGATGCTTCCTTGTGCAACTTCTGAAGTGTTTCTGTGTTGGAAGCAGGTTCTGGACGATCTGTCAATGCGCGAATGGCCTTTGTGTTTTGCAAGAGCTGTTTCTGTATGGTTTGCAAAACTTCTGGTTGAAAAGGGTCGTTATCTGGTAGCGGGCGATTGTAGAGATCTCTCAGCAGTGTTGAAGTTTGCGATACCTCTTCCTGCAATTCATGCAAGATTTCGTGATTGGGACCTGGGGTGGGAGGAGGTTTGAGATAGAGCTCTTGTACACGCGAACAGGTTTCCTCAATGACGGACTGGAGAGACTGTAGGGCGGCTGCTTGCTGGTGTCGGTACTGGACATCGCTGGCGGCATTGTTCGCCGTGGCAGCTGCCGTCAGCTCGCGCAGTACTATCTCGTGGTCTTGCTGTCTGCGAGCTAGCGCTTCCATTTGCTGTGTCATGCGCTCTATCGTTGCAGACAACTTCTGAAAGCCTCTGGCACTGGCTTGTTGACCTTCGAGCAGCGCATCTAGCTGTAAGGTCGACTGGCTGACAGACTTCTGAATGTGATCCGAGGCCAGATTCAGCTGGGCAAACTCCATGTTGCTTGCGCCTGCTGGGGTAAAGGGATCTTCGAGTCTCTCAAATCCTCCAAAAACATGACCCTCGCTCAATGTTGGCATCAGAGGTGTACGGGCAGATGGAACACGTCTATGCGATGATACCAATTGCTGATGCGAAGTTTTGTCGTCCTTTCCGTCGGTCTGGCGATATGACCACCTGTCTCTCAAATGCGCAAACCTAGGGTTCTCCCATGCTTTGATGGGCGTACGGTCGTTCTTGAACGAGAAGAGGTTGGGACTTTCGCGCAAGGTATCGGGATACTCAGATTGCATCAATGTCCACCATTCCTGTGCAGTTTCGGCATCGGCGAAGCTCAAGAGGTAGCGAGCTTTGTTTATTTGGAAGGGGCTGATAAATGAGCTCCGCCTGCGACCGTAACAGAGGTAGGGCAAAGTTGGACTGCCAACAAGAGAGTCCAAGGGTTCTTCTGAGCTGTCACTGGCGATACTGCCTCGTGTCTTCCTGCCCGTCAAGTCCACATCGCCTGATGGCATGTTGGCATCGAAGCTGTCGTTGCGCATCTCTGGCGTCTTTGGGGTTTCGGGTACGGCCTTGTCGAGGTTGGGCGACCCCGATTCCATGAAGGTGTGATGTAGCAATGTCCAGTGGCTACAGTAAAATGCTAAAGGCAACAAAAGGGAATGGTTTCAACGGGGACGTTCTTCGTTTTTTCTTGCTAGAGCGATCTGCATGCAAGTGCTGCAGGGGAAGGAGTTTGGATGATGCTTACAAGGAGCTAGCCACGATAGACTGCGAACAATACATTGGGCCATTATGGTTGTGACATAAGTAGCCATGTACTTGACAACAAATGCCTACTTTCCTGGATTTTCTATCTTTTCACGTCATATTCAATTTATTCGCCCAGCCCACGTTTGAGGGAGCGACTAGAGCTGTCATTTGTTGTTGTGTATCTGCCCCGGTGGACGGGCCAACCGGGAGACCAGGTGCCGCGTTCAGGTGTGACACGCAAGGGTCCTCCTTGCCCTGAGCCGCTCATGACGGCAGGAGCAAAATCAGTGTGCAGATGTCGAGTCTGAGGCCTTATAAATTTGTGACTTCGTCGGTGTATGTCAGAGGTTGTATGAAGAGGCTGAGAGCGTTGCATTCCTGCAACGTTCCCGCGAGCTTGATCTGGCGCCACGATCTGCTGCTTTTGCTCTTCACCTTCAACACTGCCACAATCTACATGATTGACTCCTTACCGATCCCGAAGCATAGAGGTATACAGTCTAACGTGGTGCATCACTGTGTTCTGAATACAAGTTTGGCCATAGAGACGGCCCTCAATAAGGATCTCTGTAGAGTCCGCTTCCTTGACGAAAGTATTGCGCTTTTATTTCACAGCTACATTGACGATGTTTAGCACATGGGGAGGAGGCCCTGCAATATCCATTCTCGACATCTCTTCGCAGGACATGCATACTAAGTGCTGGCGTCCCATGGATACTTGGTTACAATTCATCTAAATCCATGGTTGGCGGTGACTGGCCGAGACGTGGTTGAATCCTTCGCATCCTTGCGAGTCATACAGGACTGCTTCATCTCGAGCTGGTAAAGACCTGGCGCTTACAACTTTACTGGTATCAACCATCTTCACAATGATCTTCTGGCATGTCGCATGCTGATAGAGGCTATTAGAGTCGTACATGTGCGCCATGTATGTTTGGAAGGTAGGCTGTGTTGGTTGTTAGTCTATTTTCAGGCCTGCAAACACCACCAAGCTGTATGGCTCCATGGATAGGCTGCAGTCGAAGGATGGCGCGATGCGAAACAATCTTCAACTTCACCACTCGAAATCAGGTGTTGGCGCCTGCGACTTTCCGGACCTGGAACAATTTCTGCCTTCAGGCAGCGGCGGCTCTTGTCGAGTGATTGATAATAAATAAGTGACTCCTTCTGTGGTTGCAACTCCATCAAGTCGTCTTCACTCTCACTTTCTTCTACTGCTTCACTGCAAGTCATCTAGAGTCAACAGCGCTCCTTCCTTCCTCATCGCACTTCTTCCTCAGCATCACACACATTCAAGACTTCTCTCGCAATCATGGGTCTCATGTCCAAAGCACGCGGTCTGGGCCTGGGAGTCATGATCTGGGCTTTGGCAGTACCCATCTTCCTCTTCACAAGTACGTAATGTGCGCCTAATGATCAATACTGGCAAGCTCTAACACTCGAAAAGTCTTCCCACTCGTCTCTTCGACTTCGACTGGCACCAGCGGAATCTATCTGCTTACTTACAAGTGGAACGATGATGACCACAGCTGGTTGAGACTTGGCTACTATGTGAGTCTTCTCAGCTAGGTACATTTTCTATGTTTTAGCTAACAGTCACTTTTAGGGCTTGTGCATTGTCCACAACAAGCACGGCGGCGACCGCTGTCTGACCACTACTGGACGCTCGAGCAAGGATCTTGTCAAGGCCTTCCACATCGATACCGATCGCAACGATCAATTCAACTATCCGCTCAAGTTGCAGCACGATGTCTTCGTCGCTTTCCTCACCGCTGGCGGTGTCGTCTGGTTGATCTCGCTCATACTCATTTCTCTCGTCATTCTCAGGGGCTCATCTGCCGGACGTCTCATTCGCAGTGCAGCAAAGGCTACCAGTCTCGCAGGTGCTACCTTGATGATCGCTAGCGCATGGGCAACAAACTCAGCAGTCAAGGCATTGGAAGTGGTCTCCAGTGGTACGTTGGAGGGCGGCACGCTGCTCTACGGGCTGCAATGGGTGGCTGCTATCCTGGCCTTTTTCTTTGCATACGCAGTCAGCTCTGTGGCAGACTCAGAAGACGGAGGAAAAGCTTACTACCTTGGACGTGTCTGATGAGCTTGAGGTAACTCATGTGCACCTGGCAAAAAAAACAGATACCATAGTCTGTAGACGATGTTACACAAAATGATAATGATTCTACATTTCGGATGATGATGCGTTATTCTTGACAATTCATTCGTATAGAAGCAATCACTCTTGATCAATGCGAGCTTTTCGTGCGCAGAGTTTTTACTTGGTTGTACTTCTGAGTAGCTTCCGTTGTATCCATTCGTGATGAACTTGAGGAGGGCGAAGAGAAACTGATAGTGAAGGTCAGGGTCAGGGTCTGAATACACTTTGCAACGGCTCGAAGCTCGGACCTCATACGAGTATATACGCCTCCAGCTTGCGACCATTCATGACAGACGACCAACCCACCATGGATTATACATTTGTTATCAATGGCGACCCAAACAGCCGCAAGAGGAAAGCTCCCCAAGGTGCATGCGAAACTTGCAAGAAGCGAAAGGTATACATCTAGCCTTTCGAGATCCACGCAAACAGTGATTAAGATAGTCGAGCAATAATAGAAACGATGCACACATGGCCTAGAGACAGAAAATCATCAGACTGATGCGCGGCCTACCTCTTCGACTCCAGGGCGAATACAAAATCTGGATCCGCCCTCATCTGGAATGGACAAGTCAACAGTCTCCAGTGATGAGCAGCGACAGCATCACGCGCGACCTTATGACCACCCATCCAATTCAAGATTTATCGGCGATCTGAATCCTGAGGCCAGTCTGGTAGCTGAACACGATCCTGGCAGTGGAAACCGTGACAGACATGATGTTGGTATATGGGTTGGACGCCATACCTATGATGCGCGACACGACCATGACCAGCGCAAAAGGGAGTCTGTGGGTGCCAACTCGCCAGAAAGGGAAAACATGATTGGCGGCGAGGAGCAGAACCCGCCATCTGCGATAATGAACACCCAAGACCGAGACTCACTCATCGACATATACTTTGAGAGACTGAATCCATTACTGCCGATAGTGGATGAAGCCACTTTTCGAAATACAGAGAGGAAACCTCAGCTCCTCGTATTCGCCATGTGTCTGGTCGCCTCGCGAGATCAGAAAGCGAGACGCTATCTACGCTTCTTGGAGAGCCCTGAACCACTTACGCAAAGAGCATTTGCATCGAGAGTATATGCCTCTTTACGCTGGGGAGTTCAGATGGGCCGTGAGCGTGACAAAATCAACCTGATACAGATCTTAGCTCTGATGTCATTGTACTCTGAAGGCCCAGAGGGAACAGTGGACTCGTCCATGCATTTGTCACAAGCGATTCACCACGGTCAGACCATTGGACTACATCTTGGTCGTTCCAGTGGACATGGAGGTAGTCAGACGCGACTGTTCTGGGCCTTGTGGGTTTTGTCAAATTTCAATGCTAGTTTGAACGGACGGCCACGTCAAATCTTGGATTTGGACATTGGTCTGAAGCTAGACGAAGCATACGAGATCTCCGCTCCAGGAACACGGATATTGCTCGCCATCTCACAATTGCTTACTAGAATCATTGGGTTATACCAACCCACAGCCGCTCTGGACATCACGGGTATTGAGGAAGACTACGAAAGCTTTGAAAACATCCTGGATCGGTGTGGTGCTTGGGATCTTGAATCGAATGTCATAAGTAAGTCCTACGATACCTATAACGAGGCTATCAAATCTGACGACTTCGTTTGTGTAGCGTCTTTGGAGATTTACTATCATGGTGTGGCGATCATATCTCACCGCGCTCGTGCGACTTCTCGACCATTACTTCCGACACCTTCAAGCTTACGGCAGGAGCTTTCGGCGTTACAGATAGTCACGATTCTCCGCCACATCTCGCCCAAGAATCTGGTGCCGCTACCTCTCATACCTTATGGCATCTCACTCGCCGTTTCCACGTTTTACAACCAGCTTCGTAGTGCTCGCAGCCATATTAAACGCATAGCAGCTCGGGAACACATAGACAGCTGCGTACAAGCTCTGGAACAGTTGAGCGAGTGGTCACAACCAGCAAAGAATATGGCTTTATTGGGGCGCAAAGCACTGGATCAAGTGGCTGCTGTGACGATATCGCCAGAGCTTCGTCGCACATCACGACTTCACGCTGGACCCGCTGAGTGGCGGCCTGCAGGACCACCCCATCATCAAATCGATCAAGCTGGATTGCAACAGCACAACGCTTCTGCCTCGCTCGCAGGACAGCAGCCACATCCTGATGGTGGGTTAAGCGGCTTTGACATTGCGTATGACGAGTTGATGGACATGGATGCTGTGTTTGGCGACTTCTTGAACATGAATTTGCCTGATTTTGGACTGCCTTTTCAGTGAGACTGATGGGCTCTCTCTGGGCATGTGTCAGGGATCAAAAACCATCGTGCATTTTCATAGCTCTAGATAGTGTCATGCAGGAGTGCTCGGAGAAGATGACACGTTAACAACCCTGGGTCCCCTGGAAATCGAGGCTATCAAGCTATCCCCAATTGCCTGCCCAATCCAACATGAGGCTGCAAAAATGCAAGATATGATTGCCTGAGAATTGTTGTTGTCCATTGAAAGTGAACAATCCATGGCAAGCTCTCAGTGGCTTACGAAGGGAGGTTTCGTCAAATAATTGTGCATTTCTACAATCGTCTTTTTACACTCTCGAATACGGCGGGAGATCAGAACCCAAAACCCTCACATCGAAACATCGGCAAGAACAAAGGCTATCGTGCTGCCGCACATACCGCCTCACCAACATCGCATCCACCCAACAAAGAAGCCTAAAAGCCCATCTGCCACTTTTAACACACTTGTTTCCTTGTTTCAAATCTAGAAAAGTACAGTTGCAGTAGCCCTGAGAGGAGCCACGATGCCCTCTTGCAAAACTTGCGACGCTACAGCACAAGATTGCGATGTCTTCTTTTGAGATGTCGGACGTGCGTGGCAACAGGTTGCAGTTGAAGAAGCAATTTGGTCCGTTGGGGTCTCTTTGGCGTTTACTTATGCCGTAATGTATCTGTAAGGGAGAGGACGAATTGGCATCTCTGACTGATTTGGACCAGAAGTGGCCAGTGGGGCTAGGATGTTCGAAGTGCTTCCAGCCGACTGGGCTTGGGTGGCTATGTCTTCTGTTGGCGGATAGAGCCATGTCATTGTTCGAGATTGTTTTGTTGTATCGTGGAGGAGCGCCGAGGTCCCATGGGTTTTCGGTCTTTGGCGACATGATGGTTTCGATCTGAGCAAGTTTTGGTATCAGGAAGATATTGAGAGTTGGTGTGGTATGTTATATAACTGTTCCTCGGCTGAAGAGTCATGTTGGTGATCATTTGCCTCAAATGACCGTAGAGGTCTGACGCCATGTGCATTACTATCACAGAGTCACTGGAAAATGATACCACTCCATCCATGTCAGTGGACACTATTCAGCTTCTCGGAGCTGCAAGAGTTCGGTCAAGTAAAGAGTGAAAGTGTAGCGAAGGTATAAATGATCAGAAAAGAAAGCGCTTTTGCAACGTAAATGTTGACTAGCATATCTAGCTTAAGATAAGCAGACTAACCCCTCTTCCTAGGAGCGGCAGCAGGAGGAGGACCGGTCTTGATGACGTTCACAAGATCCTTGAGGCCATCAGGTTGAACCGACTGAGCAGTCACTACGCCGGCAGCTTTGTCGATGACATTCTTGGGATCTGCGTCGCCAACCATATCGATGTTTGTGGCAAGCCATTGTTGGAAAGGAGCAGCAACGAAGAAGCCATCGGCGGTGAACCACTGCATGAAAGGAGCCGAAATTTCCTTGCTGACGGGAGGAATAGTATTGAGTGACGAAGGGTGGTATGTGACGCTAAGTTTGTAGGTAGGATCGAACTTGTCTGTGCGGGTGGAGATGGTAATCTGTTGGAGCGAGTTAGCTGGTGGAACGACACATAGAGCAGGATAACAGCAACTCACCTTGCGACCTTTCCAAGCACCGACGTAGATGAGACCGTTCTCGACCTGCCAGATCCAGTAGGTAAAGGCACCGTTCAGGAGAAAGTAGACGACGACGGCCCAAGTGGTGAATTGTTTTGTAGCTTCGAAGCCATATTTGTAGTCCAAAGCGAAGGTGATGGCAGCAATGATGACAGCGGTGTATCCAAGAGCGAGCTTTACGTCGGTGTACCAGTGGGACTGGCGGAACTTGAGGCCGTTCAGGTAGTTTTGCAGGGCATCGTCGGTTGTGTTCTTGCAGTCTGTCAAGATGGTCAGCTTTGGCTCAAGTAGAAGAGTTGTAGGAATGAAGTACCAGAGACGTTATACGGCGATATTCTGGTTTCGTCAGCCATGCTTGCGAGGGTGTAGAGTGGATCGAGAAAGTGTTTGGTCGGCGATGGTGACAGAGTTCAAGATGAAGCGTGGCCGGAGCTCCACACGAACTTGCGGAGAGGCTGCGACATCAACGACCGCGAATCTCACATTCAAGCATCCGACGACACCATCACCGCGTCTTTGTTCTCGCCGACATGTCGCCCGTCATGGCTGAGCCTGTGGTGCAGACCATCTACAGGGATCCTGCTCTGTTCTACTGGATCCTGCTGCCCATCACCGTCGTCATGGCAAGTCTCCCTCTCCAGCTTGCACCACCAACACGCAGCTAACAGCTCCCTCAGATCCTCACTGGTATCTTGCGACACTACCTCTCGACTCTCCTGCAGTCCGCCCCTAAGCAGCAAGCCATCAACCATGTGCGCCAACAGCGTTCGCTTATGCGCGGTGTCAATCTTCGCAACAACTACCAGCAGCTCTCTCCGTCCTCTTTCGCTGCTCGCAAGGCATATATGATCCAAGCCTACAAGGACGGCTCCTTCCTCGCCGAGCCTGAGATGCGCGGCCAGCCCAAGGGTAACCCAATGGCCGACCCTGCTGCTATGGAGGGTATGATGGGCATGATGAAGGGTCAGGTCGCCATGATGGTCCCTCAGAGTCTGATCATGGGCTGGATCAATGCCTTCTTCTCTGGATATGTCATCATGAAGCTTCCGTTCCCTCTGACTCCTCAGTTCAAGTCTATGCTGCAGTCAGGTGTTGGTACCAGAGACCTTGACGTCCGATGGGTTTCGAGTTTGTCTTGGTACTTCTTGACCCTTTTCGGTCTGCAACCCGTGTACAACTTCATCCTCGGCAGTAACAACGGTACGCTTTCCTCTGCGCTCTTGACCTATCAAATAACTGACAAGATACACAGCTGCCAGCCAGGTCACGCAGCAGATGGCCCAGGCTCAGATGGGCGCCAACCCCATGGGTGGTCAAGATCCCGACAAGGATTTTTTGAACGAAGCAGAGAACCTCGAGGTTCTCGAACATCATTGCCTTCTCGATGGTGTCGAGGACAGATTGCTGTCCAGTGTAGCATAGATTCGTACATAGCATACAAGATAACAAATTCCTTGCCAACTTTCTCACCACACGTTCGCAACGGTATCACAGACGGAACACATGAAAGACTAAGAAGTGGTCTGACTTCTTTCCTACTGTACCAGATGGTGAGATACTAATTGATGCAAAGCGCCAAAAGATCAGAGATGACGGGATGGTGTGAGACTGGGAGTGCGGGGCAGGGTCCAGACAAAATGACATGACGCGACTGCCTTGATGGTTTCGACTTCCCAGACTTGCTCGACCCTCTCTTCCTGTCGCAGCAACCATGTTTTCCTTTCGCTCCAACTTCTTCTCAAACCTCCTATCTGGTGGCTATGGATCCGCTCTCAAACTCGACTTGCCCCCTGTCGAGTCGATCGACATTGAAGAAACCCCCGAGAAACGAGCTCGAACACTCAAGCACCTGATCAAGGCCAATCACATCAACCACTCCATCATCTACCACCACCTCGAGTTCCACAACCACGCACCCCACGTATAACTCTCTTTCTTGCTCTTTTGCCATTCCACACCGTGCTGAGGTGATACCCTCTAGATTCTGGGTTCCGCCTACTTCCTCGGTGCCAATGTCGACCAATTAATGGACATTTATGAGAAAGAGTCCAAAGATCTCGAACCATGGCAAGATTCACCCTCGGAAATTTCAAGACATGACTGGCGTGACTACCTGGGAAAGAGAGAGTACGGAAGCTCCAGCGACATACACAAACATGGCGGCTGATGCGAGACTTCAGGTACCAGCGTGCATGGGTAGACTTTCTCGAGGACCAGCTTGTCCAATTTGGCTATGATTGGCGAGAGCTTCTCGACGACTTCCTGTACTCTGGCAAGCAGCCTCTAATCAACAATCTGATTGCTGGCCGTGAGTAATCATCCTAGCCTGAACAAGTGCCTCTCTAACTTGCTTCCAGTCGCACACCCTCTCATTCACCTCGGTTTCGCCCTTGAACTCGCCTCTCCAACCGTCGCCATCGAATCGCTGGCTCTAGTTGCCTCATTCTACAATCACCAGCATGTCTACCTCGATGATCCGTCGTACACCAAGCCTTCGCCCTGGTCCTCACAAGATCCTTTTGAAGTCATTCAAAAAGTGCATCAAGATTCTCGGCTCGATTCCTTCTTCGAAAAGCCTGGAGAAGACAACTATAGCCCTCTGACCGAGGACAAAGAGAAGGAGGCTATTCTGCTCGAGCACTGGAATAGCTGGACCATCAAGAACCCTAAGTCTCAATTCGAAGCTGCTCAACGTGCCGCTGTCGCTTTGGTAGTCGGTACACACGAGAAGGGCCAGAAGTTTGACTTCTTCCTCGTTCACATCCTTACCAGCTCACACGCTGTCCGCGTTATCGCTCCCTTGATTCGTGCCACATATCACCTTCCTCTGTTAAGACAATGGTGGCTGTTCTTGCTGACTGCTTACATTGGTCAACTTCGTCCAGCCATTGACAAGAGCAGAATCACAAATGTTGATCTCGTAGGGAGAGACTGGAAATGGGTAGCCGACCGAGCTGTCAACGGTAAGTGGGCACAAGACGCTCACTTTGTGAAAGGTATGCTAGCCACAAATCACCAGTTCACATCTGATGCTAACGCTTTCTTTCCATAGCCTGTCGCTCAATGCAAGAAGCCGCCAAAACTTGGGGCGACGAAGATCAATATTTCTTGAAGGCTGCTGTCAAGTTGTCTGAGGAGTTCAGTGGTTGGGGCGGATTCAGTGCCTCGTCAGAAGATGAGGCAGAAGCCACGGCATCAAATATTGGCTTTGCTGCAAGACATCATGGTTGAAGATATCAGTTTGTCGGAGAACATATGGGCAGCTGCAATGGCGTTCATAATCAGATTGTATCGTCACGACTTTGAAGATTCTGAGCTTTTGATCTTTCTTTGCATCGAATCTCGGCGCTCCATAGGCAATGCTAATTTGTCAACCTGTGTTTTGATAGTTCGACTTAGAGCATTGTGTCAAGGTGAGTCTAAGAAAGTATGACAGGGTGACTGGAGGCACGGGCAACCCTGTCTTGGCTGCGACGACCTTGATGTGACCCAACACATTCCTCTTCCCAATGGCCACGAACTTCAACATTGACAACGCTCGTTAATATCCTGATTCGACGCGTTCTGGGAGCAGTCACCATCAAACAATTTCAATCTTGCCTGAACATCTATGGCTGCCTTCTGAGCGTCACAACACGCTTTGGAGCGACAACATCCCCTACAGCACGACCCTAGCACACAACCACAATCATGTCCGGCTACGGTAGAGCAGGGTTCCATCGCCCGCCTTCAGCTGACAACAGCGATGACTCGGCAAGTGACTCGGACCACGAGGGCCTCGCGCGCGGAACACGCACATCGACCGATATTAGACAGCTGGATCTGAAGATATTGGAACGAGAGGAAGAGGCGGAAAAACTGTTGGCTGGTGAACAAAAAGACCGAAGAGTACCAGGTCTTTTCGGGCGCAAGGATGGACCATCGAGCAGGGTGAAGCTTAGCAAGAGGGAACGCAGGAAGTACCAGCGTGAGGCACAACGCACGGGAAGGAAACAGCACAAAGAGGAGGAAGAAAGTGAACTCATGTATGACATGGAGGAAGGCCATAAAGACAGCTCCGACTCGGCCACTTCATCAGACGTCGACAGGTTGAGATTGAAAGAGCTGCCACAAACCATTGAACGCCGCAGCTCACGACTCTGGAAGCTTACCGCCATCCACATCGTGATCATCATCGCCTTCGTTGGCCTTCTACTTGGTGCTTATATGGCATCTCGCAACCGTAAAACTCTAGCTCGCCCTCAACTGAACACTCTCACTAACGGCAGCTCTATCTTTGCTCCAACCACTATTCTTATCTCGCTCGATGGATTCCGCGCTGACTTCCTCCATCGTAACATCACACCATCCTTGAACTCATTTGTTCGAGCCGGTGTATCGCCTGAGTACATGTCACCAAGTTTTCCTTCTGTCACCTTTCCCAACCATTTCACCCTTGTAACTGGCCTATATCCTGAAGCCCATGGGGTCGTCGGAAACAGCTTCTGGGACCCCGAGTTGAAAGAAGACTTCTACTACACAGATCCTACCAGGAGCATGCAGCCCAAGTGGTGGAATGGTGAGCCTATCTGGGTAACCGCCGAAGAGCAAGACGTTCGCGCTGCAATTCACATGTGGCCTGGATCTGAAGCCCATATCGGCATCGAACCTACATTTGTCGACAAATATCAAGGTCATGAGGCACTCACGAACAAGGTCGACCGCATCCTTGGTCTGCTTGACCTTCCTGGGCCACATGACAAAGGCGCAAAGCCTGAAAATCCAAGACCACAGTTAATTGCCGCCTATGTGCCGGACGTTGATCGCGATGGTCATTTGTATGGTCCAAACAGTACCGAAATCAGATCCACTATTTCTAGTGTCGATAGCATGTTGGGCCACCTGTTCTCTGGACTCGAGCAGCGAAATCTGACAGACATCGTGAACATCATCATTGTCTCTGACCATGGTATGGCCACTACATCGACTTCTCGCTTGATCCAGCTTGATGACATTATCGATATGTCTGTTATCGAACGTACTGACGGATGGCCACTCTATGGACTTCGCCCGAAGAATGATTCAGATATCGAGCCCCTTTACAGCCAATTGAAGCAAGAAGCGGCGAACATGGATGGTTTCGATGTCTATCTGAAAGATCGCGACATGCCTGAACGCTATCATTTCTCACAAAACGACCGTATCGCACCGCTTTGGGTAATACCTTGGACTGGGTGGGCAATCGTGGTCAGAGAAGAATTTGACGTCGCCGAGGCGAAGAAGACCGGCCAAGTGTATCATCCTCGAGGTGTGCACGGATACGATCATGAGCACCCACTGATGCGCGCAATCTTCGTGGCCAGAGGTCCTGCGTTCCCTCACACGCCCGGCAGCAAAGTGGACGTCTTCCAAAATATTGAGGTCTACAACCTTGTCTGTGACTCTGTTGGGATTTCGCCCAAGCCAAACAATGGTACCCTCCGTTTACCGCTTAATCCGGTTGGATTGCATGATTCTATGCCACCTCAAGAGATTCCAGAGGATTTGCCAGAAGACGTCGTTTCGAGTGGAGGAAGTGACGAGTTGAATTCGGCGTCTCAAGCGTCCACAGCATCGATTGCAGCGTCGCCCGAAATAGCGAAAACAACCTCAACTCCGACGCAAGCTTCACGACCAACAATCGCCACCACAGATGCGGCTACTCCAACACGACCGGTCATCCATGACGACGTAAGCCAGGAAGACGAAGATCAAAATGGCAAAGACACGAACTTATGGTGGGACTGGGTCAAAGGGAAACTCGACGGTGCCAAAGATTGGGCGACCGGGTTATACGATACGGTATCCGACAAAATTTCGGGCGCTGCAGCGGACTCAGGAAACAGCAGATGATCCGACTTTGTTTCACATAAAACAACTCACCTTTGAGGCTGCTGCGTTCAATTTGACAATCTACTTGGTGTTTCCTTTGGTGTGGGACATCGCGTTCCGAAGCCTCATAGAGCATACTGGAACATGACTCCGGGCTTCCCTATTCAGCCTGGGAAGGATCTATTGCAGCGCATACGGATCATAGGAGTTTCATGCAGCCTATGATCATGCTGAGAGCGCGTTTCTTACTGCTCCCTGCGATAATCAGGACCTGATCACCGGTTAATTGCCACGTGCGTTGCGGCTCTTGCACACGCTATCCTGCTCCATGCCTATTTTCTCCTTATGAGAACTCTATCTTACTCCAGTTTCGAGCATTTATTAACGCAACTGTCGATGCCTAGGAAACACATGCTTTTTGCTAAGTCAGCAAGTGCTGGGACTTTGTGGTATAAAATCGCCCTCGTTTCCCGGCCCTTTCTTTTTCCTTTCGTCTCTTGTAGTTCCAGCAGAAAGTGCCGTTATCATTATCGCCTTACAGCTAAGTACTCAAGAACATCCATCTCCATATCGTATCAGAACCAGATTCTCTTACCTTATCTCGCCAAACCTCATAATGGCTTCCTCCAACTACAACCTTTCTTTTGGACTCGAGTATGAACTGAAGCTCCGTGTCACGGCAAGTCAACTCCGACAGGAGCTCCAAAGTGATCCTACTACCAAGAACATTGAGGTCGTTACCGATGCTGGTCAAGTTCGCCTCTCAAAGGTTGGATCCCAGTATCTTCAGAACGATTACCTCAACTTCGCTTTCCGCGACAACGTCGACCATCCACAGAGAACAACTTTGGTCAGTAAGGTTACTGGAGAGCAATGCGAATTCAGAGGTTACTCCACGGAGGCCCTGAAAATCGTGCAAAAACGCCTCCAAGCCGTTTCTGGCTACGAAGCAACAGCTATCTACCAGGGTCAAGGTAAGCAAGCAGACTTTTCATCTGCCCCTCTTTATCTGACCCATGATGCCAGTCTCAATGGCCTCAACAGAGCTGCCAAGATCGCCACAGGTCTATGTACTGCAGACCAGGCCGATTTCACCGACTTTATTGGAACAGAGATTGTGACTGCCCCTCGCAACTCACCCCAAGAAGCTTGTGACGAAGCCAACAAGGTCTCAACAGCCCTTCGTAGTGATGGACTTGACTATATCATCGACGATGAATGTGCCATGCATATTCACGTCGGCAACCAGGACGGCACTCGCTTCAACATCAAAACTCTACAACACCTCGCTTACCTTGTTCTGATCTACGAGCATGAATTTGCTCGTATGACAGTGCCTCGTAAGCGTGGAAGTGATTTCGAGACCAGATCAAACCGCCTCGATTTCGCTACCGAGTGCCCGTCACCAGAACCACAACACGCATACCTATGCGACCAGCAGGGCATCAACACTGACGGATCTGTAGAAGTCGTCTGGAACTACCAGTCACTCTCAGAAATCCGCAAAGCCCTGTTTGACGATGTAGACTCAGCTGAAGACCCCTACAAAGCATTTGTCAACCTCATGGGCGACAAGGGTCACATCGTCAACTTCTCTTACTGCGATCGCGACATTACCAAGTCCGAGCCAGCGGCCACTGTTGAATTCAGACAACATCAAGGCACTCTTAATGGCCGCGACGTTCTTCATTGGGCTCGTCATTGTACAGCCCTCGTCGCTCTGGCCCAAAAATATACCGACAACAACACACAATACCCCATCACCAGCTGGAATGACACCATCGATATCGAACAACTGTGGAGGGAGATGAAGCTTCCCGAAGCAACCAAGCACTTCTATCGTAACCGCATTGAAGAGTATGATGAGCGTTGGCCCGACGTGCACCAAACCCCTCTTTGCGAACCCGACATGGTGTTCGACGATGATTTTTGCTTTTCCGACGAAGAGTCTGAGAACTCTTAACCAAGTATGACAGAAGAAGAAGCCGATGAACAGGAGAAGTGTTGAAGAGTGTACACCCTTACGAGGGTTCCTGCTTTGACATTGAGGATTGTCAATTTGTAACGGCATATTATGGTGGCGGTGTTTGTGGGCATGTGCAATTTTTTCTTGTATCTCTTTTCCCACTGAGCAATTGGCTTTCGTCAGTGGTTTTTTAACGAGGCAAGAATGCCGTGCTGGGGACTTGTTGAGCATTACATTGTAACTTGCGAGTTTTGTTTCGTTGTTGTTGGTTTTACAAGTACTTGTCTGGATGCCACGATATTCAGAGTATTGGTACTCAGCAAGAAAAGAAAGCTTATTCCACTCAATCGCCTTTTCCTCCAATGTGACATGTCTCTTCAAACTGATTCCATTTGCATGTGCATTCTGTTCTGGACACTGATTGATCTTATGATCCTCATTGACACGACGGACTCGAACAGCTACAGGAAACTTACATCAAACAAAGAGTTTACATTACTCGTCGTCGAGTTCTCGAGTCTGTTGAGGGCACAACAGCAGTCAATGATGTGCTGCAATCCGTGTCTTCTGTAAAGCGCCAACATGTCCACTCTTTCATGAAGCAAGGACACAAGCATTGTGCACCATTCCCATCCAAACGCCATGTGGTGCAAAAGTGGGAAACGAGTCAAGATTCTGTCGATCCTGTTGATCGTGGATCGGAACTCAGGGACCGATGCAAGGACAAGGAATACACGAGCTCTTGTATGCAAGTCACTGGCTGGACGGCACATAGAAGCTACAAGAGACATGTCGCGTTTCGCAAAATCGTCTAGTGAGTATGTCACTCTGGAGGTACGGAAAGACGTGTTTTCATAAGGATGGTCATCAATGCGAGACGATTTTCTCCCCTCGAAAGGAGGATCTGCTGTCAAAACACATTGGGCACTATCCACCTCGGTCTTTGGTGGAGTACGACCTTGCTCGTGTTAGAAATCGGAAAGCCCCAAGCTTCCCACGATCATGACGACAACAAGTCTTTCCTTGCAAGGCAGGCGCATGACCAAAGCCGCATGCAGCAAGGTCAAAAAGTTAGGACGAGGTGTATTTTCCCAGCCATCTCTGTCTGCACTGCTTGTACGTCCGATGGATGAATGATTGTTCTTTGTCACAGTGTTGAGGTGACTTGTGCATACGCACCAACAGTGGGGTCGTCTTTGCACGGTTTCCTGAATGAGAGGCGATCACTCCGACTCCGCTTCCACAGATTTTTCAGGGTTACCTTTGACCACTTGCGCACAGTGACCTCGATGGCCATGGTTTGGGGCTACGGAGAAGTCCACCAACGGGACACCCGGTCCAACTGCGCACCAAATGATGAGCGACGACATTGCATGTGATGATTGGCTCAACGAAGCTCATGACAAGCAGGCCAAAGTGTTTCTGTTCGCGCGGCTGTTCCTGGCGCTTGCGTGAGGCAGAGCAAAGCCAACATGCACAACAACCCTTCTGGCCAGGTCGAAAGTCGACGGGTACCTGAATCTAGAGACAGGTTCTTGGGAATGCGCGCCGTGGCTCCAACCTTTTTCACGTTCTTCAAGATTTTGGTGGCCCTTAGCCGCACGTCTTCAACCAACTTTTCAACCTTGTCTCCACATCCGACCATCAACCCATCATGGTCCATCCCTGCGCACCGGACCGGCCGGTGACCCACAATCAACCAACACGCGCGGGATTGCCGCCGAGAGAAGTCCAAGTCAACCGCATCGTGCACAGCGCACCGCGCCTGCAGCTGCCAGAAGGTAAATCCTCTTCATTTTGCACTTCTGCACATTCTCATTCGTTGCTGCTCGCCCCGTCGTTGACACGCGGTGGATGGTGGGCTTGTACGCCGATTCGACGAGAGAACGAGGTTCTGAAAAACTTTGGGTAAAAGACTTCAGCGTGGACAGCACGTCCATCATGCGCGCGTATATATACTATTGTAGGTCTCTCTCCCAATTGTGCTTTTCCTTTCCATCCAACAGTCTTTACTTTCCTCTCTCTCAATCACTCCCTTTGCGCCAGGTTCCTGTGGAATCGGCAGACACTCCTTAAAGGTTTCTATACCATCACCCCGACATCGTTGTATACTCGTTCAGCCAGTTGATCTCGGCTTCCACTCCCTTTGTCTACATCTTTTACCACGAAGAAAACATCAGACAAAATGCAGTTCTCCATCTCCACTATCTTGAGCGTTCTTGCTGCCACTGCAGTTGCTCTGCCTACCGAGAAGGTTCTCCAAAAAAGAGGCACTATCTCTGCAACTCCTCATGTTGAGTACAGCTCCAGCGTCGGCGTCCTCGGATGTAAGATCGACACCAACAGAGTTGCCTACTGGCCCATGAGCGTCGGCTGTGACAACATGTGTGTTAAGGTCAGCTACCAAGACCGTTCTCTCCATCTCCTCCGCGTCGACCAATCTGGAGGTGCCTACGACATGAGCTACGATGCATGGAACACTCTCGTCACCGGCAAGAACGCTACTATCGACCCTACCATGGGTGGTGGTGTCGACATGGAGTACGAGAGCGTTGACATGGATGAGTGCTCTCACCTTCTTCAGAACTCCGACGGCAAGCTTGGTTTCTCCGCTGCCAACAGCATGAACTTCATTGCTTCCTGCCTCAGTGAGCCCGAGAGCTGGGTTGCCAAGAACTACGGTCTTTGGAACATCTACAACCCTATCTGCACCAACGGTGTTGATGTGCAGTGCACTTTGGACCTGGCCGTCAGCAACCAGCCTTCATGCGGAAACAGCACCCTCGGCATCAACACTCCTCTCACCGGCCAGAACGTCACAAACATCGCTTACGGTACTGGAGCTCGTGTTGCTGCTGCCTAAGTCACGCATAGTCGTTTGATGTGTCAAGGGTTTCTTGACTTCGGGAGCCAGTCAACAAACACTCATTCACTTCTTGTCACTCCTTTACCAACACTTCTTACCATTCTCCTGTCTTGAAGACAGCAGCAATTTTTCTTTTCTTTTCATTCTCCAGTTGTGCTCCACGCCTGCTTGCAGGCTGCACCAACTTGGACACGATTTTGGGGGCTCTTTCACTTGCGGTTTGACAGGCCGAATTTAGACACGATTTTGAGATGCTTTTATGACTTTTTGAACTCGAAAAGAGAAAAACAGGAAAAAGTTCTTTACGAACAGAAAATTCAGAAACTTTTATCATCCATGTTTTTGTTGCTCGTGTGCTTTGTGAAGTTGCATCGTCGTTGTGAGTTTGTGGAAGCACAGTGATTTGTATGCACAAGTGTACAGAGGCACAAAGGCACAAGCATAAATCTATGCCAACAGGGAAGGCATCTTGTTGTCAACAAGAGCTGAGTTTTGTTAACCTGAAGGCATCGCGGCTTCCTTACTGACCTCACCACGACACGAATCTGCTGATTGTGAGCTGTACACCGGTATTGTTCCAAGGGAAGCTGCGACGATTCAGAAATAGACTGCTATCGCCGTTGGTCTGTCAGATATCGCAAGCAGGTGGCTTTACTCAGAAGGCACACCACAAAACAAGAAGGCTCAAGGACGATTATTCCACACTGTCCACCAAGAATATCATACCAACAGAGCGACACGCTAGCTGCCAGGAATTCATCTTGTATCGATATGTCCTTATGTGTCAGGCAAGTATTCGTTATCAATACCACAGTATGAACAGGCATGATACTTGAACTCCATCGCTATTCTTGGCTGTAAGATTGTCAGACCTAACAGCAGAAACGCACACACACAGAACCCTACGTTGCACATGATCTTTCAAAGTCCAATAAAGTGGGTTCTCATCGCCGTTTTCCAACATCTTTGAGAAACTACATAAGATGTGTTCACTTGGCAGTTTATTCTCTGACCAGGCCACGTCTTCTTGCTGCTAAATATGAAAACGAACAACCAACTCTGTACTCAAGAGTTACGATTTGCTCATGACCAACAAGCACTGACATACGCAAGAAGATTGCGACGACGCGGGCTTCCATGCAGAGAGGGGCTCAACATCTTTGTAGGTCATGGTATAAATGCTCAAGTGATGACCTTGTTCTTCGCAAGCATCAAGTCACAACTTCGATCTAGAGCATCTGAAACTCATATTCTCAGCCACACAACTCGACGCCCATCATTGTCTTGAAACAAAAAAAAAAAAATCAGAAACAATCTACATACAAGATGCATTTCTCGACCGCAACCAAGATCCTGGCCTTCTTTGCCATCACCGCCACTGCCATAGCAACCAAATCTCGCCGCCAGGCAGCCGATGTCTGCATGCTCGACTCTGTCACCGATAATCCTTCTCAAGACGATGTCCAAGCATCCATCAACCAATGGAACACCGACGTCAATACCGTAAACGCTTTTCTCAACCAAGCCAGTGGCTTCGCTCACGGCATGGAGATCCAAAACGCCACCATGCAAACCCTGCTCTTCGCCCAAGACGAACCCTGCCAACTCAAGACTCTGATCAGCATCAGCGACTTTATCGGTGGCGGCACTGATGCCTTCAATTGTGCAGCCATGGACCTCATGACGGTCTTTGACACCCACGTCCTTCAAAACCTCAGGACTATTATTATGTCGCCTAGTGACAGCGATGTGATTACTCATGCCATCAGCGATATCAATACTTTTAGGTGTTGCAATGTTTTGCCTGATGCTAATATTCTTTGGTTGGATGCTGCTACTGATAATGGGATTGCGGATCAGGTCAATGTTACGCCGGGACGTGAGGATGCTTGTGCTAATATTGATTGTGGTACCGTGGCTACGGCTGCTAATTGTACTTCTCTCAATAATGGGAATAATCCTTTGAACTAGTTCAGAGGGTTCGATGAGAAGGGACAGCGTTGGCTTCTCTTCTATCATGCTGCGCGATAGGTGCAAGCAGAGCTCATTTCTCTGACATCTGACTGGATGTGGGTGTGGGATCATTGGTGCTGTTTTTATCCATATTAGCAGGAGATCTTTAGTCATCGCTCGTTTTGAAATCAAATAGTGAATTCCGTTTGCTCTGACAGCGTTGCTCCACTAAAGAGTGATCAACACAATGCATAGTGTCACCAGACAAGCGAAAACGTCTTAGAATGCAAAAAACTTGTTGCGAAATGGATATGTGTACAAGGACAGAGCAACGAGTGTCACATCGATAATCTTGCGGAAAACTTTGATTGGTTCATGTGAGAATTTTTTGTTGCTGCAGAAGCAGGCATATCATTACAGTAGGTCATAAATTTTTAATGCACATCGTCTCTTCTGTCGACTCAAAAAAGCAGAGCTCGCCACCAGGAGCATTCTACCAGTCTCTATGAGACCTGCAGAGCACCAAAGATATCGGCAATCTGGGTAGTGTTGTAGCCAACGGCAAGAGCACACTGAAGCAAGATTCTAGCCTTCTGGGGGTCAAGATCACCGCTGGAGATGGACCAGCCATCGTCTTCGGGAGAGACGAAGCCGTTCATTGTGCGAGTGGAAAAGACCATGGGAATTCCAGTCTCGTTGTAGACAGCTTGGGCAACTTGTCTTCCCTTTGTGGTCCAACCACCAGCACCAGTACCAGCAAAGACAATGGCTTCAGCACCAGATTCAGCAGAGGCACGAATGAGCTCGGGGTTGCTGTCTTGGTGACCGTAGAGGATGTCGACGTGAGGCAAAGTGGTCAAGTTCAGAGATGCGATATCAAAGAATGGCTTGCCGTGAGGGGTTGCGGGCGAGTAGTAGAATTGAGGGACAGAGTCCAAGAAGAAACCAAGGTGACCTTCTTCGATGGCCTTGAAAGTGTCGAGCGAGTTTGCGTTGTTCTTGACCACGTAGAACGCGCTGTCGATACGGTCGTTGAGTGTAACCATGGTGCCACGGCCCTTAGCCTCGGGAGTGACAGCAAGAGTGACAGCCTGGTACAGGTTCAGAGGACCGTCTGCGGAAGTAGCAGTGGAAGGACGCATGGCGCCAACGACTACGACAGGCTTCTTGGATGCAATAGTGAGATCCAAGAAGAAAGCGGTCTCCTCAAGAGTGTCGGTACCGTGGGTCACCACAGCACCAGTCGAGGTGTTCTTTGCAAGCTCAGCTGTGATCTGACGGTTCAACTCCAGGAGAATAGTCGCGTTAACATTTCCTGAGTCGACGTTCGAGACCTGTACGCCATTGATATTTGAGATGTTGAGCAGCTCAGGTACGGCATCGATCAACGTTTGGATGGCAACAGCTCCTGCAGTGTAGCCTGTGGTCTGAACTCCAGAGCCAGCAGAACCAGCAATAGTGCCGCCTATGAACTGTTAGATGAATGGAGTAGCACTCTCAGTGGACATAAACATACCAGTGGCGAAGATTGTGACATTGCCTAAGCTGGCGTTCACACTCGCTGCCGATTGACGGACTTCGAGCTGAGGGAAGGTAGGTACGGCAGCAGCATGGCTAAGAGAGCCGAGTGCAGCAAGGAGGGCCAAGGGTGTGTACATGTTGTCGAACAGCAGAATGTTCTTCTTGTGATTGCAACGAAGGAACGCTGTCAAGCGAAGGATAGAGAAACGAGAGTATGATAGAAGAGAGGAACTGGTTCTTGATCAAGCAGACTTACGAGGAATCCATGGGCTTATATAGCTTTCAGGTCTGAGACCTCACATCCCAATGCTACCTACCAGAAAGCCTGCTCGAAGCACACAGACAGTCCACTATCGGCGAGGTTGATGCACTATTTCACACTATCATACTTTTACTGTGGCTCAGACCCCGATGAGCAGGTGGTTTTGGTGAGTGATTTTGAGCAGGCTGAGAATCGAAGGGGTAATGGTAACTCGGCAAGATTTGCTCAAGAGATTCTGTTACCCTTCCAGAATACCAAAGCGGAATGAACGTACGCCTATCACGACACCGATGAAGTTGGGATCTTGGCTTTTGACCCCAGTGGCCTTGGAGTGGACTCGGCACCCCATGCTCGGGTCGCAGAAGCTGTACAAACATGGACAGTGCAGCGATGTCGCTTCCGATAGCTGCCGATGATATGCTGTGGGAAAAGTGTAGATAAGACCATGGTTATAGGAAGGTGGGAGAAGAGGGAAGGTCAAGGCGTGCCGTGGTGAGAAGTAGAGGTTCAGACTGACTCGCATGGCTGAAAGTTCGCTCGGCCGAGATAGGCGTAGGCATGTCGCGGGGCGGGTGAAGAAGAGGCACGATATCGACCGATGATAAGGTGCGATAAGGATGGGAATTCAATGCATTGTGTTTGACGAGGTTACATCTCCGCCGGCAAGACAGATGTGGCTTTGGCATTCTGTCTGTTCATGGCGGCTAAAGTCGTACTCGAGAGACAATGATCACAAGGGTACACACAACCAAGGTTGGAAAGAAAAAAAAAAGACGTGAGTTTCGTAAGGCGATTCATTGCAGCCTATGGATATCTTGAAGCACTGTATACCAGCGCCAGACAACAATGAACCCATTCCCAAACTTTTGTTGACCGTAGCATCTTCGAGTACATGTCCCGCTTACTTGAGGGGAATGAAACGGGAAGAGTGGGTGGCACCAATACCGGGGCGACCGTGCTTGACGGGCTTGCTGAGAGGTCGTTAGAGAGCTGGTCGAGGCTGACTGAAGCAGTAGAGCAACTTACTATGAGATGGAGAATTCACCAAGGTAGTGACCGACCATCTCGGCCTTGATCTCGACCTGGTTGAACTCCTTACCGGAGTAGACACCGACGACGGAGCCGATCATCTCGGGGACAACGATCATGTCACGGAGGTGAGTCTTGACAAGGTCGGGCTTCTCGTTGGGCTTGGCCTCCTGCTTGGCCTTGCGGAGCTTCTTGATCAGACCCATGGGCTTGCGCTTGAGACCACGGTTGAAGCGTCTGCGGGCACGGGCGTGGACGACATCGCGGAGCTGCTCGGAAGAAAGGTCGAGGAGCTGGTCAAGGTCGATACCACGGTAGGTGAACTTCTTGAAGGATCTCTTGGCCTTGAGGGCTGTAGTGACGGCTCAGTCAGTCCATGTTTCCATCTTCCTGCACCCCTTTGGTGGCCTGTCCACAGGGTTTTATTCCATTGCGCGGTGTCGCGAAGGGGTGCGGTGCGTAAAGAGTCATCTCATACCGGCAGCCTCCTCGGCGTTCTGTGAAAAAGCAAGTCAGCGAATGTTCGAGCGAGACAGAGAGATATGCGCAGAGAGAGGCGCAGGAGCAGACGTACGTATTCAGAGTCGGCCATTGTGTCGATGTGTCGGTGGTCGAAGTTGTCGGACGCAAGCTGGTTTCGAAAAGGGCTGTGGGCAAATTCGAACAAAATCGAGTGCCTCTCGCTTCGCGCGTCCGTGCGTCTCGTTCACGTGACCTGGCCAAAGTGATGGTCAATCTACGAGCACCTTGATAAAATAATGTATCTAGTGTTTACTCTGCGCCGCTGAACTTATCATGAGCATTGTGGTAAGATTGTCGGCCATCGATTAGGTTGTGAGTCCTTAAGGGTGGTTGGTAGACACTTGTCTATGCAGTATCGAGTCAAGTCACAAGTCACGAGCTCAAATTTCACATGTGAACAAGAACAGAACAGAATGATCATGGAGGAATGTATTTCTCCATTCGTGGCCCTGGCTATAGATCAAGCATTCAGAGTATGATGGCCGAGCCTTTTGCGGCTGTAGCGAAGAGTCCTTTTCCCTTGCGCCCGACTGCTCCCACAAACAGATCCACCCTTCCGCACCAGTTTTTTTCAACAGAGGTTGCGAGACGCTTAGTCGAAGAGACCGAAGCCCATGTCGTCGTCGGACTCCTCCTTCTCCTCAGCCTTCTCCTCGGCGGGGGCGGCCTCAGCAGCGGCACCAGCGGCGGGGGCAGCAGCACCACCAGCGGCGGCACCACCGGAGGGAACGGAGGCGAGCTTGGCGGAACCCTCGGAGATCAGCTGTGCGTAGTGTTAGTATTGCGCATGCGAAGAAGAATTTTGCGTTTGTCGGGTGTATGCGTACCTCCTGGATGTTCTTGCCGGAAAGCTCAGAGATGAGCTTGTCAAGGCGCTCACCCTCAGCGTCAACACCGACGGAGGAGAGGACGGACTTGATGTCCTCGGCAGAAGGAGACTCGTTGCCAGCGAGGTTAAGAAGGAGGTAAGCGGCGAGGTACTTCATTTTGAATTTCTGGATGCGCGCAAAAAAACGTCAGTCAGCGGCTGGTCGGTCGATGCGAATGGCGGTTGTTGCGATTTGGTAGTCGAGATTGTGCCAGGAGAAGACTCACGGTGGGAGTTGATAAAACAGCGAGAATCAATCGATTTAACCGCGGGTCTTGAGCGGAGACTGAGACTTCCTGTTCGTGAGAGTCGTGGATGGTCGAAGAAGTTCGCGAGCGAAAAAGGTAGCTGCGATTGTTGTGTGGGAACGCCAAGCCGCCTTGGCGCAAGCTGGTCCGTGCCCGCTGCTCGCTGCTTGCGGAAGTCACTGGCTCGAGAGCGAGTGAGAGGTACTTAAATCGACGGTGGCCTTTCACTTCTCATTCATCTGCCTCATCTCTCTGTCGCCTCCCGCTGGTCGCATCTCCGTCACTGTGCGACTCTTCAGCGCCGGCCGCGACTATCACAGCATGTCTGGTTCTGGCTCGTCGACAATCCGCTATCTCTGAATATCTCCGTAGCCATGAGTGTGAGTCTTCTGTCTCAGGCCTGACCGCTCGTTGCTCGTCGCTCTGCTCGACCAGGCTGACGCCATCTTGCAGCTTCTCAACTCCATCTTGTCGTCTATCAACGGCGAACAACCCGCTCCTCCTCGTTCACAAACACTCTCCTCTACCGCAAGATCAAATCCCCCGTCGCGAAATCCCACCCCTCAGCAAGTGCCACCCAAACGGAAAGCCGACGACGCTGCTAGCGACTTCAAGCCAAAGGTCGCAAGAACCGATACCAACACCTCACGATTTGATCAAAATGCTTCTCTCGCTCCACCTCCGTCACGCAGCACTACTTCGTCCCCAGCCCAAAGAGCCGCAGTCCCGCCACCCAAGCCTGCGATTCCATACCGAGGTAGTGGCCCTTCAGCAAAAGTACAATCAACATCGAAACCTGCCACTACTCAGTCTGCGCCAGTGAGACCGTCTGCGGTTCCCACCACATCTTCAACGACGCCTGCACCTGCTAAAGGAGGTTATCTGGCCGTTCTGGAAGCGGCGAAGCAGAATGCCGAAGCCGCTAAACTAGCTGGACAAATCAAGCATAAACCGGTCGAAAAGCTCACGAAGAAGGATCGTCAACGTCTAGTCGAGGAAGCTCGTGCCGCACAGAAGGGCAAACCACTGGCGAAGGATGCAAAGGCCGGTCTAAAATCTAGAGGCAAGAGTGCCGAGCCTCTGGTTGATGCGAAGACCGGTGTGCCAGCCAAGGATAAGAGAAAGCCTGTTGAGGTCGCATACAAAGGTACCATGCGTTCAAATGCTCCTGCTGCTCCTGCCTATCGTGGTACCATGGGAGGCCCTGGAGGCGCTGCTGCTCGTAAGCCGCTACCCAAGGCATCAGCATCCAGCAGGTCTGGCTATGGCGCTGGTCGTCGCTACGCTTCATACTCTGATGAGGAAGAGGAGGAGGAAGACGATGAGTCAGAAGACGACTACGAATCTGGATCTGACATGGAAGCTGGCGTGGACGAGATGTACGAAGAAGAAGAAGCATCCGCACGCATCGCAAGGCGCGAAGATGCAATAGCTTTGGCTGAGGAGAACGAACACAAGCGCCAGAAACTCGAACGCAAACGCAAGTTGGAAGAACTCGCTTCAAAGCAAAAGAAGCGCTTTTAAAACACCGACACACCCTCGACTTATACATATCTTGCCCGATATTCGTCCCTCTTACAAGCTGTTTTGGAGTATACTGTTCTCATTGGAGGCGTTCTATCATTAATCTTGCTTTTTTGAGGTTCTGGGAGCGAAGGGATATGCATTGGGCCGGACTCTTAGCATTATTGCTACGAATTGCATGATATCATTTCTCAAAGGTGCTTGTGGGCACCTACTCTAATCATCCCTTACCGACCACCATTCTCTTCTGCTGTTCCTGACTTTTAAGTCTTCTGGGCCTTCATGAGTCCCCGACACAACCAGTAGCTTCAAGATGGTAACTATGTTGGTTTGAAGTAGGTACTTAGCCTTGCTTCGTCTCCTCGACACAAGCCCAATCATGTTTACTACAATTTCTAGTGATTGTCGTGTTCATCATGGAAGTTAGATCGGCACTGTCTTCGCCACGGCCTGCGATACGGTCATTCATACACACACAATATAGTCTTGAACTTAATAACAATTGTATAGATGTAATCACAACCGAAGTTCTATTATATGCTGTCTAACTTAGGTACTTGCTGTGGCGCCCTGTAATCGAAGCTTTATCATAAATCACATACAGATTCATAAAGACAACAAGCTACAGTCGTGCCAACCAGATCTGACTTGCATAACTCGCTACCTGTTTCCTTTACTGATAGCATCCTCCTCCCCCACGACCCTTTGAAAGGGCCGTATAGAAAAAAGTTTGATTTCTTGTAGTCAAGTTTTGGTCCTGAGCTGTCAGAACGCCGAAGTTGACTCCGAACACGCCGAGAAAGACAGGGCGTTAGTTGGCTTGGATGCGCCCTATGTCTATTGCTCATCAAACCAATCCTAATTTTTTTTCTTGAAGTCGAAAAGTTTATTATAGCTGCAGGAACAGTTTCGCCATCCTTGGTACCTCCCCAGAGAACATCGTGCTGCACTCTTTTGTTACAAATCCATCTTCGAGAAGCCCCTTCTCTCGGACAAAGCAAGCGAACTATCTATTCTTACGCAGGCGAAAGATTGCGTGATTCGACAACATAACAACGCCTCTGAATAAGAAGGATTGAGAGTCTTTTGATATCTTTCTCGTCATCTCTTCCTCATACTTCGACACCCTCGACGACTTCTATCTTCTTTCAAGTAAATATGCAGCCTTCGGAACATGGACAACACGGCTTCGGCACGCTCGCTGTACACGCTGGGTCTCCCCATGACCCTACTACTGGTGCTGTGATCGAGCCTGTAAGTCATATCTCCCATGATACAACTCTGCCCAAAGTCAACATCTCCTTTCGGTGTTCGATCTCTAGAGTCCAACCAATGTTTCATGCCCTGCATGTCATCTTCTGGTTATAATTGGCGATCTTTGTGCATGTGAAAACCATCAAGGTATATTTTATTGACTTAATCATCAGATCTCTCTTTCAACGACATATGCTCAGACTGCCGTCGGTCACCCTGTTGGCGCATACGAATACACTCGCAGCTCAAACCCCAACCGTGACAACTTCGAGAACTGCATTGCAGCTCTCGAGAAGGCCAAGTACGCTCTGGCTTTCAGCTCTGGATCTGCAACCACAGCCGTCATCCTCCAGTCTCTTGCTACTGGCTCTCACGTTGTCAGTGTTTCTGATGTTTACGGTGGCACCCACCGTTACTTCACCAAGGTCGCTAAGGCCCACGGTGTCCATGTCACATTCACCCCTAGCATCGAGTTGGATGTTGAGGCTTTGATAAAGCCCGAGACCAAGCTCGTTTGGATCGAGACACCATCAAACCCTACTCTTTCTCTGGTTGACATTTCTGCTGTTGCTGCTGTTGCCCACAAGCACGGTATTCTCGTCGTTGTTGACAACACATTCATGAGTCCTTACATTCAGAACCCTCTCGAGCACGGCGCAGACATCGTGGTGCACAGTGTTACCAAGTACATCAACGGCCACAGCGATGTCCTCATGGGTGTTGCAGCCTTCAACAGCGACGACCTCAAGGAGCGCCTCGGTTTCCTTCAAAACGCCATCGGTGCCGTTCCCGGAGCATTCGACTGCTGGCTTGCACACCGTGGTGTCAAGACTCTGCACCTCCGTGCCCGCGAGGCCAGCCGCAACGGCAAGATGGTCGCCGAAGCTCTGGCTGCATCTCCTTACGTGCGTGCTGTCAACTACCCTGGTTTGGACTCTCACCCTCAGCGTAAGATTGCTCTCAAGCAACACAGAGACGGTCTTGGTGGTGGCATGCTTTCTTTCCGTATTCAAGGCGGCAAGTCTGCTGCTGAGCGTTTCTGCGCAGCAACCAAGATCTTCACTCTGGCTGAGAGTCTTGGTGGTGTTGAGAGTTTGGTCGAGCTCCCTGCTAGTATGACACATATGGGTATTCCCAAAGAACAAAGAGAAGCTGCTGGTGTGTTTGATGATTTGGTCAGAATCAGCTGTGGTGTTGAGGAGGGTGAGGATCTGGTCAAGGATGTCATGGCAGCTCTGGAGAAGGTTGCAGGAGAGACCAACGGCGTTAATGGGCACGGTAGTGCTTAGATATAAACTTTTTAGAAGGCGTTCGGATCTCCCTAGATTCTACATCACATACTTAATTTGAGCAAGCACCGCAGCTTGCTCTTGCCTGGTTCAAAGCATTACTTCGACGCGTCTCTCTGCCTCACTTCGGCTCGTTGCTTCATCACTAGTCCATCACCTCTGAACTCAGGCCCATCACTGCATCACCTCTATAATTGCATCGAGTCTTCTCTTTACACATTGCATTTCACCACTGCATCACGCCAACTCCCTGCTTTATACAGCATAGCTGATTAATACATCTGCGTCAACGCACTTTCACTGCCTACTATCATCTTCGACAGCAACTGCCCCATCTTCGTATCCAGCAACAGCCATGGCTGCCTCCGCTTCATCTTTGACTTCTCACTCCGAGTCCTCACCAAACGATGTCTCAAAGGTAAGTCTTGCGTTCATTCCTTGGTGTTCACTGGATACCTGACTGATCGATATCAAGCGCCAGGAAGGACATGACCCACACACTGCGGTCAAACCACTCCGCCATGACCACAGACGCGCAGTTGCAGGCTACTGCGAACACGGTCTATGCAAGTGCAGTCACTACATCTCGCCACGCGAAGAAGACTACGAAAAGTACAGATGTGAAGACGGACGCGGTCACCCGACCAACCTCAACAAGCCGTGCAAAGGGTATGTGGCCAATCTTGATGACCATTTGATCCATACTGATGCCCTAATGAAGTGTTGGAAAGATCGAGTGTGGCCTCTGCCGCGGTCTAATCTGCAGAGTCTGCTACAATACCCACAGCCCTCACTCGGACAGACTTTGGAGTCAGAATGACACCCGTTCCGATCGCAGACGCGTCTAGAGACAGCGCGAAACTCTCAAGTCTCTCAATCATGTAGAAATGCTTATTCATTACTTTGTTTTCTGCTCACAACCATTCTCGTTCCAAGCCTGTATCATTAAATGAATTGTTGTCCATCGAAGTCCGACCAACTTGGTATCTGACATTCAGAATTCCTCACACCTTCTCCCTACGATAGCACCCTAGTCCTAGGCCACTCTAGATACTCGCCCAAATCATCTCCCAGTACCTCTACGATTTTTTGTAAAAGCTTTGCAGGCCAAGAATCGAACGGCCACATGGTATCTGATCTCAATTTCATAAGGACAGAGTAGTAGCCAAGAATTAGTAGAGCAATAGGCCTCCGTGCAATCAACATATTGAGAAAGCGCTTCTTGATCTCAATAGGCCAGATTTGTATCAGTCGCGCATCAGGATGTAAATTTGGCTGGTCCTCCAAGAGAGTGATAAAGGAGAATATCTTCCTTGTCGCATCGAGGCAGACTGACCTGTCCGCTTCAGAGGTGCAAAGCGACGTGATTAGGTCGCGAAGAACAGGGTATGGTGGCCACTTGATCATCAGATCCTGCTGCCAGGGATCTTCATTGTCGAGATCAGGGCCTGCGTCTGGATCATGGTGAATGCCCTCCATCTGCCATTGACGCTCCAGAACCGACCTAATGCCCCTCGCCATGTGAAAAGAATTGAGCATGTCGCTGATAGAATCGGACGTCTGGCCAATACGGCAAGGATGTTGGTATAGTGGCTGTGCCAGAGCGATAACAGATGTAATGGCAGAAAACTTGACTACAGCATTGACATTCTGCTTAGTCAGGTCTACCAGATGAGGTCGTACCAGGGCCAGCGCAGAGTTCTGGTGTGCACAGGCTCGATCTAACAGCTCTATCCTTGAGGGCTGTTGGGAGAAGAGGAGAAGTGCTGACAAGCTTAAAATACTGTGCAGCACGTATGGAAAGGTAAATCCGAGTTGAATGTCGTCACTATCTTGTCCAGTGGCCTCGTAGCATCGCATCTGATGGTAGAGCAGCTCCAGGTCGGCAAGGGGCAATGGTTGAAGATGGGGAGCGCTTAAGGATGGCGGGAGACTTGTGTCCGATCGAGGCATGCAGTTGATCGGACGTGGACTTCTCCAACCATTTCTGGACTGAAAGCTGAGATTCGTCTGAAAAACGGTAGGAGACGCATTGCTGGGCACGACGTTGTTGTTTCTGAAGGTTGTAGCAAGCTCTCCGTATTCCAGACTTGCAAGACTACACTTCTTCTTGACCCTCTTACAGAGACCACATATCGGCTGCTGCTCGTCGCACTGTACAAGAGTGTTAAGAAAGACGACTTGTTCCCGATGTTGATCGGCTTTACCTTGACATGTCTAGCTTTGCATTGCAGACAGCCGTTTCGAGACTTTTTGTGTGCTCGGCGCTGTCGGTCGCTACTTGTAAGTGCCTCTGCTTCCATTGGTCGAGCGTGTGGGAGATGCGTATCCTGGGCGTTGGACTCGATAGCGTATACCATGAATACGCTCTAGAGTCAAGAAAGACACGGCTGAGCACCAAAGGAAGATTTCATCTCTACTGTTTCGAACAACACTGTGATACCTTTTAGGTACGACGTATCTGGTAAGGGCAAATTTTAGATCGCGTATACTCCACATGTTGGTCGTGCCCTAGAAAAAAAGAACAGGTCGACGATTCGGAAGAATGAATGAGGGCAAAAAGTCTAGAGCCTCGTGTTCGACCTTGAACCTCCACTTCACCTTTCTCGTGTTTATACAAGTTGTCTTTCTTCTTTATACATCTCTGCTGAGAGAGCACTCTTGCTTTGAAATTTTTTGTCGGTGCAATGGGCGTATCGAAGGCAGAAGGGATGCACGATCATGTTGCATGGGCCCTTCGCTTGAGAAGAGATCCACTGCTTGGACATCTCCTGGCTACCGAGCATCAAACAGTCGACACATCAGGACCGCCGCGCATGTTGAGCCTCAGGCCCTCAGCATGTTGAGAAAGCGACGATCACCTGTCATTCAGGAGAAAGTCGATAGCAGTACCAAGGCCCGGCAGCGTGACTCGGCTTCGTTGCGTCCGACCTCGCGGACATCATCGTCACAGTGCCAATCCTTGTTTCGCCGTGGGTCCTACCAAGCCGAATAAATAAGAATCGATCAGGTAGGCTGTTTCGTAGCCCTGTCACCCTTTTCTACTGCTGTTCCAGTCTTTCTTTCCAACGTAGCACATCCAAATCCTCATTGTCGCAAGCATGGCCAGCCGTCAATTCGTCGACCCGATTCAACTTCTCAGAATCACACCTCTGATTGCAGCGACTTTGACTCTCGACCATGCCTTTGACAGCAACCTCTTCTTGTCGGCCCTCAACCAGCCCGAAACACGCTCGAAAAGCAACGCCGCTCTCTCCACATATTTCCCCGTCGTCTCTCACGCTGGCTTCTACCGCCGTCTGACTTCTGTCTCGTTGACTGTTATTGCCTCTGTCGCCAACCTTTACTCCCGTGGAAGCCCAGCACGAACATGGTACCGTGCTGGAGCGATTCTCGCAGTCACACACTTCATCTTCATGCCTTTCATGGTCGCATCCAAGGAAGCCATTCGTACAAACCACCCTGCAAGAGACGCAAATATCGCACTGGACGAGTGGCTATGGTTCAACAGACTGAGAGGCATGACTGTTGATCTGGCTGCTTTCGTGACGCTGGGTGTTGCTGTTGTCAAAAGTTTGGGTAACTGAACATGTTTCTATAGCAACATCGGAGTGCAGGCTGCGTGCTCAGTCGCTAGTAGACGAATGCTGCCTCAGGGAGCAAAAAATATGCAGACTTAATAGCACACGACAGTGCGATCCTTCGACTGAGTGCCCCATTATGGGTCGCGTCTTCAGGCCAGCTTTATTGTGGCTTGGCTGGTCATCTGGAAGTCGATTGCTGCAAGTCAAGACTCGCGTGACCCGCGAAAAGATGGTATCACTCGCTGAGGCCAAGTTCTGTATGGACGAGGGCGGAACTTTAAGACAATCTTGTCTATGACTGGCAATGATATGGACCTGGTCCTCAATAGAATACTATATAATGTAGTTGGGTATCAGAGTGACGACACACCTGTCGTCGTCGAGAAATTTACAGCAGTTCTGTCTGCCTGCAGCAACAAAAGAAATTAATTTATACAACCCAATCTCATGTCTAGTAGCGACCCCAAACCTTTGTGTTGAGGCCCATAACGTTTGTCGGTTTGCGCAAGGGGGCTTCATCACTGTCCGAGGTATGTCTCCTCGAGTCAAAGTTCTCCCCATGAGCATCGGTCTTTTCAGATCGCTCTGAAGAGGCGCTCTCGACTTCGACTGTGATCTCGTTGTGCCTGTGTACCACAAAGCCATTCGCAATATCATCGGAGTCATGGTCTCGCCTGTCCTCTTCCTCTTCGACGATGCCGAAGTGACCCATGTCTCTCGTCTCTGGTCTGACATTGCCGAGCTCGACATCTTCTGGAGCTCCGGGAGCTTTCTGTACAGAAGCCCGTTTCTGAGTGGTCTGGGTATTGAAGGTGTAGCCCTTGCCGCTCATTGTGCCATTCGAGCTCGAAGGGTTGTTGAAACGAACGGGACCGTTCTCCGGGTTTCGAGCCACGACGGCGATGAGCTCGGCCATTGAAAGCTCAATCTTGAGCTTGACTATGTATGCCAGAGGATGGAACTGATCTTGTGTTAGCTAGATATTGTGGAGAATGTGATCCAAGAAAGCGACTGACCATCAAATATACCAAAGGGTTCTTCAATGACAACATGCCAATGATTAAGCAATCCATCGCTAGCGAGATGAGAATCATGTAAAGATTGAACTTGACTAGCGGCTTGTACTTGGTGAGACCCGGCTTGACGAGTTGCTTTTGGACCACGATGATGAAGAAGTAGTTGAGCCCAGCATCGACAATGAGAATGATGACCTTTTCGATACGGTCCCAGACGACATTGATTCTCTCGTACGTCTTGTTGACCCCCAGCTTTGCAGGGATCCAGATGCAGAAGACAGTGGCGTTCAGGCATAAGATGCCTACGACGCAAACAATCTTGAGCTGCTTTGCTCGCCTCCGATTGACCATCAAGATTGAAACGCGGTTGATGATGATCTGGAAAAGACAATGGACTTGGACTACCCAACAGCTCAAAATCGCGAACAAAGTGTAGACACTGTGATGGTCAGTCTTGAGATATCATTGAGCGACTATTTAATGGCTTACTTGAGAGGCAGAGGCCCTTGCAACACAAGCCAACACAGAATGCTCAGAGCAAGACTTGACACCAGCTCAGCCCAGACCATCCAGATGTACGGATGGTTAAGATGGCCATTTCGTCTTTTCCACATATGTCTTGTCTGCTTGATGGCAGTCCATGTTGTCAAGAAACCGAATCCAAGTGTAAAGCCCCAGGTTATTGATATGATGGACAGATCCGTCTCATCAGTGACTTTGCTACCCCTCTCAAGGAGATCTCTAACAACAAGGAAAGATGCCATGGAAGGCAAGATTCAAACTCTTGAAGCGCGACGAAGAGAGAGCGTATATGATCAGCCGGCAATGATAGTGTGAACGAACCATGTGGAAGGGCCATTCGAGGGTTATGAAATAGTCCTAACACGATTCTGAGGCAAAACTTAATGCAGAAGAAGAAGATGATCATTGTGTAGGACGTGCTCGAAGAGTTCAAGCACTGACTCGTGTACCCTGCAATACGAATCGTTATCTTTGGATCGCAAGTCCTGGAGAGTGAGCTGCATTGGCACTGTACCGCGTCGCCACGGCTCAACATTGAAGCCTAGAACATGGCTCAAGGTGATCTTTTGCAAGCATACAATGTCTCATATCGTGTTTCCAAATGCATCTTATGACCATTCGAGTCGTTGCTATCAATTTTCGATTTGTGTGCTGCGATACTTGGACAGTTGATTTATGCTTTAGTATAAGCTCGGTTCTGACTGAGATCTTGATGACTCGAAGGTACTTCCCAGTGTACTCTTGACTCTTCTTGAAACACTGTGCGGGTGGTTCAACGGTTAAGATGCAGATTTGGAGGCTGTGGAAAGAGAGATGCATGCCGAGCGGCGAGCCTCCGAGAGCAACGAAGATCTTCCTTCCCCAGAGCGATCAGCCAGCCCTAAGCGCATCCTGCGGGTCTGTGCTTTTTTTCGCAACCTCAGTCCTTGCTCGAGCCCCCGATCAGATCTCGAACAAGCACCACTCACGACTACAATTCAGTCATCGTTTTGCTTCTTTCTGTCCTGAAAGGCCCCTTCGATGTTCATCAATCACAGCATGTTAGCTTCCGGAGCTACAGGCTCTTCAAGAAGCCAGAAATCACTCGGACCCTTCTGTTTAGATTCTCAACGAGTACAATCCTTCATAGTCCCGCCGAGTCAGGACCAGCACCACCGCCGCGGACCTGGGTAAGATTAGGTAGGTCCGGGAACAGATCACCGTCCGTTTGTACTCTAGTACGCCTAGCATTGATTCGCACACGTCCACCCCACAGTCGGCAGGGTAATTGGAGCGTTTACCTGAATTGGCAGGCATAGAACGATCTTGACCACAAGCAAGGTCAGTGACTATGCTGAACATATGAGCATTGGACATCTCTGAGTACCGGAACTTTGAGATCCGAAACAATGGACGCTCTTGATTGAGATAGCACCTATGTCACTACTGTAGGTACTCCGAATACACAAAAGCCTTCCTTCGCCTACGCTTTCCTTGGTATACCCCACGTTTTCGTCACCGCTCGGGCCGACTAAATGTCTTTTGGTAGACTAGCAAATACCACCGATGCAATTAAGATGTCATGGCGCAAGCCGGACTTCCAGGGAATAGCAGTTCTATCCTCCAATTTCAATGCCTACGTGCGTACATCGGTGTCTGCAGGCAATTCAAGGTCACAAACGGTGGTCGAGATCTGAAACCAGGGACCAGATGAGCTTAAGCTTTCAGCCATCCCGTATCATTGATGGTACAGTACATTGCTTCTTCGAGCACGAGAACATTCTTTGCATGGAGTCACACGAGCATGAGCACTCAGGGGACACAAAAACTTCTTGCTGTGCCTGGTTTGAGAAACAAAGTTCGATCATACCATGTTGAATTTCGACCCAGGCTCGGAAGCGGACACACAGTATCCTTCGGAACTTGACCGGGAGACCTTAACAAAACGTACACAAGCCACAGTGCAGGCTATGACAATCTGGATCCGCCTACTCACCGACTCTGATCGACAGCATCTTTCTGATCATGCCAATGTCAACGTACCAATCAAGAAAACCCTCCATGAAAGGGTTAATGCTCTCCAGGGTGCTTTGAGTCGTGTCGAAAACCAATTCCAATTTCGGAGTTGTCTCCCTTGCTAGACCGTTAGTCAGATCTACAAGCTGGACCTCGTTGAAGACACACCTTGGGGGAATGATGGTCCCTGAACATGGCTTGTCAGCACTCCGTTGCCTTGGCGTGCGCAGTCTATCGTTCTTTTTCGCCGGCGTTATTATCGTACGCTGAAGATGTTTTGTCATTCTACAGCTTGGCTACATGCCCGGAAGCGGACAATGTTTTCTCAGCTCAATCTCCCTTGTCTCATTCCATTTGAGCTACGGCAGATTGTCACAAAACATACTTCAATAAGGTATACCATTGGCAAGCCTGTGCTGCTACATCGCGCTCGCCGAGCGGCAAGGGAGATGCTTCCAGGTCATCAGTACGGCCGCTTGTCGAAAGGGGCAGTCGATTTTGGCATAAATGTAATACCAATGTAACTGAGGTTATCCTAGATCTTCTCCTGCCAGTCTTGAGGTTTCTGATCTGCCAGATTCGAGGATATGGCCTTCGCTGTGGCCACTGCAAAAGCGACGCCTACTCTCTTGGTCTCAATCTTTGCATTCTTTCCTACGTCGGCTAGCTGTTCGTCACCTTTGTCATTTGTTTTGCCATCCCAATTCATCGTACAGACCAAGACACCTTTGGACTGTGGTTCAGCATTGTCGACTTCGATGAAGACATTTTTGTGCAGAGGCCTGCAAGAAGCACACGGTCCTTTGCCTTCATGCCTCCATTCGCCTCTCTGGTCAGCAGCAACATACGCAGGGAATTGTGCTCTGAGTTGTTCTTTTTCCCCAAGATAGTGCGATCCAGAGAGAGAGTAAAGATTGGCATCGCCATGACCAAGGGATGCATCCGCGTGTTGATCGTCTAGCATGCCTTCTACAGGAAGCGCATGGCTCCATCCTGTTGAGAAGACAGCGAAACGAGGCGGATTGTTCTTCCATGCGCCGGTCTCATCCTTCTGATGCTCCTTGTAGTTTTCGTCGATATCAGGATTGTTTTGAGGCACCTGAACGTTATTCCTATTGCATAAGTCTCCAAAGAACTCATCCCCGAGCAAAAGGCTGGTGATATCCGCTCCTAGATCGACTATAGGCAGGTAGATCGATCCTACATGCCATCCCTTGTTAATTTGGTCGACGTGGACAAGCAATGCTTCTTGCTCATCCTTGTCAAACACAAGGATGCCATGAGGATAGACGGTTGATGCCTCTTCTGACGTCGGGTGTCCGAGGAGCCATTTATCTAGGCCATCAAAGTGGTGTTCGATGCAGTCTGGAACACAAGCGAAAGGTGTCAAGATAGGCGTGAGGAACTGGTGATAGTCTTCCACCTGTTCATCTCCTAGTAGATCATGTACGTAAGACTCTGTCAAAGAGGCACAAGTTGAACTAAGTGACGCCGGTGATAGAGTCGAAGATGAGAGGAAGTATACTTCTACTCGAGCCGATTCATGGCAGAGTATGTTGTTAAGGACGCCAATCGCGATTGGAGGTAGTTGAACTGGTGGGCCTGAAGTCATGATTGATGAGCTGGTTTGCAAGGTCAACGAGTTGACAAAGACTTTGTATCCATAGTCCTCCTCAACTTTTGAACTAGACTGTTGATGTGGTACGTCATCTTGAATGCTGCCTGAATCGTGAGTCCTCGAAGGATTTTGGTCGTGTTCAAGACGCGACAAGCTTGGAGCGTTGCACGGTATCCACAGAAGCACAGGGTCATCCTACCAACATGGTTTTTTGGACTTGGTTGTTCACGAACACCTTCAATTTGGTATAAACGATGAATTTGTGCTTCTACTTGATGCAAATACGAGATAATATCACAAAAGGTAAAGTGTTATTATTTGTTCATAGAGGACATGCCTCTGATTCGTGGATCAATTGTGCATTTTGAGAGTCAACTCTTGGCTCTGAGCAGTAGTCGAAGCACGAGTACGCTGAACGTTACAGACTTTAGTACACAGAAGACCAGATACAATCTATGACTGGAGAAGACGATGGATAAAATGACACATGGCTGTTCAAATAAGTTCATTTCGTTTCGTAATACATACCAGAAGACCTCTGGTTGGTTTGCAAGGCATCAAGCCCTACCATTTACCAAGTCAAGGCAACTTCTAGTCGAAGAGTAATTCCACAAGACAGACGCCAGCGATGTCCCATGCCCAGTTCATACAATCTATCATCTCTCACCTTTACTTGGTCAATCCTTCGTCACTACCCTCAGAAGCGGTGGTGTCTGCCTCACTGGGAGCACTCTCCATGGACATGGTCTTCTCCAGAGCGGCATAGTCGTTGGCTGAAGGACCGTGAATGCTTTCTCGGAACATGGGCTCGGCCTCGACGACTTCGAACTTGGAGGTCATGGCATCAAGAAGTTGGGCGGAAGCATTGCTGCGGCGACGAGGCTTGCTAAGGCGGTAGAAGTCATCCATGTCCTCGAGCTCTTCTCCATGACGGCCCCTGCATGACGTGAGTATGAACTGTCACATACGTGTAGTCAGGTTACATACCAGTTGCCTTTGCCATTGCCGGACTTCTTGACCCTGTTGGGATCATTGTTGGCATTGAAGCCGGATTTGGCAAAGTAGCGAGGAAGGTGCTCTTCAGGCAGAGCCGTGCCATTGGCAAGGCCAACGTGGTCACGGTCGTTGAGTTTGTGAGAACGAGTCACTACAAGCAGAGGCTATCAGTATGTGGAAGAGGTCGCGTGCAATGCCAGATAACATGGTACGGCCAATGGACAAGACATCAGACAGAGAAACTTACTGGCTGCCGGCGAGGATCAACTAGTCTGAGTGTGATTGCAAGGAAGTTGGTTGGTGATTGTGGTGATACGGGTGTTACCTGTAATCAGGCAGGTTGAAGAAGAGGAAGAGGAGCTGAGGTTGGATGCAAGCAAAGCTTAATATAGGGGACTGCAAGAGCTCGACAGTTACGTTGCTCGCGTGACAGCTCCTCTCGGAGCCGTGAAGCTTGTCTTCGTCCAAAGTGTCAATAACTGCCGACCGACGATATTTTGAGTCACACCGTTGTTACACGACCATCAAGATCTCTTGAAGGCCAATGATATTCCCATACCTTGTGGGTCCGTTGTCCCTTGCACTCCGAGTGCTTCTCGAGCTTTCTACTTGGAAGAGAATGGGGTAAGACGTGTACTCACGCCATCGATCAGATGCGGGGGTCAAGGGAGCTATGGCCGAATACTTGTGGATGTCACAGGGACTGTCTGTAAATCCATTCCTTCAGCTTGCAAGACAGAAGATAGTCATGTTGTTGCAGGATTAGAGATTGTGTATCAATGCACACCATACTGCTAGAACCTCATACCAGATTGTGGCTCTGGATATATGGAGATTGTCATCTTTTTGTCCATGTCTCGTGCTGTCTTCCCACATCGTCACCAGACCCATGACCTTGGGCGGCGCCGGGCCCGTGCTGATATTTTCCCCAGGTTTGCGGGGTAGCGGAGACTTATGCTTTTTATGAAGATCATAACTGCTCAGCATAGAGCGTTACTCGACTATTTAGGCAGCTGGGTGCCACCGGCAAGGAAATCTCCAGAAGAGGGCTCCTGGTCGTCGTAAATTTGTCGTAGCCGATACGGACATTAGAGAACCAGGCTTGAAGGAGAGCGAGGTAAAGGATGGAAGAAAGCCATATGTTGTAAAAATGTCGTAGTGTGCAGACTTGTGTTGTGCAGACTCTTCTTCGCCGAGCAGCGCTCACTTAATCGTGGAATGCACCACTCTTGACTGATTCTCACATCGTAGCGGCGACATCAAGTGGTTGCTCAAGTGAAACAGTGAACAACAGAATAAAAGCAGCGGAGTTAAGGAGTGAAAGTCGAATTTGCAGCGAAGGCGCGCTCCGAGCGTTGCTATCCCCAAGCTCTCAGCTCGCCATCATCATCAAAACAAGTCAAGAATTATTCTTTCCACACGCGAGCCACCTTCCACTCATTCACAACGCCTGGCCATGTCTATGACAACGACGACAGATGGCGGCGACAGCATGCGCCGTAGCGCCGTGCGCAATCCAAAGCGACGACCTCGAATCACCGAAGGCTCAAACAGCCCGAACGGCCCTCAACGCAAGATACGCAAATTGACCAACAAACCCGTCGAAGCACCGCTGCCGCTTGATACGACAGAGTCTCTTCGTAGCGGTCTGAGCGCACTCGCAGTCCAGTCTTCTGCCTCGTTCTCGCGTAATGGGGATGCCGGAACGCGTCACAAGAGAACGCTAAAGAGCGACAACAGCACTCTCTTGGTATTGCCTCTCATTAAATGTCCTGTTGGCTTCAATTGCTAACCGGACGATAGGCGCAAACAGATCAGTACAGCGTGCGCCATCTTCCGAGCACACCAGACATCCTGCGCAACAGCGCCAGCGGTACAAACCCCTCGTCCGACGACCTCTCCTTCATCTTGTCTGACCACAGCCCAGACTACCGTGCATCTACCATTTCATCACCTCCTCTAGCTCTAGCTGTCACCCGCGAACGCGCCTACATCTGGGACTATACCTCTCCATCTCCCGTTGCACACCCCAAGACTTTCGATGTCCCTCGACCAGCCCGCTCTGCAGATCCCCTCCCACTCGCCGCCCTTGTAACATCACCCACACGAGACATTGGTCTAGTAGTAATCTCTGCCGTCAACGGAAATGTCACATACTGGCAAAACATCGACACAGCAGAGTCATTGACTCTGTTCAACCAACAAAACACAGCCGTTAGTGGAAACATCGGCTCCCTATCTGGCGGAGAGACTGTCATTCGCCTGGACTCGGCCGACCATGCTGGCTTCATAGTTACCCTCAGCTCTGGCCGAATCGCTCAGATGAGTCTGATCGATGATCAAGGCAGACCAAAGATTTCAGCACATTTCTTACGTTCGACCGAGGCAGCTAGTAGTGGCGGTCTGTTTGGCAGTCTGAAAAACGTTCTTGGAGTCGGTCCTTGGAAACGTGATATTGTATCAGTGTGCACTCGCCCGCTTCCTGCTAGACGCGAGATACAGGCGATGGCTGCCACCGAGACTGGTCAAATCTACACCTGGCATCTGGCTTGGTCCGGCCAGCCCACATTCAGAGGCGCCTTTGACTTTCGTCAATTCCTGCAAAACGAATTGGCCACATCGTTGGGCGAGAACGTTATCAGTCTGCTCGACATGGCCATCACTCCTGCTTCTTCGGCTCCTGACGCTCCGCTGCAATTGGTTTTGTTTGTTCAGGCTGGTCCTGCCTCGTCTCCCTCGTACGCCATGGCTCAGGTAACTATGGAGACGCAAGATGGCGCTCGCCTTGATGGTATCATTCGAATCAACACTGTATCACCTGACTCACCCGCCACATCTCGTCCACGACTACTTTTGCCCAAGCCGGGACATACTGCTTTTATCGTTTTTGAACACGAAGTCGTAATCGCCTCTATCACGAAATCTTCATTCCAAGATGTCGTACGTCTAAGATCAGACAAACATGTCACGATTGAAGGGGCTTGCGAAGAAGACTTGATCGATACGAAGGGTACCTCTTCATGTGCTCTCTTTATCAAGGGCCATGGTCTTGCTCGCATCTCCGCTACCCAGACGGATGCAACCCACTCATCGATAAAGACCAAAATTGAACAAGCAATATTCTACGGAACCATGTCCGACAACGTGCTCGACTTCTCTCGCAGACCATACGATCGCTACGACATTGAAGAAACCGAAGAAGCTGCATTATCCATTAGTGCTGAGATTCTGCGCTCAACTTCGCACTTCATCCCCCCGCTCACTTCGTCCATGGAAGGTCATCTTCAGAATCGCATCAAAGCCATTCGTGCTCTGATTCTCCACCTTCGCAGCGATTATCCTCCGGTATCAAGACCGACATCGTGGAGGTTACTGCTCGATGCAGAGAAGCTAGCCGCCGCACAAGCCATCTGGATTGCATGCGAGGAACGTTCGTCCAAGTCTACTCTGCTACCTATTGTCATTCAAGCATATTACAGATCTCAGTCTAAGCAACAACCTATCGACGTCAATGCTGACTCTATGAGGTCTTGGTTCGTCGAGGAGGTTGCCAACATTGACAAGTTGCGAAATCTTGTGCTACTGATGATCAACAACGTTCACGAGGATGGAAAGTCTAAGAACATAATGCAGCTGATCAGCGAAGCTGACGATATCCTGTTCAGCCTTTACGATGCTGTATTCAAGTTCCGCACCGAAAATGCTGAGGTCTATGGCATGGATCTGACTCTATTCGATGACGGCGTTCTGGAAGAAGGCTACGAGGAGCTTATAGAGCCCTGGACCTCACAGTACGAAGTTCTCAAGTCGCTGAACAGGTTTATCGATATCTCGCGCGAACGCGCAGTCAACTCCTTTGGCGACGACTCGAGGACTTTGGACGTATCGACTGTCGACAAAGTTGTCAGCGAAAACGTTCGCATGGTCAATGTTCTTTGTCTTTGCTATAGAGAACGCATCGCTTATAGCAAGGTACACAACGAGCAGAACAGCCCCAGCTATGCCATCAGCCTCGGGAAGATCTTCGAACAAGCCCGAGCACACCACTTGCGCTCTCTCAATAGGATTGGCGAGTCTGCTGCTGGTATCAGTATCGCTGAGAAGTACAGGGATATGCAAACGCTTGTGCAGCTGGTCATTGAAGAATCTCAGTTCATGTCCAACATCTTGAATGATCCTGGCACTGTCTCTCACGATAGGACGGAGACCCAGGCTAACATGAACAAACTGCAGGCCAAGGTGGAAGGTTACTTCAGAACGTTTGGTGAAGAGTGGGCAAATGCCTTCTTCGACAATCATCTTTCCAGTCGCCGCAGCTATGGTTTACTGAAGGAAGCCGAAGACTTCAGGGAACCGCTTACTCGTTACCTCAGAGCCGAGAAGGCTCGTGGTCGACTGTCCTGGATTAACGACGTACTCCGTGAAGGTGATTTCCAGGAAGCCTCGACAACATTGACAACTCTGGCCGAAGAGAAAGAGGTCAAATTCTGGAACAAGAAAGTTGAGCTCTCACTCGCAAAGTTGACATCTTTGGCCGCAATGGAGGAGAAGGGCGCCAAGGGAAATCAAGAACGACTCAATGACGACTTGACTGTGGTCAACACACAAGAAGCCATTAGGCAGCACCTGCAATATATCCTCTATGCGGCAGTCGATATCGAGGCGGAGGTTCAGTTAGCATGTGACACCTATGCTGCATACCTCCAGCTCAAGACTCCAGCATTGTATGGGCTGCTTGAAGCATCACTCATGCACATGCTCAGGAACGAAGCTCTGTCAGTTGAGGAGATGATCGACATCTTGACCCTTATGGACACGAAGGAAAGTGAAGATTCTGAGGTCAACATCATTGGCAAGCAGTTCTTGATGGCGTTGCAAGTGCTGGAAGCTGGAAAATCGAGAATGGAGGAAGCTCGATTCGAGACTAACCTCCGCATGATTTGGAAGAGATGCTACTTGCAAGACGACTGGGAGTTCATCAACAACACAAGAAAGCGAACGGACAAGCTTATTTCCAGGCACATCAGAGACACCTTTGCATGCCAAACAATGATGCGTGGGCTAGAGCTTTGTAAGTCTAAAACGCGTGGAAGACAAGGATGCGGCTGACGTTCTAAATAGCATTGTTCCATCCAGGTTCAGGCATCCGCATGATGACACCTAGCGAGACGCTGGGAGCAGGATGTACAGCAGGAGAGCTGCAAAGCAGGTTCCCGGGCGAAGAGCTCCGTGACCCGATCATGCACGACAATCTGATTCAAGACGGGCAATTGCAAGAGCTGATTGAAAAGTGCAACGCGGATCGCTGGCATGCAGTATGTGTCGAGGAAGCTAAAAAGAAGCTAGAAGAGGAGGCAGCAGCAAGTGCACAAGAGGAGGCAGCTGCGCAACAGCTGAAACAGACGTTGACGGAAGCCGAAAACAACGATGCCGAGACGAACTTGGACGCACAGATGGTGGATGACAGTGCGGGAACCGAGTCAGAGCGAGAGCAGCAGACTGCAGATGACGGCGATGTACAAATGGCGTAGTTGAAGCATAGCTACATAATAGAGCATGGCCCAGCATAAGGTCACTCAGCAAAAGGGAATTTCGAAGGGTCGGTCGAGTTGGTTGGAGCACAAGCGAAATTTGAGACGGATACTCTAGTCTAGAGGATCGTGCGGCAAGAAAATAGATTAGACGCGTTGCGAGCGTCGTCGTGTGCTACATGGACGAGACGTGACAAGACGTGGGCAAGCTGAGCGGCAGCAGCAAGACAGGCAAAATGATCTGGACTTGTCTGATGTTTGAGCTGTCAAGCAAGGGATCAACGAGTTCAGTGGTGAAGGATAGTCGGGGGCTCTTCCCTGTCGAGGGTCTGGGCTTCTGGTGTTTCCATGTTTGAGTGGTGGCTAGCGCGCGGTCTTGCGAAGTCTAAGGGGCGCGGCGACTCAGCCGAATCAACTTGGCACCGCTGGGATCAAGGCCCGACAGACAACAACACTCTTGACCTACCTTGGAGGCCTATTGACTGTACTATCCATCCACACCGCATTCCCTTGCTCTGCCCGTCCGCGAGCGCTCCCACGGTCCGGTGCGCCTGTCGTCTGTTGTCACTGTCGCTGCCATTCTGTTGTGCCCGCCGAGTCCTACCTGCCCGTTCCGCCGTCGTTGAAGGCTGTTGTCCCCCCGTGCTCGCCGTAACACCCAACCTCCCTCTTTTCCAATCCCTCTGCAAACTCTCAGATCGACGACATCTCCACCGGCGTCTCTTGCGCCTGCAGACGCTTCGTGCAAATATTCCTCCACCCCTCAATCGACAAGTCTAGTCTTGGTCCAACATCACCACGACCACATCTGCGACTTGACACGTCCGGCACGTCCACGACATCATCCACAACATGTCGTCTTCATCATCCAACGTCGTCGGCGTGCATTACCGCGTCGGCAAAAAGATCGGCGAGGGTTCTTTTGGTGTCATCTTCGAGGGCACCAACCTGCTGAACAACACCCAGGTCGCCATTAAATTCGTGCGTCCTCACACCAATCTCCCCATCCTCGATATCCAGTCCTAACCCTAGCAGGAACCGCGTAAGAGCGACGCTCCTCAGCTCCGCGACGAGTACCGTACCTACAAGATCCTCGTAGGATGCCGTGAGTCCTAGTCCCACCGCCCTTCACTCCGTATCCACCAACTCTAACAATGCATGCAGCCGGCATTCCCAATGTTTACTACTTTGGCCAAGAAGGCCTGCATAACATTCTCGTTATCGATCTGCTAGGACCCTCGCTCGAGGACTTGTTCGACCACTGCAATCGTCGCTTCTCTACCAAGACCGTCGTCATGGTCGCCAAGCAGATGTTGTCGCGCGTGCAAACCATTCACGAGAAGAACCTGATTTACCGCGACATCAAGCCCGACAACTTCCTCATCGGTCGTCCTGGAACCAAGGCTGCCAACGTTATTCACGTCGTCGACTTCGGCATGGCCAAGCAGTACCGTGACCCAAAGACGAAGCAACACATTCCATACCGTGAGCGCAAGTCGCTTAGCGGAACAGCTCGTTACATGTCCATCAACACCCATCTGGGTCGCGAGCAGAGTCGTCGTGATGACCTCGAGGCTCTGGGCCACGTCTTTATGTACTTCCTCCGCGGCGGTCTGCCTTGGCAAGGCCTGAAGGCTGCTACCAACAAGCAAAAATACGAGAAGATTGGCGAGAAGAAGCAGACGACCGCCATCAAGGACCTCTGTGAGGGCTTCCCTGGTAAGTAGCTAACAGCACATTCCATCAATACATGCTGTTGCTAACATGTCTGCAGAGGAGTTCAACAAGTACCTGTCATACGTTCGCAACCTTGGCTTCGAGGACACGCCCGACTACGACTACTTGCGCGATCTTTTCACCCAGGCATTGAAGAATAGTGGCGAGGTTGAGGATGGAGAGTACGACTGGATGAAGCTGAACAACGGCAAGGGCTGGGAAGCCATGAAGCAACACCCCAGTCAGGCCCACCTCCACGCCCACCACAACAACGTCGCCAACACCTCGGCTCGTGACGTTCACGCCAACCGTGCCAGCAAGACACCCATTCCCCCAGGTCGTCTCGAGCAGGAGCTCCCCAAGCCTGGTGCCGTCAGATCCTCTGCCCAAGCACAGCGCCAGTCGGGCACCAACCGCCACTACAGTCAGGACTACGCTCAGAAGAGAACTAGCCAAGGCGGTGACCTCGCTCCGCCAGAGGGATCTACCGCTGCGCAATTCGCTAACAGCTCTGGTAACCTCCCCGGGCGTCTGCAAAACACCCAACCTAGCAGGCAAAGCACAACTCAGCCTTCAGCTCAGGCACAGCGTGTTCAACAGCCACAACAACAGCAGCAGCCTGAGCAGAAGCCTTCGGGAATGTCAAAGTTCTTCAAGGCACTGTGCTGCGGCTAGACACCCAGCTTCCTCCGATGAGGCGTCATGCCTTCTCGTCCACCACCCACCTTTTCATCTATCCCTCTCCTCCCTCCAACTTCTCTTCTGTATCTTTCACCTCCTTACTCTCTCCACCGCCTCTACGAATCTTACGCAGCGCTTCGGGGAAGTCGAAAGAAAAGAAAGGGAATACCACATGGATCGTCTGCACTACACTGTCCGATCGCTATGTTCGGATTTCGAGGCCGCAAAACCAACATCCCTTGTATCTCTTTTCATTACTGTTATACATTCCATACATAATACTTACACGGACCCGTGGACCTTTTTGAGCAAAAAAATTGGGAATGTCTTCGGACGGGCGCGGTCGCTCTTGTTTTCGATACTCTGTTTTCATCAAAAAGGAAAGCTTGCACCCTTGCGTATTCTTTTTCGTTTTCTGTTTGCATTCTTAACTGCTCACCGCCCTTTCGACCCTGTCTGCTATTGCTTTCGATATACTCGGCCATCGAGGAACGATGGATCCGGAAAGGAGTCACACCATCCTCAAAGCAAGAAGCAACATACAAGGCTGGGAAGAAACCGGTGTGGGCATTTGAGCGACCAAACAAGAAAACGCGAGAAAAACAAAGGCTCAGGAGTTCAACAACCCGGGCTCAAAAGTGTCAAAGGAGGGAGAGACACAAGAGGAGAACTATGGAAAGAACGGACTTGCACATGTTGTAGGAAGTTTTCTTTTTGGTTTTCCCTTTGTTTGGGAGGGTGTCCTGGCAGGAAGCATTGTTTTTTTTTTGATTGTTCTTTCTCTTTTGTTGTTTCGCTCTTCCGGATCTTGCAAGCAGGCGTTGGTGTAAAGAAAGGGAAAGCGGTCTTTTTTTTTGTTGTTGTTGTTGTTTTTGCTGTCTGTCAGTGTTGTTTGCATCTCTTTTCCTTATCCCTTTTGTTACTACTTACTCCCATCTGTATCGAGTTCATCTTCTTTTGGCTGCGAGCGAAGAAGTCGTTTTCTTGTTTTCATCTTGGGTATGCTCTGTAGAAATTCAAATGTCTCCACCGCGTTGCGTTCTGATCATGGTTAAACCCCATCATGCCTTACTGCAGCTCCAGTAAGGAGAATCATCAAGTCTTCTTGAAGAGATGTATGTAGTGAGTTGCCATACGAACGAACAGGAAGAGTTATTGACCTTGACATGTTTTCGCTATTGAAAGCTCGTGATAGCTATACATCGTTACAGGGCGGATGCTTGTTTCTGCTCCGTCCCCAAGATTCATTATACTACTTGCGCCTGCTTCCATTCCCTTCTTCCCTAAAAAGTAACTTGATACACTGTATCCTATATCGCCATAAACGCCTTGTTCGAACAGAGCTTGTCTCGGCTTACCACAAAGCACCATCGTTGTCGAAGCGAACAAGCTCCTTGCCAGAGTCCTCGACATCCTTCTTGGCCTTCATACGCATGTAGAAGATAGGACAATCTCTGCTGGAACAGATGACTTCGTTGTGCATACTGCCCTGGCATCTCTGGCACTGCGTCCAGAGTCGAGCGAAACGAACTTCGAGTTCGGCAACCTTGCTCAACGTCTTCTGGTACAACTCGCCGAGACGGTCACGGTCGTTCTCGCAGACAGCACCGTTCTTCTCATCTTTGCCAGTCAGGGGTTTCTTGCAGCCCATACATGTCTCGGTCTTCTTGGCAAACTTCATCAAGCCACCCATGGTTGGAGCAGCGACACTGATGGAACGTGTGTGCTCACCAGTCAGAAGCTGACCTGCCTTCTTCTCACCCAGGATAGGCTCGAAAATACGACCCAGAGGCTTGGCAAGCTGGTTGTCGAGGTAGTATCGAGTGTCGATGGGCAAGTTGTTTTCCAGGACGAAAATGGGATCCTCAGACTTCTCGTAGTTCTTTGCTCCAGCAGCACCCTTGACCATAACATACGCTACACGATCACCAAGCGCAGGAGCAGAACCTGCATCGCGCTTCTTCATGCGCTCAGCAAGCTCGACGTGAGCCTGTTTAGCAGCATAATCGTTTTTGGTTAATGCTTTAGTGATGACCAGATTGGACATATCCACTTTGTTTTGCAATAGCTCAGCGATGGTCTCCTTGACGAAGCTGTGACTTGTTAGTAAAGGACTGCAGCAAACGCTTAGCATTACTTACTCTTGGGCACCCTGAACATCGCGATCAATCAACAGCATACGTAAACTTGTCTCGATAACCGTTTGCACGAGACGACAATTGTCTCTTCGAACAGTCTCAATACCTTTGCTGTCCATCTTGTCCCATTTGTTAGGGTTCGTCCAGAAGAGACCGGCGTAACGCTTCTTGTTGATAAGAAGGTAAGGGAAGTAGACCTTCTCGAATTCCAGCTTAATAGGCTTGATGAATTTCGACGAGACATAAGTAGCCGCTTCTTCACCCAATTCCATGGCCTTTGCAAGGTCATTGGGTCCAAATTTGACCATGACTGAATCGGTATCACCATAGATGACCTCAGCGTCATGACTGTAGCCGTTGGCGATAGTGTATCGCTTCTGAACCTCGTCTCTGGTCTTCTCAATCATTTGACGACCATACGAAGTCGTACTCGAGGCAATTGCAAGACAGGGCAGTTTTCCAACTGTAGCACCCGTGATACCATAAACACTGTTTGCACTGATCTTCAAAGCCAACTGTCTTCCGTTCAGAACAGCTTTCTTGAATGGGTCCTTTTCAACAGCCAGCTCCTTTCTGGCTCTCTTTCTGGCACCCAGCAGTTCTTCCAGAATTTGTGTGAGAAGACCCTTACGGACCTTTGCCGTGCAGAAGAGATCGCCGTTTGGTGTCACAATGTAATCTTCATCTTTCTTGAAGTTCAGCTTGTCCACGGCGTTCTTGTTGAGCAGTGTTGTGTAACACAGGTTGTGGGCCTGCATGATACTCGGGTATAGTGATGCGAAATCGAGGGTGGCGATGGGCACGTCGTAATAGCCTCTAGTGGGCTCGATAACTGTGGCACCTTCGTACTGTTCTTCCGTTCCCTCGCTGCGAAGGTTGGGAATGACGAGTTGCTGCTCCAGTGCCTTTCGGAAAAGTTGACTGATGAACTTGACTTGTTGACCACGAGACAGAAGGTAGTTGAATGGCACACCCGTAACTCTGGCCATTTCTGTGTAATTGACGAGACACATGAGTTTGTCCATGAGACGTTGAGGGAGGTAAGCATCTTTCAAACAATAGACCGCCAGTCTTCGTCGTGATTCAGGAGTACCGTTGAACAGTTCGGTAATCATTGTGTGATGCACATCTTCCTTTTGCTCGTTCAAGAAGTGCGCACACACAGAGTTCAGCGTGTAACTTCGGAGCTGATGGTCTCTCTGGATAAGTTGAAGAAGATCGAGCTGCAGACGTCCGTTGGTGTTGGTAGCCTTTGTATCTCTATTGCCCATCTGCTTGCTGGAGAAGTTGGTGTCTTTTGCGACAGACTGGACATTTCGTAGTCTTGACCAGAAGGGGAACTTTCCAACCTTCAGGTGCTTTGCTCTGTCCAGCAGATATGGAAAATCGAAGTTTGCAATATTGTAACCAATGATGACGTCCGGATCTACCTTTTCCAGGAAGTCTCGCCAGGCCATCAACATCTTGTCCTCGTCGGCGAACTCGAAGATTTGTGTATTCACAATCAGACTGCATGTGTCCAAGCAGAAAACATTACGCACGAATGGCTTGTCCTCTCCGTATCTCGTGACAACGTTCGCAATCTGGATGACAGGATCCACATTAGCCTCAGGGAAGATACCTTTGCGGCCAGCGCACTCGATATCAAACGAGAGAGTTCGTAGAGGGGCCATCTTAGCCCATTCTCCTTCAGCAGGGTGGGCAATGAGATCTCGGTAGTGACAGAAGGCTTCAATTTGACAGTTAGAATGTCTGTCACGAGCGGGGACCAAGGTGTACTTGGATGCGGGAGTCTCAACCCAGGACATTCCCGAGACCTGCACTCGTCAGTGAACATGTTGTGCTAGGTGTCATGCAAATCCAGCGTACCTTTGTATCGATCATGAAGCGGAGCACGTATTGAATATTGTCAAAGGTCAGGACGCCACCATCGGCGCCTTTCCAGAGACCTTTGTAGTTGGCACTTCCACTCTCGATCGAAGTCCTCAGCTTGTTGATGTACTTGGGGTCGGTGACGGTGATTTTGAGATAGGGGCTCTTCACATTTCCTTGAAAACCGTACAAGTTCTCGCGAAGGAGCATCTGTACCGAGTAGATGGCAGGTTGATGTTGGGCAAGATGGGTTTCGAGGTAGGCCTTGAAGGGCTCACAATCACTCTGTTGGAATGACGATGGCGCAGCTACGTAGAGATAGTGCATGAAATCGGTAACGTGTAGTAATACTGAGTGGCCAGTCTGAGTTGATGTGATTAGCCTCTGCCAATAGCGAGCGTAGACAGTAATGGACATACCTCAGTGACACCAAACAACTTGACGCAGGTCTTTCCTCCATGGAGGGTGCCTTCCTCGGCCTCGATCTGCTGGAAGCACAAATTGTCCCTTGTCTCGTCGAAGTCGTCTAGACTCGGTCGGGCCCATTGTTGGTCTTTCTCGGCATTGTGCTGCTTGAGGTCATCAATGTCTTGGGTCAACTTCTCGAGAACCTCCTCTTCAAACTGGCTCTTGACTTGACTAGAGCCGGGACCGCCTGGTGTCTTGAAGTTTTTGGATTGGCCATTGAGCTTCCGGCGCTTCGAAGGGCTGTCGTTCTGGATGTTCTGGCGAGATGATGGTGCATCGACAAGCACACGCTTCTTCGGTTCGATGTCCTTGACCTTGGCGGCAGGCATTTTGGCGATAGTTGTCGTTAGGTATGATGGAGGTCAGGCAAATGATGGCACAGCGACGCGTGTTGAGCAAGTCCCCGCGTTTCTGAAGGAAGTCGCGTCTCTCGGACAATTTCCGCCCAATGCGGTTGATGCTGACGGATGCTGACGAAGCACCGACCACACTCTGCTTCTCCCTCATGAACATCGCACCTCACCTCCCCGTGTACTAAGATATGACCTCCATCATACTCCGCCTGCTGTGACAGTCAAGACCTAGATTATAAAACGGCATAATTAATTTAGGAAGCAGAGGTATGTCCACGGAGAGTCGACAACTTGCTGCCTCTTAGTGGATACCATCTTGTTTTCTATCACTATTATGCATTTCTATACCTATACGCGTTATGTACTTTAGTACACGGGGACGTAAGACTTCCTTCATATGTGCTAGACGTTGACGTGCACAACCTTATTGGAACAAAACGTCACAGGCTTAGAGAAACTATGGATCGTCTATGCGCATATATGCTAAGAAGCAACAAACTAATCCCTAACGGAGAACAGAAGGAAAAGAACGAGACAAAAGGGATCTATGTTGCAGAAAACAACTATCAAGAAGCCAAAGAGTATTTTCCCACTTGTTAGTCTCAAGCACTCAGTTGCTGATCTGCGTTTGAAGCAACGAACCCCCTTCCTCCGCCTTCTCTAGCCTCCCCGTATACTAAAGTCTGTAACTTCAACGGTACTCCGAATATAGATGAGAGCAGAATGTAGCTTATAAAAAGGCACAGTTGTTTTAGGAAGCAGAGGCATATCCATAGAGAGTCGATAACTTATTGCCTCCTAGTAGATGCCATCTTGTTTCCTGTTACTATTGTGCATTTCCATAGCCACACGCGTTACATCTTTTCGTAGACGGGGAGGAGAGAACAACGATTCTTCAGCTTCTTGATGGCCCTGAGAAGTCTGCCAGGATGTACAATGACGAATGCCCACATAAGGCCTGCCATCAACGCCGAATCGAAGATGTAGAGGTACACCTCTGAGTGTCCAATAGGACCATCTGAGCCTTCGACGTACTCTGCGACACGGAAGATGTTTCTGATGAGTACCAGAACACTTGTTGTGTACATGATACGCAGATGTCGGATCCAATAAATACTGTGGTGAACTGAGACTGGGGTAGGGCGGGCATTCAATCGTCTATGAAAGACAACAGCCACAAGGATGAAGTAGGCGAAAACGACAAGTTGGATGACCAAGCCGATGATGGTTACCGTGCGACCAGTCTTCTGTACTGACGATGAAGTAGTGCATTGCAAGCCGATACCGCCAATCTGAACAATGAAGCAGACTATGTCAAATAGCACGAAGATCTTCGACAGCCAGCGCGGACGGATGAGAGTGTGGTCCTTGTCGGCATCTAGAGCGATGATGACTCTGCCGAGAGTCATGTACATGGTTGCCGCAAGAAAGATCGGTGCAGGGGTGAGAAGCAGCGCTTGTAAGACATACGCTTTGAAGTTGTTCTTACTGCTGTGTCCCCAGAAGCGACCGTACAAGCCTCCAACCTCCATGATACCACCAATGATCATCGGGATGAAGAAACACTGGCGTAACTTGGGAAGATAAAAGATGTGAGCGACAGTCGCGACCGCAAAGATCCCCATGAACGCTCCAGCAGCTGCAGCACTTGGTGTATATGCGTACAAAACCAGATGATTGGGATCGATATTGGTTGGGGCGAGAGCCATGTTGTCCAGTAATCTAGAGTTCCGTGTGTCAGATGTCTGAGAGCGGCGGAGAGAAAGCGTAAGTGAATGCAGAAGACGATGATCCTCAAATGAGCTTGTCGTGTAAGTTCATAAAAAGGAAGAGATTCGTCCTCTTAAATGTTTCTTTCGCTTCTCCGTGTCCATACGCATGTCAGCGGCTGTGCAATGATCATCAAACAGGTGACCAATGAACGCCGACACACAACCCTGCAGTATGCGTAAATGCTTTCAAAATAGCACCGAGTGTTGTGGAAAGCGTCGAAAGCGTATTCAGGCCGTATGGTACAATAAGGGCTGACAAGTTGCCGAGATCAGGACGCCCCCAGCTTCGCCATCCACGCACCTGTTATTCCTCTGTGAGACGATTTGATGGAATTGTTGGGCATATTCTAATGTGTTCTGAAGCTGAATTCAGATACATTGAATGATACTGTGCGTTCTAACAAGCACCTCCGTGCCTAGATTAGCGGTAACTTGAGGCATACTCCCTTTGCATTGTGACGGTGGGGTTCATCAAACCATGGGCGTTGTTACTCCAGGCCTTCACTATCTCGTTCGGTTCTCGCTTGAACATTTCTTCTTCCCAAAACTTCGACCTTGACAGGTGCTGTGCATCGACGTTCTGGAACTGTACAATGAGGGGCGGGCCTGTTGGACCGCGGCAGAGAAGGAATCACAAAAAGTCGCGCAACGGATGCGAGAATTGCAAAAAGTTACACTATAAGGTATCATTGCCTTCATCACTGGGCTAAGCATAACTGATGTGAACATAGTGTGATGAAGGAAAACCTTCCTGTGGTGGATGTACGAAAAGAAAGGTCGAATGCAGCTTCACTACATCCCAGAGCCCTGCTTCGGACGTATCTGCCAACACCAGGGTCTTCAATGCCATATCACACAATATCACCAGCCACAATGGCGACACGGTGACGCCCTTGCCCATGGCAGATCTTGAGCTACTTAATCAGGCCATAACAAGCACTCAATATTCTATCACGCCCGACTCGAAACCTGATAAGGAACTGAGCGGATTGCCTTTCCGATTTCCTTACTTGATGCATTCAACCTTGGCTTTGGCTGCGCTGCACCTCTACTCTGAACAGCCTCATCGACCAGAACTGTTATCCAGGGCAGCGGCTCACCAACACGCTGCGCTTTCTCAGGTACGGCCTCATATTATAGACGTTACGGCTGAACACAGTCAAGCAATACTCAATTTTGCCGCCATCACTTCTATATTTGCACTTGCCGAACCCGCGTATGACCCCAGAGGTCTTGGATCTGCCCGTGATCCGGTCGATGAACTGCTCAATTCCTTCCATCTTGGTAGAGGTATCAAAACCATCCTCACGCAAGCATGGAGCCTACTACAGCACAAAGAAAACATCAAGAAGGTTATCGGGCTTCCAGACTACACCGCACTCAAAGCAACGCTAGACGACACTTACCCTGTGTATCCGACTTTGCGGAGTGTCATCAAAGAGAGTTGTCAGGATGACGAAGCAGTTTCTTGCCTGGAAGCTCTTGAACTCGTGTTCTTCTACATGGCCGTCAATGAGACGCATCAACAGGATATTCCAGGCCCAATGTATGTCCAGATGTGGCCTATAGACGTCAGCACACACTTCCTCAGTATGCTTGCGGACCGAAATCCTATAGCTCTTCTTGTGTTGGCATATTATGCTGCGCTCATGAGGCTGAGATCGAACACTTGGTGGCTAGAACGATGGCCCTCAGCTATTCTCCAGCACGTTACTTCAACCTTGGACCCAACTCTAGTCATCCACCTTGACTGGCCTAGGCAAAAGATTCTTCAGCTCGACCAGGCATTCCCATTCCCTGTGGAACTGGATGTCACCTGACCAAGATGATGGTGGAGCACTTCGTGTCTCCTCTAATGATCGACGGCTTGTCTGGTGTTAGAACCTAGTGCCATGACACTACTGAAATTTATTGTATTACTTGTGACAACATGTACAGCCATGACTGTATATCCAGCTGAGGTCGCAGCCCAAAGGTGATGCCAATCTCACAACAAGCGTATGAGCTATCGGTCGGCCACACGCATGCGCTTCGAGATCAATAAAGGCCGCGGACGCTCTAATTCCCATGCCATATGGACTACCGCAGCGTGAGTCATCCGACATTCTGGTGGTTCCGAGTATTTTGTACCACACCCTCGATGAAAATGTTATCCCTCCCAAAAGAAGCCTTTGAGATCACTCGGCAACAAGGATGTCTCCTTGCACATGTCGATATCACAAAATGGTAGATCTGGGGAAGGGTTTGGATCGCTCTGAGAGATCCTTCTGAACGAGCATTATGACTATGACATGAGGCTCGTGCATTCTACAAGTCGTGTGGTGGAAGATGAGACGGCTCTCCAAGTCCGTCCTACTCAGGGAGCATATTAATCATGGATGATCAGAGTCGCACCGTCCACATGTCATGCAATGGAAGACGACGACAACTCGACTCACATTTAAAGAAGTCGACAAGATTGCGTGTGTCTGATGGCGGTGAACAGGCATTACTCGCAAAGTCCACGATTCGTCTGGCAGGCCCAAACACTCTCGCTTGAAGCGGGCCGCTCGTAGTTCGAGTGTTTACCTCATGACGTTGATATAGACAAATCTGAAGTCCTTCACGATCTTTCTTAGATCTCAAAACATATGGGCAAGCAGTTCCACGCATGCTTCACCATGATTTCAGAATGGCCTTCTTGACGAACTTGTGGCAGTGACCCACAAAGCATCTGGATAAATCGGCAGCCCTATCCGTTCTCAGCCAAACATATCGGCAAGAGGCTCTCCTTCTGGAATGCGGCAAGAGCTCGGTTGGAATACACATTGGGCGTAATTTGGCAAAGCTGGTCATAGAAGCGTGCGTAATGGGTAAATGGTGCGACAAGAGGGCTGGATTTGAGTGACAGAATCTACCGATGGTGGCCTTTTGGACAAGGCTGAGATGTTGGCAGTAGAATGGTGGGAGAAGGTTCTAGCGTGGCCTTGAAGCAGAGTGGAACTTGATACCAAGCGTGTGCGCTGCCTTATTCGGCACATGTGTATTCCGACTTCATCGCATCGGCTCAAGAACGGGATGTTGAATGAGAGTCTACAAGAGGCAACCCCAAGATGAACGCGATTCATGGAGTGCATACTCGAGCGATACCTCAACTAGTTACATCTTGAGCGTCTTCCAAATATGTAGTACATCGCATTCCTGACTTGGCAAGATGGACTCAGTAACGAGGGCTCTTAGAAAGGACGTCAGATAAGAAAAGGCTAACGGGTTTGTACAATGCATCTGCTCCACGGGAGCGTGGTGTTTCATCTTCCCGGCCGAACACTCCTGCCAATATACGAAACCAGACTTGTCTCCGCGATGACATCGTATCTGTGTCGAAACACAGCAATGCGCAATACTTATCTACGGTACAGATCGAGGATTGAATCAGTAGACATATCAGATCGGAAAAGTATACCTCGAAGGAATCTTTTATGAATCATGATGTTCCGAGGCCTGGAGGAACCCTCGAAGGTACAAAAAGCGACGCTAAAGATATATGAAGCAAAAATAGAAAGTCTACCAACACTCGTATCCACGAGTCGGTCCAGGCGAGCCCGCTACCAGCAAAAACACAGTTTTTCCGAAAAGCAACGTGGATATACAGTCAAGCATGCGAAGCACTTGTACCACTGAGCTGACTTTCGGCTTGGTTTCCTGGGGAAGTAAATAACAATAGTCAGCTCAATTAATATATTGTTGTTGCACGCAGATCCAGCGACCCTGTTGGTCAGGGACATGAAGGGCTCGGCGGGAGACCCGGACGGTAAAACTCCGATGTCTCTGCGGCGCATTACGCTAGTGTTTTGCCCCGACCGTTAGCATCCTCGAGCTTCCTGTGTGGGTCCGACGTTGCAGGCTCGTGCGTGCTGGCGGCGGGTGTTCCTGAGCGGTGCCTGCGTTTTCCTTCAGGATCGTCAAGCCACGAGAACAGGGGTCAGGGGGCCAAGACACAACACTTGCCGATCAGGTCAGCGAGCCAGAGTCCGAAAGCACCAACACCCGGTCGAGCACGGCGCTTTGTGACGTGACGTCGGTTCAGCGTGCAGCAGAGGGGGAGCGAGAAAGAGCTAAGGCCAAAATGGGGATACGGCCGATAAACAATCGGGGCATCGACCACGGTAGAAGAATAGCAGAACGTCGTCGCAGCTTGTGTGACAAAAAGTTGGTCCGGGAGACTGGTATGGCGTTGTGTCTAGACGACCTTCGCGGAAAGAGCACGCCTCTCTGCGACTTGTGAGGAGATACTCTAATTGTGGTCTTTATAGGGTATAGATCTAGTTGTGCCGTATATGCGGTCGAGAGCAGCCAAAGTAGAGGACACAGACACGACAGTGGACTGCTCTTCGCAGACTAGTAGGGCACGGGGATGGGGCGCGCGAGTTGGTCGCCAAGGCAGCGAGAAGCTGTCCGAGTCGCGGAGGAGCCAAGTTAACCTACGGCACGCTGCATTGTATGCATGCAGGGTAAGCAGTCGTCTCGCGACATGCGCGACTGGCATTGGCAGAAAAGGTGGAGGAGCATGACGGCTGGCGGCGGCAACAGAGCAGCTATTTACAGTCGGTGAACCGAGGAAGACGAGTTCGTGTGTCTGCAGACGATGCACATTGGCTTTCGTAAGGCACAGCCTTGATAAGTGCGATAGCAACAGCTGGACGCGTAGATATGAGAGGTCGACGACAACAGATGTTCAACGCTATGACGGCACAAGGGGAACATCACCTCTTGCACATCGGTCGGGCGGTTGGAACAAGTCAGAAAACAGACGAGCGGCCGTGGAGGTCGCAGCCCGAAGCGGCATGGTCGAGGTGGGTCGTGCCTGCCTCGTGCGTTTCAAACGTGATTCGCGCGGTTTTGGCGCCTGTGCTTGTGCTTGACTTTGCTCCGACTCGTCGACGAAGCCGTCAGTCTCAAAGGGGGGAGGGAGGGCACGCTCTTTCCTCGTGTGTGTTTCGCTTGCCCAAAGCACCTTCTCCGTCTTTATCCTTGCCTTTCCCTTTGCAACATCTCTCTTTTCCCTTTCTATTGCTCCTGTGCGCCGCTTCATCACTCCCTTACGCTGCGGGCCTAATTCTACGCACGCTCTATCCTTCTTTTTGCTTCTTAGCTCTGTTACCCGCTGCTTTGGCCAGTTTCGACACACCGTCACTCCTTCCGGTTGTCAAGTCCTTCCTGTTCTATCCAACAACTGCATCCTTGCATCTTTCCTAATCCGACTCTTTGACCCTCGTGCTTGAACTTCAGCTGTTGCTCTCGGCATTGTCTTGATTGAGCACACGGATTGACACGCAGACAAAGACTCCCAGAACAACAATCAGCCTAGGCCTGAACTGCCTGCTTCTTTGACATTGCCTAGCTGCATCTGCCATTGGCAGCCTATAATCACTATCCTCCACAAGTTCGCCTTTGGCCAACCATAATCATCAACACAAAACGCCATGGATTCCAAGGATATGGGTTCAATGGACTCGACGTCGCCCGGCACTCCCTCGCCCGCGACTCCCCTCACCGCAAACGGATCTTCTTCAAGAAGGCCGCCACGCAAGAGCACTCTCACCCAACAACAAAAGAACCAGAAGAGACAACGCGCTACCCAAGATCAGCTAATCACCTTGGAGATGGAGTTCAACAAGAACCCCACCCCCACCGCCGCTGTCCGTGAGAGAATTGCAGACGAGATCAACATGACTGAGAGATCAGTGCAGATTTGGTTCCAGAACAGGTAAACCTCTTGTTTATACAACCATACAATCCGCACATCTAACGACATGATAGACGTGCCAAGATCAAGAACATTGCGAGAAAGAGCATTGAAAATGGCGAGGACTGCGAGAGCATCCCTGAGTCAATGCGCCGCCATCTTGCCATGCAAGCCCTCGAGTCCGGCAAGGGATTCTTCCCTAACCTGATGGGCCCTACCAGCAATGGCTATGCATACACTCCCGGCACCATGAGTCTCAACTCCGATGCCGGCACCGGCAAAGTTGGTATGTTTGAAGCCTCAACTCTCCACATTTATATTTATGGCTAACACCTGTGCAGTCATCCAACACTTTGCATGTCGTTCGCTCTCGATTGGATCCTGGCGCAGAGTCGGCCAGAGTCAGATGGATCTGATCATCTTCTACTCACCGGAAAAGGCATGTGTCACATACTACATTAACAACGATTCGGCTGGCTACAAGATTGAGTACCCTTTCGCTTGGATTAAAAACATCAACCTTGTTCAGGGTGAGGTCACAAGCGCTGCAGAGGGCGCTTCACAAAGACTCGGCGCACTGGTCGTCGAGTTGGTCCGTCCTCCCAAGTTCTACATGGACAGCTCAGGTAGCGGCGGCTTCTACGAGTGCGGCGATTTCACCGAGGACCAGCAAGCTAGCAAGGTTATGGTTCACCAGCTTGGTGGCCCCTCCAAGGCTCTCAGTGGTCAATTGGCTAAGCTCGTGTCCCTCGACTCTTTCCAGAACCGCCACGCACTGCTTGATCCCACTCACTTTGCCATGGCTGCTGCTTCGGCTCCTGTCTCGCCTGTCAACTTCAGACCCGCAAGTCAGCCTAACCACTTGGTGCACCCTCACTCAGGTGTCTTCCAAGACTCCGCCATTGGTCTCATGGGCCCGCCTGCCCCTCGTGGTCACAAGAGACAGCGCAGTCGTTCCGTGCCTGCTGCCATTGATCTCTCGATGCTCAGAAACAACCCTATGCCTTCATTCCTCATCCAACATGAGCCCAACACTCCCGCTCAGCCTCTGCAAGACAACGCTATCTTCGCTCCTCAGCCTCAGCATCATCATGGCTTCTCGGCAGGCATGGGCCCCAACAATCTCAGCATCGATACTTCTGCTGGCTACGGTATGGACTTCAGACAGTTCGCTGGGCCAATGTCTGCCACTACTCTTAACTCTCCTAGCGATTTCGGCACTCCTGGCTTCTTCAACCCTGGTCCTACCAGCGACATGATGGCCCACTCCAACCTCAACACCCCTTACTCGAGCTCTTTCCTCTCTGTCGACCCATCTGCTATGATTGGTACCAGCAACACACCCGTTTCTTGCCTCAGCGGAGGCGATCCTGTTATCGCAGACCAATCACCACCTCTTACCGGTCTTGGCCGCAGCCAGTCAGATGACATCTTCAACACGCCTGGAGGTGACAATGGTCTGAGCGACGATGCGCTTTGCCTTTCGTCCGATGTGTACAGCAAGTCAATGGGTATGGGTTTCCACAGCCCTCTTCCTGATGAGCACTTGGGTTTCGACTCTTCCCTCTCAGACGCCCACTACGACTACAACTCGCCCATTCCTGCAAACAAGATGAATTTGCCTTTCCGCATGCCCACCGAAACACCTATGCATCAACAGTCGCCTAACCCGGCACAGTTGGCCATGCACCAAGACTCTGCTATTGCTTTCCAGTCGCCTACTCACATGGGCCACGGTGACCCCGGCCACAATCTTTACCAGACACCAAAAGTCAATGGCACCGGCATGTTCCAGGACAGCAAGATGTACCAATCGCCTGCTCAGATGCACGATTCGAACTTCTCGACGCCAGCTCACCACCCCTCGCATCTCCAGAACCATGATCTGTACCACAGCCCAAGCTTGGGTGCCAACGACCAACATAACCAACACGGCGAGGAGATTGACATGTCGAGCTTCGTGCAGTACGGTACCATCGACCCCGCCAGCTTGTAAAAATCGCAGCTGTCTTCCATACTACAGCCTGCTGGCGGGACTGGGCATCTCACTCGCTGAGGGGTGAGAAAAGCAAAAATTAGCAACAGCCACTGATTGGCTACGAACATGCACGAGCGAGAGGCAGCAGGTACTCACTTCATCTGTTTGCCGGATAATCTTCGATTCCAATTATCTCCTTACCTTTGCGATCTCTTTGAGTCGGACCATTTGGACCAGGTGGAAATGTTTTTGGGCTGGTTAGGAGTTGTCCTTCATCTTTCGCTTTTTCTTCGATTCTTGTATACCCCGATATTTCTTCTCTTCCTTTTTCTGTCGATTTTATGGTTTGCTTCTGAAGCGTTGCTCGTTCAAACCCAGCTTCTCTGACACTGATTTTTTACTTTCTGTTTGAAGCATCACATTCAAATCGCTTCCAACCACACTTATCATTCTAGTGTTTAAACACACCATGGACATCAGCGTATCGATCACGATCTCGACAGCTGTTAGGCCGCTCGATTCGAACGGACAAAGACAAACGCTCGCGCCCCCTTTGAAAGAAGCGATAAGGGGGCGGAAGAAAGACGTTATGCATATCCGTTACGGCACCCGGGTGGCCTTGGTTTTCGAGACCGAAGATCCTGATGACGCTTTTTGTTTCTATTTGTTTCTTTGTTTTGTTTCCTTGTTTATCTTTTTCCTTTGTTTGAGTGTGGCCGGAAGGGAAGAGGTGGTTTCAGCCGAGGCGGTGCTGTTGGTCAGGCGTTCTTTGTACTCGTAGTTCTAGCATACTCAGAGGGTTGAGCTCCTTCTCCACCATGACGGCAAGGCTGGGTTCCTCCGTCAAGTGGAGGGAAGGTTCTCATCCTTAGGAGACATCTCAAATTATCGTTTGTTATCTTTGTGCCATCCGATCAACTTTCTAGACCTTTCTCGAAGTGTGTATTCTCCACTATTCTCACTCATGCTTTCCTCGAGACTCGGATTCTGGTTGCAGGATAGGGGCAATGTTCGACAAACTGGGTTTTGCGGGTAAAGTGGATTCTATGCGGTTATCAAGACAGACGGGAGGAGTTCCAGGGGTATAACGGCTGGAGGCGAAGAGAACCTAGGGAGGAAGTATAAACGTCTACCGGCATACCGTGAGCTTGTGCTAGCGTGCCAATGGGCAAGACCGTGAGAATAGAATCTCGATATATGCATAATCGTTTTGGTGACAAAGTAATAAAGAAGATCGAGGAGGATGACCATGTTTTTCGGATGGACTATCGCACGTGATGGAGTACAGTGAAGAAGTACCTTCCGTGTTGATCTTTTTGTTGAGCTTTTGTTTGTTTGTTCTAGAGCTCTTTTTGGGTTTCTACGTATGATCATGGCTAGCTAGAGATATTTTGTGCCTTTGTCTTGATCGTAGAATGTGCTTTTGTCTTCTTGCTCTTAAGCCAGGGTGTTCCTCACAGCTGCGCTTAGACACCCTCAACACACAAAACTTATGTTACAAGACCGGTTTGTTTATATTTCTAGGCAAGAATACAGCTCAACGATGAACGCTGTCACTCTAGTATATCTTCTGTGATTGTACATGAATCGTTTCGAATTGATCATGTTGTTTGTTGTCATCGAAGATACAAGCAAGCAAATCTCATGACATAGATATACTCACGACACAGACATACAACCACCCATCAAGAATCTGCTATGCCTCTTAAACTCGGGATTCCTGTGATATCTTGCTTATACAGGCCAGGCAACTACCATTGATGTCGTCCGTTCCTGCCTCTTTCTTGCTGCTTGCAATTCCGAACTTCTCGTTACTGAATCTGTATTGTTAAAATTGCCATCTCAGGGCTAGGTAGGCCTTTACAAGAGCTAGGCCTTTACAAGATAGTGTTGATCAGTTAATGTTCGTGGGCTCTATTAGGACCCTCGCATGAGAGTAAGTGCATACGGATGTGGCCAGAAACGATGCAACGTAAATTATTGAATGTGCTGTCCAGGGACATCGCTGACATGATACCCTATATCGTATTGATTACACAAAACATTACAGTAACGCTAGACTGATATAGAAAAGAGCAGGAGTAGAAAAAAATGCGCATTGAAAGATGGGTGTATCATGCGGATAGTGTACGCCGTTTCGCTATGCCCAACAGATAAAAGCAGAAAGAGGCAGAAATGCAGCCCATCGGCAAAGGGAAAAGTAGAAGGAAAGATGAAGATCAGAAAACAGAAAAGCAGCTCGCCTGCCTTTCTTACCAATCGATAGCCCACGTGCCCGCCGTCTTCCAGAACTCCTCGAGCACCTGTCTCAAGGCAACATTAGGCCGCAACTCCTTAGCCGTCAGAGGTTCTCTCGTCAACGGATCTGTAGGATTGTTTTTCAAGTGCTCCAGTAACGTCGATCTCTCATAACTGTGTCCTGTGCGAGTGATTACCGGATCTAAGGGTAAAGGTACGATTAGCATGTTTCTGGCGTGAAAGTGGCTCATTTGCAGTCCGGAAGCCACCTGATAGCTGTTGGGACCATCTGATGGCAGTTGACCCATGCTATTTGTACCCTGGTCTTACTCACCATGCATGATCTCAAATGATATTGTGTCTACCAAGTAATCAGGAACCTCCCTAGGTTGGTGATTCTCGGGGTCTGCCAGCGCAAACACGGTTTTCAACTCGTCGACCTTCTTTTGGTGTGTATCCAGGATCTCTTGTCTGCGTTCTTGAGCCTCGACTACGCCGATGCTGGAGTTTGCCAGTGCATTCTCGATTTCTTGGAGTTCGTTGCGCTTGTTGAGTTCGAGGGATTCTTCTAGCTCGGCAAGGACATCGCCTCTTTTGCGTCTGCGATCGCGTTCCCTGGCTGCAAACTTCTCTTTCTTGCATTTGAGGACCAACTCAGAGAGGGATGGTAGAGCAGCAGTGGCTTTGATTGCTTCGGCGGGAGGAGGGTTCATAGCCTGGTTGTAGGCAGTCAAAGCCGAAGACAGGGCTTCATTGGGATGGTGCAGAGCAAGTTGGGCCTGGGCAAGGTAGAAGTAGGACTTGAAGTTGAAGCCATTGTGGGGTGTGAGAGAGATGCTGTGCAGGCAGTCGTCAATGACACCTTGCCATCGTTGGAGCCGGATGCGAGCGAGAGCGCGGTTGGTGAAAAGAAGAGGATTGCGTGAGTATTTAGTGATTGCGGCCGTGTATTGTTCCTCTGCTGCAGCGTAGTCGCCTGCCTTGAATAGATCGTTGCCTTGTTGTTTGAGCTTGTCGGCGAGGTGGGCCATGCTGGCGGTTCAGAGGAACTATGGCCGATCTGGCACGCCGGGCATGCGCGACTACTTGCAGAAGGGCGATTGTCTTGATTGTTTGGTTAGTCGCATCTAGTAATCCATCACTCTGGAAAGTTCTAATTAGGGCCGGAAGCGGCAGTGAGATGTGTCATCCGACCTTAACTCCGACAGCCGCGGCATGCGACAACACACGGACGGAATGTCTATACCACTGATAGACTTTTAGCCATCGTCACTCACACTCTGAGAAGCAACAATTTGTCGAAACTCTCTGAAGTTACAGAAGTTAGTCCACGGTCAGACACGAAGAGCCAATCTTTTGGTCGTCACCTCAAGGTGATTCTCTTGATTCAATAACCAGTGACGACTAGTGGTAAATGACTAGGTCCACTAAGGACAGAGGACATGCCTCGTTTGATTTCCTGCCGACGACATGCATGCGCTCAGGTCTACTTGTAACCCAAGCTCAGTCCCTGTATCTGTGTTTGTTTGGTCCTCCTTTTTTTCAAAGCAGTTCTCAGGATCCGTTTGTTCCATCTGCGCAAAGCTGGCGGCCGCTCAGCAAACCAACAGCCTAGCCACCTTGCCTCGTTGTTTGTCCTGGTGTAATGTTTGTAGTGATGATGTTGTGGCAAGCGCCCTTGGATGTCACTTCGTATTCCTCAGACACTCGTTCAACCCTCCTCAACATCTTCAGAGCAAGAAGTCTGTTCGGACATCTCACTGTCGCCATCCCAAATGGAGTCTCTTCTCTTCTCACGCTTGAAAGTCGCACCCTCTTCAGCCAGCAGCTCAGTCACTTCGCTGTTGGTCTGAGTGGTAGCAGGAGCCTCGCATTTCATGCAGCTGAAGCGGACTCTCTTCTTGTGTGTCATAAGAGGGCTGATGGTCTCAAAGTTCTTCATCTTGTAGATGGATGTGTGCGAGAGATGCTTGCGCACACTGGTCTTGAGACAGCCAAAGCGAACGCGCTTCTTAGGTGGGCTAGGCGAAGGTGAAAAATGTGTGAGTTCTGCCGTACCGATGTCGATGACCTCGTCGCTGAAGCTGACGCGACGGGGTTGGATCTGCTCAGGTGCTGGAATTTCGACAATGCTGACTCTCTTGTTGAACCGAACCCCTCTAGCCTTGGCCAGCTCCTTGCGTTGATCTGATGAGATGGGAGAGTCGAGTGCGTCCGAAAGATCAGAAAGGTCGATGGATGATGACATGCTGACAGAGTCGTTGATGGAATTCAAGGTGGCCGAGTTTGATTCGTTGCGAGCGCCTTGGATGTGTTGAAGAATTGCAGGAAGAAGAAGTTGTCTGCGGCGGCCAGCGCTTGGCGAACGAGCACGCTTAAGGGCAGTGTTGGGTGCCATTTCCTTTGTGACTCCAGAATGTGATGCGTGATAGATAGCAAGCGTTGGCGTGACGTGGTGAATGGTGGATCAATGGTCAGATAGCTTGAACAACGAATGAAGCGAAAGCTCGGAAGAAGGAAGCAGCTGTGCGCATTATATTCTTTTGCGTGAATAAACGGACAATAACAAAATGCTGCTATTCGGGTGTGACAGGAAAAAGGTAACTGAAAGTGAAGGTTCACCAAGGCTGTCTAAGTCAGTCATTGGCTGCACACCAGTCAGCCGAACAGCCTCAGCGAATCAAGAATTGTGCTCGCTCAACATGACCGTGATCCGGACGTAAAAAGGACTGAAGCAAGAAACATCACAAGCTGCACAGGTCGTTTGCGTGCTTCTGCCTTGCCATTCTGGTTACACTGCCCCTGATTCGACCTCATGGCTCCCCCCCCACGGCTGTCACCTCACGAGAAACACAGGCCGTGCACCTTGAAGGAAGCATGACAGGGGAATATCTTTGAAATTGTACAGAGCACACGTTGAGCCAGGTCGTGTTGCGCTTGAGATCACCTGCTTTCATTAATTATGTCCTGCTCTACTGTAGCAGATACTTACAAGATATCATACAATATTAGCGACTTGTGTGAACATCTCACTGATTACCTTCACTTCCATGCCACCCAGCACAGGCATAACTTGCCACGACCTCAACTCCGTCTCCCCGTTCGACTGTTTCGACATCTAACACCTGCCGTCTGTTCATGCGAAACCAAGAGCTATCCAGCTCGCACCAGCAGCGTACAATGTACTGTCTTCGAACGTCTTCAACGACCAACGGAAGCCTTGTGCGTGAATATCGTTGACGTCAACAGAAACTCGTAGATCCGCGTTGCCCGCCATGTCAATGAAATTCAAGGCACACAAGACTGTAGGAGCAGGCCTGTGATTTTTGAATACGCCCTCCTCGAACTTGACCTGCGAACTTGTTTCGGGTATTGGATTGCTCCAGCTTCTGACGTCTCCTGTCTGGAAGCTACCTGCTTGAACATAGCGCTTGCGTTTTGGAAAAGCGATCCAGCACATGGCTCCTCCATACAGTAAACTGTCGCCCCAGGTATCGATATGTGCCGTAAAGCCTTTGCGATTGACGTTGGTCGCATAGGCCCTGATGCGGTAATTTCTATCTCCAGATGCCATATCGATTCGATTTAACCAACAGATGACCTCACAATCGTCTTTGAAGGGTTGAGGGAAAACGAACTCCCGCGAGTTCTCTTGTTGTGCCCCCCTCTTGCTTGCACCGCGATTCTCTGGTAAATCGTGTGTGTCGAACTGGCCGAACAAGCAGTCTTTGGCGTAGGCTTTGTGCTCGATCCATGTCGCGCTTGCTGAGTAGAGCAGCGATTTCTCACCCCAGGTCTCCAGCGTTACACGAAACGAGTCTGTAGTGATCTTGTCGGCGACCAGATTCGCTCTGACTGGTGCTTCACAGGACAAGTCGAGAGATCGAAATCCTGCTGCCAGATTCGGTGGCTCCTTGTAATGGTTGCGTGGTAGAGAGATAATCCGTGATGTCGACTTGCAAGGCTTCGATCGTGGTCGCACTTCTTCCGTCGTAAAGATGCCAGTATCCGGGCCAGGAGTGTCAAGGTGCACCATGATGAAGAGCGGAGGTCGTGAGTTGCAAGGGGATGGGCAGATTTACAGAGTCAAAAGGGTGCAAAGAAACAAGAGAATCTCAGGTCTGCCAACTCGGGCGCATCGACGACATGCTGACGGCCCGTCGACTTACTTTGGTGACTAAATCCAAACCCGCTACCATTTCAACTTCCAATGAGGTCGTTTTGCATGGTGGATGAGCTGTATTGGGCGATCTTCAGTATGATCTGCTTGCTCGGCAATACTTGCTTGATCTCGATCTGACGTCAAAATTGAGGTGGCTGATACCAGCAGGAATCTTGGAAGTGATGCAGAGACGGGAAGTCGAGACAGGAAGACACGCAAGGTAGAAACAAGGCCCTCGATGATGTGTTTCGCATGCTGAGATCTGTCATGCCTGTCTATGCTTCCATCGCGGTGTTGTAGCACGCTATGGAATGCAAGATCAGCTTCAAGATTCGAGATGCTCTTCACAAAGGCGTGTTGAAGAGCCGGTGTCGTCACCCATAGAAAAATGTCGTGCATGTACAGGGTATGTCAGGCCTGAACATATTAAAGGGCGGCAAGGTGCGGAAGTTGAAATAGTGTGAATACTCAAGGTCTGAAGTCGAAGAAAGCAAGGTTCCGCAAAGCTATTATGGTATACCGTTGACCACTCCCGAAACCCAAACCCAAAAAGCGAAACAGAGAATCATCAAAATCCCATCATGTTACTCGTGAAACAGGAAGAGCAGAGCAATCTTTGATTACTTCTTCTCCTCCTTCTTGCCGCCGAAGAAGCTTCCGACGTAGCTGCCTGCGCCCTTTGCGCCCTCGCTGATCTTGCTGGCGCCGGCCTGAGCACTGGAGCCCATTGCACCAGCATATGTGCCCTTGTCGTCCTTGCCTCCTCTCTCGGCGCGGTTGATGCCCTCTTTGGAGACATGGTCACCGACGGGTTGAAGAAGTCCACCCTGGCCGACCTGGCCGGCTGCGAGGTTATTCACACCATCTTGAAGGTTGTCGACTTGCTCGTTGCCGGTGATCTTGGTCTTACTGAGCTGGTCTGGTCGGGCACGAATTAGCACGATACCCTAGTGTATATTCAGAGCAAGGAGATCATACCTTTAGTAGCGTATGAAGCCTTGTTGTCCTTGGTGAAGTAGTAGAGAACGTTCTACATGATAGGTTAGCAAGTTGATGTTAATGCGAGAGAAGCATCTCACATCTTCGATCCATGGCATCCAGTTCTCGTACTGCTGGTTGTATTGCTTCTTTGACCACTCCATGTTGTTGTAGTTGTGAATGCGATTGAAAAGCTGATGGCTCTGGTGGTAGGGAAAATTCGATGTAGAAAGGCGAGAGACGAGATGTTTTTTGTTCTTGTATCACAAGTCTCGAAACTCGTCACATTTCCAAGCAGACTGATATCAACTCTTTCACATGCTCTGCCGCACCCCTGCACTGTGACGTTGGTTGTACCCGTGTGGTGCGTCACGCTCAGCCACCCAGAAATCTGGGCTGGTCGCTCATCATCTTCAAAATCCACTGTGACACTCTCGAAAATCAAGAATTGGCAACTTTTGACGTGCTCTCAATATGCAAGAATGTGTGGTAAAAAGTTGCTATTCGTAGCCAGTTCTACAAGAAATACAGCCTCGTTGGCGCAGCAGTCCAAAGCCCTATGTATATGTATGTATCTAGAAGAGAACAAGAAGTGGGAAAGTCGTAGAGGGTACCATTAATTTCGTTATTCCACGATCAGGTTGCGTCTCCTCGAGAGACTGCTTGTACGGACTGGCTCGCTTCCAATTCGGGGGCTCAATGGTGAGTACTGTGTCAAACTTGCGATGCGGCGCCTCTTAGGCACATACTGGCTCTCTTCAAGTTGAACGGCAGCACGGCGCTCCAAAATACGTCGCGCTGCCTCTGAATGAGAAGAAGTCGCATACTGATTGCCTTCTCCCGGTACGACTGCATTAGCGCGTCGAGCTGCCAAAGTCTCTCGCAAGCTGGGAGAGTGCTGCACACCGCCAGCGTAATCTGTCCTGCGTGTCGAGGATTGTCTCATGTGACCACTTTCCGTCATGGCACGAGATGGAGCTCGCGAGGGCAGCTCTTGAGCAGCATCGTCCTCGGCTTTAGAGTACCTTCGCATACTGGTTCCCGGACGATTATAGCGGGCGGCATAATCAGTCTGATCATGACCAGGTGACAGTTCCTGACTGAGGTACTGGTCGTTTGCTTCAAGCGGACTATTGGTAATGTTGTTTCCCAAGCCCAAGCCCAGTAAACTACTTCTCCGGCTATCGAGACGGCTCACAGATCTAGGCGGCTCAATTCTGAGTTGAAGATCCTGCAGGCCGAGGCTCGATCTACGAGCATAACGCGACGATGGCGTTTCAGCTTGCGTGTGAGGTTTGATAGAGGGGGAGGGCTTGACAGTAGGGCTTGCAAGATCTGATTTGCCCTCGCAGAGCGCAATACAAAGATCAGTGAGATTTCTGCACATACTGTCGGCTTTTCTCCTTATGTGTCTATCGGAGACGGCAGCTCCATTGACCATGGATGCAGCCGTAAAAGCAGTGCCTTGAGGCCCGCCACTACCCGTCATGGCAGCCAGTGCCAAGGCGTCAGAAGCGGTTGCCTCGAGAGAACGATAAAGTTGTGGGCTGACCACGTTTTTGGCCTTTCCGAGAGCACTGTGTAGCAGAGGATGCAGATTAGCTGTAGATGGACCAGAGGTGTTGACATCAGCCGGCACGCTGCTCTGTTTTCGCGCATGCTTCGGTGAGGAAGAGATGGTAGTCGGCGCGGTGGTTGCTGTGCGAGGACGTTCGAAGGACTGATTCGTAGCATTTGCACTGGAAGGTGAAGGCTTGCCGCCAATCTCGAGACTACGAATACGAGATTTGAGATCGTCGAGTTCGTCCCAGACGGTGGAAGGTGCATTAACAGAATCTACAGATTCACTTTCGGCATTGGAACCTTTTCGCGCAGTAGGGGCCGGCGACATGGTCGGTGTGATGAGGCCTTGGGCAAGACGGTCAGAGAGATTGGACAGATTTCGAGAGCTGGCCAAGGGCTCGTATGCTTTTCCGACACGATACATGCGACGCTGTCTTGGTATAGCCTCAGAGATGGCAGGGCCAGTAGGACGCTTGGAGGGGAACTTGAGGACATCGGAAGAGGCATTCCACTCGCGGGCAGCAGCCTCGAAGGAGGAAGATGAGGTTGTTCCGATAGCATAGCGAGGCTTACGCATCGAGGCACGCAGGGAGGGAGTACGAATGTTGCTGTGTTCAGTGTGTGAAGGGCTTGGGGAGTGCTGAGCACGCAACTCTGCCAGCCTAGTCGCATTGAGGCTCTCGTTGGATGGAGCACGTTCTCGTACATTCAAGGGCTTGCGCAGGGGCACTGAAACTGCATAAGCGTGGATGTCGCGAAGTGCAGTCGAGGGTTGGCATACCTTTGCCCGGTGGTGCATCAGGCCCATCCATGGCGAGGCTCAAAAACAGATCGTCGGTGGGATTGACTGTTTGGCGCATCCTGGAAACGCTCACCCTCCTACTTTGGCTTGAACTGTCATGATCGCTTGTCGACATTTCCAGACGAGGTGATCATGAGAGCATTCTCTACGCGGTCTTCTTTTTTTACGTGGTCGTGGCCCGCCTGATTTGCGTCGTCGCGCCGTGTTTGTTTTCCTTTCTGTTTTCCCTTCTCTTTACGTGCAAGCTCTTTGAACAGAAGTGACAAACTCTTGACGCGCGCAACCGGTAAAGGGCAGGTACGAAGGGGCTCGAAGAAGCGGCAGCAATTGAATACGACGTAATCCGGGCAGTAGTTGGTCGAGACGTTGGTGAATAGCAGCAGCAGGGAGATGGCCTGTGTAAAAGGACCCGTCGCGACGGCTTCGAGCACGCGGCGGAGGACCCGCCATCCGCTTCACTGTTCAGCCTCTCCCTTCTTTGCCAAACCAATGACTAGCCACCCCAGCACTAAGGAGCGATCAATAAAGGAGTTCCTGCCACAAGCTCAAAGAACCGTGCTCAATCTCGATTCCATCTATTGCTGCCATGGCGAAACTCGATCATTGTTCAGAGAATCACCACCATCTGTCGACATTCAGAAGGCGTATCTCGCTTAGCCCGCCCTATAATGCCTGACACGCCGAGAAGTGTCAAATGTGTTTGCTGTCGCAAGATTGCCCTCGCTCTCGGCTCCCACTACTTGTCCAAGAGCTAAAATAGCCAAAGAAAAGCAATCTGCGGACCGTTTGCACCAGGTAAGCAGTCTATGTGCCGTTGGCTCACCATACACATGATGGCCATGACAAGCTTGAAGCGTCTCGGCGACTTGCCCGCAGACCTCGTGTTGAATTAGAAATAAGTCGACGGTGCCGTTGGATATGTGGGTACACAGAGACGGCCTTGGGTACATCCTCATTATATCGATCCTCTCAATGATCCATGGCTACGTGTAAAAACATTGCTCACGACGGCAATCGGGTCAGTCGTCATTGACATAAATTGCAATAACCCAGTCGGCGTGTTTCGTCGTCGAATGCTGAAACCTAGCGGCACAGGGAACAACACCACAGCAAGCAGCTGGCCACTAAAAATAGCATTGCACCCTTGGCGCTCCATTCCAGTGATTCCACAACCGTTTCTGTGGCTCTGCCAGCATCTTCCTCCTCTCTCAGACGCGCCCAGGTCGCTATTGGCCGCTTTCTATTCCCTTTGCCTGTTGTCTTTCTGCTTCTCCTTTGACCAAAAGCACCATAATATCGCCTACTTGGGCTTTGCTTTGTCCCCGATAACAAACAGCGACCCTGACGCTGCTCGCGCACAAAGTCTCGACAAGACATCGGCCGACGACAACCGCGCCCGGCATAGCCTCTTCTTTGTTCCTTGGCCGCGCCCACCCTCAGCATACCCTCTCGACATTCTATCTCGACCGTTTCCCAGGATACCTCGATCCTCGACTTTCCTGTCTCCTTGCGACAGCCGTTAGCCAGTACGGTTTCGCATCAAATTGCGGCTTCAACTTGAAAGACAACAACTGCGAGCGCGTTGTCCGCAACCAACCCTCTTACACCCAGCCGCCAACCTGTTCCTTGGGCAGTCCTTAATATCGTACTTCACCTTGTCCAACAAGAACAATAAATTCTGGTTCTGTCCAGAACGAGTCTACAACCTGCAAGACATTAGCTTTCGCGTACTACTACGTCGTTTGGGTTCGTCTGTCACAAGTCCTGGTATGTATACCCGGCATCAATGCGTTCAATTCATAGAAGGCACTTTATTCTTCGTCACAATACCGAGTCTCGGGCGCTACTGCACTCAATGCGGCTGCTGCATGACCCCAGCGCGGCTACAGGCCGCTTCCTATTATGATTGGTCAATAACGCATGTATATTCTGTGAAGCGCCCTGCTAATACGTTTTGTCCGTCCAACCAGGTTCACATCCATCCTATCTTGACAAAGCTTCTGTTCAGCTTCACGGTTTACCATACTATCACTCCGCCGCCTGCTCGGACTTGCCGATCTCTGCTTCGAGACATGGCTTTATAGTGCCAATCTCTCATAATAGTTTGCTCTCATTTGTCCGCTAAATCATTGCTGGCGACCGTCCTTCCTTTACGATCTTACACCTGCTTATCGACCCTTGCCAGTCTCTGTTTGATCTGCAGAGCTCCTTCCTGGCGAAGGCCCAACTTTTGTTCCCGTAAGATTGTGCTTGTTCAAGATTCTGACGATCTCAGTCGCAACACAAACAGGCCACGATCTAACAACTTTCCAGAACATTTTTTCATTCCACCTCTTCTGAGAATTGATTACACATCTTTGTCGAGCCTGCCAGTCGAACCAGCAAGTAGTCTGTGTGACACTGCAATGATTGGCGACTTGCACGGAGCTGTGGGCACGAGTAAACCGCTACCAGGCGGCGATGTCTCGCGAACAGGCACAACCTTACAACAACCATTTGAGTCGTACCATCAGCACAAAGAGAGTGCACCAGCATCTGCATCGACCTCAGCGGATTCATCCCCTACTACAACTGCATCCATAATCGACGATTCTTCGGCCACAGAAATGTCCCCAGGCTCATCACCAGAGTCGCCGTTAGGGAAACCTTATCCCACATCATTCGGCATGACTAGACCGCATACTTCAGACAACGCCATGATGCATTCATCACAACCCTTCTTTGAATTGCAACGATCTACCACACCTGGCAGAAAAGGAAGAAATCTGAAGAATCTCGCCGTCAACACATCCGGTGCCTTTGTTATGTCTAGAGCCGCCTCCACCACGTCTTTGCCCATGTCATCATCACTCCAGGGCACTGCGAATCCGGACAGTCTTGGTCAATCTTTCTCCAAGCCACCAAGCCTCACGAAGAGACGTTCTAGCAAAACTCTCGGTCTGACGATCCTGACACCAGCGAACACCAAAGCATTGCCTCAAAACGGACGCGTCGCTGTACCTCCAACCCCATCATTTGCTCGACCCAACGTACTGCGTCACTTTCAGTCATCACCTTCTCTTCCCTTACACGTCACCGAGGAGATTCGCGAAGAGCCGTCGTTAGAAGCACAACAAGGACAGAAAGAGTTTGCATTGCCTATACATATGCGAGGACCTCTGAAGACCAACGACTCGGATCAGAACTTTGACATACCTCAATCGAAGGAAGAGAAGCCCGAAGCTTATCCCGATGGACCTATATGTGTCTACGGTCGTTACCTCGACCTCTATCTAGAGCCCACAGCCGAGCAAGCTTCTCGTTACGATGTCATCCTGAATGTCGCTAGCGAAGTAAAAAATCCTTTCGATTTCGCAACATTTCAACCTTCGGGACCCGAGTTACGTCTCGATGGTGGCGGCGGCATTCAATACGCTCCGAAGCGTAATCACTTGGTCTCTCAGCATGGCGTTGGTCGAGAGAACTTGAGTCCAGTATACGAATCATCACCAACAACCCCCAAGGCAAATCCGTTCATGAAAGACATCACTTCTGCGCCTCAGCCAAAGGAGTCTACAAAACCGGAGCCAGAGTACATTCACATTCCGTGGGAGCACAATACTGACATTGTTCCTGACCTCATCCGCCTAGTAAAGGTTATCGATGAGCGCATCCAGCTTGGAAAACGTGTTCTAATTCATTGTCAATGCGGTGTGAGCAGATCAGCAACCCTAGTTGTGGCCTATGTTCTTTACAAAAATCCCTCGATGAGCGTACAAGAAGCATATGACGATGTGAAGAAGCGAAGCAGATGGATCGGTCCCAACATGAACTTGATCATGCAGCTGCAAGAGTTCCGATCGACTTTGCAAAGGCCTCAGAGCAGGTTTGGTAATACTCGCGGGCTGAGTCCTAACTCGCCTCCATTTGGATTTACCGAGATGGGACGCCCGGCATCTTACGATGGCAGCAGTTTGCCTGGAATCAAATCGCCACAGACTGCTCCTCTGCCACCGGATACTGCCCAGTCAAAACTCCTGCGCAACCCCGATCTTCTGGCTGTAAGCCCAGGTCCTTCTTCAGCGCCCTCAGGCCTCACTTGGCCTTCGGATCATGACGAGCCTGTGCCCAAAAAGTCGGAAGAATCTGCCCGAAACGAAGCGGCGTACGTGGATCCAAACGGCCGCACAGTACCTGTCGTACAAGTTACAGAAGATCACCCCATTCTCGAGCCTAAAGTCACAAAGGAGTTGAAAGACCGACCGAAGTCGTTGAATCTCGAATCACACATAAGGCAGGATTCAGGAAGACACATTACTCCCATGGTATCTCCAAGAGCCACCGAGTTTGCGATGGCGCCGCTCAGACCATCAAAAGAGTCAGACTCGGCTGATCAATTCGGCTTGATGTCTCCGCGCGCTTCAGAGTTCTCGCAGTCTCCCTTTGATCGTGAGTCTTTGCTTGGCGCGTTAGGCATGGGTCCGGCAGTCGTTCCGCAAGCCAGACCTCAGCGTCTTGCGCCAAACGCACAAAAGTCTCAGAAAAAGGTACCGAAGAGCCTCACTCTTCGACCCAAGATCAGTGCGCCTAGCTTGAGCGAGCAACAGGAATTGCAAGATATGCAATCAAAGCTTGAGGCCGAGCTGACGCATGACGAGCCCGATTTCATGGACGCTTTGGCATCGCCGCGGGCGTTTGAGTTCACGCAAAACCCTTTCGCCAATCTTCCTGGCGAATCTGATGTGGAGAGATCTACTACTGCTGCTGTGAACGGAATGGAAGACCCGCGCAGTCCGCCGCAAAAGGGAGCTTTCCCGATCCAGCGCAATATCTTTGACGTGCTGTAGAACGGTGTCTCGACCACACCACCGCAATGACCCACTTCATTTGTCACCCTTCTCTTTTCTGCACAATATTAGACATATTCAACGACGACCTAACACTTCTCTTGCACGAGAGTAGATGGTATAAAATCGTCCTTACTGCAACACAAACTTTCCTGATGCGATAGGGAAAGTTGACCTTTTGTTTTTGACGACTCTTACGGCGTTACAAATTTTTGGGAAAAAGGGAGATGAACATGAAGACTTATTTTCTGCTTGTTTTACTTTTCTTCTTCGATTCTTCCTGTTCCCACTACCCAATTTTCTGTGTTTTTCCATGCTACTACCATTTTCCACTTCTTCTCTATACCATGCTGTGCGGTTTGACACAATTTGCTCGAACTAGCTAGCAAGCGTTGCATTTCTTCTTCGCCTTTCTCAAAGCTTGTTTCTTCTTCTTTGCCCACTCATTCGATTTGATATTATAAGAATGAACAAAAGGGAGATGTTGTTCTCACTCTCGAAGCCTACAATCTTGTATCGTCTCACGTGCAGGCAATACCCATTTCTGTCGGCCTCAGAACATATAACGCGCTTGTATCGTCAAAAGGTAAGTATGTGGATCAAAGAACGGTCCGAGACCACTCGCACCTTCTTTGCTGCGTTGGAGTGTCACCTCGCTCACGCCCTTTGATTGACAATTGACAAACTGGTCCAAGCTTCCATCCATATAATTAGAGCTCTGAAGTAATACAATCCAACCACTGAACACGCACGCATACCTCTTTCTTTTTCTAAAGTTTTCTTTCTTCGGTCTACCTCTCCATCAAAACCAGCCATGCGTTCCGTAGCCGAACTTCAAAAAATCGTCGACAGCGCAACGGTCGCCAAAACCGTCTTCGAACTACGGCCGGACTATCTCGCTCTCTTGATAGCCGTAGACAACATAACCCCCTCGCCCAGCGACTCTTCCTCAGACCAACTCCTCCAATCCGCCGAGACCATTGCCAAAGCCCGCATTGCATCTACTGTCGTGACCGAAATCCCAGAAATCAAGGGCTGGCGAGAAACTTACAAATCCTTTGGCGCCAAACCCAAGAAATACCAATCCTCGATTGAAGCCTTGACGCGTAGAGCCATAACTGGCACAGGCCTCCCTCGCATCAACAGACTCACAGATATCTACAATGCCATCTCTGTATCTTATAACATTTGTCTCGGAGGCGAGGATCTAGATGCGTATATAGGATATCCTCGATTGGTTCGCGCCACAGGAGATGAAAGATTCGAAACGAAAAATGGAGATGAGAGACCGGAAAAGGGAGAAGTGGTTTGGTGTGATGATGGGGGTGTTACGTGTAGGAATTGGAATTGGAGGCAGTGTGTTAGGACGCAGTTGAGGGATGAGACGACGAGTGCGTTGTTTATTTTGGATGCGTTGGCGCCTGTGACTAGAGAGAAGTTGGAAGAGGCTGGTGAGGAGTTGTTGCAGAGGTTGAGGGAGGGTAGTGAAGGCTTGGTTGTTGCGAAGAGGGTCATTGACGTTCGGGATGGTGTGGATTCATAGAAGATACAGGGGAAAGAACGACCTTGAGAGATACGCGATTGCTCATCCTAAGCGATAGACACATTAATGTCTCTAAAAGCAGACATATGCAGCGCCAAAACAGCCATATCGGATAACTTCGAACCAAGAATGAAGATTTTATGCTTTTGATACTAGTCCACAGAATGCTGTGCATCAATCATCTCAAAGTATATGCTCATTCATTTTGCAAGACTATGCTTCTTCTACCTTGACCGGCTGTTCGACTGCCAATGTCTTAGCACCCTCTACTGTCACTGTTTTGATACCTGGAGCAGCAGCCGGTGCTTCTTTCTTTACATCACCAGTGATGGCATCGCGAGGAGCAGCTGTTTCGACGATCTGTCCATTGGAATCTCTAGGCTTGCGCTTCCATCCAGTCTTGAAAAGTTTGCCCAGTTCAAAGGTAGGGAAAGCATGAGCTTCAGTGTTGAAGACAACTTTGTCTAGTGGCAAGACATCGTTGGGTCCGAACAGAAGATAGAAGTACTTCAACGTCTCTGCAAGCCAGAAACTCTCCATGTTGTCTCTTGCAGTGGTAGGAACAGAAGTGACATCGTTAATACTCGTGTAGCCGCCATTGTGATCAACGGCAGTGTGCTTGACGAACGACTCAAACATCTCCCAACCCCATTCTCTGTAGATGTCGTCCCCAGTGATGCGCCACATGTAAAACAGACTCTCGACCGTCTCAGGACGCTGCAAGTTGTGCGAGTCGGCGCCTTTGATGATCAAGTCTTTTTTCCACTCGGCTTCATGGTCGTCAGACAGCGTGTCTGGTGATTGAAGGATGCCATCAGGCATCATGGCAGGAGGATCGTGCATTTCGAAGTGGGTGATTTCTGGAGCAAGACCAGTGGCAGTGACCTTGTACGTGGCCCAGCAAGTCTTCATGAGCTGTTTAGCTAGCTCGATCTCGCTCTCCTGTTTTTTGCCCCATGTTGTAGACTTTCTTGCCTCGTCGAGAGTCTGACCTTGAGTTGCTCCCAGAGCGATAGTACCTGGCATGAAACATACCAGGTGATCCATCTTAGGCGATATCGGGTGGTCAAGGCCTTGGGGTCGTTCACCAAGAATAGTGAGGTTAGCCTCTCGAGAGTAGGTTATAAGATGCTTTTGGATACCAGCCAGAGACTGGTCCCACATTTCCTGGTAAATAGGTTCTTGCTTTGAGGTCTGTAGATATTGCTTGATGAGGTATTCTGTAAAGGTTAGTGTGAGGTCTAGAAGTGCTGTGAGCTCAACATACCGTAGTAAGAGTCACCACGACTGCCCAGCCTGATGTTGTTGCCTCTGAAGTTTCCGGTTTGGGCGTAGATGAAGATGGGCAGAAGACCGTCTTCCATGCCATTGTCGTCGACGACTTGCATGACCTTCTCGGCCTTTTCCCAGTAATGCACCTCACCAGTTAGCTTGGCCAGGTACTTCATCTCGAGTTGGAGACTGGTGGCTTCAGCAGTTGAAGAAGCGCCTCCATCATCGTGAGAAGGAATGCCCTTTGCAGTGTGAAGATTGACGCTGGCGTAAGGAACACCAGAGTTCGAGTCATATGCGCCAAGTAGGCGATCGGCCAGATCAGCAGCCTTTTCCAAATACAGGTCTTCGCTAATGGAAGCACCAGTAGCGGAGTGGCTTGTCAAAGGAGCGTAGTCGGGAAAGGTGGTGGATAGATAATGAGCAGATAATAGACCTCCGAGCATGCGAATGGTTGTCTCAAAGGTGTTTACATCATGGTCGATATCGTAGTTGAGAGCAGTCGAAACCCAATCTCTAGCGTGCGAGAGTTCGGTGGTGAGGTTCATGAGCATGAGGGTGTCGAGAGCATCTACTATGATCCAACCCATACCACCCTTGACCATGTGACGACCTGTCTGTGAAACGGGCTTGAACTCGTCATAGCCCCAGCCATGTTGTTCATATGCCGACCAACTCAGCTTGAAAGCATCTCTCACTTGGTCCCTTCGTTCTTCCCAATTTGCAGGCTTCTTGGACTTGAGAACTTTGGGAGCTGACCCACCGAACGTGCCCATCCAGTAGAAGAAAGTGGTAAAGGCGACCAGCAGGGCAGCGAGAACGCGTTTCCTTTTGAACCAAGGCAGTCTTCGAGAGGAATTCGCGAAGGGTTTGTCTTTGTACATTGGCAATGAAGGTCTCCTATCACCAAAGATTCCTCCTATTTTCTCGGCGACACCTGCGCTGGCAGTAGAGGCATCTTGGGACTGGAACCGTGACCGCCCAGAGTCTGGACCGGTGCGTGGAAGAGCGTACGACATGTTGTTGGGCTTTGAGAGCCAATGTGTATGAAACAAGAGGCGGGCGTTTTAGTGGTCGGACTGCTGCATAAGGTGCGATACGACTTTGCGAAAGTTGGCCGGTAGATGACGTCGCTCCTGGCGAGAGTAGTGGCTCTGAGATGACCTGATCAGTCTCTGGATGTCTTGAGTCGAAGGACGAATTGAAAGAATGGAAGGAGCGAGTCGCCAAGGTGCCCAAATTATTGAATAGGTGTCAAGCTGGCACATTCACATGCTCCTTCCTTCCCCACACATTCATCCCCTGGAGCAGTCGCCCCTCCAAATGAGTTGCACCTTCTCGCGTGACATATACAATCGTGACATTGACATGTAGAAAGATACTTTTTGCAGAACATCTTGGTTTGTGTCTTCAGAGATGCAATGCTGAGATTTGATGATGACTATCGTCCGAGCCATAAAGCTAGTTTCCAAACGCCTACCTCACAGATACCAGAGTTGTTCCCTCCTCTGCCCACCATTCATAAACATCAAGTACAACATACATCGCCCATCTCACTGGAATATCGCAGTGCCGCGGTTGGCCCGCGCTTTGAGCTGACTCTCCTTGAACTGTTCCCAACCCTGCGGATCTTTCATCTGCAATTGCTGCAGCTCCTCCATGTTGGCTCCGAACTTCTCCAGCACTCTTTCCCATCCTCCTTGATGCACCAGAACTCGTAGCTCTGGTCCAGACAGTTCTTCCAGCTTCGAAGCAATGTCTGCCATATGGGAGCCTGGCGCCCATTCGCCTTGCGCATCTGACTCTGACGTGGGTGCAGCCACTGTTGGCACATCGATCATGTTTTGACGTACTTTGTGTCCAAGGCGATGGAGACGACCTTCTTCAATCGCAAGAGCTCTTCCAGCGAGACTGACATCGCTTGCTTTCCTTCTCATGAAGTCACGAGGATCTGGTTCTTCATCCTGCTCTGATTCGATAGCTGTTGTTCCAGTCCTAAATGTAGTAGCGGAGCTGCTCATAAAGTCATTTGACAGTGGTCCAGATTCTGTCGATTCCAGTGAAGATGATAGAGAGAGGTTGGGCTCGTGTGGCGGGATGTCCAGGTGGAGGCGAGTCTCTGGGAACTCGTCCTCGAATCTCTCGATCATACCACTCAAAGTCTCGTCAAGGAAGAGCAGGCGACGGTAATTCAGTTCGTCACCAGCCGCAAACTCCTTAGCAAGAGCAGGCTTCAAACGGTTTCGAAGCTTACGAGCGCTTTCAAGCAGATTCCTACTGACTTCCTTGGCTTTTCCTTTCCTTTTGCTCTCGCTCCGAGCTGAATTACCAATGTCTCGAGGTGTAGTGGTTCCCGACAGCGATACGCTGCCATTACGTTGCTCTGATCGGCCTTGTCCAAGGAAGTATTCGAGTGCTTTGATGATGCCATTACCACCAACAATGTAGTCGTCGTCCGGTGCGGTTTCGTCGTCGCTGGCGTCTGAAAGTTGATCCTCGTCCAGATGTCCAACAAGATGGACCAACACATCCGGCACTGGTACTTGTCTGGCATCCTCAACACCGTGCTGCTTGGACAGCATGGTAGCTGCAGGCAGAAGTGACGATTGAGCCATAGTTCTGTCCATGTTACGCAGACAGTATGCAACGATTTGCTTCGCCAAGGCCTTGACCACCTCGCTTTGGCCAGGGCCAGGAACCTGTATCGAACTTGTCAGTGCTGAAGCAGGACACAAGGACAATACTGTGACTTACATCGACATCAATGCAGACAAGTGATTTCGACACTCGTGCAGCAGCGCAAAGTGAAGCATACAAAGCGCAAGCCTCCTCCTGGCTGTCTTCATCGGTCGCTTGGGACAATGCAGTCAGTTGAGGGTTTTCAAGAATAGTCAGATGAGCAAGCGAAACACCCTCCGGTAACACCTACAACAGGTCAGCATTGATCACAGAGAAAAGGGCAGTAAGGAATGGTCTTACCTCGGCCAAGGATATGGCCTGCTTTACTGAAAGACCAACATCTATAAGATGCAATCTCTTCAGGTTGTCCAGCTTGGGTAGGTACTTTCTAAGTAGCTGGATCGCGCATGCATCGCCCACGAACAAACTTCTGTTGTGGCTGATATCGATGAAGCGGAAGTTTCGCAAGGTCGTTAGAGTTGGCAGAAGCCCCTTGAGCGAATCTGTATCCAGGTTACAACCAGCAAGGCTCAGGCCCCAAACTGGACAGTTAGGGTTGTGTGATAGAGCTTCTGCGAGCTTGCCAAGCTTGCCTCTCAGGTCATTACTGCCTACATCAAGAGCGTGGCAAACTCCTGATCGAACATAATGCAGTATGTGTTCGAAACCTTCGTCGTCGAGCTTGTTACCAGCAAATCCGAGCCTGGCAATACCGCAAATTGTAGCTCCGTCGACAATCTTTTTAATCTGGTCCGGGACAAGTCCGCATTCTGCCATAGTGAGTTCTTCCAAACGAGACCCGCCAAGCCTTCCAGACAGTGCTTTGCACAACGTTTCTGCAGCATCGACTGATTTGCCAGTGGTTTTGGGCATTTGACTAGGTGCCTTGATGTTGGGATCAGGCTCGCTTGACGGTAGTTCATGGGGGAGGCTTAGCATTGAAACATCAAGAGCCTTGATCGACCGACACATGTATAAGAAGATTGAGATATGCTTCCAACCGATCTTTGAGATTCTTGGGTTGTTTTTCAGGGTAAGCTTCTCCACGATCCCACCCGTAGGTTTGGCAGGAGGTTGGCGGGTACCGTTTCGGCGCCTGGTAGGTTGAGGCTTCTTTGAAGCGAGCAGGCCAGACAGAACGACGCGCAAACCCTCATCGCCAATGTCTGCATCCTCAAGCAATAGCCGCTTCACAGGGACGATCGCGAGCCAATCACCCAGTGTCACGAAATCGGCCAATTGTAGTCGAGATCCGGTGAGATTGAGTTGAGTAACGGTTCCAGGATCGTCGGGCGAGGTACAGTCCTCTGCCATAAGCTGTTCGGTGATACGTTTGAGAATTGGCGACTCCCTGAGTTGACAACATCTTCGGTATATTCTCACGGGGTCGGTCGTTGGGCGGTCTTTAGGAGTTGCTGCGCCCGAAACGGGGGGAATTGGGTTGGCTGGAGCGTCTTCCTTCGGGGAAGGATCGCCATTTAGTTCACGTGGAATATGGCCGCTATTCTCAGCTTTCTGTCTCTTCTTTTCTGTCCGTTCTTTACGTGCTGCATCATCCTCAGGTGATATGTTTGATTTGTCCCCAGTGGCCGTCGTCTTGTCGCTGCCCTCGAGATCTGTCTCTGGTGCTTCATCCCTCTCGGTAATAGCATCGTCGGTAGAAGTAGCAGCAGCATCGGATTGCTCTTTACGTTCGGTAACTGCTTGTGGATTCTTGAGAGCCTCTCCCTCTCCGCGTTCCTTCATTTTCTTGTCTTTAGCCTTCTTCTGTTTTGAGACGTCCACAGCGTCATCATCTTTGTAACGCGGGCCGGATGCGATTTCAACATCAACCGAGAAGGCGACACGTCGTAGTTTGGCCGAGTCCAGCTCGGGAAGAAGGCAACGTTCGCGACTCTGGTTGACATTCAGGACACGACGTGGGCACATGCCACCATTCTCGGCTGGACGAGCAGTGCCGGGATTTTGTGCGCCAGAAGACAGGCGACGAGTAAGGTTTGAAAAAAAGGAGCTGTTGGTATCTTTTGGCCTTTGAGGAACGTATGGTTGTAGTTCTTCGGCCTCACGGTTTGTTGTTGACTGCGTTGGGCTTGTAGCTAGGTTGTCTCTCGCAGATTGCGCTGACGGACCAGCGTTAGTGCCATTGGCTTGCGACCTTGTGGTCTGAGGCACACTTGGCGACGAAGGGGCTTGCGAGGAGAATTTGGAGCTGATGTTTGAGATCCACGAGTTTCTGCGTGAGTACTTGTTACCATCGGAGCTGTCTTTGCGACTCAGGATACTTGGTCGTCTGGACGGGGTCTTCGATGCTGCATTGGACGAATCGGCAGGATTTGAAGGCGGAGGCTGGGTTGGCGTAGCGTCCCGAGGTGGTGGAGAGGGTGCTTTTGAAGGTTGCGGAGGCGCTTTTTTTGTATCTACAGGCGAAGCGGAGCGAGAGCGAGTATGCGACGAGACAGGCGGAGGGGCGTCGTCGACAACTCCGGGAGCTCTGTGGACATGTGGTTCATGCTGGGGGTGCTCTGGTCCAGCTTGAGTATGCGAGTTGGAAGATACAGAATTGGTAGAGAGCGCACCTCTTTCTCTGTTTGGCTGATGGAGCCAACTGACGTCAACGCCGTGGACGGTTTCCATTGTCGGGCGCTTTGGATGATGGGATTGTGTGTATTAAGCCATGCTCTTTCTCAATTCGCGTCTTTTTCTGAGGTTGTCGCGAGTGGTGCGACAATGACGAGCAGCAATGGATCGAAATGCGACAGGGACTTGGCCCGGAATTGAGGGGTCTTTATCGAAATTGAAACTGGTGTAGCGGCCGGTGGTCCAGATCAGGTGGAGAAGATCGTACCTATGGACCCCTCCCGCGCTTTCTTACCGCCAGTCAATTCTAATGCACACTGGCTCGCCGTGTGTGCTTGAAACTCAGCGCTGGGCTCAAAGTCTCACCTTCTGGTATCAAGTGTATAGTCTTTTTCTATTAGCGTGAGAGTGAGGCCGGCCTTTTCTATTTCAGAGCTTCGGCTCCACGCTCTTTGCTTCGGACATTTATGGCCAAGGTGCCTCATTGCCATGATGCGATCAACCTCCGAAAATTTATGTTCCGCCATCGGCGCCCACGCTAATTCCGTCACATACACTTTTCCGAAATTACTTTTTCCTTTTGATCAGACATATCTGATGCTATAGGCACACGAGCTTTGACGACCGAGTGGAGTGATGTTACCCTCGGATAGCTTCCCTCCGATGCATGCACAAATATCACGCGCTGGTTGGGGTGGCTGACGAGGTAGTGACCACAAGATGCAGCAAGTCGAAAGGAGCGTGCTCGATTTACCTAGGCTAGCGGTACTCTGCAAATCGAGCAAGAAGACAATCTCCAACATGGCAACATCGATCATCACAACTTCGCATCACGTTATATTCACCAGGAAACGGAAAAGGTTTGATGACCTTGCTTTGCAGACTTTTTGATTCAAAATAAAAGCAACCACAATTGCCGTAGCACATTGTCCCACCCATGATATCCTTAAAGCAAGGCCATTGACGCCGAAAGCTCCTGTCATAAACGTGGACGAAACCCTCAAGACGTCACGAGTTTGCGTCCGTATTCCACGACCCCATACCCCTTTTGATGCTGCTGAAAATGCATTTAAGCGGAGAGAGCCTTGATCTTCTCCTGGACCTTGGCCTCACGCTCAGCCTTGGTAAGCTTGTTGTCGCGGTACTTCTTGGACTCCTCCTTCCAGAAGTCCTTGGACTTCTTCTCGCCAGCACCCTCCTCCTTCTTGAAGGGGTCCTCGCGGATCTGCTTGTGGGCGTCCTGGTAGAGCTCCTCAAGACCGTCGGCCTCGATGTCGTCGTCAATGTAGCCCTGGAACTGGGACTTGTAACGCTCCTCATCGTCGTCGGCAAGAGTCTCCATGTACTCAGCGACGTGGCCGGCGAAGATGTACTTGCGGAGGGTCTCGGAGTCGAGCTCCTTGGTCTCAATGTCGAAACCGGGGAAACGCTTCTCGGAGTGGGGGACGTAAAGACCACCGTCGGAGGCACCCTTCATGGCGGCGAAGACACGGGCACCAGTGGAGGTGCGGGTGAGACCGACATCGAGGTAGACCTTGAAGGGGCGGCGCTCCTCACCGTCGACCTCAGCGGCCTCGGTCAGGGTGAACTCGCCATCAGCCTCCTCAACACCAGTGAAAGACTCCTGGATGCCGAGCTTGTGGAGAGCACGGCGAGCGATCAGGAGACCGGTGGCGTAGGCGGCAGCCCAGTTGGTAAGACCGTGCTCAATGCCGTAGGCCTTGAGCTCGTGGGCGTAGGCGGCGCAGAAGACCTTGTCACCAGTGATCTCGGAGGTGACGATCTGGCAGATGATGTCGCGGTTGGTGAAGCGGACGACCAGGCGGTACTTGGGGGCGTTGTACTTGTTCTTGGCCTGGGTGATCAAGCGCTTGCGGGCGTAGTAGTCGGTCTTGCCCGAGCGTCTACGGCGGTACTTGACCTGGTAGCGCCTGAAAAACTGTTAGCATTTCGGGTCGCATTCGTTCGTCGTTTCGTAGGTGAGCACTTACGAGAAGTAGGCGTCGTTCTTGACCAGCTTGGTCTAAAAACATCCTCGAGTCAGCAATTTGCGCTTCAGAAACTCTTCCGAAGCATCTTGCAGGGACTCTCTGCCATCAATGCGATGGCCACAGGGCCCTCCAGGAGCAGGCGGTGCTACTTACGAAAGGCATCTTGTCGGTGGTTGACGGGGTCGTTGGGCGTGGAAAGGCAAGAAAATCCGTGCGGCTTCGATGTTATCCACACAGAATTTTAAGCGAGCACAAAAGCATGCCAAGATTTTAGGAACCAAAGTTGGCGACGCTTTTGAATGGACTTCAAGCAACCCACGCTTCGTCCTCACTCGACCATCACTTTTGCTAGTCAATAACAAATAATCATCAGTCTCTTCCAAAGTGAAGTTGAAATTTAGCATTCTTCCTCCCATCGCTAGATCACGTACGCACGCAGTCTCTCTGCCATCATCACAATGCTTAGATAACGGCACGTGGTGTGCTTGACTGCTTCCGATGAACACTACGGTAATGCATTGTATTTATTCTGGTTATCTTCAGACAAAATTGTCCAGATCTACAGACGCGATGCTTTGGCCTCAGAGTCACCCACTTCTGCCTTCGCCTGATCGCGCAATACCTTGCGCAAGATCTTGCCGGACTGCCTTCAAATCAGTTTACGTCCTTTACGTCCATCAGAGCTGCGAAGCACTTACAGGGTTCTTCGGGATTGCGTCTAAGAACACAACACCGCCAGCCAGTCGTTTGTGTCTCGCGACTCTGCTGTTCATGAATTGTTGAATATCCTTGGCCTCGACTTTCTGGTCTGCACGTTTCACAAGATATGCTCTTGGGAGCTCCTCACCCTTTCTGTTCAATGTTAGCATTCGACTTCGCTCGCTTTTGACCTCCAGGCACATACATTGTCACGCCTACTACGCCGGCATCTGCAACAGCTGGATGTTCAAGAAGCAGTGCCTCCAGCTCAGCAGGTGCGACCTGGTTGCCTTTGACCTTGATCAATTCCTATCGTCTGGTCAGCTTTGCTTTGTGCTGCTTGTTCTTCTTTCCTGCTCACCTTGATGCGGTCTACAATGAACAGGTGACCCTCGTCGTCGAGATAGGCAACATCACCAGTCTTCAGCCAACCATCTGCAGTGAGAGTCTCTTTTGTAGCATCTGGCTTGTTCCAGTAGCCTTTCATCACCGTTGGCCCCCGAACCCAGAATTCGCCTCTTTGCCCTCTTGGAACTTCGGATCCTGATGCCACGTCTACGATCATAGCCTCAATATTAGGGTTGAGCTCGCCTACTGCATTAGACTTGGAGATCTTTGTCAAATCCCAACTGCACGCGGAACAAGTGACTCTGCTCATGGTCAGCTTTGCGGAAATCCATCGATGATAGGTGTACTCACTCTGTCATGCCCCATCCTTGCTTCATGTTCATCTTACCCTTTGGCCACAACTGCTCGACTTCCTTTGAAACCTCGCTTCCGAGCGGTGCCGCACCGCTTCCGATATATCTTACTGAGCTTAGATCGCATTTTTTGGAAGCAGGATGCTTAGCCATTGCAACTGCAATCGGCGGAACCATTGTCAAGTCGGTGATCTTGAACTTCTCAATATAGCTCAGCATCTTGAGAAAGTCGAATTTCTGCATGACATATGTTGGAATCTGTCGTGAGACGGTTCCTACGCAGAAGTATGTTTGGCCATAGGCATGGTACTGCAAAGTATCAGTAAGCGTTGTGCTCATTGACTCGACCTACAAGCACATACCATCGGAAGCATGCAGAGCCACCTTGCGGTCTTCTTGTTCTCTTCGTAGTTTGGCATAGTTTTCGCAGCACGAACCACACCTTGGTTATTGCTGACATAGTTCTTGTGGGTGATCATAACGCCCTTCGGTACACCGGTCGTTCCTGACGAATAGTTGAGGCAGATGGTGCGATTCAGCTCCTCTTCAGAACTCAACTCTTCCCAAGCAAAGTTACGGCTCTCAGCGGTGCTGGCAAGCAATTTGCTCCAATGTCTGACATCCCCACGTCCTCTTCCAGTGTTGTCGAGAGTCGCGTAGCCATTATCGAACACAAAGACTTTGTCGTGTGACATACCTGCAGCATCCGCTGCTTCAATACCAGTATCCAGACTCGCCTCGTTGCAGATCAAGAATTTGGCTCCAGAGTCTTGAAGTTGGTATGCCAGCTCGCGGGGCACATAAGTAGGGTTGGCGCCGGTGAACACACCTCCAGCCATGATTGTACCCAAGAAGACCACAGGGAAGAAAAGTGTGTTCCCCGAGAACAGTAGCACACGATCACCAGGCTTCAGACCAGCCTTCTGGAGGCCAGCTGCGAATCGCTTGCACCATTGTCTCAAATCAGATGTTGATAGATGATACTTGTCTGGGTTTTCTGGATCGAGGTATAGAGGTGTTTCCGGTAAAGCAGCAGAAGGCGATCCAAAGACATAAGTTGTCAAGTCAACCTGAGGTATATCGACAGTCCAGCGACTTTTCCACGGCATGGTTATGAAGTTTCACGACTTGCTGGAAGTTCAATCAGAGTCTTGAGGTATGTTGTGTTGAAAGGCAAGAGATTTGCAGAGAGAGGATTGGAAGGGTTATGGACACGCTCTGACCGCTGATATGTCTCCCGTGATCCTTACCGGCACGTCTGTGCCGCTCTAATGCCTTGCCCTTTTCCTCCAAGACACAGACTCTTGAAACCCTAATTGCCGCGGCTCGCTCTCTATGGGTGTGTTCAATTTCGTAATCAATCTTTGTCCGTTTAGGTGGACCTGTCACCCCCACAATTGTGGGGTAATGCATGCGGAGAAGCCTCGAGGTTAACCGCCTTTTGCCGGACCTTAAGATGCCTCGGTTTGTTTCTGTTACTTGTTCCTGAACCTTAAGCAGTATCAACATTTGGCTCAAGTGGGTATATATATGCGCTCGACTGCATTCATTGCCCTATCATACCCTATGCGGTGTGAGGATATCATCGACATTGCACTGGAGGAGTAGCAGCTGGCGAACGGTAAGATTACATACACTCCGCAGGTCTTCATTTGCTTCAAAATAAGGGCATTGCTTTTTCAAAAAACCATGGCTATCAGAACTTTGCAATATTCAAGATGGTGACCACAGGACTTCGAGAAACTACTGTATCCAGTTCGTTCTTGCCTTCTCAATCAATTTCACCTTCAACTACTCCACTATGATCCCCAGTCTCAACTGCAGCAAGGTTCGAAACTCTGTGCCCTACAATAATCATGTGATCATGAATAATTTAACAGAAGATGCATTCTAATCATCTTTCACATCAGAAATCATCAATCTATCTTCGAGACAACCAAGTTTGGTGGGTCACCCTGTTCGACCCACCTTCGCTATCTTATCACCCGAGCTTCTGACACATTGACTTTGCATGCATCCTTTCCATCTTTCGCAACCAGATCTTTGTCACACTTTTTCAGTACCATGTCAAGAGCAGCTAGTCTACCATCCCAGCATGCTTCCGCCTCATTCTGGCACACCGAGCCTAGATTGCTCGGCTACCGAACAACCAAAGACTTGCCCCAACAAGCCGATATCGTGGTCATTGGAACTGGTATCAGTGGAGTCAGTGTAGTGCATCATCTTCTTGAAGACCCGAACATCGAAGGAGCGAATAAAAAGAGTGTGCTTGTGTTAGAAGCCAGAGAAGTGTGCTGGGGAGCGACTGGAAGGAACGGCGGCCACTGCCTCCCAATGTTCTACGAACACCCTCACGACCCTTCAATCTCCAACTTCGAATACGCAAATTTCCTCGCCTTGTCCGAGTTAATCTCAACTCGCAAAATTGCCTGCGAATGGAATACTCAACCAGGAATCCGAGGCCTTTACTCTGACGAAGAAGTAAAACTAGCACAGCATGCTGTAAACACACTTCAAGAAACCAATCCTCCCCTAGGCAAGATGTGTAGAGTGGTCGACACAGCAGACGATCTGCAGAAACTGGGTCTAGCGGTGCCGGAAGCAAAGGGAGCTGTAGTGACAGATGTTGCAGCAAGACTTTGGCCCTACAAGCTCGTAACCGCCATCTGGGAATCTCTGCTCACTAATCCCTGTTTAAACCTTCAGACTCATACACCAGTCCTCTCTATCTCTGCTTCTAGCACTGGAAACTGGACCCTCAATACAGACAGAGGAATTGTAGAAGCCAAGAAAGTGGTCTTGGCCACTAACGCATACACATCCCACCTGATCCCCTCCATGTCCGATTTGATCGTCCCCTGCAGAGGCCAAATGTCCGCTCTAGTACCCGGAAAAGCATTTTCAGGACCTTCGAGGACGAAAACAAGTTTTGCATTCATAGGTCCAAAGATGGATGACTACCTTGTCCAAAGACCAGATGAATCCTCTGCTCACCTCATGTTTGGCGGTGGAAGAAGTTATGGTCCAAGCCTGGGGATCAGCGATGATGGAGACGTGGATGAGAAGGTGGCAAAGTATTTGCGTACTGCGCTGCCGAGATTGCTTCTTCCTGGTGATGGAAAGAGAGGGGAAGAGGAGTTGAAGGCAACACATGAGTGGACTGGTATCATGGGTTTCTCGAGAGACAACTTGCCGTGGGTTGGTGAGGTGCCGGGTCACAAAGGTGTCTTTGTCGCTGCTGGATATACAGGACATGGTATGCCTAATGCTTGGTTATGTGGAAAGAGTGTGGCAACTATGGTGCTCGGGGACGATACGAATATGGCTGTAGAGAAGGCCGTGGAGGATGGCTTGCCCAGAGCATACCTCTTGAACGAGGAAAGGATCAACAAGGCTAGGAAGCTGGATACCGTAGAGGTGCAGGATGAAGACCACATGTTTAAAGCGGAAGTCGTCGCTGAGGCATAATCAAGAGCCTCGCCGCCTACTAGAATATAAAGCGCGTGTAACTATAGGAAGACATAGCATGAGGAAACAGGATGATGTTACTGAGAAGCAATAACCTATCCGCTCTCAATGGACATGCCTCTTCTCCAAGAACATCTGTGTTTTGGTGCAGTGACATCTTCCTTGTTGCTGAAGGCGGTGCACGATTGAAATTACGGACCTTGAAACACGAGGGGAAGTGTTTGGAGAGAATTCATTTGGAGCGCCGAGCATCCATAAAGGGTATCTACAACATCTGCTTTTTCTTTTACATTTGCCAGTCATCTTATTGCGGAGGTGCATTGAAGACGAGCGAAACGCTGTCATCACCAGCGGTAACAATAGCTCTACCACCGCCACCCTGAACAAAGCCCATAACACCACCGCCCTCACCGCCACCTCTGTGGCCTCTCCACTCTCCACTCAAACCGCCGTTAGCAGCGGCAGTACCACCTCTGACGTCCCATCTCCTCACAACACCATCGTTGCCGCAAGATGTGAGCATCCAGTTGTTTCCACCTTGTCCTGCATTGACGAATTCGACCTTGATGACTGCCTCCTCCTCATGTGCGTCCTTGATGTGTCTGCGAATGGCAAAGTTGTGTGCGACGTCGAAGAGGGCGATACTGCCGTCCACACTACCGGCAGCCAGAAGAGTCAACGGTGGTTGTGCGAATGACAGAGTCTCGATACCATCAGATTGGGCAGCGAGCGAGGCGAGAATGACACCAGATTGTCCAGCTGCAGCGCTTGATTGACCGCCACGAGGACCGCCAGATTGCTTGCCACCACCAGCCTTGCCACGAGCGCCAGCACCCTTTGCTCCCGAAGTGACAGATTGGCCTGCAGGCATAGAGAGACGAGGCAGACCAACCACGCGGATCTGACCCTCGGCACCTCCTACAGCGACAAGAGCACCGCCAGGTGAGACAGCCACACTGTACAGACCACCATCGACAAGGAAACGCTCGTCATCTCCAGTCAGACCAACAACAGCCTGACCAGAAGGGTTTGCAAGACCAGCGGCTGCGGCATCACCAAACACGTCCCAGACGTACAAGCTCGAGTCCTCAGAAACAGTGCACAAAAGCTTGCCGTCGGGCGTCCATGCACCAGCAGTACACGAAGCAGTGTGAAGGTAGAATGCTTGCACGATTGTGAGCGGCGACGCGGCATCCTGCTCGTTGACAGTGTAGACCCAGACACTGCCGTCATTGGCGCCGAGAGCGAAGGTGTTGGGGTATGTAGGGTTAGGGCAGGGCGACAGCCAGTTGATCTCCTCGACCTCGGCGGCAGAGGCAAAAGCCTTTGCAGGCTCAGCTTGTGGTTGTTGCGGTGTGCGGTAGACATTGAGTCTGCCGTCCAGACCAGCAGTAGCGACAAACTTGCCGTCAGGCAGTGAGAAAGCAAGTGCGTTGACCGAGTCAGTGTGGCCCTCGAGCTTGACGTAGGGTTCCTGGCTGTGGCGTTCGACGGGCTGAGGGTTGCTCTCGTACGAGGCAGGTAGGACAGGGGCTTGCGGTGGAGAGCAGTCCCAGAGGTAGGCTACATCGTCGCCGCCGCCGGTTGCGACAAGTTGTGGATGCGTTGGGTGTTGTGCGATGCAGAAAATGCTGTCCTTGTGCCCGTCAAAGTGTGCAATGCTGTCGTTTTGCAGCATAATCTCCTCCATGGCTCCTCCTTCTTCATCATCGGACATGGGCATGTCCTCTCCCTCGCCCTCGAATTCCTCCTCCATGTCGTCAGGGTTGAACATCTCGTCGTCGTCTTCGGGGACATTGTTGTCCTCATCGTGCGGTTCGTGAGCAGACATGTTGTATATGAGTTCGTAAAATTTCGTTCAAGGTGAAATGGTTTAAAAAGACAACGCGCCAGCGGGTGGAAATGTTTTTTTGGTGCTGATAAATCGAGCTCGACTTTGCACTGTTTGCTTGGCGTGACGCAAAGGCTGAGCTTTGCCCATCCATGTCATTTTCCATCTCCAATGCCTCGACTGAAACTAGGTCTTCATACAGAATACACGAGAAGATGAGTCTGCGTGCCTCATGTCCTGCTGGCTCTGCCTTGCGCCAGTTGCCAGTAGAGTAGTCCCATGTTCATTTGCTTGGCTGGTCTGGAGCTCGCTTCGGACCAAATCAACGCCGTCGCCAAAACAGCCTTGATACTCGCTGAATTCGAGAAGCCATCAACCAACGCCCATGCAAATGCTAGCTTGAGTTGCTCCAGAAACGCCCCTGAATATGCTACTTCATACTACCTCATCGTGTCGAGCAATCAAACATGCTCAATCGTCATCCATATCATCTTCGTCAGAGTCGTCAAGAGCTTCCATGGCCTCTTTGATGTATTGCGACGCCTGTCTTCCATTAGCTGACGCCTACAACATAACGAGCCTCGAGTCTTACCTTCGCATCAAGGTTCAACGCAGTAGTAAAGGTGCGCACACTGTCTGCTCGTCTTCCAAGCCCCTTGAAACACTTTCCGAGCAAGAAGAATACGTTGGCCTCCTCTGGCGCCAAATTCTTTAGCACTTCGAGCTCCACGAGAGCATCCTCATAGAGCTTGAGACCCATCAACACGCGGGCTTTCTTGAATCGTGCGAGTGCCGAGTTCGGTGCTAGATTCAACGCGTGCGAGTATTGTGTCAAAGCTGCTTTGGGATGGTGGAGCTTCTCCATGATCTGTTGCCCATCGGTCAGCTGGAATACCTCTTGTCGGATTCTAGTCAAACTCACCACTCCTATGCAGACCGCCAGTACAGGATTACTAGGATTGATGCCAAATGCGATGCGGTAGTGTCGTTGTGCCTCATCCCACTTGCCCATCCTTTCGTAGCACTTGCCCAAACCATACCACGCCCCGAATCCGCGTCTCTCGCTTCCAACCCCTTTACGGAAAGATGCAAGCGCAGCATCAAACTCCTCGTTAGTCAAAAGCTCATGACCCATGAGCGTCCAAGCATAGCTGAACTCTGGATCTACTTGTGTCGCGCGCTTGAAGCATGCGATGGCTTGCTCATGTTCTCTGCTCAAGGAAAAGGCGTTCCCGACCGCGCACCAAGTTTGTGGAGAATTGAATGCCAGGTCTCTCAAATTATGCGCCAGGAATGCCAACTGCACAGGCTTTTTCAATTGCCACAAGACTGTCGAATACACCTCCATATCTTCGATCCGCGTCGGCTGGAGTTTTAACAACTTGGCAAAACAAGTTTCTGCCGAAGAGTATTCTGATGCTTCGTAATACGCTTTGCCAAGCTGAGCGAGGACCCATGGTGATTCTCGATGTGCTGAAGGAAGAGACTTGAAAGCATCGACTGCAGATGATACCTGATAGCGACTCAGAAGGTAGTAAGCTGCCCCTAAAGACCTGAAAGTGGACAATAATGACTCTGTCGATGCCATTTCCACAGCGACAGTAGATTCCAGAGCTTGCTTCTGCAACGGCACAGGCATAGCTGCAGAATTACGACTTGGTGCGCGAGTGTCTTTGGTTTCCGTTGGATTTGGCGGTATGATCTTCCGGTTGCCACTTACAACGCGGCCCACTTGCGCAGGTCCTCTACCTTTTGTCCCTGTAGCCTTGGCCTTTTTGACCTCATCGCGCTTAGCTGCTGTCAAGGAATTGCTGTCGGCGGGTACCCGACTTGCTGTTTTTGACCCTGTGATCTGACTGAATAAACGATTGCTCCTCCTTGGAGCAAATGTTATTGTCTCGGCATCTGGAATTTGTGCGCTGTGTCCAGATATCGTCCGTTTATGTTGCGAACGTCTCTGCGCGGCATTTGTCGCTTCATCTGCATCCACTGATTCTGAGCTAGGCTTCGCCTGGTTTCTGACTGTTGCAGTGCGGGCTTTCTGACTGTCTTTGCCGGCATCAAGTCCTAGTCTTTGTAGTGCAGTCCTTGACCTCCGTGTTGGAGCAGCTGGCGGTTCCTCCGCGCTGAGCGCTTCTTGTGGTATGCCTCCCATCTCGACATCCTCATCTCCAGACATGCCATTTGCCGTCGGAGTCTCCCATGACTGCTGACCGGTAGGCTTAGATCCGTTATTGCCAAAGATGCCTTTCGACTTGATCCTCGGCAGCAGAAAATTACTCTGACCTTGTGCGACGAGGTCTCCACCATTCTTCACAGGGTTGAAGGGGTCATTTGTCGGTGTGAGAGCATGAATGCTGTTGATGTTGTTCGTACTCGAAACTGGAACGATGGGTTGAGGCTCATCTTTGATGGTTTCTTGGTTCAATATTGATGCGGAAACGCTTGTGATGGAAGAAGCGAGTTCGGTAGTCATCCTGAAAGAACCTGCTAAATCAATCTCGGCGCCTTGAAAAGTCAGCATTTCCACAAGCGACCTGGGATTTTCGATTCCTTACCCATATCACAAAGTCCTTGAAAGACTTCCCACGTGAATGGATTGCTCTTGTGCGCTTCAATGTAGCAGTCGCCAGCCCTGCGGGAATCGCCATGGCCACGCCACAGCTTCCCAAGCAAAGTATTCACAGCTGCAGCGTCTGGAGTATGCCTAGTTGAGAACTCTGTGTGTTTCCCTGTGTTGTCCGAGTCAGCACGGCTATTGCGCTTCAAAGGGAAACAACTAACGCACCCCAATGGCTACGGCCTTGCCAAAGACTTCTAGCCTTCTCCAAAGCTGCAATGCCTTCATTGTGTTTTCCAAGCTCTTGACAGGCTAAAGCCAATACATAGGCACAGCCTAGGTGTCTTCCGTTTGCGCCGCTCTTCTGACTGCAATCGTAGGCAGTCTTGAACCGTCGCAAACGATAATTCGTCAGGGCCAAAAGATGTGAAGAGTCCGGGTTTCGAGGGTCGATAGAAATTAATCGTTCGGCGAGAAAGTTTGCATTGTCTGGTGACTCGTTGTCCAAGTGGTAGTATATGAGCTGTTTGAGTTGTGTTACAGCCAGCGTCGAGTTATGTGACATGGTTATGGCGAGCTTTTATACGCAAGGCCAAAAGAACAAGCAATTAGGTCGAGGCGTCGAGGACACAGGTGAAGGGACGAATCGAAAAGATGAATGTCTGGTGAAGATACATGGGCAATGTCGGAATGGAGGCGACGAGGAAGATGTAAGCGTGGCGAAGGAAACGGGAATGTCGAGGATGATGTTGAGTCCACAGTGTGGCTTCCTCAGAGCAGCTTGTCCATGCGGGATGCGAATGTATCAAAGGCAGGAGCGAGGCGCGTCGAGTCGAATCGCGAGATAGAGGAAGATGTCGCTGTATTCGACGATTATGCAGCTATTCGCAATGTGAAAATCTTCACGAACCGATGGAAGCGCAGACAAAGATGTGGTTGTAGGGTGTTATGCGCGTTGGCAAGTTGTGTTTATTGATACAACCTGACTGAGAAACAGCTGCGCACGGTCTTCATCGTCACCACCATCCGGCAAGGGACGCTCCTTCCCCACCAAGCTACATCTGGCCAGCTCGCGTGTCTCTGTCCTGCTCTGCTTTCTTTTAGCAAACAACACACCAGGAAACCCATCATCGCAAACCACCGTCTCAATGGCCAGGGTCAGCATCCAAACACTACTCTGTCTGCCTTCAATTCTCTAAACAACCACAACAGCAAGCTCTCAAATCACAGGCAGCCCGCAATGCCGCAATTCTCCAGCGCACCCATCTGATCGCATTGGGTGTCCATGGCTTCCACCTTCTCCTCCGCCTCGTCCTTGTGCGCCGTTCTTTCTGGGCATACCTGATCCTGTCTCTCCCTTCTCTGCTCATCCAATTCTGGTTTGAGCGCATCGGTCGCCCTACATACGCCGAAGGTCCCAATGGCAGGGAATTGAAAAGAGCAGGAGAGGACCTCGAGGCCAAGGGTCTGACAGAATGGATGTGGGATGTTGTCTACTGGTCGTGGGGCTGCATTGTCTTGACCACTTTGCTGGGTGATTGGGCCTGGTGGTTCTTCGTGAGTCACTCCTACACCACTCTTGAGACTTTATTCTTTGCTGACTCGAACTGTAGACTGTTATCCCTCTGTACTCGGCTTGGTTGGCATACACAACCTTTACCGGTGCCCGTCAGGGGCTGATGGGAGGTGGTGCCATGCCCGCCGAGGGTGCTTCGAGCGGCGCGCAAAGCAAGCGTCAACAAAAGATGGAGAAGAGAGGCGGCCAGAAGATGCAATACAGATAAAGTGCATACACTCTAAACATATACGGACATGAAATCGTCTCAGAAAAGGCTCTATGGATGCACCTCGTTCAGATCGTGACAATTATACACACTTTTTGCCATCTCTTCAGAGAGGGCTAATTTTGTAGACACAGCTCGCAATCAATTGCATTGCTTAGAAGCAGAAGACCTGGTCTTCGAGCTTGCTGACAGGTCTGGCCTTCTGGTAGCCAAGACTTTCGGCAGCCTTCTTCATGGCAGCGACCATAGGAGGAGGTCCACAGATGAGCATCTTCATGTCAGGTGCGGGGGCAGGGCAGTTTGCCTATGAGGTATTAGTCTATAAGATTCACAATCACTGTAGCGTGAGTCGCATATTTCGTACCTTGATCATTTCAGGAGTCACGAAGCCAACACCACCAGTCCAACCCTCAGGGGGGTTGTTGAGGACGTAGTGAACTCTGAAGCCACTGTCCTCACGGGCCATGCGGTCGAGTTCGTCCTTCATGAGAATGTCCTCAGGGTTGACGTTGGCAAAGATGAGGTCAACCTGAGTCTTGTCGCCTGAGGCACGACCACGGAGAATAGCCTTGGAAATCTGGTACATGGGAGTGATACCGGTACCACCAGCGATCATAGCGAAGCGGCTGACCATGTTGGGCTGGTAAGCCATGGCACCCTTGGGACCCTTGACCTTGATGGTGTCACCAATCTTCATCTCAGCGACGTGTTTGCTGATGTTGCCAGTGGGGTAGGCCTTGATGAGGACATCGAAGTGGCCGGAAGTAGTGTCATCGGTGATGGGAGTGTAGGAACGCAGAATCTCCTTGTTGGAGACGACCTCAGTCTTGGGGTCCTTGACGGGCAGGGTGGCAGCGAGGGAGATGTGCTGGCCAATGGGCAGACCGAGGATAGAGGTGGGGCTCGGGAGACCGAAGCGGTAGATGGCAGTGTTGTGCGAGAGGACAATCTTTTCGGTCAAGGGGAATTGCTGGAAAGTGGTGGGATCAAGGACCTTCTTGACCTCTGTGCCGATTCGTTAGCAATGTGTCGGAATATCAGAGAGCGGGAGAATGCACTTACGGTTGTTGAAGAACTGGTAGCCAGCCAAAGCAGCAGCAATGGCAATGGCAACAGGCACCAAGCTCTTGTTGACCAGGGCAGCTCCGACGATCAAGATTGCCGAAGGAGCATAGACGCCCTGGATGTATTGAGGAGCGAAGGGCCCTGTGGGCTTGTAGGTGTGCTTCGATGACATGACGAGTTGCTGAAGGAGTCGAATTGAACGAGGAGACACAAGGCCGAGATGTAAGAACACGCGACTTTGCGAGCTTCCTTCCGGGGCAGATCAGGGTCGCGGCCGATGATGGTGGGGTTGCTTCAGCGGTCCATCACGCTGCCTGATCGGGCTATTCAGTCCGGTTGAGTCGGCTACTTCTTGTGCTACTTGCTCTCTTGCACATGCCCTGAACGGCCATATTCCGTTGCGACGAGTCTGCATCATGTCCATAAACAATAACGCTTTTCCGCTGACGGCAATTGACCGCGAGATTCTTGCCATGAAGGACGAGGACTTTTCTCTCGTCACATGGGAAGAACTCAAAGAAATCATTGGTATTTCATCATGTTGAGCCATATTGTGCTTCATCTTTTGACGGACATCAGCTGCCAATCGCCTTGAACAATTGAAGCGTCGTCCTTCCGACCTGCGTCGTTATATTGCATGGTCTTCAGAGACCAAGGCAGAGTATGGTACCATTACAAATTTCGTCGTTCAGAAGCGTCTGCACTGGACTCCTTTGCCCTCTTCGACTCCTGGTGAACCACCCAAGTTTGAGTTCCGTGACCCCATACCCTTCAAGGATCAGGGCGACTTCAAAATCTTGAGAAACGACTGGCCGTATGGACTAGACAAAGGCATCGTTCACATCTGCGTCTGGGTCAAGACTCCCATCGAGACTGACCCTACTACTGGTGATGTCACCGACTTTTCCAGAAAGCTCATCGAAGACTTTGTCAACAATACTTTCGCAGCCAGATTGGATACTGTCTTTGGTCCAGGTAAAGGCAAGGAACACGTTCTCTGGTTCAAGAACTGGGTTGCACTGCAGAGCGTACGCGGTGTTGATCATATCCATGTTCTGGTTCGCGATGCTCCAGAAAGCATACTAGAAGATTGGTTCAAAGAAACCTAGGATATCAGAGGATGGAGCTTCCCTTGTCTTGGTTTTTTCCCATCTCTTCTCCTTCGATACCCACGCAGCAACGACCTGCATATAGACATGATAGAAAGAGTACATTCCTTATGTTCGGCCTTCACAACGCCCTCGAGACTACCCGAAGAATAACATCTTCATGTCGACCAAGGACCCTGTTACTACCATAAGCTAGAGACTTCGATACGGCTCGCCTTGCCTGGATCAAGTCGAGCTCTTGCGGACACGCTGTTCAAACTGATGATTACGACTGATATTTTCACGAATGACCCGGTTTCACCCACTGCTCTTTTATTGCCGTAATACATCGCCTAAATGCAGTCTGTGTACCTGTAATCCCCCTGACACCGATCACTAATGGGTTATTGATTGGTCAGATCTGAGCACTTACCTAAGAACTCTCGCGTGGAAACCCAACTTTCTAAAACCCGGTCCCGTGACTCACTTACATAAGTACGCTTTTAAACGCATCTACAAGTGTCACAGATGTATAACAGGTGTTCACAATTCTCGCCGATTTTGTACTTCTATACAGCACTACTTTCGCTGGTAAGAGTTTAGACAAGCATGTTCACGCACTCGCGACATCTTCCATAAAGCTGCCATCTCAGGCAAACACATCGCAATCTATGAACTTGCAATCTTCACTGTTGAGGAGGAAATTATGGACAAGCCACGACCGAGCTCGACAAGCGAGCGGGTCGTTACCAAAAAAGCACCAACAACCTTCCTGTCCCTCCCCATCGAACTCCGAATAATAATCTACAAACTTCACCTACCTGCAACCGCCAATATAACCCTCTGCTCACATCCCCACACCCCGAAAGCAGATCTAGGCACCAGCATCTTGTACACCTGTCGACAAATCTATCTCGAAGCCTCTCAATACGCTTACGGAGACCGCCTTTTCAAATACAGATGCCCATCTGGGATATGCACTCGCAACCTCACACTCAACGACAGCAAGTTCCTGCAACACCTGACAAATTCTGCAGTCGACAAAATCCAAAGACTAGAATTGGCAGTCCACATCGACTGCCTCTACAGCTACAGAGCCAGTGTCAGCAGTTACAGAGCAGCCAGATACATAACCCCCTACGTCCGCCTCGCCCACATTGCCAAAATGCAGAGTCTAAACTACCTCTGCATTAAAGTGGTCTTGGTCAATTTTGTTTGCTGTGTACCTGCTCATGCCATCAAACATGCCGTCGACCGCTTTGATTATCTTGGCTTAGACAATTTGATGGTCCAGGTCTACAATACAATTCCTACAAGGACTGAAATCGAATGGGAGGCAGAGATTGCTGAAAAAGGAATGCCAAAGTGGGAATGTAAGGAAGCGACCCAGGGGGCGACGGAAAGTATACAAAAGCTAGCCAAGCGGTATCAAATTCCCCCGTGACGAGCATGAGAGAGGTTCAAGCCTCAGAAGAAGAAGAAGACTGTCAAGTAGGGATGCGGATTCGTCAGTTAATACTCCTGAGCATTGAGGATAAGCGAAAATTTTGGATAGATGATCCCTGATGGTAGTTTTGCAGAGCAGAAAGATTGCCTTCTAGATTGGGGTATATCAAGAACAAAAGCAGAATAGGAGAGTCAAGATATTGACATGCACCACAAAAGAACTCCCTAGAAAATGCAAACAAGTCGTAAGATCTTTGAGTACCATCATCATGCCGGCACCGAAGTTTGCGGGTCATCATCAGTTTCCGACATGGTCTCTGGGCTGGCTCTGGAGTCTTCCCACTCGTCGACTTCGGGCTGCCGCCTCATTTGTAATGCGCCACCTTTCCTGCCGAAGAAGTCATCGGTGTGTAGGCCCCTGACATCTTCAGCCTTGACGCCTTTCATATTTGCACCACGAGACTTGGCTTCGCGGATGTATTCTCTGACGGGCACCATGGCAGCATCTCTGCAGGCTTCCTTGATGTCGCTACCAGACATGCCTGCGCTAACCTTGACCAAAGTTTCAAGGTCGAACTGAGGAGAGAGGCGAGTATTTTTGAGAGTGAGAGAGAAGATGGAACGGCGTTGAGAGGCCGAGGGAAGAGAGACGGGGAACTTCTTGGGCAGGCGGCGGAGAATAGCTTCATCGATGTCCTGGATGCGGTTGGTTGCTCCTAGCACACAGATCCGTTGAGCCTCGCCCAGAGAGTTTGCGGATGTAAGACCGTCCCATTGTGTCATAAATCTGGTACAGAAATGTTAGTGGCGCTCAGCAGATCAAAGTGTTACGACAACATACTCTGCTTTGACCATACCGCTGGCTTCGTGTTCGCCGCTACGTCTTTGACCCAAAACAGCATCAATCTCATCAATAAAGACGATAGCAGGTTGAAGTTTTCTGGCAAGACTGAAGACAGCAGAAACGAGCTTGTTGCTGTCGCCGTACCATTTCTCGGTCAGAGTAGAGATGTGTAAGTTGATGAAGCAGGCACCACTCTCGTGAGCCAGAGCCTTTGCGAGCATGGTCTTTCCGCAACCAGGAGGACCGTAGAGTAGAACACCAGAAGGAGCAGAGAGAAGGGAGCTAGTAGCAGAGTAGAGGTGAGGCATGGTGAGAGGGTAGATGACGGCTTCGCGCAGTTCCTCGATAATGTCGTCCAGTCCACCAATATCGTTAAATGAGACGGGAATCTCCCAGGGAGACACAACTTCCATAGCGATGGTCTGTTCGTAAGGTGTGAGGGTCAAATTCGCTGTGCGCTTCTCCCATTCCAACTTTTGGTCATAGTCCTCGTCGTCGAAGTCATCGTCGGGAGAGCTGGCGAAGATGGATGACAAACGAGAGGCAGCCGCCGAAGCCTTCTTTTCAGCCTCGGATTTGGCGCCAGCTTCAGGATCCATTCGCGCCAGTAGATTTCGCATGATGAAGAAGGCCATGATGGGCTATGCGTCTTGTCAGTGCTGGCTGCCTGAAGAATACTTGTAGAGTTTAGACATACAGCGGCTGCCGCTATGGCGATCTCCTGAACGATGGTGACCCATCGTCTGTCTCCTGCCATGATTGCTGTGACTTTGCAAGATGTCGATGAATATCGAATGCGGTCAAGTCCAGCGTCGCAACGACTTTCACATGCGCAGTTCCATCATCTGTGCACGGACGTTCGGTCGAGGGTCGTGCCTTCCTCGACCGAAAGCCATTTACGCGTGTCGCGTCTTCCGTGGTTGCCAATTCTCGTACTCTTTTGTTTGCACCTTCCCTTGGGATATACACACATAAAATATCACAAACACAGAATGTCTCCTGCAGCAACAACAGAGCTTGGCCCTGCCAGTGGCCCCGATGTCCAACTCAAACCTGAAGAGACACCTAAACACAAGGCTCCTCGCCAACATGCCGCACACGAAGAATACCAATACCTCGACTTGATTCGTGACATCCTCGAAGAAGGAGAGCACCGTCCAGACAGGTACGCAATACATTGGAAATATGATTGACACGTATCTGACCCTCTCACAGAACTGGTACTGGTACATACTCCATCTTCGCCCCTAACCAACTTCGCTTCAGACTTTCCGACAAAGACACTGGAAAATTGATTCTACCTCTTCTCACCACAAAACGTGTCTTCCTCCGCGCCGTCATTGCTGAACTCCTATGGTTCGTTGCTGGAAGCACATCCTCAACTCCCCTCACCGAACAAGGCATCAAGATTTGGGACGGCAACGGCTCGCGTGAATACCTCGATTCAGTCGGTCTCTCGCATCGTGAAGTTGGCGATCTCGGCCCTGTCTACGGCTTCCAATGGCGCCACTTTGGTGCTGAATACAAAGACGCAAAGACTGATTACACTGGCCAAGGTGTCGATCAACTGGCAGAGGTCGTACATAAGTTGAAGAACAACCCCTACGATCGCCGCATCATTCTCTCCGCTTGGAACCCCGCAGACCTCAAGAAGATGGCTCTGCCACCTTGCCACATGTTCGCTCAGTTCTACGTCTCGTTCCCCAAGGATGCACCTACCAAGGCAGATGGTTCAAAGCAGGGCACTCTACACTCTATCTTGTACCAAAGGTCTTGCGACATGGGTCTAGGTGTCCCTTTCAACATCGCCAGTTATGCTCTGCTGACCCACATGCTGGCAAAGGTGTGCAACTTGATCCCTGGCACTTTCACACATACAATGGGCGATGCACACGTCTACTGCGATCATGTTGATGCTCTCAAGCTCCAAATCGAGCGTGTACCAAAAGACTTCCCTGAGCTGGTTATTGAAAAGTCGGACGAAGATCTCTCGATTGACGGCTGGAAAGTCGAGGATTTCAAGGTCCTTGGATACGACCCTCACAAGGGCATTGCCATGAAGATGTCTGTATAAGAGCTTGAAGCTAGATGCTCAATAGTATACGACTTGGATGCAGGCGTTTTGGTTCAAACATTGTATTATATTGGGTTGTGTTCTGCTCAGGGTTCGCTCTAGGGTGATGTAGCAATGCAAGTTTCAATCCACGACATAGACACACAATCTTTACCTATATGCATCCTTATTTTGCTCATACTGTTTACACCCTGGATAGCAGTGTTGTGAAATGTGTTTGATAATTTGGATATAATACATCGTGCTTCGAAGACGAGAAAATGTGACAGCAAAAGGGACCCTTTCGTATCCCATCGTCGAGCACTAGAAGAAAGCCGACATGCAGAGAAACACTCATAGCCACCTCTTTTCTGACCATTTGCAGGTCTATCTTTCCTTTTCCCTGTTGACATGCTGAAGAGAGCACAAACGCCACCCACCCTGACCGCCCGTTTTTGTACAAGATATGCAAAAATGCAGATAACAATGTCATTTTGAGGTAGAAAGAAGACTTTTCTCTAAGTTTGTGCTTCACCAGAAACAAATCTCAGGTTCACAGTCCAGTCTGCGCCGAACTGCACCTTTTCGCGATCGCTGAGGACGACGTTGACACCAGTGTCTACGGCTGTGATGGCCCAGGCACTGCCCTCGCCCTCTCTGATGGCCTCGATCAGTCCCAACACTGGAACACCAAGTGCGAGTACTGCTTCAGGGCGAATGGCAAGAGGTTCGCCGTCCACGATACTTGAGCTGCCATCTACGTTGTCAAAGCCAGAAGGAATGTTGATGCTGACGACACCAGCACGAGAGCGGTTTGCCCAGTCAATCATCTCACGTGCTTCAGCGCGCAAGTCCTCATCGCGGATATCAGCGTGGCGTTGACCATCTAGTAGAGCGTCGACGATAACGACAGGGGGTCCCTCGAGTTTTTTGATCTGGCCAGAGGTGCTGCGCCATCCTTCTATACGTGCTGCTTTGCGGCCTAGTGCTTGGAGCGAGTGAATATGCTTGGCGAGTTGTGGGTGCCAGACGCTGGGGTTTGAGAAGTCGAGCACAGAGATGAGCACCTTGAAGCCGCGGCTATAGAGATGGCGTGCACTGGCTATCGCACGAGCACCAGTTACATGATTACCGGCAAGGATGACTACCACGGGCTTCGAGTTCGAATTAGGTAGGCTGTTGGCAATCTTTGAATTGCGACGAGATGCGCCGGGCTTGAGGGTGCTGGTCAAGACACATTCTGCGATACCACGGGCAGCGTTTTCGGTGATGGCATCGGCGCTGATTCCGATGTTTGAGATTGCGTCAGCTTCGGCTTGTCGTAGACGATCAGGGTGGTAGAGTGAGCAGGGGTATTTTGACTTTGGCGTTTTAAAGTGAGGTCGAGGAGAGGCTGCAGCTTGCTGTGCGAGGCTGAGTTGGTCCAAAGAGTTCATAGGAGATTGAATGGATGGAGGAGATCGAGCACGGTTGGGGTTAGGGGAAGAAGCAACGACGGATGAGCCTCTCAAGGAACTCATGGAGCGATTGAGGGCAGTCGAAGCTAATGAGGCTGCTAAGGGATGAAGGATGTCTTCTGGCAGCCCGCTGTTGCTCATGCGCGACGGGCGCTTGTTTGAGGTACGGGATGGGGCACGTCTTGAGTTTGGACCACTGCCAAAGTTGAGCTCCGTGTCAGCATCTGACGAGGACTCGAGCTCGCTTCCGTGATGTTTGGGCTTCAGGGTGGGTGAGAGAACGTTCTCTGTGGGATGTAGGTTCTTGCCTCCGTATGTGCCGGGGCGTGCGAGTCTGTTGTGCGAAACCAGTCTGTCCTCGTCTGCAGTCGTATCCTCGTTACGAATCTGATCGAAAACGGTTCTCTTGTCGAACTTGGAAAGATTGGCTTCAAAGTCAAAGTCACCCATATCATGGATGTCTGTAGCTTCTTCGGTAGCCCAGCCATTCTGATCTCCGTTGAGGCCATTAATTGGGCGCTTCGCCTTTTTCTTGGTCTTGGAAGATGCAGCTGGTGTAGGTTCTTTGAGCAATGGAGTAGACCGCCATCCCTTCTTGTTGGTGCTGGGTGTGATGGTCATATCATTTCCATTGCGCGACACGTTGGGCGACAGGGTTTCTTTGACCGTCTGTGCCTCGGTGGCTGCAGCCAGAGGGACTTGAGTTATTCTTGGGCCCCGTCTTCCGCGCCTGGTCTTCTTGCTCGACTGATTAGCGTTGTCTTCGGCATACTCCTGTTCTTGAGTGGCGGGCGGCTCGGTGGGATGTGCGACAAATGGAGAGGTATTTGTAGGAGGAACAGCAGCTGCGGCAGCCGACAGAGCTTTCTTGCTGGGTGTGACAGGAGCCGAGGGTTGCTGTAGAGCAGGTGGTGGTGGAGGCTGGCTACGTGCAGCAGGCGCAGGCGATTTTGAGAAGCTGAGAATAGCTGGGTCGACGAAGGAAGGAGTCTTCTTGGCCAGAGGACTCTCGACGCGGGCCTCGGGGGTAGGAACAGGGAGAGGCGCAGGGAATTGGGCGGCACCACGAGAGGCTGAGATGTTGGCAGCAGGAGCAGGAGGCTTCGCGCTGGCCTCGAAGTTCGTCTCGACGACATGCAGGTCCGAGATCAAATTGGCAGGTACGTTGTAGGAAGGCACATGGTTGCCAGACTGCGGGAAGAAGACGTGTTCGAGAGCCAATGTCTGACCAGCAATAACGTTTGCGACTCGGCCGATCAGGACAGCACCAGGAGGCTGCTGCAGAGTGACACTAATGGTCATACCAATAAAGTCGGCCATGATGTCGTATGTTGATGCGATGATGCGCAGGGCAATAATTTCAATGCGCCAGACGGCCTCGATGCGAGCCATTCGATTTCTTATCGGCTTATCGCAAGCTTTAGCGCGTCTGCACCTGCGCGTCATCCCGAAGTGGAAGTGAAGTGTCTTGCGACACAATGCTATTCTAATCATTTCATCTACAGCTTGATCTCACCCTTGAATCCAGGGACGTGAGCAAAGTTTGCCTTGAGTGCTGTCACACTCGTCTGTCCCTCCTTCACTGCCCAGCCGTCGTTGCCAGGTCCCGCTTTCTCGACACTATCATAAACATCCTTGAACTTGGGTGCCCACTTGTAGTGTCTTGGTGCCCATTTGCTGTCCTCTTCTGTCTCGGCTTGTCCCTGTCCATTGTTCTCTCCACCTTTGCTCTCTTGCTTCCTCAGCTTGGTCTCTTCTCTGTCTGCATCCTCGACTGCACCAGGCGTCTCGTCGAAGCAAGAGCTTGATGACCACTGGTTCTGCAGCATCTCTGTCCACACTACGGGTTGCTTCTCTACGCCATCCTTGACGGGAACGTTGATCGTGTAAACACGTCCAGCGTCCCATTCTTGGTGCTTGGCCAGGTAATCAATCACTCGCACACCTTGTCTGCAGCTCTGTGCAACGATCTTGGGATCATTCAAGCGGTCGAAGAAGGCGAATGAGATGGCAATTGCCTTTGCCCCACAGACAGCTGCTTCAAGAGCAGCACCAAGAGTTCCTGATGACAGAGCGAAGATGGCTGTTGTGTTGCGTCCGTAGTTGGGTCCCGACACGACAAGATCGATTGGCTTTCTGTCCTTGAAGCAATGCGCCAATCCAAGCTGAGAGCAAGTCGCCGGCGTTGAGTTGACCAGAACCCAGGGCTTTCCCTGCTTCGACTCTTGTGACTTTGGTGTTCCATGCTCTTCAGTTTCGGGCCAGTAGTATGTTGCTTGGACCTTCAATCATGTAAGTACGATGATTCTCAGAAGTCACAACTCTTTTTAACGAACGTCTTTTCCAATAATATGTGCCTTGCCAATCCAAGAGCGTTGTTCACTGGGCAAGATTACAGAAACCTCATGTCCAGCCTCTTCCAGAGCGCGTACGAATGCGAGGATATAAGGCGACGACTCGTTCGACGGCGGGCCGTCATCATTGGTTACCTACGCCCAGTCAGGATAGTTCGACATGGCATGCGTGAGCAACATACAAGGATATGCATTTTGAAAAGACTGGTGAAATATACAATGACAAGATCGTTCAGATCTTCGTTGTTGACACAAGCAAAGAGGGTGCTGCCAAGCCCCGCTTTCGTCATCGGGTGCATCTATGTCTTCACATCTTTGACTTCCTGACACAAATATAACTCCTCATCAGTTGTTCTGTTGGTGAATTTTCTTGCTGTCTGAGGCTAGCGTATACGTTATGCTTCCGAAGAAGAAAAGAACGCCCTGCGCATGTGAGTTCGTTGTCGAAGCTAACCACTGAGGTACTATTGAAGACCTGGACCTCGCTCTACTCGCTGCTTTTGAGGAAGCATACGATATATGTGTCATGTCTGCTCGTGCAAACGCGACAGTAAAGAAGAGGGCAGATCGTATGCAATACTTGCTTGGCGAAGGCCATATCGACATAAACAAGATAAGTGCTGCATCAGTTGCCTCAGCTTTCCTCGGACCGTCCCCTAAAGACCTCGCTGCAATGGTTCTATGGTGTCTTGGTCATGGAGCCGTTGTTGACGAAACAGATGAGATATTGCTAGCAGATGTTGCGTCTTTTGGTAGTCCTGACACTTCCAAGCTCTTGCGTGAGCATAGTGCTCCAATCAGCGAGTCGACTCTGAACAACGCCGCCTGGCGTGCCAGACCTGAAATGGTCACCTTTCTTGTAGATAAAATGGGTCTGGATATTAACAAGATATACACTGGACGCCATGAGCCGATGCTGAGAAATCAGACACCGATTCGCTCTGCGACAATCTCTCCATTCAGAGATGCCGGGAAAGTCATTGAGATCCTGCTCGAGCGAGGAGCTGACCCTTACCACAAGGATTGTAACGCTTCCAGCATGGCAGAGAGCGATCTGACCATTGGCGTGCTCCTTGGTTGGGAATGGAGACAGAAAGAGAAGGATCTGGAAGGACCAAGAACAAAGAAGCGAAAGACTGGCAATGCTTATTCGACAATCTGTAAGAAAAGTGGCTAGACCTCCTGTTGTCCCGTTGAAAGGCCTGACCAGGATTGTGACCATCCATCGTCATCCCCCATACGGCCTGGCTCAATACTAGTACATGTTGACGTGGAGCCTAGCATTGCCCTGGACCAACGTAGAACAGCATGGGTACATGCTTTATGGCGTTGGGTGAACTACGAGGAGGCTGACTTTGGACGATGCTTTGTGTTTCCAAAAGCTCCGTTTGCTTTCACTCCAACGTGTTGACGTCTTGAGACGCAATATAATTCGTGTCTTGATCGAGACATACTTCTAGATCTGGCCTGGCATTCGACCTTCCACCCTTTCTCTCTTGATTACACCTGAGCAACACACTTTTAACCTCCTTCCATTACTACCGCGAAAGGCACCATGCCTACTTTATTGGCTCTTCCAACCGAGATCCTCTGTCAGATTTCTGAGCATGTCGACGGTAACGATCTCATCACGATGCGTCTCGTCTGCAACTCGCTCCACCATGCTGCAAATAAACCTTTCGGCATCTTTTACCTGAGTCATCGTCACCACGTCCTAACTAGGAAGAGTATTGAGTCGTTGCTCGAGATTGTAACTCACCACAGCTTTGGCTTGTACGTAAAGTCAATCACCGTGAGAGCGTGTTACCCTCTCTTGCTCGATGAAACGCCTCACGACTATGCCACCAACAATCTCAAACAAGAATTCGTCAGATCACACGAATTTGTGCAAATGATGGAGTGTGTGTTTGACAACATCCGCAAGCATCAAAACTCTGTTCACATCAGAATCGGCTATCCTCACGAACGCCCATTCTTCTGCTGGTCACAGGTAACCGACGACCGACCAACGTTGTTCAAACCTTCCTACAACAAAGCACTGGACCGAACACTTGTTGCCGCTGTTCGAGCTAACTGCCATGTCCGCTCACTTGAGTTGAGCATGCATCACTACAAGTTTGATGTCCTTCACGATGCACTGGAACAACTTTTTGATTCCTCTCGACCACCTCTTAGACTCACCATCCGCTGCGTCCGTAAGCGCATCCGAGAACTTCACCACCCTTACAAAATCATCTACGATCAAGCCGACAAATCTCTGAAGCTTATTGGCTGTGACACGTACGAATTGTCCATGGCCAAAGAAGGATCGACCATCAAGCTCACCCTCAGCTTCCTACTTTCTCAAACCACAGAGCTTGTCTTCAAAAACTGCCATCTCTGCTCGATCCGCACATTTCTTGCTCTAAGTGAGACTCTGAAAGAAAACTTGACCAGCATTCGCATGCAGCATTTCCGTCCTTGTCGCTCTGTCTTGCGCATTGCCAGAGGGCATTGGTCTGACGTTATCAGATCACTTTCTGAGCTTGGTGGACTGAAGTACTTTGTGATTGAAGACCTTTGCGTTCCTGCTTGGTGGCATCTCCTCCACCTTCCTGACAACACTGAGAAGCACGAGATCAGTGGTGAGGATGTGGCTGATCAGTTGAAAGCTTTGGCTGCTCTTGTGGCTGAGGATCCCAGTGATCACTTGGACTCATCGGTTACGAATATCTGAGGGCTTTCGCTAGAGTCGTCTCCAAGGCACACACATCGTGTGTACATTCAGCATTCTGTAGTAACAGTGATTCTATGTGGAGCAAGAGCGATCTTTTCATTGGCTTTACTAGGGGTCTCAGTAAGCAAGGCATGCAGGCAAGACAAACAAGCTCATCTCATATCACACAACGCCACCACTCCGTTCTTTCTTAATGTGTCTGCTTTCTTAGTCACGCTAAGGTCCTACCAGATGGAAAGCATGAAAGAAGGTTCGCTCAAATAGCTAGCCTAGGTACAAAACACAATTTCATGATTGATGAGCCAAATTTTGCTACTCGCTTTTTGTATACCAGCCTCTGATTGTACTGCTTGTTGTCATGCTGAACCATGCAGAAGTAGCGTTCATCTTGTCACATGCCTTCTCGTACAGAATTTAGAAATCAGGAGCATTGTCTCTACACCCGGTGATCCTTTCTGCCGAGACGCTCGCTTGTATCAAGAGTGGCTCCTCCCTCCAGACGTCCAGGACGATCTGCTGCAGGGTCAAGAGGATTCTTTGGGTCGAGAGGGTCCACCCTATCGCCAGCGGGGCCTTCGCCAACAAGAGGGTCTCTGGGATACTTGCGGAACATATCACCGAGTCTGTCCAGAGGAGCAGACATCAGTGCAGCAGCGGTCTCGAACAAGCCGCCATTATCAGGAGCAGCAGGGTGGCTTCTGGTAGGCGTGAACATCTTTGTGTTGTCAAACGATTTGGCCAGTCCAGCAGACTCGTCTGCGGGTGTGTGCTTCTCAAGCAAGGGCAAGTCGTGGGCCTCTTCTTCCTTGATGTGCTTGTCCAGCTCCTTCCACAAAGCTCTAAGAGTTGGCTCGAAGTCTTCCACATCGGGCTTCAGTTTCTGGAATTCGTTGAGGAGTTCTTTGACCTGTTTTACATGATTAGAGACGGCATGCCTGATCGATACGAAAGTCAAGTCTCTACCTTTCGGTGTTCAGCACGATCCTTGTCGGCAACACTTTCTCCCCCAGGGCTGTCAAATGTGTCAGAAGCTGTTGGAACCTATTGATCGGAGCAAGGTCATACCAGTTCTTCTCCATAGCAGGATAGACGACTAGCTCTTCAGCAATACTGTGACGAGCAAGCTCCCAAGTGAATTGGTTCTGCCAGCGAACCCTCTCATCGTCGTCCTTGGCATTGAGAATGTTGTCCTTGTAGGTTCTCAGTTCATTGTGGTCATGCTTGATGAGGTCGGAAACACGCTCCTTGAGCGAAGAAGAAGAGGCGAAGGTGCGGGAGAATGATAGGGTAGCTGGCTTGGTGACCAGTGTCGAAGCACGGAATAGAAGTCTTGGAGTCTGCATAACGTTTGGATGTTGATGAATCGCTGTGTTATTGTTCGATGTAGGGATACGAATGATGGCGGAGACAGAAGTAAAACAGAGAGATGGGACAGTGAGAAGCAAGCTACCTATATAACAGCAAGAGCAATGCGACGCAACTGCCTGATCAGCAAGCCAATTGGTCATTCTTCCATAATTCGTGGTCATCCCATACGCATTGTGTTCAGGCACAGGAACGAGCTCCAGAGCCTGACCAATAGAGCGACACGTACTGGTAAGACTAGATCGTGGGATGATTCGAGTTGGCAAGTTTCCCCTCATGGTGGTGGCTCTCACGACATTATGACCAGGAATCCAACGTTGAACAGATCCTCGTTCATGCAAGATGGGTGCTTCATAGCGGGGCTCTACTCCAATCGCTCAACCTACGGCAGAGCATGATAGCTGAATAATAAATCTCGTTCAAGATCAATATCGTGTGCTCTTATAACAATGGAGCAAGCCGTGAAGACCTGTTGGGTCTATCACCGGCGAAACTTCGGCAAGAACAAGCAGAGCACGGAACGACTTCTTTCTTATATACAGTTCCGCTAACCTTTTATCCAATCATTTTCGACTCAATACTCTCCATTCTTTGCAGTGAACGCTTTGGATGCGTCAGGCCGTTGGTGTCCGTATCGCGATCTCTGCGCCTGTTCTCTAGTAGCCACGTCGTGTGTCTCGATCGAGAGGCATATCGGATCTGGCATCAACGAAAGATACAGGAAGATCCCGAATGGCACGAACGTCGACGCGCGAGTCGTTGCCAGTATTTAAGGGATAGAAGAGCTGGAGATCCCGAATATATTGAATACAAGAAGCGTTGGCAACGGGAGAGATCTGCCAAGGCAGAGGTAAAGGCCCATTTGCGACTGTTGAATTTTTTGTACAGGTCGTGTACCAAGAAAGCTTGGTTCCGCGAATTGCCATGGAAGACTCACGCTCCCAATTTTTATGCTCAAGGCGTCAGGTTTCATTGCGCTATCTGCGGTCTTATAAGGAAGGGCGCGAGCCGGCTGCTCTGGTCAGCTCACGACAATGAACCCCATCTCTGCAATGGTTGTTATGCAAGGAGAGGTTGGACCGATGCCATGCCTACAGGCTACGAGGACTGTAGGTCGGCGCGGGATGTTGCTGCAAGGAAGCAACAGCTCGATGGCATTGATCCCTCAAAGCTACCCTGAGTATGTGGACGACTTCAGAATGGCAAAAACAGCACAATATCTGTAACGTCTAGACTCTCTCTGCACATCATTTCCGACTGGTACCATGGCGATTCAGGTCTACATCTCTATGCGTAATTCATTTCTACAACCCATGCCAGGATCACCGAGTAAAAGCTGGCTTGATATCTCTGATTGGATTGGTACTGCCCTTCTCTTCAAGTCAACGCAAGAGGTCATGACATGAGCAGCTTCCAATCGACTCCATCCTTGGCATACGGATACCACACGGTCTTCAGACATTCAGACTACAATCGGAACCTTGTGCTTCACCCGTTGGTCTTCAAGAGACTGGTTTCCAGCAAGTTGCGTCTGGACGCTGGGAATCTCGATCATGATGCATCGTATATCACTGCAAGGTTTCGAGCCTGACACTTCTCTTTGGACACTGAGTATCAATGGACGTCTGTCGCTGGAAGGTCAAAGATAACTGGAGATCGAAACCGCGATCAATCTATGGCTTCAGACAACCTGGCGGCTCTACGATTAGATGCTCTAGTAAAGTAACCAAAGATCTGAAAGAGTATAAATCTTTGAGTACGTATGTAGGATATACATGCGTGGGCGAGCTAGGAACAACTGAATGTCAGTTGTTCTGGCTTCCTGGTTCAGACTTTTTGTTCGTACAACAGGCTTAACGAAAGCAAAAGCATCATCACGAGATGGAACAAACAGGAAAACACTACAATTACCAATACGAGCCAAACTTTGATGCATTTGTACTCGTTTACTTGTCGTTCAGGTCGTGCCTCAAATGCGAGAAAGTCACATTGTTACAACACAACTGATCCTTCCAACTCCTATCCTGCATCCAACTTGCTGCATTTCCTTTGATCGTTGTTTGCTGTTCTTTGTCATATAACAACAATGTTCTTGTCTCTCTTTGAGCTTTTGCTACTTCTCTTTGTCCTCTCGAGCATCTCAGCCTTTGTCCTTTGTTCCACTCCCAAGTTTCTTTGTTCTTGGTAGCCTGTTGAGAAGTGTGATGTGCCTGACAACACGCTCGTCAAATCATACATAATCATCTTGAAATCCCTGAACCCCATTTCTTCGTTTCTTCACCCTCCACACACAACAATCCGAACACCTTTACAGGTAAGTATTAGCCCTCTAGAATTTGCTAACAAAACTACAGGCTTAAGTACATACAAGCCCAGTATGTCTGGCATGATAGCGGATCTGTCTGCACATGATCATTCGGCTGGCGAACGCTACCGCAACGGAAAGCCGTGGGTCTTGATCTTGCGTCCGCGCAACAACATGAGTTCTGTCTGGGTCACGCTACACGAAGATGCTTGGACCCTTATCACGAGAGTCCTTCACTTCGCGCTGAGTGTTGATGGCCCTGCGTCCAGAACCATGCAGCAGGATCCAAGAGCAAACCCACACCCGTACTACGAGGCAGCTCTGGTAGCTCTCAGGCGCTGGTTTTACGACGGAGCGGGCGACCCTGCCATCTTCTTGATCCACTTGGAAAACAACATCATGGAAGCAGCCGGTCGTCTCGATGGACGTGTCCGTGAAAATTGGTATTTGTGGAGAGCTTACTCAATTGAGCATCATGGTCCCTTCGATCATCTAGCCATCGAGCGCTTCGAGACGAACGTTGCCACCGAGCCTAACATTGCAGCTGACAACACCAGTGCTGAGTTCTTCCTCTCTGAGGCTCACATGAACATTCGCGAGGACATGACTGAAGATGAGTGCCGTCTCGCACTTCGTCTTGAGAGAAGAAACTTGCTTGGTCCTGCTATTACAAGCATAGACATGCTTGGCAAAATCTCTATCAAAATGCTCTCCGCTTGGAACCACGACTTGCCTGATTGGATGTGGAGAAAAGCGCAGCTTTCTCAGCCACCTCCTGTTTCGCCTGCTCCTTCTCGCGGCTCGCCTGCCCCTTCTCGAGGATCGCCTGCTGCTTCTCCAGGCCATCATACCGATGGCGGTATTACCAAATCTACTCGTCCGTACAAGTGCGAATTCTGTCGTTCCTCGTTCAGCACTGAGGCTAAGAAAGTCATTCACATACAAACCGTCCACAATGACAGGCTTGTAGGTCTGGCTGGTCAAGCTGCTACTGCTAACACACCAGGCAATCACAACTAGAAATTTTCTAGGTCACCTTGCTAATTGTGCGCCGTCACGATCCCACAGCTCAAATTGCTGAACGTGATTCATTTCGAGGTAAGTCATTCATACATCCTTGTCTGCTAACTTCTCTAGGTCATCGGACCCTCCCAAGGCTTTTTCCCCTTCTCCTTGCTTAGCACCTCAGACAACCTTTCAGGGTCAGTTGTTTGGGGCTGAGTGCACTACACCAGGAGTAAGGTTTTTCAGTCTTGGCCACGCTCTCTCTTTTTCCCGTCTCATTTCGTATCTCCTTCAAAATTCAAACAAAAAACACTTGAAAAACTAGGAAACGAAAAAAAGATAGGGTTTTTGGAGCATGGTATATCATTGGGGCGTTTCTCTGGGTTGATTTTTCTTTTTGAGATTTTCAACTCAATCTTGCGTCTAGCTCTCGCAGTCTACCCCAGCCTCGCTTTTTTACTGGTCTTCCTTTTTGCATTTGTCTGTGACAAGGGAGACTAGATGGTTTGCTTGACTGGGTTGCGATTTGGAGCACTTGGTATTCTCTCACATAGTATTCTTACCAATACAAGTATTTTTTTTTTTTCATAAACAGACTTTCTTCATCTCTTAGCTCTCTTGATGTCAACTTAGGTGTATTCAAGGGCGGAGGAGACTCAACACAGCATTTACACTGGACTCGTACTTTTAGTTAGTATCTGCGAGAAAGTAGGTACAAGTGATTGATCAGAAGTTGCTTGCGCGTTCTTAACGCAGCTTCGTTGCCTTCCTCGCGCCTTTCCATTGTTCAGTAGCATGTTCCACCGGCGGAGTGCGGTTGAGAAGCCGCTTGGAAAAGCGCTCATTGGATGGAATTCGTTATCAAGTGCTTGGCGGCTGGGACATCAACGTGCGTCCGTCGCCAACTGAACCTCTTTCGAATGCATCTTCGTGATATAACCTGCTGCACCCCTCACTCATCCCAATGCCCCGCAATGATCGGCCAAATCTCACCAGGAAACACATTCAGCCAGAATGTTCAAGCTCGACATCAACTCTCGGATTCAGGCTTGGGCTCCTTCTCGGTGCTCAGATTGCGGGGATTGCATATACGACAACGGATCCGACAGCAAAATCCAGGAAGCAGATTTCTTGATGTTCAGGAAAGGTAGGTCGTGGCCAAGCATATGCGAAGATTTATTGTATACCTGTAAGACAATTTAGCCGGCTCCTCAGTGTTGTATTGCCTGGTACGGCTCCCTCACGTCCCAAGACTATTTAGAGAGGATAGTAGTTGACCATTGCCACTTCTCTCTTCGTTAAGCATTTCTGCTTGAGAACTTTCAGTACTATGAGGTTTACCAGCAGTACGAGTGCAGGTATTGGCCTAGCAGTGCTTTCATTGATCACACCAGTTCTCGGGGCCTCAAATCCCACTTGTCCGCCCGCAATTGATTACACCGCCAATTTCGAATACGTTGGATGCCGTCAAGACAGCTACTACGGCCGTATCCTTGGCAGAGAACGTAAAGCAGTCTTCCGTGATACCAATACTCCTCAGTACTGTGCTGACTACTGCGGTCGATCTGGCTATCCATGGGCTGGAGTCGAGGCAGGAACGTAGGTCAAACCGCCAGGCTTGAAAGGTTATTCCTGTGCTGACGTATCCTTAGTCAATGCTATTGTGGTGGGTATCCTGATGGTGGAGCAGTGACAGGCAACGCCAACTGTTCAACATATACCTGCTCTGGCGATGAGTCCCAAAAGTGTGGTGGCCAGTACTTCTTGCAGTTGTATAAAGTCACGAACCCACTACCTGTCGAGAAGGTCGATGGTGATGTCAAGCGTCAACCCCTCTGCCACACAAGCCCTTTGTGTGAACACACAGTCTGTGACACATCGCTGCCCATCGCGGACAGAATTGCATCGCTCTTGTCAGAGATGACACTGGATGAGAAGATTGCCAACGTCGTCAATGCTGCAGATGGTGTGGGTCGCCTTGGCCTGCCAGGCTACGACTGGTGGAATGAGGCTCTGCATGGTCTTGCTAATGCTCCTGGTGTTGTGTTCAACAGTCCGAATGGTTCAGCTTTCAGCTATGCCACATCCTTTCCCATGGCTATCACAACTGGCTCTGCTTTCGACGACCCTCTCATCGGACAGATTGCTGGTGTCATTGGAAGAGAAACTCGAGCTTTTGCAAATTTTGAGCAGTGTGGGTACGACTTTTGGACACGTAAGTCATCCATCAGAGATGAAGGTTGTCTGACAGCTAACCATACACAGCCAACATCAACACTTTCCTCGATCCTCGCTGGGGCCGAGGTCAAGAAACCCCCAGTGAAGATGCGTTCCATACTCAGCAGTACACCAAGCAGCTGATCCCTGGTCTTCAAGGTGGTCTAGATCATCCTGAAGAGAAACAGATTATTGCTACATGCAAGCATTTCAATCTCTACTACGCCGAAACTAACAGGTGAGTCTATTAGTCGTATCAAGCATGGCATCATTAACTTTCTCGTATAGATACGGTGAGAATTACAACGCTACCGCTCAGGATTTGGCTGAATACTTCAACCCGCCTTTTAAGTCTTGCGCTCGAGACGTTGCTGTTGGATCAGTCATGTGTGCATACGTGAGTCAAGAAGATAAACACAAATGATCCTCGTTCGAGACTGATGGTTGCCGTAGACTGCCACTTACGGTGTCCCTAATTGTGCAAGTGAATACTTCTTGCAAGACACCTTGCGTGAGGACTGGGGCTTCGATGAGCCTTACAGATATGTCGTCGCCGATTGTGGTGCGGTTGAATATATCCAAGATGTTCACAACTTCACGGATACACCTGCTGAAGCTGCAGCTGTGGCTCTCAATGCTGGCACTGATCTAGATTGTGGTTTCACCTTTGGAACATACTTGAACGAGTCAGTAATCAACAATTACACTACAGAAGCACGATTGAACCAGGCGTTGTCTCGTCTCTACACTGGACTTCATACTGTCGGATACTTTGATGGTCAGAATCGTTATGCGTCTCTGTCATGGGAAGACGTTGACACAGAAGATGCTCGCGCTCTCGCTTACCGATCAGCTTGGGAAGGTATGGTCCTGCTAAAGAATGATGGCTTTTTGCCTCTTTCTGCCAAGTACCAGAAAGTGGCACTTATTGGACCATATGCAAATGCCTCTAGCCAGATGCAGGGAATTTATGCTGGGCAGGCACCATACATCATCACTCCTCTACAAGCGGCAGAAGCCAACTGGGACAGCGTGCAGTATGCCTTTGGCACTGGTGTCAATGGTAGCAACACAACTTTCTTCTCACAAGCACTGGAAGCCGCAAGATCTGCTGATCTCATCATCTATATGGGTGGCATTGACAGCACTATCGAGCAAGAGACATTGGATCGCAAGTCTCTTGAATGGCCTGGCAACCAACTTGATCTCGTGCAACAGTTGAGTGAGCTTGGCAAACCTCTAGCCGTTGTTCAGTTCGGAGGTGGCCAGGTCGATGATACTGCGCTGCTTGCCAACGACAACGTCAATGCCATTCTTTGGACTGGTTATCCTGGTCAAGAAGGTGGTAATGCTGTTGTTGACGTCTTGCTCGGGCGACAAGGACCTGCCGGACGCCTGACTACAACTCAATATGCAGCCAACTATATCAACGAAGTCAGCATCTTCAATCCAGATCTGCGTCCCAACGGCAGCTACCCTGGTCGTACATACAAATGGTTTACTGGCAAGCCAATCTTGCCTTTTGGCTTCGGACTCTCATACACAACGTTCAAGCTGTCTTGGTGCGTTAAGCCTCTAAGGCAATCCTACAACATCAAGAATCTTTTCAACAAGCGTCATGATCATGGTTCGAAGCCCACGCCTCTCGATACCTTGCCTTTCGTCACTCTTTCCACAATTATCACAAACACAGGCAATCACACTTCGGACTTCTCTGCCCTTCTCTTCCTCTCCACGTCCAATGCAGGACCTGCTCCATACCCCAACAAATGGCTTGTCTCATATGCTCGCGCTCATAGTGTCGCCCCGGAAAAATCTCAAACAGTCGACTTGAACATCTCGATTGGTTCACTCGCTCGCGCTGACGTGAATGGAGACTTGACTGTGTATCCTGGCAGGTACAAGTTGGCTGTCGACAACGATGAGCTCTTGACGGCGGAGTTCGAGCTTGTTGGTGAACCAGTCATTGTTGATCGATTGACTAGACAGGGAGTCTACGAGTACACTGTGCCAGTGCACTATAACGCTAGTGCAAATTTGGTGTGAGAGGTAGATCTTGATACATGTTATCCTGATTGTAGCAGTCAGATACGTAAGAGTGTAGAAGCTTCGACTATACATCGTCTTATCATACTTGGCTTCCATTGTTCAAAGTCGATAACTATATATTGTTCACGCTTGAAGCTCCTGATTGGCTGCTAAGTCCACACCTGATGCTCGCTTCATCTGAATTAAACCATCCAGACCTATGATTGAACAACCTTGTACTTCGCGAGAATGCCATCATACTGCTGTTGGTTGACAGCTAAAACCTTTCCATGCTTGACATCCTTAGGGAAGCCACTCATATCATCAGGCACCCAAGCACTCATATCATCTAATGTATTCGCCGTAGCTGGAATATATGTCTGCAAATCGTTTTCGTCAATCCATAGATGAAACTTTCCAGCATCGAGATTATCCCTGAAGATCAAGGGGCCCTCGTTGTTTGAATACTGCGAAGCAAAGGTGACACGAACGTCGTCAGAAGCACCACCCACATTGACCCAGTCGCCAAGGATGCCGTTCTCAGAGCGCTGTTGGTAGATTGTATAGTCGACTTCGGACTTGATCCAGCGGTACCAGACATTAGGTCCTTGTTCGGGAGTCGCGATGAATGTGGCATCGATAACGGGATAACCAGGATAGAAGTACAGCTTTGCTTCTGAGAAGTTGACAAAGTCGTTGGTGGTGACATACATGAGTTTGTTGGGCGGCTGAGGACCAGTACGATCAGAGTCGGTTTCGGGCCAGAAGCGAGAGGCGAAGATGACTATGTAGGCATCGATCAAAGGCTCCCAGTATGCTTCAGGCGCCCAAGCGTTTCCAGCGGTCGCATTGACGAGATTTGGTGTGAGGCGAGCCTTGCCCCAAGTAGCCAGGTCTTCAGACTCCCAAATCACAAGTTGTCTTGAGCCGAATCTGGTGGCTTCATTGAAGTCGTTGGTAAAATTGTTTGCAAGCAAGTCTGTTGCGATGAGCCAGAACTTGCTGCCATCCTGAGAAGGCACGATAAAGGAGTCTCGAACGCCTTTGGTCCCCACGTCACTGCGGAGAATGGCTTGTCTCTCTGCAGTGCCATCTAGGGAAAGAGCTTGGTATGACAGGGGGTCATTGCCGTTCGACAGATGCATGTAGATTGCTTCATCGTCGACAGGGAAAGAAGTGAAGAGGTAGCCGACTTTGTTATCTCGTTTTGTCGGCATTGCTGAAGTCGAGCTGATGGCAGTCAAAGCCAGAAGGGCATGGAAGATATTGGTCAAGATCATCGTTTCGAGTTTCCTAGGGTTATATTTGGAGATATTGAAGAACTGAGCAGTGGAACAGGCTGATGGTATTTATTTCAACCGATAGTCGCAGTAATTCCTCCATCGTCATCTGTTAGTGATTCTCACGACAGTATGTAAAGCACATTCGGTTCTCCCTGCATCTCGACAAGCCCGAGCCAAGAATACGTGTCTTGGTATTCGGTCAATAACAGCGACGATGATATGTCTTTCGAGGGACAAGATCGAGTTGTGAGTAGCTAGTGTGCACGACATACGAAGAGATCGCCTTTCAGCCTGAAACCTCGGGCGTCTGCGAACTGCCGTATAGCAGATCCTTCTGCACTGACATACCTGGTGCCCCACGGGGCAATTCTACCTCACGGAATTTGACAGGCGCAGCATCGAAACTAGGTCTTGTGTACAACTTGGCACAATCAATATCAATGTGATGGTGGACAGAGCACTGTTGTCGGACGTGATGAAAGATTGCGGATGAAGCTGCGGCAGAAGCCGCTGGAGAAATCATCCCGAGGACGTTCTATCTATCCGATTCTGTTCACATATCAAGACCACAACTCAAGCATCAGAATATACATCCAAGCGTATTCGTTCAAGTAAGGATCCAGCGCTTGCTCTAGCCAGAAGCTCCAGTCATCCTCAAATCGATGACAAGCAAAGATGGCACGCGCGTATTCCCAATAGCTAGGATACCATCCTGCAGTTTCCCAATCGATGAGGACCACGCATGGGCGACCTGACACCTCTGATATCATGATGTTCTTCTGTTGAAGATCGCCATGAGTGAACACAGGCTCGTGACCCGAGAAGACTGAAGGCCACGCTCTTTCGTAAAATGTGGCCTTTCCTGTCATACGCGCTTCTGAGGCGACATAGGCTTTAAGAAGCGCTTGGTTCAGTTGATCCTCAGATTCGAAAGGTCCCCTGTTGCAGTCGGAGTCTTCGCCAGTCTCGAATATCGCGTCAGGAAGAGGTCTTCCGTGAAGAGCACAAAAGCGTACTGGCGAGGACAAACGCCGAAGCTCATCGAAAATGGTTCTGAGCTGGGATGTAACATCTTCTTTCGCGGAAGGCTCCGAGGTAGGCCAAACCTCTTTTAACGTCTTTCCCTGAATCTTTTCCATGACGATGAAGTTTTTCTGCTCGTCGCAATCACGATACAGGGCATATATCTTCGGTACCCGTACTGGCGTTGATTTTGCAACATGCAGCATCACTTCGCCTTCGCTCAAGCTTACATGATGTCCATATTTCACGACATATGGGCCCACCACAACCACTTTGCATCCCGTTATATCGCTGAGTATTTCTGACGATAGTGCTATCTCCGCACGCGTGGGTAAAGGCGAGGGTATTGTGTCCAGATCTGCCGCATAGATTATTACTTGGTGAGAATTCATCTGCGTCGATAGTAGTTCAAAAAGAATGTTGACGTAACCGAACACTTTCTACAAGTCGTTCTTGTTGCACTGATGGAGATGAAAGATTTCATGTGCAGCGATGAAGAAAGAGGTGATGCGTCTGGAGACTGATCGCGCAGGGCTGCTTCCGTGCAGAGCTGCAGAGTAAGCGCCCATGATCATGCATTTGATCGCTGTGACAATAGGCGCTCTTCGCAGCAAAGTTTCCGAGGTCCTCAGACAAGCTAAAATTGAATATAAAAGGGGGTCTGTTGATAACACCACAAAAGCATCATTTCATAACCTCGCTATCTCCTGGCTCCAGAGCATCATCAAAAATTCATGTCTTTCAATGTCTATCTCGTCATTTCTGCAGGCGCGCCTCGTGATCATCACGCTATATTTGTCGAGACGAAGCCCGACTCTTCGGGCCAGATATTTCAAGTCACTGGCAACATCCAAAACGGGATGACATACGAAACCAAATCCACCGGACGACCTGAAGACTCACTGACTTACCAAGGAAAGACTCTCCTTGGCTCCGTGACTGCTGCAGATTATCCGCAAATCGACTCAGTTTGTCGTACCCTACCGGCTCCGCCCAAGCAGTTCCAGGGGGCCAAGAGGTTGGATCCTCAACAGCCTCTCCGTCGTTGCCAGGATTGGACGGCAGATGCTATTGACACCCTTCGCTCTAAGCGAATCATATCTTGATCCAATGAGAACAGAAGAAAGTCCGTCTGTCCATCGAGTTTGGCCGACAATGGCCTTGGCTGTCGACACACTCGTTGCCTTCGTGTCACCGACTCCCTCTTTCTCGTGGAAGAATCGAGTTGGCTCAAGACGACAGGTGCTGGGCCCGATGGGTATCAGGTGTGGTTGTTGCTTTAGTTCGGCGCAGGTCGCATTCGAGGTCGAGGTCTAAATCTTTGCTTTTGTTTTGGCTTGTAGTCCATGTTCTTATAGTCGTGTATTGATTGTGTTCATGATTTTCTTACCTTCAAAACAAAAGGTTTTATCATCTCCATGAACCAAATACTCAGCAAATGGTATTGTTGCGTCTGATTCCCAGTACAGCATCATAATCCCTCTATCTTTCCTTGACCCGTTGAAAACTCGGATTAGGACCCGCTGAGCCTTTTCCATGTTCTTCGGCGCCAAGTACCTCGCCAGGAATCCGTCGCACGACTTCCCTGGCATCATTGTCAAAAGCTTTCCTTGTAGCTTCTTCATCTTGGATTTCGTCGTCGAGGGCCGCTTGAGTGTTTCTTGCTGTATTATTTCGTACCCTGATCTCGCGTCGTGCGTTCTGTACCATGATTTCGTCTAGAGCATCGGCTATATCCATCTCTGTCTTTGCGCTTGTTGCCTTGACTTCAATGTTGTTCAGAGCATCTTGTTTCTCTTCGTCCTCTGTCTCTTGCGTATGCTCGACATTGCGCCACGGCTCGAAGTTACGTCTTGCGCCTTTGATATCTTTATAATCCTTATTCTTGAAATCCGTGTCGAATGCAATCTCAGATGAGCAAGCCGTACACCGCATAAACAAGCGAACAATAGGTATATTGAGGTAGTGTTCGCCACTCATCTGCTTGCATGCGTTGAATTTGCGACCTTTATAGATGAACTCGCCACACCTATTGCAGCGCATAGAGAAGGGACTCGAAAGACGGACACTTTCGAGATTTGACACGCTGCTTGGGTTCTTTCGCTGACGGGTGAGTTTGCTTGGGTCGAAGCCTGGTGGGTAATATTTTGAGACGACCTTTCGTTCTGACATGATGTCTGGCTCTGTGGGCGGAATCGAGTACAGGAATATCTGAGAGATGTTGTCGACCAGGTTCGTATGATAAGAAGCTGTAAATCATTTGATGGAGGAATGCGGAGGCACAGAAAGAAGTTCGCTCCTTCTTGGTTGGTGAACAAACCTGCTCAATGACTCACAAGCCATGTAGACGGAAGGACCCTGTTTGCCACTTTGAGATTTACATCGCTCCCACCTCTATGGTCTCAGACACTTATTCTCTAAGTAAAGTAAATTAATGATCTTCGCAGTCAGACATTCTTGTGGTCATCAAATGCTTATCAATTCGGGTGGCGTAATGAAGTTCTGATGTTTCAAGCTGGGGCTGGAGTACTACCAATACCTGGCCAATCTGTGAAGTGTTAGCATTGGGTGTTTGACGAATGTTGATAATGGTTAGACTGACCTAAAGTTGTCCTCTCGGCATTAAGCTGAGTGATTGTCACTTTGTCGCCAATGGACAACGACTTGCCCTCATCACCCTTGCCTAAAAATGCATACCGACCAAAGACAGGTGAGTATTTGGCTCCCTTGTCTACCCGTCGATCGCTTTGCAATTTCTTGAGAATCTTGCCAGCCTCGCCTTCGCCAGGCTTACCAGTGGCGTAGTCGATGTTGAGACTTACGCATCTGACACAGTTTTGCACCAAATGCAACTTTACGTTGCTGGACGTTTGCAATTCTGACCAGTAGTCTTCTTCCCATGAGGATTCGGCTCCGCTGACGATGATATTTGGTCTGAACTTCGAGATGTCCATCTCTTCGCCACCAGGGAGACGCCTGCTGACGTCTCGAAGAGAGGTTTCGTTCACAACAAGGAAAGGAGCACAGTCTGCAAAGGTGATTTTGTCGTCCACTTGGTCTTCGCCTGAGATGATCGCGCCGAGCGAAGTCGGTAATTTGCTGGTAATGGATGATAGCCAGCCTCCGGCTTGAGGTTGATTTTTCTTTTGGTGTGTCGACATGAGTACTGGACGCTCATGTTCACCAAGATACGCTAGCACAACGTCGTAACCTAGACATTCAGACAGCCATTTGTTGTACTGATCATCCATCTTGTATGCATCTGTAGGACTGGAGTGCATTGTCACGCGGATCTTCTCTAGAGAGGTCATGTCAGGAATCAGAGGAACATCTACGTCTCTCGGGTCGCCATGAGGTGGTCGCCAAGTCAAATGAATGGAGGCATTGGCAGCGTCTTGGTCCTGAGGAAACTTGATCTCGGTGAACAAGAGAGACAGCTCGGTATATTCTGCAATATGCATGTTCTTGAGTGAGCCATCTGGCTGGACTTGAAGAATCATGAATCGGCGATCATAGGTGAAACCATGTCTGGTTACTTCGGCCGAAGAAGGCTCATAAGGTCGAGCAGACTTGATGGGGTAGACGAAAATCTGACTTTGTAAGAGGCAGTTCAGCAAGACGCCGACCAACGGTACTGACTCTGCTGATATGCATGGCGGACATTAATGGAAGATTTCTTCTCTGAGAGAACCAGAACACGGAAACCACAAATCTCGTCGAGTAATTCGGTAGGGAAGAAAAGATGTCAAGTACAAGGCGTGAGGTTGATAGGGCATCCCCCGCAGATAGCGATACCGAGGGGGAGGTACATGCAAGCTTGGGAGTCTTTGCCTCATTAGGCATACGGACAAGCCATGGCAAGTTCTACCTACATCTTTGAAGGTCGACTTGATAGTATTGAGATTTCAAGCGGGATTCAACACAACATACAGAAGAGCATATGTAGAGCACCAGTCACAAGGTTTGGCAGAAGATAGAAGACGGAAAGTCGGCAGGTTGACATGCCAAGTACATTCAGTCTGTTCTATCTTTGGTGCCGGCTTCACGACCCGAATGCGATCATTCCTTGCCCAGCAGAATCATTGACGGAAATAATCGATGTCATGATGGTTTCCGGCCGGGCGACTGGCGAGCAAGGCTAGGAAGAAGCATGGATTAAAGCTTGTCACTAAATTGAGAGCGACAGGAACAAGAGGCAGGAAACATGGCAAACACAGCCACGCGAGAACGTCACCGACCCCGCTATGCGCCAATGAAAGTGCCTGACCGGTTGGTTGGTGACCATATGTCAGTTGTTTCGCATATCATTGTGGTTGTGTTTAGGGAAATTATTGCAACTGCTCGTTGCCGTTCACACGAACCAAATGCCAACGCGAGAGTGATGACGCATTGGTCAGCCTGCCCAGAGTGAGATATGCGGACGAGTCCAACAAGACATCCGCCCAGCTCAGCCCAAGCAACATATCCATCCTTCTTACACCAACACGCCAAGCGCAACCCTACGACTCCTACATTCTGACAAGACCGACTGGACCGCCTGAAACCTCTCTCGAAACGCTCCCGGCCCTGCCGATTAATACCTGACACACAGCATGGACGCTGTCAACGGAGTGCGGAGGAAAGACACGACCAAGGGCCCACCGCTGCGCATCCTCAGTCTGGATGGTGGAGGTGTGCGCGGTTACAGCATGTTGATCATCCTGCAAGAGCTGATGCACCGCACTTTTGTCGAGATTGAAGGTCGCGCCCCAAAGCGACATGAAATTCCAAAGCCATGCGACCACTTCGACTTGATCGCCGGCACGGGTACCGGCGGCCTGATTGCCATCATGCTGGGCCGCTTGCGACTGGATATTGAGACATGCAAAGACGTCTATGTACGCATGACCCGACGAGTCTTCGAGACGGACAAGACCATCGCCGGCATTCCTTACCGATCCACCCTCTTCAAAGCCAGCAAACTCGAAGAAGCCATAAGGGAGTGCGTAAGAGAACACACGATATACGACGACGAAGGCAACGACTCCAAGGATGCCATCTCTTCGCCGGGCCGTCAGAGTCTACAGGTCGCCCGTCCCGCTCGTTCCGTCAGCGTTGCCAGCAGACACAGCACCATCGGCATGACCCCAGTAGACCCTCGCACTTCTGTCGGTGTCTCAAGATGGGGCGACCCCAACGCCCTACTCTACGACAGTCGGGAGAACAGGACCAAGACTGCCGTGACTGCGGTCTATCGTGGCACTCCCAAAGGTGGAAAACCCGCTCTGTTGCGCTCGTACGACTCGCGTAAGGAGCCTTCGCCTGAATACAACTGCTATATCTGGCAAGCCGGCAGAGCCACCTCGGCTACCGCTCTTGCCTTCAAACCTATCCAAATTGGTCAGAGTACCTTCCTCGATGAAGGTGCTGGAAAGTACAATCCGAGTCCCCAGGTCCTTGACGAGGCCGTTTGCAACGAATGGCCGGGAAGAGACGTAGGTGTCTTCCTCAGCATTGGAACAGGCAAACGTCCTCCTGGCACAAACAATCGCCAGCATGAGTGGTGGGAGGACTTTATTGGTGGAGGCATGGGTGACTTCGCCGAAGCCCGCCGCAAACTGATAGCAAAAATTGAAGGTTGTGAAGAGACGCATCAATATATGATCGATGAATACTTGTCAAAACGCCAAGTCAACCGCCAGAACTACTATCGCCTCAATGTCGAGGTTGGTGTCGGAGAGTACGGCATGAATGAATGGAACAGACTCGGAGACATCAGCACAAGCACCCGTATGTATCTTGCTCGTCCTGAAGTTCAAGCACAAAACTTCGACGCTGCCGCAAAACTCGCCAAAGTCTTTTTCAGCAAGATCCGTCATGATCGACATCCATCCTGGGATGGTCAGGAAATCATCAACACCTCATTTTCTCGGCAAAACGCCCCTCTCCCTGACATTCCTCCACCTAGCAATCCTCTTGCTGTTGAATTGCCAGCTGACAATGTTTTCCCACCTCAATTATACCAGCAACGCCCGCCAACATCACAACCGCCAATGCGTCAGTCATCCATTTCCGACATGAAATATACGGTCGTACCTGACGATCAATGGCCGCAATCTGAGACTGTAAGGACGCCAACTAGTGCTACACGTCCTTCGCCCCCACCAGGAGTCTATCGGCCTTCAATGGACTCCATGCACCGTTCCAGCGGTTCGTTGAGTCAACACCGGCCAGGATCTCAGGACAGCGGGACAGCTGCATATGCACCTCCTTTGCCTCCTAAAACACCTCTGCCATACCCCGATAATGTCGCGCCCCTCAGTCCCAGCGTTGGGAGCCCGACTGTTTCGAGCCCCACTTATGGAAACCCAATGAGGCACTCCTCACATAGTGGAGGTTCATTCAATGTCGCACCATTACGACAAGCTCTTCCGCCGTATCCAGATACCGATGGGCCTCCACCTATAGTCAACATCGCACGCAAGCCTGAATATACTGGAGGACCTCGCTACTAGTATCTGGCAATGATTGCGATGAACTGACATATGCTGTTTTTGTAGTGCATTGCAATTGGACATAGCTTGGTTTGGGATGCACTTTCTAACGACCATCTCATATGTGCAAGAGCAAAGCGGGTCCCGGGCAATGACAGGCTCGATGGGTCACACAAATCCTGGTGCTCATGGTCTCGATCTTTTCTCTTGTTATGACCTCTACTTTAGTCTTTATAATTTCTTCTTCTCTTGACGAATGATACCACTCTGTTTTTTCTTTTCAATCCATCCAATTACTTGCATGAAAGTGAGTCCTAGCTATGGTCAGGGTAGTTTCATCTCCCACGTCGTTTCAGGAATTAGAGAAATCCACCCTCCTCAAGACCTTGCCGGAACGCATCAGATCGTTCGATCATTCCAGGCAGCGCAAGCGTCAATACAGTCACCATTGCCAATTCTGTGGTCAACATCTGCTCCAAATCTGTCAGGTAGGAGTCGTCAGAATAGTCAGAGTCTTCGGCTTCGTCGAGTTCTTCGTCTGCAATTTCATCCTCGTAGTCGTCGCAATGATCATATTCATCATGGTCGTCACGGGCGCTTTCTTTGTTGTTGAACCGAGTCACTTGATTCGAAACAGGGCGATGGTCATCTGCAAAGATGTTCTCATCGGCCATGGAGGCACGAGTACTGAGCCAGGGGATGGACTTTCTGCTGCTGGTGGGTGGAGCGACTGCAGAAGAAGAATCGTTTGGGGTAGCTGTCTTGATACGTTTGTTGGCTGGTGTTGATGCGTCGGTAATTGGCTCAAAGCTCAAGCTTGCATTGTCATGAGGTCTCTTTGCGGAAGGTTGACGTAATGGTTGTTGTTTCGGTACAGTACCAGATGCGGTCTTCTTCTCGAGCGCAGAGTGCTGCTTAACCTCATCCCTCCATACTTCAATCCTCGTCCTATGGGCCTTTTGACCCTTCTTGGTCCATTTTTCGCTTTCCTTGACTGCATCTCTTTCTGCCAATGCAGCTGCAAAGTCCAGACTCTTCTGCTTGTCTTCTTTGATCCTTTGATTGCGTCTCTCTGTGATGTATGCGAGACGATCTTTGATATCTTGAACACACTTCATAGTCATGTTTTGGAGATTGATGACTGATTCATCTGATGCAGTGAGCGCTCTGCTTTGGATGATCTTTTCTTTGAGACTGTTGAATCGTTCTTGCGACATTGGGATTCTTTTGAGGTTTTCCATGACTTCTTCTATGGGGACTGGGGCTGACATGTTTGTAGACGATCGTTCTGCTTTCTTTCTGGATGATTTTGCTTGTTGCACACTCGATCAGGGGAGCTTTTCAGAAAACAGACAAAGCGAAGTTGCACGATAGCGATTAGAAAGGTTGGGTTAAGTAAGCCGGATACGAAGCGGAACAATTCCTATCCCGGATGTCTTGAAGTTACTGGAGCCCACCGGACGTAAGAAGTCCTCGGGGCAATTTGTTGCTTGGGACAATTGCTCGCCAGAAGAGCGAATCACAAACCGGGGCGGAGGCCATTCTGTATACCCCGCTCGTCGCCATGATTACACTTCATCCGAAGGAACAAAGTGATGTGGAATCTACGTTGGAGGAAGGTTTGATCTTCGGCTGGTTGAGAAGCCGAGAACCCCACTCTTCAAGTTCTCAACGCTCGATCCACATAGCTCAGTTTCATATACGCACAGCATCAAAAACTCTTCTTATATTGGACCTGTGGCGCAGCGGTAGCGCGTGTGATTCCAGTCTGTCATCCGGGACATCCACAAGGTCATCCGTTCAAATCGGGTCAGGTTCAACAGAAGACATGGTGCGAGAGCGCTGTGACATCGTTTTTGCCCATATCGCGTTTTGTGCCAAGATCTCGTCCAAAGATGCTGGAAAGTGGCCCCTTCCTTTCGAAGCTCTTGCCTTGCAGAGCGGACAGTATTTGTTGAACCTCCGCTCTGCACGGGATTTGATCCATTAACAACGTCAATCAACATCTTATTTTTCTGAGCAGCCACTTCCATCTGAACTACCAAGTATCAAATGTCATCTTCGAACTTTCTCGGGTCAAGTCCAGAACAAGACATGGTGCGAAGGCTCGTGGCATTATTGCTGCCCATGTTCTGGATATTTGAGATTCTGATATCAAAAGACACTCTGGAGTAAATTTGCAGCTCTTTGCACTGAGGTCGAATGTACCGGCTGTCTGGAACGGACACTTTCCACCTCATCAGGATTTTACCTTCATTGTCGACCACAACGAGTTTGTCGCGATGCCTATCCGTAACTACCTCAAACTCGTGGTATAGGTGAGTCAAGCGTGGCTGCAACCAACGACAAAGTCAAAGTCATCGATAAGTTTTGAGCAACAAGAGTCACTGCTACTTTCGAAGATCTGTATTCAGCTTTATAAGGTTCAGGCATCTGTTCTTTCTTCTGGTTGTGGTAGTCGAGGCTGTGTTCATGTGGGGATGGTTGTTGTGGTCGATTTAGAGGTTAGGGGTTCAATATCGTCAAGAGTCTTGTGAGACATGAATTTTGAATGCCAAGGTGGATGTACTAGAGCAAGGTCTAAAGCCAAACTCATTGTATGGGAACAAGGCATATAATGTCTCTGAAAGGGAAATTTTTGGACATTTTAGATCAGTAGTATAGACAACGAATCTTTCCAGGCATCATAAAACAATTGCTTCGTAAGCACACCCCAATAAGAAGTTGTTGCATATGACCAGTCGCTCTTTCCTTCCAGGCCTCAATCGCCGGTAGCTTGCCAAAACAACAGCAGCAGAGTACCATCACACCTGTCAGACTATCACGGGCATAGAGATGAACGTTTCAGTGGAAGAATGATGATGCATACACCAGCACAACCTAGGGTATCTAGCATGATCCAAGTAAAACTCATGCGCAGAGCCAGAAATGATATGTCCAGGATCGCCCCCACGAGACCAGAGTGCCCGTGTCCGGTGAACCAAATTCCTATGGCAAAGAAGCCAGCCAAACACAAGCGAAATCTCGCTTCTCAATCAAACCCACTAGGCCTCTTTGGCTTCAAATACCCCAAGTCGTCATCGTCATAACGTTCGTAGTTGCTATCATCACTGCGACTGAGACTTCTATCCATGCGGGCACGGCCAAGATCTCCCATGACATCTTCCGGACTCTCGCTCCTACCGCTAGTGACGAGCCAGTCGTCATCTTCAGCGTCGTAGTTGGAGATGCCTTCGTAATGGGATTGCTTGTTCTTGCCTCCCGCGTCGCCAGTAACAAGACCTAGTCTTTCTTCCTCGCTAGCGTTGTGTCGGCTATTGGGGCGGTGGTGAGAAGAGCTGCTCTTACGCGAGGCGAAACTTAATGCGCCGCGTGAGATTGGGCGGATGGTGCCGTCGTCTGCCCCTTCGTCGTGGTGTTTACGGTGGAAAACGTTCTGGAAACTGAAGGTGCGTTTGCCGGCCGAATCTGGTCTTGATGAGTGTGGCGGAGGTTTGGGTGGCATGAGCGAGCTGGATTGGCTCATAGCGCGCTCCTTCTCTCGCTCGTCGATGCTGGTTGTCCAATGGATCGCACTTCCGCCTTTATAGGAAGTGTCGGTGTCAAGATTAGGTGAGCGAAGTCCTGATGGTAGTCCATAGACGTGCTCACGCGCAGGTTCCTCGTCGGCTGTTGTCGAGAAGGTTGATTGGGACTTTAGGGTAAGTGGTGGTTTCATCTCCATCAAAGAATGTTCTCCGGACGGGTGTCGTGACTTCTTCTTACTTCGGCGGAAACGCGGCAAGAATCCAGGATGCACATCATTGTCGCTGTCACTATCAGTGTGATGCTCGTCAGGGAAATGTGTCAGACCCAATGGAGGGTGAGCAGTCTTTGCTGATTGCAGCGACGTGTGTCCACTGGGTGCAACAACAGTCTTACGGCGTCGTAGACCGTCGAAATACACCGTATCGTCCTCGCCAATCGGCTCCATGTGTTCGCTAGCGATAGTGCGAGCTTCATCAAGCTGCTTCATGGTACGCTTCCTGCTGAGCGCCCTGACGATTGCAGCACCACCACGAATAGTGTCGGCACGTGGCTCGCTCTCTGGCTCTTCTTGTTCGGCAATGGTGCGGACTTGATCCAAGTCTCCCTTGAATACTGCTGTATCTGGTACATCCTTGGACGATTTTGCGAGCTGAAGCAATACGACGCCAGAGCAAATTGTCAAGAAGCCCATGATCACACTTACTATACCTACCGTACTGCCGCCAAATCCTCTGAACAAGATGGCTGACGTAACGATGGTTGCAGAAGTAAAATAGACGTAGTATGTTGGCGTGACCAGAGCAGCATTGTAGATGTTGAGTGCTTTCTGCGAACAGTCAGTACACCGAGGTCGTCTAGAAGCTTGTTCTGACACTCACGTTGAGATAGATGATCTCTGTTAATAGTGTGCAAATGACAAAAACAAACAAGACCCATAAGAACCATTGCTTGAACTGGTTGACCGGAGTAGTCTTGCCAATAGCGGCAACAATAGCGGCACCAAGACCTTGAGTCGCAACGACACTCAATCCACCGATAAGACTGCAAATAGTGAGATAGACGAACATGCTCTTGTTACCGTATCGGGGACCAGCCCAGAGAGCAGTGAAGATACATCCAACAATGACGACTCCAGTGTATGCCAAGAAACCAGGTGAGATGACAAAATGCTGCATTTGCTGAATATTGGCAGCAGAAGATTGCTCAGGAGCATTAAGAGCAATAATGACAGCGCCAATCACACATTGAAAACAGCCAACCTTGCCAACAAAACTGAGGCGCTCTTTGAGAAAGATTGCTGACAAGATTGTGGTGATGACAACGCTGAGGGCTCCGAAGGGAGTAACAAGGATAGCATCGACAAAAGCTAAGAGAACGAGTCAGCCAAAAGTTGTTCCAACGTTGTCTGAAAGATGTTTGAACGAACCATACGCAACAAAATTGCATACTTCACTGAATGGAGAATTAGTCTTCGAATGCCAGAGAATGCAAATGACCATATCTTACCCTATGATCATCAAGATCATTCCAGTCCACCACCATCCATTCTTGAGGTAACCGTAGCCTTCGCCAGCAGTCTCGTTGTACTTCTCGTTGGCCTTGAGCAATCCATGCTTCTTCAAGACAAACGATGTTCCGATAAAGAGACCAGAGCATACGGCAAGAATAATACCAATTGCTTTGTACACCGGAGGCCGTGAGGCATGGTCCTGGCTGTTTTCGGTGCTAGTTCCGTTGGTGGTATTTGCACGAGCATACAGATTGTTGGCTGTATAAATGATATGGCTGGCTGAATTCATGCTGCGCTGGGAGCCTTAGGGAGCTAGCAGAATATGGGATATGGCGACAGTAGGACGCCTTATCTTTGGCGCTGCTCACGGAGCATTAAGCGCTGATGGTTCGTATGCTATGTTGCTTGATGTATATTCCTGTGCAATTCTTGTCCAAGTCCTTCTCTTGTCCAGAACGATATCCAGAGAAGCGGTAATTGTAGGAGGGCAGTATTTGCAGAGTGTTTGTCGCAAGCGTGATCGTCGGAGACTTTCTTTGTAGATGGTGTGCTGACAGTGTGGGGAGAGGTGTTGCGGCCGGGAGTCTCTCGTCGTGCGCGACTCAGGGAAAATCGATTGCGGATGTCGTCGTCGAAGCAGGGGCTCCGCTATGGAAATTTGACTAAGATAGACTGAACGAAATAATCTGATCTCCAGTATGCATGAAAAAGAAGGAGATCGCGTGTGCAGCCAGACGAATTGTTGGTCTCCTATGTGTACGAAGTCTGTGCCACACAGGCGGCAGGAGTCGAGAAGCGAGGCTGGTTCAAGGTTTGGCAGTCCGCGCTGAGCTTGTCGACGACCTCCTGACTTTTGTACAGCAGATTAGTCTGCCTTCTGCTTATCTGAGAAGAATTTGGATGGACAGACAGGCATAAATCGTCTATCTTCAACATGGTCGTATCGTCCTCAAACAGAGATCTGCCCGGCCAACCAACATGACTTCATCACAAAACATAACAACCCTCTTATCTAGACTATCCTGCCTTATTTTTCGCTTCAGTTCATTGATACAGCATGCTCAATATCGTCAGCAGAAACAACAGAAGTCTTCGTGAGAAGATAACTCATGAGGAAATATGCGCACAGTCAAAGCATCTTTCATGTTTGCTATCGATTAGCTGGGTATATTTTGAGAAGTCCTGCAGTCGATGACCCTTGAGTCCGCCTACTTCTCGTACTGCATATCATTTGACGATCTTGTAGGAGGATGGAACGCTCAAAGTGGATCAATAGTCACTTGCAAGGCGCAGGGAACTGTTCTGGGATCGACTTCGATCCATGTTCATGTCCATGTCCTTTGTACCTGATGATCAAGGCTTCACATGCTCGGAATTGCCCTTTCAAGCTTTCAAAGAGACCTTTTCTCTATTCAAGCAAGACCAGCTTCGTGATCTGAGACAAATCAACAACGACCGGCCGAACATCTCAGCTGAACTGCTGGAGAGCGTTGTGTAATTTGACGTCGTGTTCTCAGAATAAAACCGACAGTTCAAGAACCCCTTGTCATGGGCTCCAAAGTTTGGGCAACTGCACCGAGCTGAGAGCAGTTTCCCGCTCGAGGCTGACGTTTGCCCAATCGAAAACCGGCGCTCCTGAAACAAGTGGGTGCGTCAACTGCTGAACGCTTCCATAAATGGGGTTAGCCCCTCTCGTAAGCCAAAGGATGTCAACGGTAAGACGCTGGACATGGCTCGCCGTTGAGGAAGCAGAGAGTGGGATGCGCGACCAACAAGAAGTCACTGCATGGGTGGAAAGATGGGTCGTGGCTGCTTTTCGTATTCATACAAGCTTCGTCAGCTCCGTACTCCTATTCCTTTTCTTCTCATAAGCCTGAGCACTGCCTCTCCCATGTGGGTTGCTTGTTCGCGATTATTCCTCTGAGGTTCTTGTCGAGTATTGCGACAGAGCTCGACCCGCTGCAACCTGCAGGCCAAGCGATACCAAGCCTGTCAACGACTCAGGTCTAGCCGACAATATGGCAACTTCGTCCGCCGGAGTCTTCAATGCTTCCAAACTCGCCATCATCTTTACTCTGCTGTGTTCGCTCTATCTTTTTCGCGGCATCTGGCTACCGTCCACGCCCACCACGCCGGTGCAACCCACCTCTACCCCTCAATTACCAGATCCTGTCGAGAACGATTTGACTCTCAACCACACCACACCAATTCAAGATGTCGCCGACTGCCTCAATGCGCCGGGCGCTGATCGCGTCATGGTCGTGCTCAAGACTGGCGCATCAGAAATCTATGAGAAACTGCCAACCCACCTGATCACTCTGTTCCGATGCACTCGGCACTACCTCATCTTCTCCGACATGCCGCAGACTTACGCCGATTATGAGATCCACGATGCTCTGGCTACTGTCCACGACAAGTACAAGAACGAACACGAAGACTTTGAGGTCTACCGCAAGCTTCAGAAATACCACCGCGAAAACCAGAATGTGGCCAAGTTGAAGGGCGACAAGGGGTGGAACCTCGATAAGTGGAAGTTCCTTCCCATGATGCATGAATCCTGGCGACTGGCTTCTTCGGACGTCGACTGGTTTGTCTACATTGAAGCCGATACAAGTCTGAGCTGGACAAACCTGCTACAATTTCTCGGACGAATGGATCCAAAGAAACCGCTGTACCTTGGTGCGCAGAATGTCGTCGGTCCGACCACTTTCGCTCATGGAGGTTCTGGATTCATCGTTTCGCGCGCCGCGGCCAAGAGGATTGCGGATCTCAGAAAGAAGAAGGGTCCGGAAAAATATGACGAACGGTGGGAGCTGTCGACAAGCCAATCCTGCTGCGGTGACGAGGTCCTTGCGCGTGCATTGATCGAAGTCGACGTTGATCTGACACCTTCCTGGCCCCGTATCCAAGGCGAGACGGTTGACACACTGGACTGGACCGAGAAACACTGGTGTACCCCTGCCATAACCTGGCACCACGTCAATCCCGCGCAAGTAGACAGCATGTGGCGCTTCCAGAACAAATGGGTTAAGGAGAATGTAAGAGAATTCAGCTTGCAATGACCCAGACATAGTCACTGACATGAAGACAGGGTTGGTCTACACCATACCTCTACCGCGACGTCTACGATGGGTTTGTTGCTAGGCATGTTTCTGTCAACCGAACCAGCTGGAACAACCTTTCCAAGGACAAAGAGTTTGTCGCACCGACTCCGAACTCGAGCGACAAAGATAAGGAAGCGTGGGAGAAATTGTCGGACGTTGAAAAGAACTCGATCAAGAGCTTCGACAACTGTGCTGAAGCCTGTCTCGCCTGGAACAATTGCTTGCAGTGGATGCACGAAGACGGAGTCTGCAAGTTGGGCAAAGATATCAGGTTGGGAGAAACGGACGAAAGAAGCAGCAATACGTGGTCTAGTGGATGGTTACACGACCGGATTCAAGGAATGCGGGATGACCTTGCCGATTGCAAGATCAACTGGGACGATTGAGACGGCTGCCTCTTTTCTTCTTTCTTGTTCAACGTTCAGGCCAACAACCATATACCAAGTGCTGGAAAAATGGATTTTCTTGCGGCTGACGACTAAAGACACTTTATCTGGATCATGGTGGGGAACTGCAGGGTTTGATATGACATTTTGGCGCATGCACTGAGTTTTCATTGGAGGAAAAGAAGTAATGGGAAATTGACGAACTGACATGATCATGAATATTCATCATGGAAAAAGTAGGAAGGTTACATAGACACGACATATTGTCCATATGACAGACTGCAGTCCAGTACTTCTCAAAACGATCCTAACGAAAGACAAGAATAGCATGAAATGGCTTGGTCCGCCAACAATTTATATGGGGGTATATGTGACAGGGAACAGATTCGAAGCAAGGATATGGCACGAAAGGCTGAACGCAACCCCTTCCATACTTCCTCGCGAAAACCAACGTCCAACCCTCGAAGACTTCAAACAACAGAACAAGATAGAAGAAACGCCATGATCCAACAGAGACATAACCCAAATAAGGGGTCAGGGGGCATTTCATACATGTCAATCAAACATATCATTCCTTAGGAACAGCCTCACTGCTCACAGTGCGGTTGTTGGCGCCAAACCAGCCCATCCAACTCGATCGCTTGGCCTTTTTGGCTGCCTCTTCTTCTTCTTTGGCTTCTTGGACGAGTCGTAGGGGTCGCATACCGCCTCCTCGCATGATAGCGCCGGTGGGCTTTTCGCCGCTCGAGGTTGTGCTGCGTGGGGGACTGGCTGTGCTCATGTTGTCCGCGAGCCCGGATTCGCTGTATATGCTGTTGCGGGCAGAGTCTCTGGGTGCTGCAGAGGGCAGAGAAGGTGGAGGCATGCTTTGGCGTCTGTCATCTGGGACTTGAGGAACGGAGCCGGAGGAGGGCACGCGGGCTGCTGCGGCGGGTGCTACGGGCAACACAGGGCTGAAGAGAGAGCTGCCGCGCGGAGGTACCAGACTTGGGCTTGTTGGGCCTGAGGAGGGTCCACGGTACATGTTGTTGACCAGAGCAGCTGGGTTGCCTAACTCGGAGCCTGAGCGGCGATGGGAGGAAGGAGGACCGCCGATTGACATGCGGTTGGATTGTGCGCGGGCGAGAGGAATGCGAGGAGCTGTATTGGGATCTTCGACAAAACTGGGTTGGGGTTCTGACTGTGTTTCAATAGGCTTTGGACGGCCACCACGCACGACTGAAGTGGCTCGTTTGAGTAGAGAGGGTTGTTCGTCTTTCTCTGGTGGTGGAGGTGGCAGGTCCTTGTCTTTGGAGTCTGCTCCGGACATGAGGTTGGGAGTCTTGTCGAGAATGTTCTCAAACTCCTTGTGTTGCAGTAGGCGCGAGATGATGTTGTTGATATACAAAGTCAGCGCCTTGTTCTGATCTCTCATAGATGAGAGTTCGGCTTGCAGACGTCTGTTATCTGCCATGCCGTCGTCACTGGCATTCTCAAGCTCATCAGCGAGAGTCGATGCTCCAGCCATGGCAGACGGGGAAGAAGGACGAGAGCCAGCGCTCATTATTGAAGGAGGACGCAGCAAACCACTGTGAGCAAAGTCACCGTTCAGCGTCTTCTCGCTCAGGAGCAGTTGGAAGCTCTCGTTATCCTCCATCAATCTAGCGTTGGCCATTCTCGTCTCCATGAGTGTCTTTTCCAACTCTTGCATACGGCCTCCGCCCATGTTCTCCATCTCGACCAGCTTAATTTGCGATTCGGCCAACTCAAGACGGAGCGATTCGATAATCTTATCTTTTTGCAGAACCAGACGGGAAGAGCTGCGGGAAGAATCGCTTCGCTGCAAAGAGGATGGAGGAGCGAATTGGCCGGCTTCTTGGTTCGGAGATGCATTGCTTCGGAAGCTCGCTGTGAGTCGGGTCAATTATGTGTTAGGTTACTACCAGAGAACAGGGCAACCTACATGCTCTGGAGATGCTCTGCCGCCTGTCGTCTTCGTTGCGCATCTCTTTCTGAGCCATCGTCTCCTTCAACCTCTGAATAGTGTCACGAAGCTCCTCTTCGCGGACTTGCAACTCCTCTTTCTCTTTCATAGACTGAGCACGCTCGGCTTCATAGATGGCCTCGAACTCTCTACGCTGGCGAATGCTCTCCTTCTTCTCATTTTCCAGCTGCTCCAAACGCTCTTCTTGCTCATGCACCGACTCTTCAAGATTATTGTGCTCTTTATTTATTTCGTCGAACCGGGCTTGGACGACAGCCTTCTCTTTCTGGGCCTCTTCGGCAGCCAATTCTGCTTTTTGCAGACGCTCGCGTAGGTCGTCAATGACAGCAGCAGCTTCTGCCTTTGCGTCGGCCATAGCTGACTTGGTAGTGTTTGCGGTAGATGCTGTTGTTGTAGGCTTCTTGACTGCAGCGCGGGCAGAAGGTGGGGCTCCACCGACCGGAGTGCGGACAGATTTAGCGCGAGAAGGGGTTGCAGCTGAACCAGGGGTCGTTGATACGGTTGGACGAGAGGGACTGCGTGAGGGCGTTGTCTTTGGAGGATTCATAGACGGACGACGGGGAGGAGCCCCAGGCTGGGTAGAAGTAGAAGCAGCAGCAGCAGATGCTGGCTGCTTGGAAGGCGTCGACATGGTGAAAGCTAAGTAAGCTGATCGCCGAGCTTACTTGAGCCTAGATTCCAGCGTGTCACAGGTACAAGGAGTCAGAGTAGTTGTTGAGGGCTAGGATGTGTGATGAATGGACGAGAGAGTCGAGGACGTGGGGACAAGTTCGCAGGCAAGAAACACAACAAAAAGGCCCCTCGGCCAACAGCAACTGCTGGAGCGAAGGAGATTAAAGTACCATATTTATTTGATGAGCGATTTGACACCGCCTTGCCTCTCGCCACCGCTTCTTGATACATTACATGCTCACACAGTCAGACACGTTCTACCGCTTGATCGAGTGAATCTGTATCCGACTCTGACGCAGCAACAATAGACCAACAATTGACTCGTGTTGGTTGATGCATGTGATGGTCGCTGTCGCATTCCAACAACAATCCAAACGGTCGAGGGGCCCTGAACACTGATCGGCGTCGGCTACGCCTGACTGAGCCTAGTGTCTTGGCACTCCTCACACGTCGAAAATTCGAACTTCGACCCGCCGCCGACTTTTCTCTCTCCAGCAAGCGATTATAAGCCAGTCAGGACCGGAGCGCCGTACTTTTCCAACAACCAGACAATCCCAAGAAACCGACGCAGAGATGGCCCCCAAGAAGACCAAGACCTCCGACTCTATCAACTCGCGCCTTGCGCTTGTTATGAAGTCCGGGTAAGTCTCGTCGTCGCTGATTCCCCGTCGCCAGCAAGTGCTGACAACCTGCGCAGAAAGGTCACCCTCGGCTACAAGTCCACCATCAAGGCCATCCGCTCTGGCAAGGCCAAGCTCATCATCATTGCCGGCAACACTCCCCCTCTCCGCAAGAGTGAGCTCGAGTACTACTCCATGCTCGGCAAGACCGCCGTCCACCACTTCAACGGCAACAACGTAAGTCGACACACGAGCTCTGAGAAAAAGCCCGGGCGTGTGTTTGGTTGCTCTCGCAAGTTGATTCAACATCAAGCTGGCTCGCCAACTGTTGAACCGATTTTGTCTTCAGTCATGAAGGCGAGGCAGAGCAATCAAACACACTACCCACTCAAGGCTTTGGAGAGCAGAACATTGGCTAACGTGTTATTGTCATGCAGATTGAGCTCGGTACCGCCGCCGGTAAGCTCTTCCGTTGCTCCACCATGGCCATCCTTGATGCCGGTGACTCCGACATCCTCACTGCCTCCGTCGCTTAAGCGCAGAGCTCGTGTTGATGAAAAAGATATCTTAGAGGAATGTCAATTTGATACCCCACCAAAAGTTTCTCTTCTTATCTACCCTATCTGCTCCTCTCAATGTGCCTTTGTCGTGTTGTGCGTGTTGTAACTTTCATGTTGACGATGTTCAGCTGGGTATTGTATCTCGTCTAGTAAGTCCTTGATTCAAAAGTCTTTGTCTCCATGGATATGGCTAAAGACATCTCCTACAGCAATGTTCACCCAAAGGCAACCCATCGAAATGCACAATTGTTTCTCAAGAAGAGCTATGTCCAACGAGAACAAAAGAACTTCCAGAATCATGTCTCTCCTTGCAGCCAACTCTGTTTTTCGAAGCTACCACAATGCACAATCGAATTCATATCAGAGCTGTGTCCAGAGGAAGCCATTGAGGTTGATGGCTCTCAGTGGACATCGATTTGTCTCTGGTTAATGCTGTGCATTTTTACAATACACCCATCACGGACTCTGACACATGGGACGCCTGCCTTAGGTGATGGCAAGTTGTCAGGGGAAGGTGCTCTCCGCGACTTCCTTTGATGGCACCTTGCTACTCTGATTTGCGTCAGAAATTCAAAACCATTTCAACACCGGAGAACAATAGTGGTTGCCAGGCCTACTCAGACGGAACATCACGATTGTGTCTCGTCACTTTTTGTGAATCGTTCCGCCGTTTGTCGCGACTCTTTTTCTTGAGCAACTCTCAGCGCAGCACGCTTTCTTTTTCTTCCACCACAGCATGGTTCCAACACACTCACAGGCGATACCTTCTGGCGGTGGTAATGTTGCCGCCGCGTTTCGCGCCAATCCACCTGGTAAAGGCCGCCATCACAGAGACTATGACTTTGTCCCTGTCAGCCCCAGGCCTCCTGACTACACTGAGTCTGACCTCGCCACGCCTCGTAACAACACGAAAAGAAAGAGAAATGCCGATTTCGATCAAAAGCGCCTGCAGTCTTTCAAAAAGCTCCGTAAAATCAGAGATCGCAGTGACCGTCTTTGCCTGCAATGTGGTAACTACCACAGTTCCCCTTGCTATGTCCCCTATTGCAGTGGCTGTGACTTGAATCACTACCCCGCCATCCCATGTTTGGACGCCATGGAGCAGTTGAAGGAGCGCCTTGAGTTGCATGCCCCCTCGGAGACAGTCCTCTCCCCGAAGCAGAAGTACAAGAAGAATTCGACAGCATCACCATCATTGCCCTTGCGCTTTCGTGACGAAACCCACGCATCATCAATCTTGTCTGATCTGCAAGCTCCCACGTCCTTGCTCAAATCAGCTTCACAATCTCCTATCAACAGACAACAGAAAGAAAGTCCCAGCAAGCGAACTTGTCTCGTCTGTCGAGAGTGCGGCAGCTTCCACAGATCAGCCTGCAAATGGCCCAAATGTGGACAATGCCACAAAAAGCATCACCCAGAGACTCCCTGTGCCGTCGCTGAGGCTCGACTGAAGAGACGTCTAGAAGAAGACGCAAAGCAGGTTCAAGCGATGGACGAGATCGAGAAGCAAGAGAAAACTGTGATTGACATCAACAACGAGATGCCACCTACGACTCTTCAAGCTACCGCTCTTAGCCCAGGTCGTACTCTCACCTCCGAAACTGCTGCCAGGAAGCTCAAGAAGGGTACCAGATTCTGTAGAGACTGTGGTCGCTACCTTAATAGACCATGCACCTGGCCCACTTGCGGAAAATGCAACACAAAACACTTCGAACAGGTTCCATGCTGGCAAGCCCGCCAAAATCTACAAAGTCGTCTTGACGAGTTCGATCGTGGCTACGGCTCTTCCCAGAAGAAGAAGAAGGTTGCTAAAGTCGCGGCCTTGCCTCCCACTACAGAGCCCTCATTGCAACAGATCGAGCATGCCACCGAGCTCGAGCCGGCGGATCTCGCTGCACCTGTGGCTCTTGCAGTCCCTCCTGAAATGACTCTCAACTTCGACGAGAACGGAGAAACGTCCTGGTCTCTTGATTCGAACAAGACCGTTGATTCTGGTCCACCCCCTGACGACCCCCAGTCTCTCGTATCTACAGAATCACAATTGCCCAAGCATCACAGTCATGTTCATTCGAGCCGCCAATCTTTCTTCTCCAAGCTCACTGAGCCTGTAGGATCTGTCCCTGAGTATCTCGCCGGCACGCTCCCTTCCGGTCACAGGGCCAACGTGGCACCTCATCTCGTCACCTACGGTGCATCTCTCGAAGAGAACGTTGATGCATTCATCGCAGGTGTTCTCCAACATATGCATGACAATGGCAATGTTAGTGATGCTTCTGGACATGCTGATGTCCCTCATGATGTACCTTCGTTCTTGGACTACCTTCGTCGCAATGATTCATAGAGTCTCTTTCGCATTGGGAGCTCCCAGAAGATCGTAGTTCGGAGACTTGGTGGCTAGGAAAGACGACATATACCATCTTGTGCACCAAGGGACAAATGGAACAGCTTTGTGGTCCGTCAACATGGGGACAGTAAAGTTCTGATTTGGGAACAATCCGGAATTTGTCAGAAGAGAAGGAGTCGATAAGGACAGTGGTCTTGCGAATAATTCAATTATACTGGACGATAAGAGGTATAGCCTGGGCAAAAGAGTTGCTGCTTTTCAGGCACGTATCAGGTGCAGGAGTAGCTTAGTTGAGGCACCAAAAATAGACTCTTGCTGCCAAATTTTGTGATCTCGTGGGTTCTTCACTATTTGTTGCTTCTTGTGGACTTTCGCTCGCATTTGTTCGATGCCGCTCATTGATATTTTTCTTGAGCAAGCGGTGGAAGGGCGAAATTCTACATACAGCCTGTGACTGCAGCCTAGAGAGAATATATGAGCTAGTTTACAACACAGCCTCCATACATGAGACTGAGTGATGATTGTGGAAGGAGCAACTAGTAGATCGTGTATATAATGCCTTCCATTGACATTGGTCATCTTTCCAATTAAATACCATCCTACATTTCGAGTTCATCAGCTGCTTGCTTCCATATGCAAGACTCACCATCCTAGCGACAACTCGCCCTCTCATCTAGAACTCGCTCCCACGTCTTGAGCTCGCTTTCTCGTCTTCGTCTTGTTCTTCCATCAGCAGCTGTTCATCGAACAGTATACGGCATAAAAAACAAGAACCATGACGACTTTTCGCTCTCTGCCGCTTGAGCTCAGAAGCATGATATACGACTATGCCCTCCATGAAGAACACGACTATCTCACCAACGGCGTACCAGCACTGTTCAAGGTGTGTCCAAACATCACCAAGGAAATCTACTCGTACCGCAAAACCGTCACGACAATGAGCATCACCGCATCAACCCCTTGGCTACCGGAGAACGAAAACCAACACTGGGACACAATTGCAAGGTTTAAACGAAAGCAACAAACCAAGGGGCTGGTTGTCAAGTTCAGATGTCTGAAGCCTCGTGAGCAACAGGTTCCACCTCGTGGGTTGCCTGGTTTCATCGCCTGCATCCGCGAGACCCTCAGGGCTGGCCATACAGTACTCAGAGTCGTGTTCTATGCAATGCGACTGGCACTCGCGTTAGATGTTGAAACGGAAGTCATCGACGAAGACTGTGAACAATCAAAATGAACGATCGCAAAGTTAGTGGCGACAGGGGGCACTGCCTTCAGAACATTCTCGCCCCCAGATGTCTTTCTGTAGAGCCCCTCCCTTGTTGAGTGTTTGAAACTGCAGATTAGAGGCTGAAGACTGTTTTCATGGGCCTAGAGGTTTTGAGAAGATGGTGTTGATGCATTGAGGCCGAATGGCATAATCGCCTTTGGGTACATGGAGCTGAGCGGAACGATTAGGCCGACGACGATGTCGATAAAGTTGATATAACTCCAATGTTCTGGTGATAGGAGACTTTCTTGAGTGCATCGGTAGAGCTGTAAGAAAAATCAAATGGTATACTCACATGGACCCTAGACAACGTAGAAGTCATACTCCAATTTCATCTTTTGTGACATCAATGGCCTTTTCGACACAGGCGGCGACGCAAGCACTAGACACAACATAAAGCCATGTGCGGATGATGTGCTTTTAGTTTCCAAATGAGTCCAGTGAACATAAAATGGGTGACACGATGACTTGTGGTCATTCTTGCTAAAGGAAAAATTATCTAGACAGGGTCGCCCTCACAGAACACTGTTTCTGGTTGTGTGATCCTAGACATGCACCGATTCGACACAAAAGTCTCGCAGTGACCTATGATTGAACAAAAGTGATAAGATATGTGCTCGGTGTGAGTGGGCATGATAAGATATTGAATAGAATCCGTACCTCTGGTGTGTCTTGGGAGACGGCATATACAGGGAGCGCTGATCCAGCTATCAAACATCTACATTGGATGAAAGTGACAGTCGCAAAGGGCGGTGAATGTCCTCAAGTGTATGTGTGTAGACTAAAATGCCCCCTTGTGCAGACATGTATAGACTTCCTATATCCTGCCTTGTTATGTAGAAGAAGTAGCCTTGACTATAGACAAATACGCGCCGAGGCATAAGAGGAACAAGTCAAACAGCGAAGAGACGTGCTAGCGCTTAGAAACATACTGGCCTTTAGCTGTGGTATAGCGTGGCTCCCTACCTGAAGCTTTTACATGGTCCTTAGTCAATGCAGTCATCATGACCATGGTGAGGCCTCAAAATGTTACTAGTCTGGCAGGCTTGCGTCCAGGAGAGTGGACAGAGCTCATGAGGACAGTCTATGGCTTCTGCTGTAGCTGCCATGACGAGACAAGACCAGCATGGCTGACGGTGAGTCACAAGGTCAGTGTTGAAGACGTGCTGCGACTGGCTGGTGATGACGAGATCTGAATAGATACGACCAGAAGGCGGCGGTGTCTTGATCGAGACAAGCTCAAGAGTCGAGTTGATTTCAAAGCAGCATCAGCAGGTTAACAAAAGGAACAAAGGGCGTTGTTGGATTGATAATCGAGTTGATGATTGCACGTCATTCATTGGTCAAGCTGGGGTAGAAGTGAGAGTGCCCAGTGAGGAGAAGGGCAAGTCGGGATTTCCAATCGCTGACGCACGGACCCACGCACACAAGCAGCCGAGATATTCACATCAGCGCGCGCCACTCAAACTCTTCCTCTCTCTCGAACACCCAGCGACATCACAACACCGTCAAAATGGCTCGTCGTCCCGCTCGTTGGTGAGTACAGAACTGCTCAGACTGTTGGATCGACTTTCCCGGGGCTCGAAATGCGTGTATTGGACATATGGAACGACATTGCGCTTTTCGACCGTCGGGAGAGGCCATCTCAGGTCGAAACACATCTATAAAGACTCTTTGCTGACCTTTTCACAGCTACCGCTACTGCAAGTAAGGATTCCCCTTCGATCGAGTCCTTTTGCGCCCAGAAACATGCACATACAAATATCCATCTTGAACATCCAAAATCGTCAAATCCGCACAACTCCGTCATCACAAATTCAACCCACACCGCGCGACTCCTTCTGGCCACTACACCCCTCCGACACACAACTAACAACACTCCCACAGGAACAAGCCCTACCCTAAGTCGCGCTTCAACCGCGGTGTCCCCGACCCTAAGATTCGCATCTTCGATCTCGGCCGCAAGCGTGCTGGTGTCGATGAGTTCCCTCTCTGCATCCACCTCGTCTCCAACGAGTACGAGCAGTTGAGTTCCGAGGCTCTTGAAGCCGCCCGTATTTGCGCCAACAAGTACCTCGTCAAGTCTGGTGGCAAGGACTCCTTCCACTTGCGTGTCCGTGCCCACCCTTACCACGTCGTCCGTATCAACAAGATGTTGTCTTGCGCTGGTGCCGATAGACTGCAAACCGGTATGCGTGGTGCCTGGGGTAAGCCCAACGGCACTGTCGCCCGTGTCAACATTGGCCAGATTCTCCTGTCTGTCCGCTGCCGTGACTCCTGTAAGTTGACCTGTTGGAATTGCTTTCAACCTGAATAGACACTAACAGTTATGTTCAGCGCGCGCTGTCGCCATCGAGGCTCTCCGCCGCTCCCAGTACAAGTTCCCTGGTCGTCAGAAGATCGTCGTCTCCAAGAACTGGGGCTTCACTCCCCTCCGCCGTGAGGAGTACGTCGCCAAGCGCCAGGAGGGCCGCGTCCGTGTCGACGGTGCCTACGTCCAGTTCCTCCGCAACAAGGGTCCCCTTGAGTACAACATGCGCCGCTTCCCCGACGCCTTCTCCGCTTAAGCGTAGATACCCAGTTCAAGTCGAACGCGAAGGATTGATGGGCTTTGGTGCATTACGGCGTGTTGAGGCTTTCTAAAATTACCATACCATTCGTCAATGAGACATGCTGCAAGACCACTTTGTTATGACCACTAAATGTGACCTGTTTTCTTTCCACTCGTCTCCGTACATGTGACCGATCAGACAAAGCGTGACCATGTCAAAATCTGAGCAGAAGGTGCTGCTACGGACTTAACGGCTTGGTGGTGATATGGTAGAGGGCAAAGCTGCCCGCAACATTCAATCTTCAATTATCCCATCATGACTTGATGCCGCTACAACCTCGCCCGATCACCCTGTCGCTCAGACAGACCTGTCTATATCATGTCTGCCGACCACGACTGAATTTGCCGGCAGGCGTATACGCTTGTCGCCAACAGTTCTCCCAAACTGCATACCACCGTCGAGGCGCAAAGCCCGCCGAGGCCACCGTACCGCTTCGCAAACAGCTGAAAGAGGAGGCGAAACAGCGGAAGAAGTCTGCCAAAGCTGCTGGCAAGGGAAGCAATGAAGTCAACACACTGCTGGACAAGTGGGAGTTGACGGTCGGTATCGAGGTGCACGCCGAGCTGAACACTGCCCACAAGCTCTTTTCGACTGCTCGAACCTCTGTCAATGCCGAACCCAACGAACATGTCGCTCGCTTCGACGCTGCTCTTCCAGGTGCCCAACCGGCTTTCCAGAAGGCTACTCTTATCCCAGCTCTTCGTGCTGCTCTGGCTATGAATTGTGACATACAACCTCGTAGTAGCTGGGATCGCAAGCACTATTTTTACCAGGATCAGCCGAATGGCTATCAGATAACTCAGTATTATGGTACGTTGTGACGATTCGTCTGCCTGTCACCTTTTACTGACTCACGATAGAACCCTTTGCCCGTAATGGTTCCTTGATTCTGACTTTGGAGGATGGTATCGACCCCAACGACATTCCTGAGCCCAAAGGAAGCGCAGAGAACCCAGGTCTCACGATTGGTATCAAGCAGATACAGATGGAGCAAGACACAGCGAAGACGGCTTTACAACCTCCTTCCACATACCTCCTTGACTTCAACCGTGTGTCACATCCTCTGATCGAAATCATCACCCTGCCTCAAATACATTCGCCTGCCACTGCTGCTGCAACTGTTCGCAAGATACAGTCTCTACTCAAGGCTGTTGACTCGTGTGTCGCCGGTATGGAGATGGGTGGTTTGAGGGCCGACGTAAACGTCAGTGTCAGACAACGAGGATCCAAAGGCGACAACAACGAGTACTCTGGCGTTACTGGTCTAGGCACAAGGACCGAAATCAAGAACTTGAGTTCCTTCAAAGCAGTCGAAGATGCTGTCACCGCAGAACGAGATCGTCAAATCAAGGTTCTCGAAGCTGGAGGTGTGATTGAGGGAGAGACCAGAGGCTGGACTATCGGCAGCACAGAAACAACTCGCCTCAGGAGCAAGGAAGGAGAGGTCGATTATCGATACATGCCAGATCCTGACTTGCCTCCTGTCTTGATCTCGAATGAACTGGTTGACCATCTCAGGAAGACTTTGCCAGAGTTGCCAGATTCCACAGTCTTGAGGGCAATTAATGACTTCGGGTTGTCCACGAAGGATGCAAAAACACTCTTCTCATTAGACGATGGCGAGAGACTCGAGTATTGCGCTGAGACAATCGAGCTGGTTCAGACGAAACTCTCTGCTCAAGCCTCTGATGACAGTCAGAACCAAGCCAAGGTCGGCAAACTGGTTGCCAACTGGGTTTTGCACGAGATCGGTGGTCTACTCGCTTCGGATGGTCGCGAGTGGTCAGACCTCACAATCACAACTGAAGAGCTTGCATCGCTGCTGGCAAACCTTTTGTCGAAGCAAATCACTGCTCGTGTAGGCAAGCAGATCCTCCAGCAACTATACGAAGAAGATGCAGATGACAGAATATCTGTGGATGCTCGCATTGATGAAGGCAACCTTCGCCTTCGCCCAATCAGCAGAGAGGAGTACATCGAGCTCGCTCAATCAATCATGGATGAGAACCCGAACATGGTCAGTGCGGTCCGCGACAAAGGACAAAAAGGCAAGACCATGTGGTTCGTAGGTCAGATGGTTAGGAGAGCGGAAGAAGGCACTGTGGAAGCCGAAAAAGCAAAGGAAATCATCGAGGAGCTTTTGTTTCCATGAGATGGAGTCTATGTAACTACTAGCCACCATCACAAGCTGTTATTTTCTCATGCGCTGCAAGGGTATCTAAATGCAAATTCAAGTCCAAACGCCAATGTCTAAGGTCTAGTACAGCGGGTCGTAAGGCATCTGCGTCTGCTTCAGAGCGACGCCATCTTTAAGGTAGAGCACCATCCTGTAGGCGCTGTTGCCGTTCAGATAGTAACGATGTAGGCGTTTCGTCCTTAGGAAGCCCAGTCGTTCGTAAAGTTTGAGAGAGGGTATGTTGTCAATCTCAGTTTCGAGAGCAATCTGTTTGGGTCAATTCCAGATACATGAAGTCGTAGACAAAAAGCACCAACCTCGTCTGCATCTTTTGCTATCATGCCGTCCATAGCCATTCGTACCAGTCTTGACGCAATGCCTTTTCCTCTGTGCTCCTTCTTGACTGCCAGCATGGCGATGTATCCGCGCATTGGACCACCACGATGAGGTTCCAATTTGCAGACGACCACGCCTATCAATTCCCCAGTCGAATCAACCGTCTTGAGCAAAAAGTCAGCTTGGCGATCGATCCCTTTGAACAATTTCAGATGAATGGAATAATAATGCACCCACCATGTAACAGAGATCTGCCCATTGATAGAGAAAGTATCGATAGACATAAATACTGTAGGGTTCGGAAAGGTCTTTTGATATCAGTTCGCGGATGGCGGTGAGGTATTGTGCTTCCTTGTCTGGATCATATTGGATGTATTGTAATTCCGGAAGTGATGGCTTCGCCGAAGCATCCAGTTGCGTTGTCATTCCAGACTTTTTGTGCAGTTGTTTGGAAGATATGGTTTCACGAAATGGTTTGGGGCCAGCCAGATTCGAAGCACATGTTTCTTGAGGCTCTTCTGGGGGTCGCAGCGCTCCGCGCACATGAAAGACAAGCTCGGACCAATGACGAGTGTGGACAGGAACAAGAAGGAAGTCGCATCACCTTAACAATTTGTTTGCTGATCCCTGCAGCAAGCGCCTTCTTCTCGTTTATATCTTGGATCGCTCTTGGCCCGTCATGTCAGGACTCCGGAGACGCATCTTTGGCACGTCGTCTGCAGACACTCCTTCCCTAACACCCGAACAGTCGCGACCAGGCACGCCGACATCCGAAGAAGTCCGCGTCGTGTCGGCAAAGAAACTCGAGAAACTCACGGCGCAACACAAGGCCAAGGGCACAAAGAGACGCAATGCCTGGGTCTTTGGGTTGGGAGGCCTGTTTGGCATTCTCATTGCCGGCTTCTTCGCGTCTAGCAATGAGGTCTTCGATATGCAGGCCTTGAGAGACATGAATCTCGATTCTATCCTTGATGTGCTGCCTGCTGGTTTGATCAAAGATGCCCATGAACTTCAGGTCGGTCACTCCAATGTGCTTGTTGTCTTACACATCTCTTCTCTTGTTGTTGTCGCTTGCTGTGTGCTTTCTTGTCGTGCTGCCTCAGACCATGTAGCTTACACTATCTGTACTTTGTGTAGAAACATCAACGAGACGCCATTGCATATGATTCCTTTGCTGTCGGTCTACACGCTCAATCTCAAGGTATAACAGCCAAACACCCCGTTATCATGATTCCCGGTGTCATCTCGACCGGTCTTGAGAGTTGGAGTACGGAAGAGGACTCGCGACAATATTTCAGAAAGAGACTATGGGGCAGTTGGAGTATGATGCGCGCTCTAGTTCTGGACAAGGCTGGTTGGAAGAGACACATCATGTTGGACAAGAAGACTGGTCTGGACCCGCCAGGAGTCAAGCTGAGGGCTGCCCAAGGCTTTGATGCTACCGACTTCTTCATCACTGGATACTGGATCTGGAACAAGATTTTGGAAAACCTCGCTACTATTGGATACGACCCCACGAATGCTTTCACCGCCGCCTACGACTGGAGAATGAGCTATATGAACTACGAGATCCGCGACCAATACTTTACTCGTCTGAAGAATCACATCGAAACGGCTAAGCATATATCTGACAGAAAGGTTGTTCTCCTGAGTCACAGCATGGGCTCTCAAGTCTTGTACTACTTTTTCCACTGGGTCGAGACCGAAGGTTATGGCAACGGTGGTGAAACATGGGTGGACGACCATATCGACTCGTGGATCAACATCTCTGGATGTATGCTCGGAACACCAAAGGGCCTGCCTGCAGTGCTGTCCGGCGAGATGAAGGATACTGCACAACTCAACGCCTTTGCAGTCTATGGCCTGGACAAGTTTTTGAGCCGCAACGAAAGAGCAGAAATGTTCCGCGCCATGCCCGGTATCTCTAGCATGCTGCCCATTGGCGGTGACGCAGTCTGGGGAGACGAACATGGCGCTCCTGACGACCGTCCCGACCAAAACGTCACCTATGGCAAATTCCTCAGCTTCCGCCATCTGAATTCTACACAGTTACCGAAAAAGAACCTTACCGTTGAGCAGTCTCGCGCTTACCTCTTCAACACCACGGAAGATTGGTACTCGGAGGCCGTACTCAACTCCTACTCCTTCGGCATTGCTCACACCAAAAAAGAAGTAGAAGAGAACCAGAAGATTCCTCGCAAATGGTCTAACCCACTGGAAACCCGTCTCCCCAAAGCACCAAATATGAAGATCTTCTGCTTCTATGGTATTGGCAAGGAGACTGAGCGCGCATACTATTACCGCGAAGACAACGAGCCCGGCAGCAACAACGATGTCATGATCGATACCGCAGCCACATTCCTGAACCCAGATGAGGATCACGTAGCCGACAGAGGCGTGGTCATGGGAGAAGGCGATGGTACCGTCAATCTGCTGAGTACAGGATATATGTGTAACAAGGGTTGGAGAATGAGGAGGTACAACCCTTCAGGGATCAAGATTACGACCTTTGAGATGCCTCATGAGCCTGATCGATTCTCGCCTCGTGGTGGACCTAACACTGGTAAGTCTTAAGTTGATGAGACAAGCAAGTGCACAAGCTGATGTTGTTTCTAGGTGACCATGTTGATATTCTTGGTCGTGCATCTCTCAATGACTTGATCTTGAGAATTGCAGGTGGCAAGGGTCATGAGATCAACGAGACCATCTACAGCAACATTACACAATATGCTGAGAAGGTCAAGATTTGGGATGACTGAAGATATCATTTTCATTGATAAAGACCCAATTCACCTAACCCTGAGGAAATTGGGACGAAGCTATAATGTATAGAACTGGGGGCTTGGCATAGAAGATTTAGTCGCACACGCATTAATGATTTATTTCTATACTCCTACATTCACTTCTTACGTGAGTTTCCACATGCAATTTTTCCCTGCCTTTCACTCGATCCGCCGTAAACACTACTATTAAACCCAGACAGAGTCAATGTTACAGTAATACCATCAAACTCTGTCTCCTCCAACTCCTCCTTCTACGAAGACCAGCATTCCCACTCGACTTACAACCCGTTGTTGTTTCTTTCTCCTGGCCAACCACAGCAGTATGCATCGTCTATCCGGTCGATGTCGCGATGCTTTATGGTGTTGATCGCCTCCCAACGGTTCATAGATGTAGAAACTGTCGTGAAGTAATTCCGTATTATATCCAAATAGGAGTCCGTATGTTAGAGAAATGTGACCGGGTACAATGGTTACTTTCACCTAGTGATTGCGTCGACCTCTGAGTGTAGCAAAGGTACATCTCGTTGTTCAGGGTAGTATGCTTTGATACCCATCAAAATGCAGAGTGTTATATGATAGTTAAGACATGTCCAGTGAAAGCAGTTGCCTTTGTGGTACTTCTGCGGACAAGGTGAAGACTTTGGAAGGTACTATGCCTTTTTATAGCTTGTTTTTGCAGGCGTAGCGTTCTTGGAGAGTCTTCACGAGTAGAGCAGCATGATAATTGACCTATAATGGACTATAGCATTCTCTCTCTCTGCCAAACAAATCATCTTCAATGAACGCTTAAATGCATCGAACATGTTTCTCGGTTTTGATGATTCGACTCTTAGCAGAGGAGTCGCAATCATGGAGTGTAGTTCAAAAGTCCGAAGCTCGGACTTTCCGAGATAGAAGATAAGAATCAGTCAGCAGAAGCATGATTGGTTGTAGATGGACGGCGATTGCCGTGTCGTTGCGGTCTGTAGGAACATCTGACCAGAAACTGCGAAGAGACGCGGGTAGAGATTGAGCTTAGAGAACGTTGAGCTTTCGTGGCTGTCTCGAAAAAGTCTCGGGTCCGAGATCGCCGTTCGCCGAGGATCAGATTAGCGTCATAAAGTGTGTGTCGCCTCTCAGCTTTGTTCAAATCGTCTTTCCCCTCCACGAAACAGTCCCTCGAACCTACGAACTTGTCACCTACCACAACAAATCTACAAACGATCAAACCAGTCACAATGTTCAGAAGAGTCGCATCTACCGTCCCCGCTCAGGCTAGCAGAGCCATGGCTGCCGCCGTCAGACCTTCGATTGCTCCCTCATTCCGCGCCGCCGCTCCTGCCATCAACAACGCAAGAAGAAGCTACCACGAGAAAGATATGTCTACCCGTCTTCCATCGCTGCCCATGTGTCGATGGTGAACAAGAGGCCATCGACGCATCGGCAGCTCTGGATCTGGCCATTCACGAACGCTCAGCTAACATGCGCAGCACTGCTCGACCACTACAACAAGCCCAGAAACGTTGGCAGCATGCAGAAGAACGACACCGACGTCGGTACCGGTCTCGTCGGTGCTCCCGCTTGCGGCGATGTCATGAAGCTCCAGATCCGTGTCGACCCCAACGACAACACCATCAGCGAGGTCAAGTTCAAGACTTTCGGCTGTGGTTCCGCCATCGCCAGCAGCAGTTACTTGACCGAGCTCGTTAAGGGCATGACCCTTGAGCAGGCTGGCCGCATCAAGAACACCGAGATTGCAAAGGAGCTCTGTCTGCCCCCTGTCAAGCGTAAGTTGACTCCCGTCCGCGGAGATACGAGAGAGAAAACGCGAATACTAACTCTGTCACAATAGTCCACTGCTCTATGCTCGCTGAAGACGCCATCAAGTCCGCCATCTCAAACTACTACACCAAGAACCCCAAGGCAAGAAAGACCGACCTCGGCGGCACCTCCGCACCTCTCCCCAAGGTCGAGGTTGAGACCGTCTCGGCCACCGCTTAAACGCCTCTCTCTTTCACAATTCTTGATGTTTTCGTCTTCATGTCATTAGCGAGTTTCTTTACCATCTGAGATCTTTTTCTTCTCTACCACAAATTATTTTGGAGTGGCCCGGATCGGCCGTTTTGGGGTTTTCTAACGGATCGGGCTTTTCTCTACCCCACGCTCACACTTCCGTCCATCGTTCATCGAGGGATTTGGAGTTGCGTCGGTATCGTGCTTCACGGCCCCCATCACGAACACAATAACCATGTATTTTAGCTTAACAAAAGAAGAATCAAATTGGCATACCCTCAATTCTCATCTTTGCAATCACTAACCGTCTGCAAGACGTCGGCAGTGTGTTAGGTTTCAGACGACATCTACCAAATTGTCGTGAAATATGGCTCAACTCATGATATCTGGGATCTTGTACTAGCCATTCTCCTGTTATGACAAGCACGGTTCTTGGTTCTGGATCTCAGAAAAATGAGATGATTGTGACAGCCAGTTGAGTGTTTCTTGATCCATGGTCCGGTTCGATCTTTGATGCGACTTATCTGCGTCTCGTGGGGTAGCATGTGTCAGAGCCGGTTTGCGCAGGAGGAAGGTGATTGAGCAGTTCATTGGCGTATGCTGCAGCTGTGGCTGCAGCATACTTTTGCCAGCCATCGTTCTGTGTGGGTCGGAGTCGTCTTAGATCCTGCGAATGACAAGGCATCGAAGGTTTCATCAGAGCGGCGGCTTCCATCTCGAAGCAAAGAATACCACCTGAGCTCTGACTTATCTTGTCTCTTTCGATCGCGTCTTTCATGACCCGATCACCAGAAGCAATTGTGCCATAATGAACCACAGGAAGAAGTCTATCAGATCTTGGTTCACGTCGTATTCTGTTTTCTGTGCCACAATTACAACAGCTTGGTCCACCCTTGTGTAGATGATGTGGATGATATAATGATCAGAAAGCTGTGATAGAAATTTGTAGTCTGGTAGACACTCGACTAGAGACGAGAGGTGAGCAGCTATGCTAACTCTGTTAGTCAGTTGAGAGACTTTGACTCCATTCAGGGCAGCGAGAAGAACATCCGGAGGTGGGCACAGAGATCCGGTGCGCTCGAAGACCCCTCCAGGATGACTCTTTCCAAAGTCATATTGAACAACGCCCCCATATTGTCCAGTCGATTGGCTTACAACGATGTCCCCGAGTCGAATATCGTGTTGCTCACTTGGCACACCGCCGCCTATGCCGGCCATAAGTCCTTTCTGTATGCAGGCGAAGCTGATCTATATTTGCATAGCAACGCGAGCAGCAAAAACCAGGCCAATTCTCCCGGCTGGCAAACAGGTGATCACAATGTTGTGATCTCCAATCTGACCGAGATAGTACAAGTTGCTGTCTCTTGGGTTTTGTGGGGGACGAGGGTGCTCTTCATCCAACACTCCCAGAACCGCTGCCAAATCTATTGGTAGGGCGCATATGATGCCGATCGTATAATCTTCGCTGCTATGCCCTTCACGGGTAGAAGAAATAGAGATCTGACCCGCAGACATGACTGTCTTGACGGCACTGCTGAGATGGCCATAAAAGGGCGGTGGTTGTGGATCCGAAACACGTATGGAAAGCAATCTCAACCAGTGGGAGAACCAGAAGCAACTATCTTGCACGATAAGCCCCTCTCATCCAGGGTTGAATTATTCTTCTATGCAGGTTGAGCACCACTAGTGAGCGACTGCGATTTGCCCTGCAAACCATCAAACAGATCGTTGCCGTCACGTGGAGCGTCAGTATGGGACGGTGTTGTGATAGATTATCGGAGGAGAGAATCCAGAAGTAGGCATGTCTACGTTACCGAACTGTGAAGGGAAGTGAGCATGGTGTGTGTCGCACAACTCGTCGAACTCGTGGAGGAAGTCGCATGCATCCATTCGGAGAATGGCGCGGGAAAGTGCGAGGCCGCTCGCCACATTGTTCATGCAGGCGGCCAAATTTAGTATGGGCGATTTGTGCCTCAATTGCACAGTCAGGCAGGAAGCAGCCAACAATCTTGAGAACAAAATATCATAAGATATCAATTAGCGGGTATAGCACACCATGAGGGAGGTTTGTTTATTTTGCCGCCTACGTAAATTTCTACACTTCGGCGTACACATCGCTGGAACAGTTAGCAAGACGAATGGCAAAGATAGTGGCGAATGTCAGACTCACGTTCTTCTGTGAAGGGGTACACCCTTCTTGATCTTTGCTATTAGATCATGGTCAATATCGGCGGTAGCGAGCTCGGGCTCCCACGAGTCACCCTTGTTCTTAAAGTCTTCCTGGCTGCCCAACTCTGCAAGGATTCTGCCCCATGGGTCGACGATCAAAGAATGACCATAACTTGATCTCTTCTTGTTGTGAGGACCAACTTGAGCAGGAGCGAGAACATATGATTGTGTCTCAATGGCACGAGCCTTTAGTAGTGCATGCCAGTGGTACTTTCCAGTATCTGGAGCGAAAGCTGAAGGATAGCAGAGTACGTCGATTTTTTGGCGCTTGAGGGCGAGAGCAAGTTCGGGGAAGCGTAGATCGAAACAGATTGCACTGCCGACTCTGCCAACAGGCGAGTCGAAAGGAGGTAGAATGCTGTTGCCGGGCTCAACCGTATCACTCTCCTTCATGGTAGGGCCATCGTCCAACTCCATGTCGAACATGTGGAGCTTCTGGTAGCGCTGGGTGATTTTACCATTCTCGTCAATCCAGATAAGAGTGTTCTTGATCTTCTTTGGAGCTTCTGAGGGCTCATGAATGCCGACATTGATGCAGAGGTTGTTCTTCTTCGCCTCCTCTTGTAGACCTAGTACAAAGGGCGACTCAGTGACGGATTTGCAGAGGTTGTAGGACTCGTCTGGTGAGCCTCCAATATAGTCGGCGGCTTCGGGAAGGAAGAGGACCTTTACTGAACACGCTCGGTCAGCTGCTAGTACGTGGGACTTGTATGAAGTGAGACAGACCTTTGCGCCTTCAGCAACAGCTTTATTGACAAGAATCTTGCACTGTTCGAGGTTGTGCGACAAGTCTGCTGTGGAACATATTTGACCGATTGCCTAGGAGTCAAATCAGTATGCTGGCTGCTAGTTCCAGTCAAGACGACTAACTGCTTTGACCATGTCGACGGTATTGTTTGCTGTGTGTGATGACTATCTTAATGAGCTTGAACAGGGATACTGAAGCGAAGATGGAGAAAGTTATGGAGGAGAAAGAAAGAAGGGTAATGTGGAAAAGATATGCAGGGCCTGCAGGGATCCGATCGATCGACACCAGGAACGCATTTATTCGAGATATAGGGATGCAATAGTCATCGGCTACTCGATAAGGAAAGCGCAATCGGTGGGTTAAAACAGAGGAAAGAAAGCCGATGTGTCTACGTCACCTCTGCCAAGGCTCACCTCCGAGCCGCCGCGTGTTACGGCATTACCGACCGAGTAGCTCAGAGGCATGCAAACCATCAATGTTTCCGTGACAGCGCTCAGCAATAGTGCGCCGCAATGGCATCCCAGCCACCGAACAAACCCAAAGCATCACGATGGGGCTCGCTGCTCTCGGGTGCCGTCGCTGGTCTGGAATCACGTCTGGACACCATCCTAGCTGAGGACAACGAAGCGTCTGCGCGCAGCAGAGCTCAGGACAAGGCTGCCGCACAAGAGAAATCCTCGGCCGAGAAGCCCACTGCTCTTGCGGTCCCCAATGCTTCAGCAGACACCTCACGTAGCCCGTCTCGCTCTCGCTTGAACGATCGACTGCAGGAAAGACTGGCCAAGGCTGTTGCCAGCCAGAACCCTTCTCGTTCTTCCACTCCCTTGAACCAACCTGCAAGTCCGAGGTCTAGCCTTGGCTCAAGACAGTCGGCCGACATACCACGACCCTTGCCAGAAGCCAAAGACGAAATTGTTACAACGCCAAGTGCAGAAGTCCCAGTCCTCGATGTCTCAACTCCTGACGCCGTCGACGAACCCGTTCCTGAATCATCAGCCGCAGATCCCACCCCTGAGCTTGTAGTCACTGAACCTCTTCCGACTCTCTTGACCTCTGGTCTGCCAATAAACCCCGCTCGCATCTCCAACGACAGTCAAACCAGACCGTCGATCGATCTCAATGATGAACCCAAATCAGAGGAAAAAGTAGAAGAGGAGAAGGTCGAAGAAGAAAGGATCGAGGATCAAGAAGAGGAACCAGAAGTGGTAGCGCCAAAAGAGGCTTCCGAACTGAACACAGAGCTTGCACAATTGCGCCAGGAGAACGCCGAAGCTGAGAAGCAGAGACAAGAAGAGATGCTTGCAAACCTCGAACGCATCGACGCCTTGCAAGCAAAGCTTCAATATCTTGCAAAAGAGACTGTCGCTGCTGCGAAAGAGGCAAACTCAAGTTCTCAGGCTACTCCTCAGGAACGCAAACTCGCAGAGAAAGATGAGCGTATTGCTCTTTTGATGCAAGAAGGCGAAAAACTGAGCAAGGTTGAAATGCGTCAAGGGGCTACTATCAAGAAGATGCGCCTAAAGACACAACAAGACGAAAAGGCCATGGCTGATCTCCGCAAACGTCTTGCTAGACTTGAAGATTCTGAGTCAGACCTGAAGCAACGGCTGAAGCGGTCAGAGCAGATTGAAAAACAAAGCGCTGAACGACTAAAGCAATACTCAAATCTTGAGAAAGATGTCGAGAATCGCAAGTCGGAGCTCGCGAGTAGTAATGCCACCATTGCCAGTTTGCGAAGTCAGCTGCTTGAGGCCGAGAGGAAAACTGAGGAGGCTGAAAACAAAGCAAAAGAGAGCGTGGTTCATGCAGATGCCAACAAGTTGTCTGCCGTTCAGGAGCAGCTTGAGGATGCAAAGCTGGAAAAGAAGCTGGCAGATGATAAATGGAGCGCAGAAGTTAAGCGAATCACCGAGGAAGCTCGTCAGCAAAGGCAGCAAGCCAGCTTTCGTGAGTCAGAGCTTACTAACGAGATCTCGGTAAGTTTATTCTGTGATGAAGATCTTCTTGTGTGTGGTGCTTATGTGCGTTATAGAATTATGAGAGCCGTCTCGAAGCACTTCGTGTCCGTGCTGAGGAAGCTTCTTCAGATGTAGGAGGTGATTCTCAAGCCAAACTGCTCCGTCAGATCGAAACGCTGCAAACCCAATATTCTCTAGCAGCAGAGAATTGGCGAAGCATTGAAACTTCGTTGAACAGTCGCATCGCTGCGATCGAAAAGGAACGAGACGAAGCTGTAAAGCGTGAAGCCGATGTACGCAAGAAAGCTCGCGACATTAGCAGTAAGGCTAAGCGCTTGGAGGAACAACTCGAAGAAATGACCGAAGAATCTCAACTCCTGACTTCACAACTTCAAGCCAGCAAGACGGAGATGAAGAAACTACAAACACGTCTTGAGACTGCAGAGACATCTCTCAACGAGGCAAAGGCAGATCTTGATCGCCAAAAGCAGACTTTCGAATCAGAGCTGAGCCAGAAGTTAGAAGAGGAGAGAACAAGGCAACTTGCGCAGGGGCTAGGCATTGCCAGTCCTCACAATGGAACCATGGCTTCAAGAACAGAATCACCAACCAGCTATTTCCGAAAGCAACCCTCACAAGATCCCTACGGATCTGTGCAGTCACGGCGCGGACTATCACGTATCCCCTCGCAGGAACAAACGACAAGCCTGTCAATAGACCGCTCCGTGTCACGACGGCCATCAACTCTTGCACCTGGCCTAATGAGCTCGCGAACACCGATGACTCCAGACTTCCCCTCACCGAGCGTAAGCAGACAAGGCTCCATGTTCTCTCTGGCTCAACTCCTAAACGGCGGCAACGGAGCACCTCAAACCCCTTCCATCCACACCAATGATGTCGACGCCGATGACAACTTTGACAACAGGTCCAGTCCTCAACGCACCATCAACGATGTCATTAGTGCCTCTACTGTACACACAGGCCCCAGTGTACAGCTGGTCCAACACATGTCATCCAAAATCCAACGCCTCGAAGCCGAAAAGTCAGCGCATAAAGACGAACTTGCACGCTTAGTTACCCAACGCGACGAAGCCAGGGATGAAGTCGTCTCCATGATGCGCGAAGTCGAAATTAAGCGCAGTGTAGACGGCAAGACTGACAAACTCGAGCAAGAGCTTGGACAGGTCAAGCAAAGATACGAAGCTTGTCTTGAAATGTTGGGAGAGAAAGAAGAAGAAGTGGAGGAGTTGAAGAGTGATCTTGTGGAGGTCAAGAAGATGTATCGGGAGCTTGTTGATAGGAACATGAAGTGATGTCGGTCATGGTTAAGGGGTATCAGTTGATAGAAGATGAATCTATACTAGATGCATTATGTCGTGGTTATGATTTCTCTGCTGCCTGTGCTCTTTCTTGCTCTCCAGGTCTCTTTAATGATTTCTCATGCTGGTCGCTGTTCTGTCATCAAGACGAAAAGGGTGCTGGTCTACAAGGTAATGCCTTCCTCCTCCGCAGCACGGACGATGTAATCCCTGACCTGGAACCAAAAATCAGTAACACGACTCTCGAAATCAACGAGCACTTGAACATACCTTAGCATCAGGCGCAAGATCCAGCGCCAAAGCACCAGTACTATCCTTCTTATCCGTCTCCGCCCCCGCCTTGAGCAACACCACCGCCGTATCCCCATGCCCCTCCGCAATAGCATGATGCAGCGCCGTACACCCATCCGCATCCGTCGCATTCACCGGACTCCTACTCGCCAACATCAGTTTTACCATCGGCACATTGCCCACCGCAGCTGCCCTATGCAAAGGCAATTGTCCTCTTTTGTCCTTGACTCTTGCTGATGCCTTTGCCTCGAGCAGCTTTTTCGCTGTGTCGAGATTGGTTTTTGAAGCTGCGAAGTGGAGAGCTGTGGCGCCGGTGTTGGTTGTTAGGGTTGGGTCGGCGTTTTTGGCGAGAAGCAGGTTGGTGAGGGTTTCGGAGGCGGAAGAGTCTTTGAGGGAGGAGGCTATCATTAGGGGCGTCCAGCCTGCACCGTCCTGTTCTTGATTGTTAGTGCTGTTGCTTGGGTGAAGATGTTGAGGTTGCAGAGGCATCACGTACTTGAACGTCTGGGTCAAAGTCTTTGCGATCAGACAGGATTTCGACAATGGGCAGGCGGTTGTAGGATGCAGCCCAGTGAATGGGAAGTCTATCGTCATCGTCGCGTAACTTGGCGAGCTTGGGATTCGCCTGAGACGGGTAGAAGTGTCAGAACCATAGTCAACAATCTGTAGCGCAGCTGAGGGTCGTACGTTTAGTAATGATTCGGCGAGGTTGACTGATGGAACGTCAGTAATGTATTCTGTGACCTGGGCAAATGGCGCTCACTCTGTCCATCACGACAAGCTGCATGAATTGCGAACTTGTTTGTTTCTCCTTGATCGGTCGCCATTTTGCTCGTCTTTGGATGTGTAGAAAGTTGAAACAGATGAAAGCTTGGTGACGCTCTGAGAACAACCCTCGTGGCGGGGTGATCGACGAATGTGGGGGTTGTGAACGGAAGCACAAGTTGTGCAAACACTTCAATGCAGGCCTCGAGCTTGAAGAATGGCGAAGAGCTTCGAGAGTAGAAAGCGTGTAAACCCGCGCAAAGTGAATACTCTTCAACAATCTACCAATGGTATTACTGAGCCCTCCTCTCCGATGTCATTTCTACGTAAAATCACAACAAGCACAGAAAAGAAGAGGATGGAAATAGATAATCGCAAATCATGTTGCTGCCACGTTTTTGCAGCTCACGTTCTTGACTCTTATATGCGCACTTTCTGATTACGAAAAGCGATCAACCAAAAGTTCGACAACAGACGGATTGCGATCGAAAAGATACTCGAAGCCATCCATCTGGCAAAAGCAATGTGGAGTAGCTGGGAATCGAACCCAGAACCTTCTCCAACTCAGGACCGCTCGGAGAGCAATGCTAAGAAGATGTCATACCACTAGACCACAACCCCAATTGATGGAAGAAGATGCTGATGGTTCTGTCATATCTCTTCGATCGTGCTGCTTAGGGCCGGCCAAATTCTCAGCAGACTATCCCTTCCCATCGCGTAAATATTTGACATGCCAGACTCAGTAAGAAAAATCGCTGTAATCAACAGGTCATGAACTGACAAGTAAGCCTAGGAGAACGAAGTATGGACGGACTTGCGAATGATGAACAGACTGCAGTATAAACTGGACGTAAGAACAATTGACTTGAGAAAGCTGCTAGGTGGATATATGCATAACAAATCGTGTGAGAAGAGAACATCATCAGGTCAAAGCGTACGTAGCTTCATCTTGTACCACGCTGAACCCCTTTGGTTTGAGAACCAGAAATTGGGTTGGCTCAAAGAATGGCCGAGACACAACACAACTTTCGATCTAGAAGTTGGGACGTCTGTCGTCTTCAGGACGGCCGGTAGCTCTAGAATCACCGTAGTGCTTCTTTCTCAGAGCTGCCAGACGCTTCTTCTTGGTGTGTGCGTTGATGTAGGTACCAATAATAAAGGCAATGATGTTGAAGAAGGGCACCCAGGTCTCTTGGGGCAGGAACTTCTGAGCAAAGGCGAGAGACAGGGGAGAAGTGCACCAGCTGACTTTCATGACGGGAAGCAGACCAGCACGAACGGTGGCGCGAACTTGGTGGAAAGTGCGAGCGCCTGCGATGATAGCCATGGCGGTCAGGTAGACGGTGTTTTGAATTGGAGAAACCTGTGAGAAGAGTCAGTCAAATGATTCTGGCGTATACAGTAGCCAAGATATGCATACAATCAAGTTGCTAGCAAGGATCTGCAGGATCTTGGCCTTCACACTGGTCCGGCCAGCAAAGGCTCTCTGCAGGATGTTGATGAGGACGTGGCCGAGGGGAGCGCTAATGAAAGCACCATAGAGGGCCATCTTAGGCACGCGCGAGGTGAAGTAGTGGCCATCCTTGTTGCGGTCCTTTGCGATCCATGAGGCGAGGAATTCTTGGGCACCTGAAAGCGAGCCCGAGGTGATCATCTTGGTGCGAAGAGGGTTGCTCTGCAGTTGGCGCAAGTATGCCTAGAGCTCTCCATCAGTCACAATCGTATCGAAGTCGCATTAACAAGACTCACAGCCAGGTAGCCACCAGCACCAGCACCTTTGGCGAGGGCAACGCTGGCCTCATTGGCAAGGTCCTGCGAGCCAGAAACGCTGGCGACCGTCTCCTTGACGTCGAACTTGACCGACGACATTGTTGTGTGTTGTTGCTAAAGTTTTATGGTGCACGGCGTACGACAGAGAAAGAGTCGTCGTCAAACCAGATGGCTGGGCCGCGCCTAACAAAACACCAGCGATACAAAGACTCGCGACGATAGGCGGCCTCCTCCGGGGTTATGCTGAGCCGAGGTCCCACTTATTCGCGGGGTACCGATGCCTGAACCAATTGCCGACCCCTTCGACCTGTCATTTCTCCACTAACAACAACATCCCAAGACATCTGCCATGAATGGGCTAGATATGAAGACCGTCTTTGATCGAATCCATTTCTAAACAAGACGAGTTTCAGCTGCAGCCGCGCTCGAGCACTGCAAGCTGCCGCTCGACAAGGCCACCTGTACCTGGTCAGAACCCTGCCACAAGGGTGGGGAAAAGCTTCTACATCTCAACTGTGCTACTCTCTCTAAATTCTCCTCTGTCGCTGACGATTGAGCTACCATGGTGCTTTTGCCTCATACTAGATGTAGTCGCCCGGCAAAATGCATCGCCCAGGTCGCACTGCTTGTACCATACCGTGTATTTTCATAAAGCATGTCTACGATCCTGATCCGACCTCGACACTATTTGCTCTGCCTTCGATTCGCTCCGTGAAAATATGCCTTCCACCTTTGTGCCTCATATCAGAGCAACAAGCCAGTTGCACTTGACTGGGACGGGCTTTCCTTGATACTGTACCTGCCTTTTCCTTCACTTTTATGAGCACGGTTGTAAACCAGACCAACAACAATCCATTCCACTCACTCGCTTCCTTTTCCGTCCATCAACTCGCGCACATCTGCAAAATCCCTCCATTTCTCTCAAGTCCAAGACGAAATCATCCTTTCTCACGATCTTTCTCTCGAACCATTTTCAACAACGTCTCGCTTCCTTCAACATGAGCGTGATCACGCAAGTAAGTTATCCGCACATGATTTCCTTTATATTCTACCTCTTGTATCAACCATACTCTTATTTCCACCTCCACGATCTCTACGTGGTATTATTCAAGAAGCCACTCGAGCAACAGATCGTTGACCACACATTGTAGGCTGGCATGACTCCTGTTGGTCGCTCAAAAAGACGCGCTCTCCCGCAATGCGTCAGTGCCTGCACACACATCAGAATGGACCGCATCTACGGAAACTGGTCCTGTGATACGTGTCGCAATCCTTCTCCCTTTGGTTGGCTCTACCACTGCACTTCTGATGTCCCAGAGGTGGGAGACTATGCCTTTATCAAGTCCTTGACACACCCTGTCAGCCCAGCTGGAGAAGAACTTCGTCAACTGGGTCTTAGCGAGTCTGTCATCAAGGAATTTGAGAAGGGTGGTTACACCGACGACCAGGTTCAGAAACTCATTCGCCAGAAGCAACACTTGCAACAAGTCTTGGAAAGGGCCACCAAGCCCTTGCCCTCTATCAACCACAAGGCACCCGAATATACCAGCACTATATCAGATGACGTCCGCTGCGACTTCAAAGTCTGTCAGCGCTGCGGTCCTGTACGCAAGGAGCGTTGCTGGATCTCGTTCGAGGCAGTCTTCGAAGATGAAGTCAGACCCATCGACAACTTCGAACTCACAGAGGGTCTCCCCGTGAAGGATGCCCGCATTGCAAAGACCCTTGGACTTTGTACTCCCGTCAAGATGGTGCCCTCTCCCGTTTGGGGCGAATCTCCTATTGGCTCACCAGCCCACTCTGCATCGTCAGGCTACACAAGCGATGGTTTCTCTACTGATGATGATTTCGATGACGAAAGCTGCGAAGACGCTCTGTCATCGGTTTCTCATGAGGGTGAAGCTGGCCTTGAGACACGCGCTGAATACGAAATGCCTCTCGTCACTCTCAGAGACCCTCGCCACGCTCACGCACCCCGCTCCACCATCAGACTTGTCTCCGACTCTGCATCTCATCGCATGCGCCGTACCTCGACCGCCACCAACGACGACTATGACGATTCACCTTCTCACTCATATACTACGACCTCGTCGATCAGCCTCCCTACCATCCCCACGACTACATCATACACAATTCTGCCTGGCTGTGAAGAGACTGTTGAAGAGCTGAGAGCCCAGTACTCACTCAAAGCCATGACAGATCCCGAATGCTACTCTGGCCATTCCTTCGACTTCGCCCCCTCCGTGTCGAGCAGCTCCAGTGTCGGTTCAGAGGTTGCTGTCGCCGGAGGCTTCGCCTTGACTGAAGAAGCCATGGACAACCACACTCCCGACTTGTTCACCAGAGTCTAGAAGCCTCTTCGGCTCACCATAAACAACATCTTATCTCTCAATTCGGCGTTGGAGTGGACCTCGTACTTTCCTGGCGCATAATATACCCCCTTGTTATCCTTTTGGTTGTTGACCAAAAGGTAGAAAGTCACCCACAAGCATGGATGCAGGATTTCCGGAGTACGGCTGGGGGTTATCATAGAGTTGGTGCGAATTAGGTGCATTATTTCTACTTTATTGTTCTATTCTTCGTTCTCGGTTTGCCGGCAGATGGCCTCGATGTCAATACAGTTTGATCGTTTTTTTAATGTGCTCATTTTTGCTTTCAGATATTGCTTTCTCCTTGTTGATTGTCCTTAACTCCCATGAAACGCTATCATACGCATCTGTCCATGCCGAATGTCTAGAGGCTATGTTTTTTCCCCTTGTTCCCATCGTCAAGCACCCATTTTGCATACCTCACTGCTTGTCTCCCACGAGATCCCTCTCAAAGTCCATCTGGATCTCGACAACCTGCTCCAAAGTCTCCAGATCCAACTTCTTGCTGTCGTAGCGAGCAAGACTGGTAGCCGTTCTCACGATGCCCTTGATTTGTCTTCCGTTCAAGTCGTGCACGGCCAATTTATCAAGGCCCTCTTCGTCAACGACCGAACCTTCCTCACCGCCCTCTGCCTTGTCGAGGAAATTCTTCCAGATCTGCTTGCGCGAAGAAGTGTCCAGACCAGTATATTTGAGAGGGACGTGGATGCGCGATTTGAATGCATCGTCAAACGTGTCCACACGGTTGGAAGTGAGGAACAAGATTCCTTGGTAGTATTCCAGCACACGTAGGAAGATAGAGACCAAGGCGTTTCTCTCCATATCGTGCAGAGAACGGCGTTCGAGGAAGACATCTGCTTCGTCGATGAGAAGGACTGCGCGCCATGTACTCGCCATATCCAAGATCTGGGTCAATCGCTGATCGAGCGTGAAACTGTCTGTTCCCAGGTCTCCTGAGGACACCACGTACAAAGGACGTTTGCAGCGTTCAGCTACACATTCTGCAGTTAGAGTCTTTCCTACACCTGGAGGACCGTGCAGCACCAGAACAAGGCCTTTGCCTTTTCCCTTTATGATGTCGTCGAAGTCTGACTTTTGGCAGATGTGTTCGGTGACTAAGGCTTGTACGAGTTTCTTCTGCCGAGGTGCGAGCACGAGTTGGTCGAAACATTGTTCGTTCCATTGTACTGGGGAGAGTTCGTCGATGAACATGTCGATCCACTTTTTGTGGGTGAAGGAGAAACCGTGCACCAAAGCAGACGCGAGAAGACATTGTTCGTCAGTCAAGGGTTTGAAGGATTTTTGGGCAGTGGGCATGAGTTCAGCATCTAGGCGCTTTGGCGACTCGTCGTCGTCGCTGTCGTAGTTGTCTGAGTCGTAGCTGTTGTAGCTATCATCATCAGAGTCGTCGTCGTCGCCGTAGCTAGTATCTCTAGCGAGAATGATGGCCTCGTCTTCGAAAGGAGACACGCTCTTAGCAAGGTCAGGGTTGAGACGATGGTGTGTCAAACAGTCAATAACAACCCTTTCGCTGATGTGGACGCGATTGATATCGTAGTCACCACGAGCGCTGTTGTAGACGTGCTCCAAAGCAATGGCTGCATGCTCGGCAAAGTGGATACCAGCATACTGCTCGAAACGGCGACCTCTTGCAATGAGAGCTTGCTCTACCTCCTCGACTTGAGGGAAGAAGAGACGAGGAACGACATTGAGCTTGCTAATCCCGACGGCTCCCAGGTAGGCAGGAATGCCCATCTGTTCGTTTCGATGACCAAAGCGTTTACCATCAAAGTCCACTTGCTGCAATTGAAGTACCAAGCGAGGGTTTTGACCACACTGGTAGTGAGAGTCCAGCACACGGAAAGCTTGAACCTGACCAAGCACGCGCGCAAATGCAATAGTCTTGGGCTTAAAGACAGTCCACAAATGCTGGTAGCTCATGACGTTTTGCTCACGAAGATTGTTTGCCTCCTGGATCGTCTCGCCAAACTCCTCTTGGATGTGGTTCAGAAGGACTTGGTAGTGGGCTGCTGCTTCAGAGCCAGCTTCGAACTTTTCGCCGAGTGCCTTGATCTCGTCGAGGTAGTGGTAAAGGAGACGGCAAGGCTGTGTCAGAGCAATGTCCTTTGTGTCGAGACTGACGCCAGGGTAAGAGCCGATTGCCTCCTTCAGCAGGTCCTTGAGATGTTGCGAGTTTATCTGAACGACTACTTTGTTGACATTTTTGCCATCTTGTGACATGTATCTTGTCACACAGAGGGCATATTTTGTCCACCTATTCAGAACATTCATCAATCGTGTTCTCGAGCCTATCCAGTCGAATAACTTACCAATCAACCTGATCAGGAACAGCTTTGTCCTCGACTGTCTCGGCGTAATACCACTGATGCTTCTCGCTGTACTTGCGATCGAGGTGCTTCAGCTCTGCCTTCATAGGCTCTGCAGCATCGACCTTTTTCTTTGGGTCGATCTCTTCTTCTGAGGCTTCGCTCTTGTCATCGCCATTCTTATCAGTCTTCTTTTCGGTTGATTCACTTTTGGTGTCGTCTTTTGTGTCGTTGTTGGTGCCGTTGGTTGTGTTTGTCTCGTTCTTGCTGTCGATCTGGCTCTTGACTTCCGAATCGCGCTCTTCTGAGGGCTCAGTCACCTCAAGGATACGTGAAGGCGCCATGGTCTGCGATTCGTTGTTGTAAGATAATGAGATTGGTTGTGATGCAAAGGAAAAAAAGGGAAGTAGTCAGAGAAGACGAGATGATGGTGTTTAAAAAGGTCAGACGACAGTAGAAGTGATGATGAAAGAGAAAGTGATTGAGGGATTAAACAGCGACTTAGAAGTGACTTATAAGTGTTGGACAACTTGGTGAGGCTGAGTTGTGAAGTTGTTGGCAAAGTCGCATTGGCTGCGGTGTCTCGATTGGCGCGGCTGCCTGGTCGCGCGCTGGCTGTATGCAGCCTACCTTTCTTGGTCTGTTCACGGAGGATTCCAACTTCTGCCTATTATTTGTGGGGAAACAGTTGATTAATTGTTTAAGAGAATGAGTCACTCACTGTTGAATAGGACACAGTATTGCACTCGGTGTCGCGATCAAGTGGGTTGTGGGTTGTGCTGCGTGGAACCCATCGCCACACTGGTGGTTGGGAGAAGAATCGCCGAGGTCGAGATGGTCTCACCGGTCGCATTTGACTGTAACGAAGCAGCATATCGCCTGATAGATGCAGTGACTTATATGAAGTCCTCAACATCGGGGCGTAGGCTTCAAGCGCAGAACGATATAATTGCACGGTTTTGCAAGTCTGTTCATATTATCGAATTGAAAGACTGTTTGCCCCTCTTAAAGGATAGCCTTAGTTTGCTATTTGCAACAAAGCCCATCAAGGGATGTCGTTATCGTCGCCATGGAACAAACGTAGAATCGAGCCAGCGACCACCTCGCCATCGTGTTCCATATCAGCCGTCTCCTTGGCTGCACTAGCGTGCTCCATATCCTTGAGACTGCCACTCTCAATGCGCAGATTGATTTGTCGTTTTACCATATCCTCATCGAAGCCAAGATGTCCTTGCGATGTGAAAAGGCGGTCTTTGATGTAGATTCCTTGAACAGCCGTATGTTCCGAGCTTCCCCAAATGTGAACCTTCTGGCCATCCTTAAGCAGATCCGTAGTCTCTGGACTTGGCGGCTTCACAACATGGTCCTGGTGCATTTGGTGTAGTCTTAGTTTTTCTTCCTTTGTCCTGAAGAGTTGTTTTCCGACATCAGTCAAAGAGATGTGAGTATGTGAAAGCTCCCATTTGCCACCCGGGACGGTATCAACTTTTGCTCCAAGCATGCGGCAGAGGATTTGGTGACCGAAGCAGACTCCTGAGAAGCGAATATCGGGACGATGTTGCCATAGATCTATTGCCGTTAGCGATTGTCTGCTAAATAAGACCCAGCATCACTTCATACCTTGCAGTAGTTTCATAAGTTTGAGGATCCATTCGTCATTGCCATGAGCATCATACATGCTTCCCGTAATCAAAATAGCGTGGACGTCTTTCATCTCATCCACAGTAGGCACTCTTCCGCCCTTGGGCTCGACAACGAACTTTATGGCTGTCTCGATCCCAAGCTGTGGGTCGTGGTTGTCGCCAGCAGCCTTGAATAATCTGTCGAGCACGTCTCCAAATGTTCCCTTGTCTTTATGGTCCTCAGGATGCGGCTCATCTGTCTCGAACACCATCATCCGAACCTTGTTTGGGGCTTCGGAGCCTGAGAACTTGTCGTGCATATTTCTGACCGAGTTCGTGAACCGTCTATTCTGGTGAGAGGCAATGCGATTATTGTACGCTGTCTGAGGCGAGCGGAGAGGAGCAGTGTAGTTACAGAATTGACGTTGAAGCGATGAAAATACTTGGGAGCGAGCACGAACCGCGCAATGCACGAAAAAGTACGACATGGAATTCTATAGATCGTATAAGAGCCACAGGGTTCTTGTTATGACTTACATGGTCATCGAGATGATACTAAGTTTCGCTCCAACGTCGTCATCGACAGTCAAAGAACGTGGATGCCAGTACGTAAAAGCCAAGACCGTTACATCTTGGTATGGAGTCAATGCTAGCCAGAAGGAGAGAACATCATGGCCCTTCAAGCTGGTATAGGTGCTCGGCTGGTGTCATAGTCGCCCTGTGCGAGGTCTTTCGCGATCATGGCTAGCCACAGTGAGTCCTGACTACGCGATGTCGATGTAGCTGATCGACGGTCGCGCGACGCCTTCTGCGCTCTTTGGAGCGTCTTGCTCTGTCGGCATGTTGAGATGCTTAGAAAGTCCACGACGACTTCACAGATGTGAAAGACAATACAGGCGGCGAGAGTCGAGCTTCGAGGAAGGAAGTGTGAAGGACAAGGTCGCGAAAATTGACTGATAAGAAAGATGCAACCTTCTGGACGTTGATAGGGCTGCTAGTGAGGGGGCGTTAAGCATTCGTTCTCAACACACAGAGACTGCTGTCAACATGAGAGCACTCCCTTCACGATCGCAAGAATGCAAGCACGAGTGATTCCTGGTCAAGACTTCTTTGACAACAAGGTACAGCTTGGAGATTGCAGAAGCTGATCCTGTCTGCCTGCATTCGTGTTTCTTCGCGAGCTTGACAGTAGCGACGGTATTTATCCCATGTATTGTGGAGTGTTGTTCAATAGAACACATGATCGAAACGAACATTTGTCTCTAGACGTCGAGAAACAAGACCTATGGGCATGAAACGCTGTAGCATCCACCTCGATATCTCTGAGCGATCTCTGACAGAGTTTCACTGAGATATAGTCAGAAGTAAAGCGACAACAGTGGTTATACTGCTCGAAGTGCTGGTTGAAGGTATCACCCTGGTCATCGCTCATGCATCGAGCATTAGTTTTATGCAAATCAGCTTGCATCTGAGGTATTATGGTCCAAGGAAGCAATAGTCTGGTTCATAATACATATTATTCTTTAAGCTACCTAACAACTCTATCTAAAAGCAAGAGAAGAGTGCAGTCTTCAGCGCTACGCTATGAGCCATCATGGCATTGGGTATCCTTGTCCAAAATGGAACAAACAAGACAGAAAAACAAATCGTAACATGCCATCCTCGAACAACCACCCTAGTAATCCTGATTGTGTTGATGCGAACATTGTGTTGTTCGTTCGTTAACCCTCTTCCTCATCATATCCTTCGACATCTGCCCATCCCCAACCCCAACGAGCACCTTGACCCTCGCCGCAGATTCTCATCTCTCTTGCAGCATTGCGGTCCTTCTCTCGCCAGCACCTTGCTGTGAAGTTGTCGCCCAGTGTGACGAGCTCACCTTCAGTACTCCATGCCAAGCTTGTGACCTCAGAAGTGCCATGAGCTCGGATCAATGCAGTACCCTGAGTGTAGATAGGCAGCGAAGTGTCCTGATACTTCCCTATGGATCCGATTCGTGAACGGAAACCTGAGCCCTCATCATGATCACCAGCAGGAGTAGAGGTGCCTGAGCTAGGGAGTTGAATTTGCTTCTTCTGCAGAAGAGACTCGTCTGTGGGAAACAGGACAGCACAGCCTTCGCGACTGCCAACAGCAAGCATCTCTGGCTGAGATATAGTAGCAGGGCGCAGCGCAGACTTGACGTAGAAGGAAGTTGACCTGAACATAGGGTGACGGAAACCGTACAATGGTCCAATGCCAGTAAGGCCTTGTCGAGGTCGGAACCACTTTGAAGCTTGTGTGTTGTTAGAGGCTTCATACTCAGGAGCAGAGCCTAAGATGAGATGATTGGTCGAGTAGGCGTAGACAGTGCTATCACGACACAGTGCGTAGAAGCGGCTACCATCACCACTCAATGACAGACTACTAATGCCGTATTGACGGTTCTTGATATGCGCCTCTGGTTCACGGGTGCTCGAGACGGGGACTGAACTGAAACGTGAAGGGCCACCTCGACGAGATGTGTATTTACCACGAAGATCCCACAATTTGATGCTGGCGTTTGCTTCAGTCGCGGTGAGCAGCAAGTGGGAGCGTGAGTCAGATAGGAAGGACAAAGCAGTGATGGAAACATCCGAACGCTCGTGCTGCAGACCGTGAGCGTCACGCATGCTGTTGACAGACGAGGCATACGTGATGGTGTTATTGTGAGGACGTGGAACATTTTCCATGCCATTACCGGACTCGAAGCTGACAGCAAAATCTGCGACTGGAGCATCCTGACCGCGACAACGCAAGTCCCAAATCATGACACTGCCATCGCGACTCGAGGTTGCGACAATGCTGTCGTTGCCAGGCTGAAAACGAACCTGCTTGACGGAGGATGTGTGGCTGCGCATAATGTAGCGTGTTTGTTGAGTGTGCATATCAACAATCCGGGATGTCTGATCACCAGAACCAGTAGCAAACAGATAGTCGTCAGAGGAGAAAGCCATGTCCATGATAGCGTTGCGGTGAGGTTTGAAGCTAACATGGTGCTGGGAGAAGGAGTTGTCAGCATGGGACGAGTCGATCAGCCTCACACCACCCTCCTCATCGCCGATAGCAACGAGAGAATTGGTATTGCAACGAGTGACACAGAAAGGTAGAGCGTCACCACGATAGCTGTGGCAGTCATCAGGGCGGGAGTAAAAGTCAGCGGTTTGGGCACGCCAGTCTGGAACACAGTGGTCTTGAATTCTGCCGCGGCCGATACTTCTTGAGCCACCGAAGCTTCGTTGCAAGATACGGCTGCTTGATCCAGCGTTGTGTAGGCGTGTGATGGGGGTCGGGTAATGCTTTTCTTCTTCCTCTTCCTCTTCGTCCTCTTCGTCGATATCTGAAGCGTCGAGATCGTAGTGCTGCTGATGAGAAAGGTTGGAAGGGTGGTAGTCAAGTGGTCTTAATGGCGAAGAATCGAGTGGCTGAACAGGCGAGCTGTCGGGAGTGGGTAAGATCTTTCTTTTCTTTCGTGGCGTCTCGAATTGAGGGAGGTCGTGGAAGCCATTGAACTTGACTTGATTGACAGCGTTCTTGGTGATGTCCTTGAGTCTCTTGTTTGATTTGGAGTTGGTCGATGAACGGGATGTGATGGGAGTAAAGAACCTCGTGAAGCGTCGAGGTGTGATGGAAGGCTGGCCCTTAGGTCTGCTGCTCGCCCGGACTGGCGAAGATGCAGGAAGGGGAGAGCTGGGCAAAGCAGCATTGCTGCTCTGAGATGAAGGCAGCATGTCTATATCAGACATGGTGCAACACGGTGATATCAATACTCGATACCAAAAGGTACAACACGAACGAGTTGGTACTTTCAAACTTCCGCCACGAAGAGACGCGACGATGCACGACCTCGACGCGTGCAGCAAATCAATTTAGCTGAAGACGTGCTGGCGTCGGAGCTGTCGGCGTTTCGGGGCTTGGCCGCATCTGCAGCTCCAGATTTTTGAGTCCGTGCGGCGTCTTGAACCAAAAATTATCTTGCAGGCGATATAGATTTCCATTTCTAGATATTCCCGTGGTTATCAGCCATGGCTCCCATTAAACGAAAGGCTCAGACCGAGGAGCGCGATGTGAAGCGCTCCAAGGCTGACAGCTCCGCTCCGGCTAAGAAGAGACAACCTCCGGAGACCAAGGAACAAGGCGACAGAAACCCCGTCAAGGCCTCGATTCTATCACAAGAAGAGCGCGCTTTCCCCCGTGGTGGTGCCAGTGTCTTGACCCCTCTGGAACACAAGCAGATCAAGATTCAGGCCGAACGCGACGTCCTTTTCGAGCAATCTGGTGCAAAGAAGCAAAAATCAGACGCCTTCTCTGACGACGACGACGATGAAGATGCTGCTGCTGGCGCCGAGACCGGTGCTGCTCCCAAGAAGAAGAGAAAGACAAAGGCCGATAAGAGAGCTGCTAAGGCCGCTGAGGACGACAAGCCCACCATCAAGATTCATGGCCTGAGCTACAAGAACATTGCTGTTGGCACTCTGGTACTCGGTCAGATCACTGAAATTACATCGCGCGATGTTGCTCTTGCCCTACCCAACAACCTCACAGGTTTCATCCCATTGACGGCAATCTCGGAAAAGGTCAACCAGAAGATTGAGGCTCTGCTGGCTCAGGCCGATGAGGATGTCAAAGACGAGAGCGAAGACGAAGATGACGACGATCTCGACCTCAAGTCACTATTCCACGTGGGTCAATGGCTCAGAGCAATTGTCACCTCGACCGCCGACGAAACCGCCGTCAATGGCCTGCGCAAATCAAAGAAGAGAATTGAACTCTCCGTCGACCCGAAACAAGTCAACGTCGGACTTGACACCTCAAATCTCCCCGTCCACGGAACTCTCCAAGCCTCGGTCCGCAGTGTAGAAGATCACGGTCTGGTCATGGATCTGGGTCTGGAAGATGACTCTGTCAGAGGTTTCGTGTCCAAGAAAGAGCTAGGAAAGGTTTTCGAAATCTCGAAGGTCCACGAGGGCCAGGTTATGCTTTGCGTTGTTACTGGAAAGGCTTCGGACAACAAGGTTATCAAGCTAGCTCCTGATTTCACAAAGATGGGCGACATCAACAAGCACTGTCTATCAGATGCTCCCACGATCGATGCTTTCCTACCTGGTACCGCCGTCGAGGTCCTTATCACCGAATCCAGCCGTGGAGGTATTGCAACAAAGGTCATGGGCATGCTCGACGCAACAGCAGATGTCATTCACTCAGGCGCTGGTGCTCGCGTAGACGACGTCTCGAAGAAGTACAAGATCGGCTCCAAGGTCAAGGCTCGTGTCATCTGCACTTTCCACACAAGCGAGACCAAGAAGATTGGTATCTCTTTCCTCGACCACGTCAAGACCTTCAAGGCATTCGTTCTTGGTAGTGAGAAGAAGGCCGACAAGATTGGTCCCTCATCAATAGTCGAAGATGCCCAGGTCGTGCATGTCGAGCCCGCAATGGGTCTTTTCCTCAAGCTCACTGGCTCTTCAAACCCTGGTTTTGCTCACATTTCTAGAATCTCTGAAAAGAAGATCGACACACTTTCCGAGACCATCGGCCAATACAAGCTCGAATCTACTCACCGCGCCAGAGTCCTTGGTTTCAACCCTGTCGATGCTGTCTACAATGTTTCTCTTGAGCAGAAGATTCTGGATCAGCCTTTCTTGCGCATCGAAGATGTCGAGGTTGGCCAAGTCGTCAAGGCGACTGTCAACAAGATCATTCTTGGAGCTAAGGGTGTTACTGGTGTCCTGGTCCAGCTTGCCGATGGCATCGACGGTTTGGTCCCCGAGTCGCACATGGCCGACGTGAAATTGCAACATTCTGAGAAGAAGTTCAGAGAAGGTTTCCCTGTTACTGCTCGTGTTCTTACCGTCGACCCCGAGAAGAACCAGATCCGCTTGACACTCAAGAAGACTCTCGTAAACGCTGAGGCAAAGATCTGGAAGTCATACGAGGACATCAACGTTGGGGATGAAGCACCTGGTACTATCATTAACATCAAGCCCAACGGTGCTGTTGTTCAGTTCTACGGCAAGGTTAGAGCATGGCTCCCAGTCGCTGAGATGAGCGAGGCATACATCTCGGACCCTTCACAACACTTCAGACAAGGTCAAACTGTCATGGTTCACGCTATCTCTGTTGACGCTGAGAACAACGAGCTCAAGGTTTCCTGCAAGGATGCTTCCGCTTTCGGTAAAGATGAAGAATCCGCCTGGAATGACCTGAAGGAGGGCCAATTGATCAATGCGTCTGTTACCGAAGTCACTGGTGAGAGCGTCATGCTCGACTTGAAAGGCTCAAATCTCAAGGGTACTCTCCGCCTGACTCATCTTACCGATGGATCCGAGGCAAAGAACAAATCTACTCTGAAGCAGATCAGAGTTGGTCAGAAGCTGAACGAGCTCGTTGTCTTGGAGAAGCTTGACAGAAGACACTTGGTCATCCTGAGTAACAAGCCTAGCTTGGTCAGGGCCGCTAACGCCAAGACTCTGGTTAGTGATTTCAAGAGCCTGTCACAAGGCAAGGAGCTCAGTGGTTTCGTACGCAACATTACACCCGATGGTGTATTCGTTGAGTTCGCCGCTGGTCTTGTCGGTTTCATGCCCAAGACTCAGATAACACAAGAGAAGCTTGCATTGCCTGCATTTGGCCTGCGCAAAGACCAGTCAATCTCGGCCAGAGTGTTGTCTGTCAACAATGACTCTAAGCGCTTTGTCCTCACCATTCTCCCCGAGGAGAAGAAGGAGGAGAAGCCTCAAACCGCTGCACCTACTACCGTTACCAACCCTGTGGACGGAGTGTCAACTTCGCTCACTGATTTCACACTTGGCAAGGAGACACAGGCTCGCATTGTTTCCATCAAGGACACTCAGCTTAACGTTCTACTTGCCGACAACATCCAAGGTCGTATTGATGTCTCTGAGGTTTTCAACAGCTGGGAAGATATCAAGGACAGAAAGAAGCCTCTGCAGAAGTTCAAGGCCAAGCAGGTTATCCCCGTCAAGGTTCTTGGTATCCACGACGCCCGCAACCACCGCTTCCTGCCAATCACTCACCGCCATTCTCGTGTCCCCGTTCTCGAGCTTACTGCCAAGACCAACACTACTCTCAAGTCCGAGTCTGACATTTTGACTCTTGATCAGGTCAAGGTTGACTCTACCTGGATCGCCTACGTCAACAACATCGGTGACAAGTGCTTGTGGGCAAACTTGTCTCCCAACGTCCGTGGTCGCATTGATCTGCTCGATGTCTCGGATGACGTCTCACTCCTCCAAGACATTCCCAAGAACTTCCCTGTCGGTTCTGCCATCCGCGTGAAGGTCAAGAGTGTTGACGCTGCTGCCAATCGTCTGGATCTCGTTGGCGCCTCTGCTGCTTCGTCAGCTCCCGTCACTCTCAAGACTCTCACCGATGGTCAAATCCTTGCTGGAAAGGTCACCAAGGTCAGCGAGCGCAATGTCATTGTCCAGCTGAGCGACTCTGTTTCTGGTATTGTCACCTTGACCGAGTTGTCTGATGACTTCACCGAGGCCAACCCTACCACACACAGCAGAGGCGACATCGTCCGTGTTTGCGTTTCCGCCGTCGACCTTCCCAACAAGCGTGTCTACCTCAGCATGCGTCCTTCTAAGGTTCTCAGCTCCGCACTGCTCGTCGAGGATCGTCAGATCACCTCGATCCCTCAATTGGCTGTCAATGATGTCGTTCGCGGTTTCGTCAAGGCTGTCACCGAGAAGGGTGTCATTGTCAACCTCGGCCCCCGTGTCGATGCTTTCGTCCGTATCTCTGATCTGTCTGACCAGTTTGTGAAGGACTGGAAGTCAGCAGTCGAGATTGACCAGCTCGTCAAGGGTAAGATTCTGCAGGTCGATGCCAACCTCAACCACGTCCAGATGAGCTTGAAGCAGTCTCACGTTGACAAGGATTATGTTCCTGCCAACTCGTTTGCTGATCTCAAGGTTGGTCAGTTCGTCACTGGTAAGGTGAGAAAGGTTGAGGACTTTGGCGTCTTCATTGATGTTGACAACACTATTCCTCGTGTCAGTGGTCTGTGCCACAAGAGTCAGATCGCCGACTCTGCCGTTGAGGATGTCAAGAAGCTCTATGATGCTGGTGATCTTGTCAAGGCTAAGGTCTTGCACATCGACACTGAAAAGCGCCGCATCAGTTTCGGTTTAAAGGCATCGTACTTCAAGGACCTTGATGGTGATGAAGAGATGGAAGACGAGGATGAGGATGACGAATCTGACGGCGAGGGCGTTGCTCTTGACGATGATGCCTCCGAGTCTGACGATGGTGTTGACATCGACATGTCTAACGTTCAAGACATGGAAAGCGACGAGGAAGCTGCATCCGACGAAGAGATGAGCGAAGATGATGCACCCACCAACCGCAAGTCTATTCTTGGTGGTCTCACTACCTCCGGCTTTGACTGGAGTGGTGCTTCTGCCCTTGACAACGACGGCGCTATGTCAGATGCCGAAGAAGCCTCCGCACCGCTCAAGAAACGTAAGCGCAAGGCTGCTATTCAAGTCGACCAGACTGGCGACCTTGACGCCAATGGCCCTCAGTCCGTTGCCGACTTCGAACGTATGTTGCTCACATCTCCCTCCGACTCGTCGCTCTGGATCCAATATATGGCCTTCCAGCTCGGCCTGTCCGAAGTCCAAAAAGCCCGCGACATCGGTCAACGCGCCCTCCGTACCATCCACCTTCGCGAGCAAGACGAGAAGCAAAACGTCTGGGTTGCCCTGCTGAACTTGGAAGTCGCCTACGGCGATGCCGACTCCGTAGACGCCACCTTCAAGGAAGCCTGCAAGGTGCAAGACAGCTTCACCATGCACGAAAAGCTCGCCGCCATCTACACCTCGTCTGGCGACTTCCGCGCCGCCGAAAAGATCTTCGAGGCCATGGCATCCACAAAGTCCTTCCGTCCCAACCCTAACCTCTGGCTCAACTACGCAACCTTCCTGTTCGAAAAACGCGATGCTGCTTCCCAAGCTCGCGCACTTCTTCCTCGCGCTTTGCAGTCTGTGCCTTCCCACGAGCACCGCAACCTCACTGCCAAATTCGCAGCTCTCGAGTTCCGCACGAGTACCGGCGAGCCCGAGCGCGCACGCACAATCTTCGAGTCTATGCTCACGCAATGGACGAAATGGACTCAAGGCTGGGATATGTGGTGCGATCTTGAACGCAGCCTCGCCAAGCAAACTGGCAAGTCTGAAGACGTGGAACGTGTCCGTGATTTGTTTGAGCGCATGGCAAACGGCAAGATGAAGAAGCGTCGTGCTAGATTTGTGTTCAAGCGCTGGTTGGAGTTTGAAGAGGAGCAGGGAGATGCTAAGCATGTTGAAGCTGTCAAGGCTAGAGCCAAGGCTTTCGTCGAGAAGATGCAGAGTGGTGAGGATGAGGAGATGGAGGAGTAGAAATGCATTGTCACTGAAGCAGTGAGCGGAGTGAACATAAAATTCATGGCGTTGTTGGGGGACCCTAAAGCTGTTTATACCTTTTTTTTTCTCCTTCTTTTTTCTTTCGTATCGATATTATTCTCTCTCAACATGAATTGTATCAACCTCAGATGTTGTTGTCTTTGTATGTGATGCGTGAGTCGGGAGTATGGGATTGTGTCCTACACTACTCTCCATGTCGCACCAGCTACAACCACGGCATCATGCTAGGTCCTGTATCTAAGAAGCCGTTGACTCAAAATGTGCCTCTACTATATATCCAACCTCGACAAGATACTCAGCTAAAGAAACCAACAAACCCCAAGAACTAATAATCTTTACAGCACAATCTCACACTTATGTGCCTTGGGCGCAATCAAAAAGTGATTGACAGGCCTCATACTCTCATCCGTCGTGCTAGCCGCCAACCTCGCCCCCTTACACTCACGGAAAAACGTCGCAGCTGCCAACCTCAACTCCATCCTTGCAAGGTGCAAGCCAATACAAATCCTGCTTCCAGCACCAAAAGGCGCAAATACTGCTTTAGCTAGAGGAGAAAGCTCGTTGGGAGGTAGCCAACGTGTGTGGTCGAAGGTATCGGGGTTTGGAAAGAGGTGGGGGGAGCGGTGGAGGGAGTAGGCTTGTGTGCCGACGATCGTACCGGCGGGGATGAAGTGGGAGCATAGGGTTATGCCTCCTTTGGGGGTGAGGCGGGGAAGGGTTGCTGGTGCTGCGCCGTAGAGACGGAGGGTTTCTTCGATTACGGCGTTGAGGAGCGGGAGTCGCTCGAGTGATGTATCGGTGAGTGGACCATCGACTGTGCTGACTTCTTCCTCAAGAGCCTTTTGTAGTGTGGGTTGCTTCAGCACACACCATGTGAGATATGTCAGTGTAATGCCTGTGGTATCCGAGCCGGCGACAATCAGATTGCCGGCTTCTGCTTGAATGTCTTCGTCTGTCAGAGTTCCATCGCCCTTCTCGGCTTCGCTGATGGCAGTAGCGAAAATATTCGAGGTACCGAAATCTTGGGCTTTGCTGTTCTTAACTGCTAGACGGCCTTGGTCGAGCAAAACTTCGTTGGCGTAGAAGATGTCTTTCATGGCAGCGAAGGGCAATCTACGGCCAATCCAGTATACCAAAGGCAACTCCCAGCTAATTGCAGAACAGATCGACGCTGTCTCCAGAGCGACAATGTACGGTACTCTCGCACCGCTCTCAAGCATGTGGAAGGATTCGCCAAACATCAGGTGGGCAGCGACATCTGTAGCGAGATAGGTCCACCACTTGAGGACATCAGCTGTTCCAGAGGTAGCATCAGCCTTAATACGAGCAATAGCCATATTAACCCTTTCACGAACAACATTCTCCCACTGCTCACGAAGGTGTCTCTGACTAAATCCTTTAGCCAATAACTTTCTTCTAGCAGCATGATCCTTTGGATTAGTCATTTGAAAGACTCCAGGACTCTTTCCAGGTCCACTGGTGCTCAGATACTCATACCAAGGGGTCTTTGTGAATCCGGAGCCAATCTTGTGTATATCCTTGAAACTAGCAGGGTCGTTGACGGCGACTTCATTGGGTGTGATGCGGACAATTGGACCGTACTTTTGGTGGAGTGCGTGAATGTAGTCTGCTCGAGTACCACTGAGGACGGCTATCTTCAGACGCCAATTGACAAAGGCAGCATGCCATGGGCCTGGTATACCACGAAGGGGAGTGAAGAAAGCTCGATGCACAAGCTAGGCGTGTCAGATAGGTACATCGGAGAGCATTGAGTAGGCGAACCTTGTACGAGATGTAAATGAACGTGACAGCGAGATAGATGGCCGCAATGTTAGAGTATGAGAATTGTGCCATGGTTAGCGACAATACACAGTTTTAAACTTGACCAAGGACATGGCGAGGAGGGAGACGAAGCAGTCAGTCTTTATAGAGGCGTGCAAGGATTGAGAGGGATAGCATGCAGACCCAATATCCTATTGTGCATGGTTGAAAGGCATGTGGGCACTTTGTATGTGGAGCCGTCGGAAGGCATAGTTGCCGTGACCGAGGAGTATGGTGACCTACCACTTGGTGTTCGAGATGCAACTGCCTTGAACAGGGCTGTAAAGTATATGAGAGCCCCGCACTGTGAGCGAGCCCACGAAATAGAGGTCATGCCCACCTTGTCTTTCTCTCCATGTTTCAGGTGGATTTTGTGGCTTTTCTGGGGGAGGAATCGATGAGCAAAAGCGGGTTTCGGAGTTTGATGAGATGAACCTGGTTCCGGCTTTTGATTGATAGCTTCTTGCGTCCAGCGATATATTGCACTTGTTCAACAAACGTGATATCAACAAAAGATTGACGTAGGTTGTGATATGATATTGATGCTGCAGCAGTAGAGACTCGAGAGCGGGAAGTGGAGTGATTGGGTTCTGGCGACGGAGAAGGGTGCCAAGGCTGGTTGCTTAGCGGGCCGCGGACTGCAGGGACTTTTGCTTGAGTTTGAGGCTTTGCCGTCGTCATGTGCCTGAAAATAGGAGTCACCCTGTCCAAGACGAGTCCTCGGAGCGTTTCCCATTTTTGTTACCCCTCGAGACAGGCGCCGTCTGGCATCCATCTCGCCCAACTTTCGCTCGCTCTATACCGCCAGTCGCTCACTACCAAATTCACAAATACCACGCACTACACCACAGACACTCCGATCGCTTCAACTCGCACCAAACAATAGAGCAAAAGGAGGATGGGTTTCGGCGATTTTGACTCGCTATGCAAGCAGGTGGCCTTGCCGCTTTGCACAATGGTCGGCAGCAATAGCGTCGACGGAACCAAGGGCATACAACCAGCCTGCTACTCGCGAACAATCGAGGTCGCCAACACGGTCATCTTTCAGGGCGCTGATGGCATCGCCCACATCTGCGCCCTGCTCATGACCGTCATCATGATCGTCCACGTTCGCAGCAAGTTCACCGCCGTCGGTATGTCGCTGCCACCACTCTGTGCCAAACCCTTCCGTCCCAGCTGACAGCGATTCCAGGTCGTAAGGAGATCATCAGTTTCTTCTGGAGCTACTTCCTGCTCACCATCGTCTCGCTACTCGTCGACTGCGGCGTCGTTCCTCCTGGCTCCGGCGCATATCCCTGGTTCGTCGCTGTCCAATGTGGTCTTTCTTCCGCTACTTGCGTCTCCCTCATGATTGCCGGATTTGTCGGATTCCAGTTATATGAAGATGGTACATTCTTGAGTGTCTGGCTGCTCAGAATCTGCTCTGCCACAATGTTCGCCATCACTTTCATCATCAGCATCTTGACCTTCAAGGGCTGGGCTGGCCTGGGCCCCGACAATACTGTTGGCCTTTTTGTCGTCCTATACATTTTCAACGCCATCTTCCTCGTCGTTTATATTGTCATGCAGATCCTGCTTGTAGTTGGCACGCTCCAAGACAGATGGCCACTGGGCCACATTGCCTTTGGCGTCTTCTTCTTCATCGTGGGCCAGGTGCTCATGTACGCATTCGGCAAATCTGTTTGCGAAGGCGTCTCTCACTACTTGGATGGCCTCCTCTTTGCTACCGTCTGTAACCTTCTTGCAGTCATGATGATCTACAAGGTAAGCACTTCTCTCATTCCTCTCTCGCTTATCATGTACTAACAATTTTCGAATAGTTCTGGGACTCTATTACCAAAGAAGACCTTGAGTTCTCTGTTGGAGCGAAGAACAACAACTGGGACCTCAAGGCCCAACTTCTCAACGAGGAGGAGAAGAGAGCCACCATGTACATGGACAGCGAGTACGACAGCAGTCTGTACTACCAAGCTCCTCGCCAACACTCCATGTACGGAAGCTCTAATGGCAACTAAGCACATGTTCCATCAGTGGAATCAACACACGAAGCGTCATTTTCGTTATCATAGAAAAGCATCGCGCACGGCGTCACGAGTTTTATTCTTTTAATGATCATCCATAGTTTTCAAATTCGGTAATGGGGTGGAGGGAGCATATTTGGCATATTGGCATTAGTAGCTACACGTAATGTACAAGACCACAGTCCTTGAAGGATGTGGCAATTGTAATAGCATGCATCCACATTCCTGTTTCCACTCATCGAATCCAGAGGCATTCTCGATTATGCCTTTCACACTGTTCTCAACATTTTTTTTTTCTGAAACACCACGAATCTTCGTACTTGCTTTTGTTCCCAACCCCACGCAAGGCAACCTCTGGGCCGTACCTTCCGCCGGCCCATTTGGCATCCGACATGTTTCTTTGCTAATCACAAGCGACCTGAATCGTCATGATCTTCGACTCCAATCAGCGAACATGATCAAGGACTTGTTGTAAATATGAACAAAAATTCAACTCATCCTCAGCAGCCGACTAGACATACTATTTCGGGATCAGCCCCGGAAGGACGTCTTCCTCTCCATCGAACTGCTTGTTTCAATTGTCGTGCATCTAGACTAAAATGCGATCGCCAGAGTCCATGGTATGTATAGTCTATAGAACATGATCACGATAGATTAACAGAAATCCTATAGCGTGAGATGTGCCTCTCAGCAAAAGCGATGTGAATATCCCCAAGTTTCCAACCGAGGCCGCAAACAAGGAAGTGTCAAGTAAGTCAAGTCCACGACTCATGTCGCGTCGGCTTACCCAAGTACTATAGCAAACCGGATACTGTCGAGAAACTCCTGCAGCGAATCAATGATAGTCCTGTTGGTGAACAAGTCATTGCCGCCATCCTTGCTTCATCTCGAAATCTGCAATCTTCCAATTCTGCTTCGAATACTATCGGTGGAAGAGATTCGACAGAACACACACCTGATACCGAAGCCATTTCTGAGGCATACACTTCTGTCAAGTCAGAAGAATACGTGCCAGAGTATAGTCCCACAAATGGTAATGCTGGGAGCTCATTGGTGTCGCCTCTACACATTCTCGCTGATGCCGTGGAAACTGAAAGGCTGGCATCTTTGAACCTTCTAGACTCCGCTCCGAATTTGGGACATTATGAAGAGCCTCTGCTTAGCGACACAAGCAATGCATGGCTTTCTCGGCAATCCACTGAAAGATTGATTAAGTACTTCAGTACGTTGGCGAGCATCCACTGACCACCAAAACACTGACATTTTATCTCTATCAGGGCCCAGCTCTGTGTTCCAGAAGGACTGGCAAGTTCTGGCTGCACAGCCCCTCAATGCTCCTGTGAGGCTTACGTCCTTGACCTGCGACCCCATTAGTTCTCGCATCATCAACGACACCGATGCCGAAAGATATTTCGACCTGTAAGTCTTCCCCTATAGCACTTCTCTGTGGGTATGAGCATGTAACCGATCGACTCTGCCAGATATTTCAAGATCCGGAATCCACTCGTGTGTCTCTTGGATCCCGTCCTTCATAGACCAGAAATCGTGCGTCCCTTATCGTTCACTTTGTTTTCTGTTATTTGTGCACTAGGATGCGCAGTCGCCAATACACAACGAGACAGGGTGTTGTACCCTTCCCTACTAGCTCTGGCAGAGTGCAACATCAAATGGTCAATAGCAACGTCTGTCAAATCCGTGGAGACGGTCCAAGCTATTTTCACCATGGAATACTGGTCTCCAGTCCATGAAACGCAAAAAGACGATCCATATTGGTTGCACATCAGTCATGTAAAACACCTTCCTCTTCACCTTGCCAGCGGGCACTAAAGCTTCTGTTTAGGCAATTTTGCTAGCGAGAGAGCTGGGCCTCAAAAAAGATAAGGCTGTAGAAGATTTGGTCTCAGCATACACCTCTCCTACGGCTAGCTCAGACTTTAAAGAGCGGTTCCGTCGAAACATTGAGAGAACTTGGCTTGCTGCATTCTTTGCAGAAAAGAGCTTTGGTATTGTCACTGGACGCGTCATGAATGTCGGCCGATCAGAGATCTCAGAGTCAATCTTCGACTGGTGGAAGAAGCCAATGGCGTGTCCCTTCGACCGCGTCACTACCGGCGTTGTAGAGATGCGTATCTTACTTGTAAGTCTAGATCACCAAAGAGACAGGTCCATTTGTGAATCAAAGGCTGACACGGTTGCACAGATGCAATATCTAGAAGAGCGACAACAAATGACCAAAACACGAGAACTAATAGAAGACTGGCAAGCCCGAGGCTTCGAAGCCCTACAAACCCTTCGCGAGAAACGATGTATTCCCGACACCTCTGCATCGTCCGAATACCTACCCATTCTCGCTCACTACATGGATCACAGCATCTTGGTGCTAAACGCCAATGCTCTAAGAGACTTTGTTGCTACCAATGCGATGCAGTGTCTAGCCAACCCTTGCAAGATTTCCCGCCAAACTGTGGATGTTGCTTGCAGGTCTTTGACACTTATTCTTTCTGATCCGGTGTTGCTGAAACATATGTATGGGACGCATAATAACATGCTTATCATGATTTGTCATGCGCTGAGCGAGATTTTGTTTGTAAGTCATCCCTAACTCGCTCAATCTCCTTGAGAACCGATCCTGACTAGTATCTTACTATAGGCCACCACCCGCGGATGCCTCCCACCGGATATGATGGAAGCCGCAGCCAATAAAGTCCGCGCCGTAACCACACATCTGGAAACATTAGCGCGCGGACTACCAAGCACCTCTGCCGCTTCTCTGTATACCACGCTCTCTAATGTCCTTTCCAAGCAGCTTGACAAGTATATCTCGACTAGTCAGGCTAGTACGGAGGTCATGCAAGAGTCCATACCAACGGATTGGTGGAATGCGCTTGGGGGTGATATGCTTGTTGACATGAATGATTTGTTTCCTCAACAGCTGTTCCCTGAGTTGGCTGGCAATGGCAATGGGAGTGCAGGTACGATGTCTGGATGAAAAAAAAGGAAGAAAAGAGAAAACCTTGATTAGACCAATGATCCATTTCAATCTTCCTCTAAACGCATTTCCCATACTCCCACAGCGATAATACCCAAACGTCCCCAGCACTTCTCTTATCACATGAACTTAGCTAGTGGTGAACTATGCAACTTCATCATACCCTCCTCTCCATCTCCGTCCCCTTCAAAACTAAAATCCTCAGCATCCTCCATCTGCTGATCCAATTGCGGCGATAGCACAGGACTCATGGCAATTTTCGGCCGAGACTTGAAGACACTAGCGTATTCTGCATCCTGCTCGAACAATTTGTCTCTAGGTGTGGTGTCACGCGTACCACCAAGAGAATTTCTGCTACTTTTCATGGGTGTGGAGAATTGTGCTGCTGCTGCTGCTGTTGTGGCAGGGAAGAAAGACGATTTCGGTCGTTCTTTGGTGGTTGTGTGGCGTTGTGGCTGCGGGTTTAGAGAGGCTTGGGTCATGGATAGTAGGGCGCGTTCGGCGAGGGAGGTACGCCGGGATTCGGTCAGCGAAGGCTCGGTGTTCTTGATTGGTGATGGTGTTGGTTGAGGTAAAGGGGAGCTGTTCTCACTGCTGCGGAAAGACGCCATAGACATGCGAGCGCGCCCCGAGAGATTTAGCTGTTCTTGTGGACTTTGTTGCTGGTGCAATAGTGCTGGTGGACTCGAGGTTGGTGGTGGTGAGTAATCTGGCAGGTCGGGAGATCCGATTGATCGTTCTTGGTCTTCTAATCCCATCTCCTCGACTTTGTGGCCAAGTGAAGTAATTGAATCATCAATCGAGTCTTGGTGTCCAGATCCTACAGAATCGAGATGTCTTTTGTTCGGGGATGCAGCTTCATCCTTCGGACTGACCTCAAAGCCATATGTAGGACTTGGCGTGAATGCTTTGACATATCGTTCTCTGTCATTTTGTACACTGGGACTAGGTTCTGCAATTTCTGAAGGACTTGGAACATAGCCATATGGACTTTTAATCTTTGAGCTGAGATTTGAATCATATTCGCTTCTCACAGGTTGAGGCGTGGTCACAGGTTGAGTATGAGCTCGTGATAGCCACTGGTGTGTCTGGTGTGGTACATCGCGGACAGTGACCGGGGTCGAATTTGCAGACTCGAGAAGTGGTCGCTTGAGTGGCGAGAACAGATCATTCTTAGGATCCTTCGAGCCTTCGAGAAACACTGGTATAAGCGCCTGTCTTGGCATGGTATTTGTACGTATGCCATGGACCGGTGGCGCTGCATGATTTGGTCTGTCCCGTTGCTTCTGCTTTCTTTTGCGAACTTCGGACAAACCCTGCTTCATGTCCTGCACGACTTGTCCATAGTCCACCACGGGGTCGAGTGAAGGGGGATCCGTATCAACAGGAGACGTTTGTTCCACGCGAATGTTTCTGTGTTGATCGAAGATGTCCAAGCCATGAGCCTCTGCTGTAACATTCTGGTCAAGTGGGAGGGAAGATACTTTAGAAAGGTTTGTCGGCTTGTTACTCTCTTCAAAGACGTCTTTGTATGCCTTCCACATGCGCAAGCGATCGTTTTGCTCAACAACCCTAGACTGCAAAGTCTCGAGCAGCGATATTCTTTCCGGAGGCACTTGAGGGGTTGTACCTTGCTGGAAGTGCTGCCATAATTCGTCAAATCCCGAGTCCATGTATGCATCAGCAGAGGCGACCTTAGCGCCCGCCAGCAATGCATCGCAGCCCTCTATGCTACCAACCCAATTCTGGCGAAGTTCGCGTCTGATCAATTCCTCAGTCTTGGGCGGTAGAGTCTCGCTACTTGCATCCTGAGTTTCGAGCAGTACGAGATGGCGTTGGTGGTAGTCATTGATCTTCTCGTACAGCGAAGTGCGAAAGTTGTTGAGAGTAAGATCCAAAGTTGCTCGGCTTTGTAGAGTTTTCGCCAGAGATGCACGGTAAGCCAGCGAGAGAGTGTTGACAATACTTAGTTCCCGCTTGTCGAGGTTCTTTGACAGTGCGAGGTTCCTTCCAATAGATGATGGCTGATTACGGCGAGTCGACAGCAACTGCTTACGTAGGACGATAGTTGAGAACAGGAGCAATAATTCTTCGAACTTGTCACCCTTGCAGTCATCAAGCATGGTCTTACGAAGCGTGGCTTCTCTACCCAAGACATCGTTCTTTTTCAAGTCATTGAGGCATCTGAACAGAGCGGCGCGCAGATTGAGAGATTGAATTGGCTCAAGAGGCGGAAAGAAGGGTTGAAGTTTCTGTCTTGATTAAGCAAGAACCGACAATGGTGAGACAGGACTTGACTTACCTCACGTGTAGTCTCGCGATCCCAGAGCTCAAAGAGCCGGTAGAGAGACCATTCGACACAAGCTACACGCTTCTTCTGGTTTTGAAGGGCATCCTTGGTATCGAAAGTCTGAACAGTGATGTCAGGCCAGTCTTGTCGTTGGTCAAGATTCAGAAGTCGAAGATTAGAAACAAAAAGTGATATGTTTGATGGTGAGATTGATCGTGATTTTGGTGGCAGGGGCCTCGAAGCATGGCCGGGATTAGGGGTTGGCCCAGTCACAGGCTCGGGTCGTGACATGGCAGCCAGCGATGATGATCTGTGGTACTAGCTAGGATGGAAGCATGATCTAGCTAGTGGGTAGGTATGCGCGATGCTAAAACTTCACATGCGTTGGCAAATAAAGAAGTAAATCAACACAGATCTGAGTAAACATCGGTCAAGAGCGGTAACGACGCCCAAGACTGCTTGCCCAATTTGCAGGCTCCACGCTTTGAACAGATCCTCGCCATGCTCTTGGAATAAGGAAAGAAACTCTGAGTGAATTTATTGATTAAAATCAATTGGAGTGTCTACAATTCTTTCTTGTCGCACAGGACTGGTATGCAGGGGTGCGATTACCATATCTCTTTCAACAAAGAGGGACCGGCTTTCGCCGCATGAATTGATACTTCAACAACTTTGGCGTCTGGCCTGACAAACGCCGCAGTGCAGTTTATCTTTCTTGTTCACAATCAACTTATTCTTACCGGACTCTTGATTCAAAGACATCGCTATTCTGCTACTTGAACCGCGCGCGCGCACCCAAAGGCTACATCCTCAATCATGGCTCCCAGTGTCGTCGAAGACGCCGTTCAAACAAACTCGTCACCTAGTACGTTCACTCTGCTATCACATGCCACGTTTTAACACCCTTGCTAAGTGTCGCACAGAGCCCACTTCTGGCCTCCTCACACCGAGCCAAGTTTCGCAATGGACCCCCGAAACAGTTCTCTCAACCATGACTCCACTCGAAAAGAACTCGTCCTCGCCCGTACCCTTCTTTCACCTCCTTGAGCGCCTGAAGACTACAAAGCGCGAAGGCTGGCGCAGATTCGGAATCAACCACGGCGAATCTATCTCCGATCACATGTATCGCATGTCCATCATCACCATGCTTTGTCCCCCTTCTCTGTCGTCTCGTCTCGATGTACCACGCTGCACAAGAATGGCCTTGATTCACGACATGGCCGAAGCCCTAGTTGGAGACATTACCCCTGTAGACGGTGTTCCGAAATCAGAGAAGAACAGAAGAGAGGCTGAGACCATGGACTACATCTGCTCGACTTTGCTTGGCAAGGTTGGTGGTGGCCTGTCGGGACAAGAGATGCGCGCTGTGTGGCAGGAGTATGAGGACAGCCAGACTCTTGAGAGCAAGTTCGTACACGATGTCGACAAGATTGAGCTTCTTCTACAGATGATGGAGTACGAACGCTCTCACCAAGGCCGCATCGACCTCGGCGAGTTCTCATGGGTTGCTCGCAAGATCGAGTTGCCTGAGGTCAAAGAATGGTGCAATGACCTGTTGCGCGAGAGGGAGGTCTTCTGGGCCGAGCTGAACAAGACACCAACTGGCAGCACTTTGAACGAAGAGCAGGAGAAGCAACACCAGCAGTACTACAGCAAGAACGGCAGCGCATCTACTTGAAGGGATGGTAATGTTACGAGCAAGCGATTGATTTAAGTTCTCTCATACATGATGATGCATCCAGCGGGGTCAAGGCGCATTTGTGGCAGGGTTACACACGGACAGGCGTCGAGATTGCATATGGCTTTGTACATGATTTCATCCGGTCGATGGTACGTACGCACCAATCTCATGAGCATGAAGGTCACTGTTTCAAAAGGATGAATAGCTTCCACGTGATCGCCTGTGCCTGCCATTAGCATTTACGAAGACAAGGCTGCGTGCTTGGCGATGCTGTCGAGCGGGACGGCGGGGCGCGTGATGGCGAGCGCCGCTCATCACGTCGTGATCTGTCGACGTGTCTGTCTTTATCGCTCAAGGTGTCGCTGTCTCTGCTTTCGAGTTTGTGCCTGCTGTCGACAGCCGCGCTTGCACTGAAGAGACCTTGTTGCCGGATCGAACCCAATGCCCCAGCGCCTGCCGCATCAAGCTTTCCTTTCTCCGCATTTGTTTCTCATTTATCCGGGGTTGCTACATGCCATCTGAAGTCACCCAAGAGCCACCCTTGACCGCATTCGGTATTCTACGTTTTCTGCCTTGAAGTGAGATTTCTTTGTGAAAAAGAGACTCATCGAGGTCCACCTTGTCTCCTGGCTCTCTAACGTATGGTCATACTGGCAAATTATCCTGTTCATGCATTTCTGGTATCAGCCTCGGCACAACCAGCCACTTCTCACGCATCATGAAATCGAAATCAAAAGCAGCCAGCAGACCTCAACGACAAGGTGCAAAGAAATCTCAAGAAAACCCAATCGATGAGGATAGGGCAAGTCCTCGACCAGCCAAAAGGAAGAGAACGTCTAGCAAGCCGAAGGACAAGAGATATGAATGTCCTCATGACGGCTGCGATAAGAGTTACTCACGTGCAGAACACTTGTACAGACATCAGTTGAATCGTAGGTTTCGATACGACCAAAGTCCTGGTATGATTACTGACATGTCAGTAGATGCTCCAAAGCAAATTTTTCATTGTGATTTCGAGGGTTGCGATCGGCATTTCGTCCGCCAGGATCTTTGTGCCAGACATCGGGAAAGACATACCAAGGAAAACTCTCACTTATATCGTCGAGACGCGTTCAAGTACGGTAAGCTCAAGACTTCTAACACTGCCGAGTCTGCAATGGAACAAACGTCAAAGGTCCAACCAGCAGCGTCCACCACAAATTCCGAGAGCTCTGAACCTCAGATCGCTGAGCAACCAGCTGTCTCAAAGTCGAACGAAGCTGTGATAAGTTTCAACCCTTTGGCATTAGACCCACGCTTGACGACCGAGTCTAGACACTTTGATCCAGCTATGCCGTCTGTTCCTTTCTCTGATCTCGCATCAAACAGTCAATACGACAACATGTCGAATTCTGTTAGCAATTCAATCGCGTCTCGACTAGCTGCTCATATGAGCCATTCGGACACAATACAGGCCACGCCCAGTAATTTGGCGACCTCTGTTACCATGACCGATCCAATGAACGGTGCACGCCATGAGGTCACCAACGCTTTTTTCGCTCGACCTAACATGCCTCCTACACTCTCGATGGATATGTACCATCTCAACCCGATGCATAACATGTTTTCACCATTCAGCAATACTTCTGGGGTTTACTTGCCACAACCCTATTTCTCGCCGACTAGTGGAACTAGTCTGAAGTCTCCGCCAAGCTTCACCAACTTACCTACAGTGTCGCAATCGGGTCAGACTTACGGTACTCATATCACTTCACCACTCGAACTCAGATCAGATTCAGTGGCTTCATATCTATCGAAAGGGCCACCACTTAATCATCATCCAAACGTCGGCCTTGTAGATCCTACCACACTCGACAATCTACCTACAGGTGCGACCGTACCAGTGTTCAACGAGAATTGTGGACCATCGCTCTCAGACATGCCGGGTACAGAGTTTATTAGCTGGCTATTCGAGGGGGACCCAAACGCAGTGTTCTCGCCGCCATCTCAGACAGCTTTTAACCCTGGTTCGAATCCGCAGATGCCATTTGAGAACATGCATTCCGCAAATGGAGAAGTACGTCTCGAGTCTCTTGTTCGACCTAGTCCGGTTGCCAAAACGGAGCAAGATAGCATACAACCGGAGTGTGTCCTTTCAAGCTCACGCAGACAGCGACTCCTAGATCTGATCAGGTCCGAATTCAGAGACGGGAGACATGCTCAAGTCACAGCTCAGAGAGAGAAGACACTCAAGGGTGATCACGACGAGGACACACATGTGCTAAGCTTGCGAATGATGCAAGTTTTCTGCAGTTCATTCTGGCTGAACATACACCCACAATTGCCGATCCTGCATCGACCTACCTTTTCGACCGAAACATGTCCAGATCTCTTGCTTATAGCCATCATGATTTTGGGAGCTTCTTGCTTGGAGCCATCCTATGGATATGAGCTAACTCAAGCTTCAGCTGAATTGGCCTTTTTCCTAGCCTGGCACAGCCGTCGAATGTTATTCGAGGACCCAGACTTCATTCCACCAGCAAAACTTTGGTTATTCCAGGCCTTATTACTACTAGAAGTTTATGAAAAGATGTACTCAACTACGACTTTACACCAGAGAGCTCATGTGCACCATTGCACCACTCTCACCTTGATGAGGCGAGGTAGCTCATTAGTAGGGCGGGCGGCACTGGACTTCGCTCCTTACGACGATCTTGATCCAACAAGGACACCACCAGGTCCGAACGGTAGTGTCAACACCTGCGGCCGCAATACCAAGGACGAGTGGTGGAACAACTGGATCAGCAACGAGGCTACACGTAGAACGGCTTTTGCAGCTTTCATCATTGACACGACCCATGCGACGATGTTTGGTCACGCGGCAGTGATGGTCGCCCATGAGATGCGAATACCTCTGCCATGTGATGAGGCTCTTTGGGCTGCGCCTAGCGGGGCTGAGGTGCGAAAACTCGAGCACAGCCTTACACTCAGTGGCTACAGGCCGATGAGCTTCCTTGAAGCGTGTAAGAGAACACTGAACGGTCAACATGTGCAGACCAACACTTTCGGCCGAGTCACGATCATGGCAGGGCTAATGAGTGTCAGCTGGCACATGAGAATGCAAGATGTGAGAGCAAACTCGATCGGAGTTGGTAAACAAGACAGTTGGGCTGATCAGCTGGCCTCTGCCTGCAATTTCTGGAGACGCGATTTTGATGCATCGCTAAACCAGTCATCATCAAACATATCAGTATACTTGCACGATCGCATGCTGAGCGACGTCATGGATAAGGAGAAGGTATTCGAATCTCGTACTGTCCTACACCACCTGGCGCGGATGGCGATGCATGTGGACATCGTTGATTGCCAGATCCTTGCTGGAGCAAAACGCTCACTAGGACGCGTAATTACGGCCAATGATCATGCGTTGACGGCGAAGAAGTTGAAAGAGACTTGGGCTCCATCACATGGAGCTCGTGATGCAGTGTTCTATGCGTTACACTTCTTGTCGGCTGTGCTGCTACCAGAGGGGGACGGTTCCTCCGGACTAAATCTTGGTGCCCGAGTACTTGCATATTCAGCTCGTGACGACAATTCGCTCAACCGTCCTTGGGTGCTCTACTTCGCTGCCCTTGTTGTATGGACTTACGGATTCTGCTTGGACGGACCTATAGCACCGCCGTTGCCTACTTACACACTCAGGACGCATGAGATCCAATTTAGGGACCTGCGTGGCTTCCTTCGCCGCGTAGGCGGGGTCAGATCGGCCGATGATTTGCAGCACGTCAAGCAACGCAATGGGATGTTGGGGATGTTGATGCTCCTGAAAGAGATCTTCAGCAAGACCCGATGGGAACTGCTCCACGAGGCGAGTGAAATGCTGGGAAATTGCATCGAATTGCTAATGCCGGGTATATCCAATCTCTGAAAGCTTTGGGTTGGATGATCTCTTGACAGCTCTTACATCATGGTCAGGCGTTGCAGGTCAAGTGGGGGAGGCTCAATCTCAAGCTGAGAACCAGCTGCTCGGGTCACCTTGGCCCGTATATCAATGTGTATCATGAATGTCGATAAAGTCCGTCATTCCATGCAAATCATGACGAAATCTTCACCGTGTAGGATGCATTTCAGCTGGCATGTTTCTGAACTCAGATAGATCTCACCGAGACTACACAGTAAAGTATGATATGGAGTTCGTTGTGCTATGTTGATTAAGTTGTAATTGTTGTGGAGCAACGCTCGTGCAAGCGAAGCAGAGCGAACTCCTGACAAGAACGAGGCTTGGGAATTGGCAAAATGAGCGACGCGATGATTTAGAGTGGGGTCTTTCCGATATCCGAAGCGCGTGTGAACGCTCACAGGGGAGATTTGTGCTCTTTGTATAGGTATACCATGTTGTGCAAGATTGGGATCGTTGTGTCAAAACGGATGCAAGGCCCCCTCAGGATCCCAAAACATGAAACTTGTTCTCGGAGAATTAATCGTGCACTGTGCATGCAGGCTAGTTGGTGCACATGCTTCATCTGCAGGGTTGATCATGCAGACACTCGTGGCCTTGGTCTGGGTCACGTTTGTGGATATGCAGTATCAACAACAAAGGCTAAGCCTGGATGCACATGTGCAACCCCGAGTTGATCCGCTCTCCAGATACACATCTATAATAGGCAGATGCACTGATTCAGTGAGGAACCGCGACTTAGTTTGCACAACCAGAACAAGATCTCTGTTCATTATTCCTGTTTCTGCTTCATCTTGGACGGCCCTGGCAACCATTGACAGAGGCAAATCGAGACTCCACAAGACCATCACCAACCAGAGGGATTTTCTGGCTTTTTGGTTGTGCACAGCAACAAGATGAACAAACGGTTCCAATGGATGTTTTGTTCATCTCAAGAGGCATATCTTAGTGTTATCTTGGTGGATGGATTATTTGTGATGCTTATCGACAAGGGAAACTCTATGTTAGAGGGAATGGTGGTAATGCACAAGCGGTGCAAATCTCCCCATGACACATCTGCACAGACTTGTCGCGGAGTTGATGCCACGAGATGCTCGGGCGGCTTTGCCAAGTTCGACTTTTGGTGTTGACATTTTTGTAACAAGTAACAAACGGCTGCAAGGAATTTTAAGCACTCGATCTGTGATCCAGGTTTGAAAAGAGAAAAAGTGACTGACGATCGTGGAAGGTGAAAAGGACCTTTTTGGTGAGAAATGTACCTCCTTGTTTGGACAAATCAGTCGAGTCGGGTAGACGTTTGCACAACAAAGACCCTAAACACCTCCCTGCATGTGGGCCTTTGCACACATCCAGAGGACACCCAGTTGTCCCACTTCGGCCCGCGAAAGGAGGGGTCAATTGGTCAAGACCAGACCTCGGGATTTGGAAAACACCTCCAAGGGCATGGTAGCTGGGTTGAGATATATTGAATCTCCAAATTTACCAATTACCAAGGATGGATCGTACATACAGAAATGATGTCAAGTGCTTCAGCTGCGTCAGACAGAGACAGGTTCATGACGACCATCAACAGTGCTCTAAGATTGTGGGGATGGTCATCATTTCGCGAGTCACCAGATGGCCAGTCTGGTCGCGGCACTCGGAGCAGATCGAGTCAATCTTTGGCTAACTGGAAGCGACCTTAACGCTCAATAGGCGACGGAAGAGTGAATGGACAAAGGACCATAGCAGGGAGCAAGAGGACTGAAGACGCGAGAAAGCGTGAGAAACGGGCGCTTGTGAAGAGGGTCAGGACGCCCAGAACTCGGATGTGGTTCCAGGGGGTGCAAGCTTGCGGGTAGTGGCCGCTTTTAGCGCGCCGCCGCAGCGGGAGCGAACCAGGATTTCGAGGAATTTGCACCGAAATGAGGGAAAGCGTGGGCGGAGCGGGCCACAAGTGCCGTTCGCGGGTGCTGTCAAGCTCGCAATCCAGTCGCCATCAAGTGTCAACGTCTTCTTGACACCAAAATCCTTAGGGGGTGATCATTGCGTGCCAGAGCTCCAACATCCAGGCCCCCTCGAAAGTCTAAACTCGCCGGTGCTGCAGGTATGCCAGTGTGAACGGTCAACGGCAAACAAGATAGATGTAAGAGGTAAGTCGCGGTGTCTCGTTGTGAGACGAATTCTGTATAGATACTTGAAGCTTCGCCCTCTGCATCTTAATATCCGAATCATCACCACGGCTTTTCCTTCTTTCTTAACCCGCCGCCACATCTGATCGACACGATACCAAGCCAGCCACTCGTTTCCCTTATCAATATATCATCATCCACATCCACTGCGCAGACCATTTTCCAATCTCAATCTCATTTAACCCTGGACTGCCACTATGCCTCCTCGCACGTCTTCTCTCCAACAACCTCCAGCTGCCGTTATGAGCTACTTCGACTTTCAGCCCGAGGATTGCTCGGTGTCGCCGGTCAAGAAGAGCAACCTCCGCTGCCTTGATGCATTCCATGACCGCCCTACTACACCTTTCGAGTACCCTGCCAATGCAAGCATCTATGCAAAGCGTGCTCTTCCTCCTCTTCCAACACCCTCAGCTCTTCCTGCACTCCGCAACTGCTCATCATCAGAGTCCATGGCTTCATCAGGACCCGTAAGCCGACCAAGCACTGCCATGTCCTGCAGACAGGACAAGTCTCTTCCTCCTCTTCCCTTCCGCCTTCAAAGATCACCTTCATTCGATGAGGATGAGTCTGGAAAGGAGAACGCAATCATTGTCCAGCAAGTCTCAAGGCCTCGCCAACACCGTGGCTACAGCTTCCGCAGCCTGCTCAACAGACACTCTGAGGATGAGTTCCCTCTCGCATCACCCAAGAGTGGCTACAGTGTTACCCGTGACTCTCGCACTGATTCAGTCATGGGAGACTACAGCCTTTGCCAAGTCAAGACCAACGGTACCATCTCTGCTACTAGCAGCAGACGCCCCTCAGCTCTTTCTCTCACTCACCTCAAGGCTGCCTCAAAGAAGATCAACGCCAGCGCACCTCCAGTGCCCTCTCGTCCTTCCTCGCGCAAGGGCAGCACCAGCAACCAACACCGCTGGGGCACTCTCTTCCGCACTGTTGAGGATGACAAGGAGGACATTCCTGCCATGCCCACCACTCCTGGTATGATGCCCGACATCAGCTTCAACCGCTGCTACTACTTCTACGCCCGCAACTGCAACGGCTACGTCCTTTCTGGCAGCTCCAGTGGCGATGCTTGCGAGAACTGCGCTCACTCTGGTTTCTTGGGCTCGCCTTGAACAACGACTGAGAAGCTTTGCCAACTGTCTTTCGCCAGAGCAAAGCATGAATCACCTTTTCCACCATCAGGCTTTTCCAAAAGCCATCTTTTCGACATGACCTCTACGAATTATGAAGGCAATGAACAGTCACAGCCACCGAGCAAAACCAAAGCTCGACGGCACGCCGAGGCACTTTCGAGTCGCCATTCGTTCACGAGGAATCATGCGACGAATTCAAAATCCTCATGCTGAAAGATGCATTCTGAGGTACCGCTTCTGATGAACAACATTTTTCCGAAAATGATCATGCAATCCATCCATTCACTTTTGTTTTTCTTATGTACGAAACTAGATTCGCCATGTCTTTGGCTTTTCTTTTTTAACTTGGGAGGACATGATTGGAAGGGACTACAGTGAATAGCATAACACATCAAAGCACAATTCATCTTGCCAAAACCAAATCTTCTCAATTCTTCTTTCGCATTCTCTTTGCTGCAATTTCCTCTATCAACTGGTTATCCATCGGTTTGATTATTTATTGCGATAAACAAAACAAACATAAACAGCTTCGCTGTCCTCCAGGGATCAAAACAAAGCAAACGGCTTTTTCCCCCTCACACAAGGAGAATAAACACGAAACGGCAAAACGTGTAACTGTATAAACTGTATAAACCGTCGACTTACAACTCCCTTTTGTCTTGGCTGCTCAACAGGAGTTTTGGACTTCAAGCGAGCAAGAGGCTTAATTACGGGATACCGATAAGATATCGATTTTGCTTTTGAGATTCACTGGTTGGATGGATCAAAGGAAGGAGAATAAGGCTGTGGTTTTTAAGCGAATATGCTCAACCTTATGCGGCAAACACGTTCAGGGAAAGAAGTCACGTTTTCTGGCGCAAGGTTGCATGCAAAAGGGCAGAGTGGACGGTTCGCGATTGCACGTGAGTCGAAAGGCTCTGCCTTCACATGCAAGATGCTTAACCTCCTTGTATAACAAGAATGCTCGATCGGCAAGAAGGCAGTGTCTTGACTGGAGACATGCAAGTTGCTTACCCATGAAACGGAGCGAGTGCTCCAATGTCCATTGCTCGGAGCGCCGTCCTTCCGTCCAAAAAGCACAGCGCTTTTTGGCGAAGTACTGTACATACACTACACGCGGCGGAGGCTCTTTTCTTCCAGAAGGAAGTCAAAAGACGATCCAGGAGACTTGTTGATATTTTGACTTTTTGCTCTGCATGGCAAGCATCGATGGTTGACAGCAAGCTTTTGCGGCAAGCGATGAGAGGGTCGTTCGTCTTCAAACCCCATTCTAGGACTTTGCATCAACCGAGATACTCCTAAACTGGATTCAAAGTTGAGTTTTTTGAGGTTTCTAGGTTTGTGTTGTGCATGGAGACGAACAAAGGCAAGCAATGCGAACCGTGTGGGCTACCACCTCGGTACTTTGGACGAATAGAGTTACAATAGGAGAAGGAGCGAAGCGATAGATAGGGCTCGCTCGCAGCTTCTCCTCTCGACTCGGAGTGGAGTACGACAACTGACTTTTGATGTACAATGCAACATTCCTATTCTTCCTAGAGACTTGCGTTATACTGTATCCGATGGAGGTACATGAATACATGAGCTGATTTTCATCGTCGATATAGACGGTGTAGGTAACATGGTATAGCAGATACATTCACCACAACCCCTCCTTCCCAGAAGCGCCAGACCTCTTGTATGGCGCATACGAAAAACGGACGGACATACATCTTTTGTCTGAGTCGTGATGAAGGAGGCTCCTGCTCCCCGAAGCACGTACGCGTTCTGCAGTCAAGCCAATGGCTTTTTAGCATATCGCACTCCCGCGTTCCGGTCCACAGACTAAATCCTTCTTTCAGCTCGCCTTTGACAAGCCATCCGGTTACTCGCATCAAGTCGGAGAGATGTCATTGATATCGCACGCCACTTGCGTGAGTGTATCGACGCAGTAATCGGGTGCATTGACCTACTTCGCAACCACACAGTAGGTGGCTGTCTTATTTGCGGCGGTCCCTGACCGGTCAAGAACGCCGACAGGGTGCGTTATCCTGGTGTATTGCATACCGCTCGCCAAGAGATATATCTGGGAGGAGTATCGTCTCGATCTCGTGCATGCGCAAAGGCTAAGCGGCTCGATGACCATCCTCCTCTTCACGCTGCGATCGGCGGAGGAACTCGCTGCGATGCATATCGGATATCCACTTCAGCTCCATGTAGTCTTGACAACCAGACTATTGCAGACGACGATGGACGAGGCCAAATCGAGCGAGCGACAAGCGTCATCATCTCACCACCAGCGTACGCCGAACATCTTGCCCGAGCTCCTCTTGTCAAGTTTCCAAGCTTCTGCATTCTCAAGCCAAATCCGCTCGTGGCCGGGAACGTCGAGAGCTAGGTGATGATACTTGAAATCGCTTTCATCGCGGCGTTTCGTCATGTGCACGTTGACAGTGCCTGTAGCTAGGCTACCACCGACGTGGAAGTGCATTCTCATGTGTGTCGTTCCGATACCATCAGTTTCAGATTTGGACCTGTTGGCGCATGTCAGTCAGGTGGTTCGGCTTCACCGAAGGTCGTGGACCTTACGCAATGGTGTCTCTTGCAAAGCGACTGTTGCGCACTCTATTCTCTCCCCAAGCCTCGATCTCTCCTCCCTTGCCCCTTCCTGCCAGCACCTCGATGCACTTGGGATCGGTTCGTACTCGTTCAAAGGCGCGATTGTAAACGGCAGTCTTGCTGTCGCTGCTGAAAACTTCGAGGTAGAGAACAGTCGCAACGCCACCAGTCATGGCAAGACCTAATAGAATGACGGCAAGGTTGGCGGATTGTTGTGTTGTGCGGGCACCTCTTTCGCGCCAGGATAATTCAGACCATGGCACACGACCGGTGTCGTTAGTGATGGTGACGCTTCTTCGTGTTGGTCCTGAGGCTGAGGTTGTGGATGAGCTTGTCGCTGTGCGAAGCTGGATGCATGACTGTACTGATCGCAGGCCAATACGAGAGGCCGGTAGCCTTGGTAAAACTCGTAGCGACTGCATTGTGCTTGTATGACTTGAACGATTTCTTCTTGCTTGCTCAAATGACGCTCGAATCTGAAGGCACGAGAGCTTCGGCTTGGCACGACGAAATGGTGGGGCTTGTTCGGCTGCCTCGGCCCGTGTTTGTTGTTTCTCTCGCGGCCTCTTACACCGACATGCCACTATACCATCCTCGAGCATAAATCATGGACTCGGCTGCTTCCCTGAATCGTTTGCTTGCCGTTTTGGCTGAGCGTGACATTGGTCTAGGCTATGATGATCTGGCATGGTTGTTCGAATCTCCTCAAACCAGCGATTCTATGATCTCCTGGGTCCATGAATATCTAACAAGTTCAACCCTTCTCAGCCCAGAAGAACTTGACATGTGTGTGCTTTGGTATACAGCGGTAGAATGAGACTGATGAATTGAAGGCATGCATACATTTCTCAATCCAACTACAAAATCCCATCTTCCCATGGAATGCCACGTCCTATGCAAGAACCTGATTTTGAATCTGCCATCGATTCTCTAGAAGCCAGCACTGCCGCTATAGAGAAGCAAACAGCAATACTGGAAGCCCAACGAGATGCTTTTCAAAAATTGCAGCATCTCAACAGACAGCCTTCATCGACCGTCTCTGACAGCGACGAGAAGCGTTCAAGTCAAGCAAGAGCAAAAGCACAGCTGGATCTGGAAACAAAAGAGCTCACCGATTCTATTCAACAGCGGGTCAATGTAACCAAACGACACGCAGACTCGAGTCTCAATTTACTCAGGACTTCCTCCCAGCGTCAACTAGAGAAAGACGATCGCTTGCTTGATGGATTGCAGAAAGTCATGTTCAAACTCGCGCCGCTTGAGTCGAGTGAGAAGCAACTCCCTGATTTCAACGCTTTGTCGCGTGCTTTGGTGAAGCTGGAAAGCAAAATTATCAAGGATCGAACGAATGTTACTTATCTTGGGGCTCTTGAGAGCCTGGCTGATGAGACTGATGATTTCGGACATCAGGACAGCGCACACGCAGCTCAAGAAGCATATGCGTTAGCCGAAGAGCTCGAAAGTTTGATTACAGAAGTGGACTCGGTACTCGACATGACCATCAGCAGGCGGTACCGAGCACCCATCATCAATGCTCTGAAACTATCCGACGCACAGGCTCAGCTCGAACAGCAAAATTGGTTCGAATATGTATGTATCAATATCAACACCTGATCTGAGCCACATCAGCTGACACAGCGACCCAGGTTGTAAGGACACTAGACGAACTCGCCCGCAAGACTGAAGATTTGGCTTTGTGTACTCAAGACGCCTTAGCCTACACAACTGCAATCAGCCAGGTTTCAGACGTATTGGCTGAGACACTTCCTCCACCAACACAGCCACCCTCTAGACTCGACAGAAAACCATCAACCCGAGGTCCCTCGCCCCAAAAGACAATGAATCCCATCCTACACCGCCAAGGAGCCAAAGACCCAGCCCTGGAGATGCTTGGATACCACAGTATACGTATACCCACCGAGTCTGGAACAGATTCTGAGTCCGTGTCTCAAGCCTTGCATTCAGCTGTACTCGAACGTCAATCACGTCTACAAGATTTGCAAAAGTCTACAGAGTCTTCTATAGCTGCTCAGGTGGCTGAATCGATCAACACCGCAGATGGAGATTTGCAGACTTTACTGGGAGCATTGTATGCCTATTCGCCTCACTCCACTGTACACCTAGCAGACAGTAAAGTCAAGAAAAGGTTGGAACACCTGGACCATGAGATCGAGAGGCTGGGAGATGGTATCAAGAGGCTTGATGTTGATCAGCTTGCCGAGGTGGAACAAAAGAGACTCTCAGCTGCTCTTGATCGCTCGTCTGGCCGAACCTCCTCGCAATGACACTGCAACTTAGGCAATACTGTGTATTGAACTTGATTGATCGCCGTAGTTCACTCCATAGCATCGACTAATCGACCCTTCAGCCTCAACCCTCAATCGTCAAGCCAAGAAAATACAAAGATTGTACAACATCTTTGACAAGCACCAAATCGCTTTCTTCTGGTTCTCCCAACAAGCGCATTGCATTTTGTAACTCGTTCAACCCTACCGTCGACGATGTGCTCTGCGAACTAATCCCAAGTGCCATTTTTCACACAACATTATGCATCTCCTTTGATAAAGCCAATGACTATCTTCTTCGTCTTTTTCGCCGAATAACCAATGTCTCTCCCAACATTGCATTAGAATGTCCACCAAGGTCGCGGATTTTAAGCGCTGGCAGGATAGTATGCTGTTAACAAGTTACGCGAGATGGTCATCGGTGATGATGTTTATGTGGTTCTGCATGCTTATGCAATAATCACTGATCTGCAAGCCTAGCTAGTAGTATATACTTTGGCTAGCGCTAGATGAGTGTTGTGCATGTGCAATTGGTGAACTTCTGTGTATAAATGACTTGAAAAGACAATGTGTAGATTGCGTGCGGTTTGTCTATCGCGTCCCAGTGCAGGTAGTCGCGATCGTCTTCGTGAGTCGAAACGAAGGGAAGGCGCATTTCGCTGCTTCCTTCCCTTATGCTTCATGGCAACGCGCACACATCGCTACTTCCTCGACGCTGAACCAAAAAGAAATCAACTTCTCGCAAACTTTCATTCATTTTCATCGTCCATCATCAACGATACATCCGCCATCATCTCAAACAACTGCGAAGCCTTCAGCGACAGTGCAGCCACGCGACACACCGCTTTACTCTACCTTCCTCAAGGGGATCGAGAGACCCGAAAGACCTTCGTCTTAGCATCCCTCTGGTTGATGCCATTGTGCTCAATTCAAGTCTGCTTCTACGTCGTGAGTCACGGGGTGCATCGTGGAGAAGCGGGTTTCCTTGCCTGATGGTGTGAACGACCGTTTGTGATGGAGGGTGTATTGTTGGTGGAGGTGCACAGATGCGAGAGAGGTCAGGTGAGTATTGGTCATGGCCCGCGATTATGACGATGGCAATGCTGACGGCGCGTGTCCAGGACCATGATTGATTCTTCTGGTCGAGCATCGATCTGTGTCTTCCTTCTCCGTCCTTATACTACCAAGCCTTGCTCAATACCGTCTCCCTGGCTGCTGTCTCTTCCTTTATTCGGGCTTCAGGACCTAGGCATGTTCAACAGAGGCCAGTCTGTCGCTGTCAGATCAAGAGCACTCATATCGACATCCATCACACTGTCACCAGCGAGCCCATCTCCTAGCTCTAGACCACCATGACTATTGAGATCGTCGAAAGGACCTCCGAAACTCATCATCGGAAAGGGCAATATCGACTCATCAGACTCAAACCCAGAAGACATGGCTGGAACGCAGCTTGCGACATCTGAGAGAGAAGACTCCGATACTTGTACCCTCCTCTTGAACTCTTCGACAATATAAGGCACTTTCTCATCAGCCTTACCCTGCCTTTGTAGAGCAGCAACTCTGGCTTCCCAAGCCTTGACAACAATCTTCGTGAATGTTTTGAACAACGGCGTCTTGTAAAATGGATATGCAGTCTGCTCTGGATCTGCAAATCTGACTTTCGCACTGTCGCTCATGTTCTTCCAACAGATCTCTGCATGTTTGGCCAAAGGTTCGCGTCTTAAATATTGCAGAATGTGGATGTAAGCAGGGAACGGGAAGTGGAAATATAAAAACCAGGTATGTCGTTTGGTGGACGGGTTGGTCATTATTCTGGTGTGGCAGTCGAGCATTTTTAGTGCGTGTGCGATAGATTCGTCGCGTTCTTGATCCGTTTGCTTGTATGGTGGAATGGAAAAGTGCTGGAAAAGAAGGTAGCGGGCTATGTGGCCGCGTATAAGCCAGAGTGTCACGAAGTGGTGTGGATTTTCTGGATTCAGGTGCCGGAGGTAATCGTCCTCGATCTTCTGCTGAAGGCTTACGAGATCACCGCCATGATCGTTGGGTTTGGCAAGAGCCTTTAAAGCTGGGTTTGTAAAGTCGAGGAAGAAAGAGCTGTGGCGAACGAGATCTGCCACTGCGTAGCGCAAGACCGCCAAAGTTGATTCTGTAGGCCTGTCGTGACTTTGAGGCAGTGTTTTCATTCCTGCTTGGAGGTCGAAGTCGTTGAGATTTGCAGGGATCTTGCAGTTCCATGATGGAGTCAAAGTGACTGCTCTGTAGTCGCCCATCTCGCAGACTCGATTGTCAAACAGGAGAAGAGCCCACCATATCCTGCGACGCATCTCACCCTCTAGTGGACCACATCTTGTATTGGCTGATTCATTGTCTAGGCCCATACGTTGTGCAATTCGCACAGTCAGACCTAGCAACGACGATAGAGATCGAGGATCGGTATCTGGTCTCACAGCAACCTGGACACGTCAGCAACTAATCGCATGGGTAAAGCAGCAGTCTGACATACAAGGTATAGGAACAAAGCTGTTAGACAGTCTCGATCATCAGTTTGAAGAAACCCACACTTGAGTAATGCTTGTTGACACCCAAACCGATATCTCTGCAAGAGACCATCTCTGCCAGCTGCAAACATATCCAAACACTCCATATCCGTCAAGCTCATGACAGCCACACAATAAATCCCAAACATCAATGCTTCCAGTCTAGACTCAACATTGCCGAGGTTCCCTGTGGCATCAATCAATCTGACTTGCAAAGTAGGCGTATGCGTAACTTTTAACAACGGATCCACGTTCTCGAGATACACCTGCCAGAGTCTGAAGACTTGAACATGATCAGAAGGATGTAAAGCCGTAAAATCCAGATCTGGAATTAGGGATCCGAAGAACAGGAAATTGGTAGTGTTCTTGTACATTTGGTCCCAGGTTTTCTTTCCAGCCGCGTCGCGGAGGTCGTTGGTCTCGTTTTCACTATCGCTGTCGGCTTGGTCTTCGTCTGAGTGATTGTTTGAAGGAGACTGGGCGGTGGTTATTAGAACTTCTTCCATCAAGGAGAGATGGCGATGAGGTCGCACTTTTAAATTCATAGCTTGCCACAGATTTCTTCGAAAGTACATCAGTAAAATTAGACTCAGTAATTCTGGACAGTAGATGTAGATACTTAGCCTCGAATGTCGTCTCCGTCTTGATTTCCGGACTGCCTTTTCTTTTTCCTTCACTGCCACTCTTGTTCTCGATGTTTTCAGTAGCATTCCTGTGCAAGGGCTCGAACTCTACATCATGTTGCCTCAGCAAATCTTCTAGGTATCTAACCCGTGCCAACAACTCGGCTTCAGGAAACCGACGTCGACGTTGTCGTGGAGCAGCTACAGGGATACATTGCACGTTACTCTTAATACAACTGCTGCAAGGAAATTTCCTATCGCATTTTACTTTGCGGTTTTGGCAGGATGTGCAAGCGAGGGTTCGTTGTGGCTTTGTGGTGGTGCGTGTCGAGGCTTGAGGGTGTAAATCGTCTAACGAAGACATTGCTTATTTGTGTAAAAAAGATGGAGGAGCGATGGTGTTGATGATGAGAATAGACAAGGAAACTGTATCACGAAAACCATGATATATTTGATTGCCCGAAGGATTTAGGCACGTCCACACGCGGCTGGCAGATGGTGCAGTAGTGCAATAGATGTTGGTCGCGAAGCTCCCCGCGGACGGGCCTCCTTACCATTTACCCACGCCCTTGATAGCCTTCTGGATATTCAAGCAAGACATCACTGTTTATGCTCACTTGAAGAGTTCTTAATTGATATCCTTACAAGCCAGGAACAGCTCTTAGCTCGAATCAATGGTATCTCTTGCATTTCGATTACGATCTGGCATCTCTTGTGGCAGTCCGTGATTATAAAGATTATGTCTATCAAATGACAACGGAGAAGTAAAAGAATATGGCATCTTAGATGGTGTTGCCGTTCTCATCAATCAAGCTCTCATCGGTCTTGATGGGGCCAGGGCCAACAGAGGTAAGGATGACTCTGCTGATACCTTCTTTCAGGCGGTCGGCAGCTATTTGTGAGTCCTTGGGAGCGTTTGCAGTCTCGACAGCTTTGCCGCGAGCACCCTCCCAGCCCTCCTTGTTACCCAGAACGGACTTGAAGACACCAGCAACCTTGGCCTCGTCGTGAGCCTGGTAGTAGACGACAGCGTTCGGGCCAGCGTCGAAAGTGTATGCAGCGATAGTTTTTCCAGCTTCGGAGTTGATCATGTCGACCATGCGAATGGCAGCACGAGAAGTATCGTTCATGTAGAAGATTGGGGGCTCGGTGTCGAGGCAAGTAGCGTGGAACGAGTTGCTGTCCTTCATGGTGAGGCTGGCGAAAGCGGCAAAGTCCTTGTCGGCAATGGCCTTCTCCATCTCTTGCATGCGGCGGGGCACGGTGTTTGTGATGCGCTCGGCGAAAAGAGTCGAGGTTGCAACGGTTTGCTGCATACCAGAAGTGCTGCTGACGTCCTTCTTCTCGGCAGATGCAACGAGAATGACGGCACGCATGTCTGACCAGTGTTCTGCAGGGGCGACCTCAACAGCGACACTGTCGCTTCCATCCTTCTTGTCACCCATCTGCCATGCGACGTAACCACCGAACAAACTGCGGCATGCTGAACCAGAGCCCTGTCTTGCGATGCGACTCAACTCTGTTGGTGTCGACTTCAACTCATAGAGGTTGGCAATGGCACGAACGAATGCAGCGAAACCTGCGGCGGACGAGGCGAGACCAGCGGCAGTAGGGAAGTTGTTGCGCGAGACAATCTTGAGAGGTAGCGAGGAGAGCTTGGGAAGCGACGAATCTGACTCTTCAAGTTGGCGACGAAGAGTACGCAACTCAGCGAGACAGGCTTGTGTACGGGCACCCGAAATGTCCTGGTCTGAACCGTTGAGGGTGAGCGAGTCCTTGGGGTATTGGCTGCTGCACGAGGCAGTTGTGTGGGTGCGAAGGTCGTCTTGCGACAGTGTCACGGACAAAGAGCTGTTGGTAGGAAGGTTGAGTTTGGCATCGCGCTTGCCCCAGTATCTTTGATAGTGGTTAGCTATTTAGCCAGCTGCTTGGCTTGTCAACGAGCCAGACTCACTTGATGACGGCGATGTTGACAGGAGCAAAAGTGCTCGCGCGGTATATCTTGTTGTCTGCCATGATGTGTGATACGATAGGAAAAACCAAGTCTCAAAGGAAGCAACAGTAAGTCTTCAATTGGTTGAGATTGCTCGTACGAGTCTCTCGACCTCAGTAATAATTTCCCCCTGCTGTTTCGCGTTCCTGCCCATCAGCACCCTGCGCCTTCCCTATTCAGGCTAGGTTGGGCTAGGGCGGTGAGCGGCAACGCTCCACATTTACCCCGGTTATCACGCCGTCCCCCGAGGTCATCACCTCCTTCCTGATATATCTCGACATATAATGTAGACCAGCTAGGTAGCTCTTACTATTGATATCCTTCGATCCGTTGCTTCTTGCTTTGTTGTCTGCAATCATGTCTGATCTCGAATTGTCCTACGTCGGTGCCCCACCTCCAACCCTTCCTACAGCCAACATCTTCGACTTCATCTTCTCGAATCCACTTCGAAAGAATGGTCCAGTCTCCAGTCATGCTCCAGATACTGAAAGTCGTAACCATATCATTCCCAACATAGCTCCTCACAAGCCTCTGCTTGTGGATCCTCTTACTGGTGCGTGTCTTACAATCTTACCTTTTTGATATTTTGACCAACATCATGTAGCTGCTCAGGTCAGTTGGGATAGAGTACGAATCGACTCTCTGCGTATAGCAGCTGGACTACATGCTCTGGGCTTGCAGCCCTCCCCTGCTGTGCCTCATTCATCAACTGGCCACACACCTGTCATATCCCCTGTTGTCCTACTGCACCTGCCTAACTCTTTAGCTTTTGCGCCATTACTTTTCGGTGTAATGGCTTCAGGCTTGACTGTAACTATGGCCAACCCTGGCTTGACTTCCGGTGAACTGGCCTGGATCCTCAAGTCCTCTGAGCCTCAGGTTGTCGTAACCACTCCGGAAGGCCTGCAGGTCCTTAATGCAGCCATAACCGAAAGCGGTAGTCCTAAAGTCAAAGCCAACCTTATCAACACGCGCCGTGTTTATGTTGTAGATCCTGCTCATGACGAGTACGGTCTTCCTTGTTCGCACTCCAAGGGCACCACGTTAGATCAACGCTCACAAGACTGGAAGGCACTATTGGCGCCCAAACCACTTAAAGCTCCAGTCCAATTCAAGTCCAGCGAATACAAAGAAAGAACGGCAGTCATCCTCTGGTCATCTGGCACCTCGGGCAAATCAAAGGGTGTCGTTCTGTCTCATCAGGCTCTTGTCAGCAATGTGCACTCACTATGGCACATCAACCAAGCATTTGACGGAAACCAACGATGGCTAGGCTTTGCTCCATTCTACCACATCTTTGCACTGTGCAACGTCTTGCTTCTCTCGGTTGCAGCTGGAGCTACCATCTTCGTCATGCCAAAGTTCGATCCTAAGCTCATGCTCAGCCACGTACAGCGCTACCGCGTCACTTTCTTGCACATGGCGCCTCCAGTCGCTGTGCTGCTTGCTAAATCGCCCATGTTGGATGAGTACGATATGACGAGCATCCAGGGCGCCGTCAGTGGAGGTGCTCCTCTGCCTTCAGAAATCGTCGAACAGGTCTACCGACGATTGGGCATATTGATCAAGCTTGTGAGTCCAACAAAGTGTATGCCTAAAAGCTTGCGCTAACAAAGTCCCTAGGGCTATGGGTTATCAGAAGCAGGGTCTGTGTGTAACCAAGTAGGAGAGACTTGGGAGGTCATCCAACCACAACTTGGTAACACTGGTGTACCATGTTTCGGTATTGAGCTCAAGATCGTGTCTGTCGATGATCCCACGAAAGTTGTAGCGAAGGGTCTCGAAGGCGAGATCCTGATAAGGTAAATTGTTTCCGATCTCCGCTATTGCTGTGATGCTAAGTAAATTGTTCAGGTCTCCAACGAACATGACCTGTTACCTCAACAACAAGGCAGCAACCGATGAAGCTCTCGACAGTGAAGGCTGGTTCCACACTGGCGATGTCGGCAAAGTCGATACCAACGGCCATTTGTGGATCACCGACCGCTTGAAGGATGTCATGAAAGTGAAGGGTTTCCAAGTGTCACCTTCTGAGCTCGAGAACATCCTTTGCGGTAGCCCTTCAGTGGCTGACGCTGCTGTATGTGGTCTTTTTGACGCCGGCCTTGCGTCTGAACTACCTAGAGCTTACGTTGTGCCTTCTTCAAAACACTTGTTGGCTCAATGTACACCAAATGGTCCTGTCACACCGGAGCTCCAAGCCCTGGCTCAAGAGATCAAGCAACTGGTGGAAAGCAAAACCGTGAGGTACAAGTGGTTGGCAGGTGGGTTGTGTTTTGTACCAGCAGTGCCAAAGTCACCAAGTGGCAAGATCTTGAGGCGTATGCTTGTGGGCGTACAGGGTGTTGAGGTGAAACTCTATCTGAGTCGGGCGGAAAAGGCGAAGCTCTAGTCGATATCTCTAAAGACACCGCTTGTTTATGTAACAGCCTCAAATATCTAATGTGGTGCTGCATGTCTCTAGCAGTCAAATGGCGGAGAGATCAGCGAAACATTCCTCTCGATTTCTATCTCTTACCCCAGCATCCAGGCAATCAATGCTACTACCATGGACTCAGAACGTGATATCTGAGCTGGTCTGATTTCATCGAACCATCATTATCTCTAATGACATATCTACTTGTCTTTACCTCCCGTTTGATAGCATGAGGATCATTCTGCACATCAGATGTGGAGTCACAACAAAACGTGCTATGGTTTTGAAATCCATTCATCGCAACAATTTGCTGCGTATACTCTAGCGTTATCATCCTTGACCAACGCTTTTTTTTCTCTGGATTTATGCACTCTATCTTTCATTAAAGGCCTGTGAGTTGTATACTCAGGATCAAATTCACTTTGTGCTCAGAAAAAGTGAATGGGATCTCGAATCAGGGTCGTCCAAGCAGCAGAAAAGTCCCCGACATCGGTAGGCGAAACATGGCGCGCGCACACCCACGCGTCTGTTTCGACCTTCCTCTGTATTCTTTGCAATCGGTCACGCTTTGTGTTCAGCGCCTACTACCAAAGACTAGAGTCTCTGAAATGACATGAGGCCTTGCAAGATCTCTCGTTTGTCACGTAGCCGCCCTCGGACTGCAAGGCTGGGCATCTTGAATGGCTCCTTGATTTCAACAGATTTATCTCCAGCAGAAATTCACGGTCACATCGTTTGAAGGTCTGAAAGCATTATCGAAAGTGATCTTCGCGCTCCAAAATTGCTCGACTAGCTTCAATGACGGAGAGATTGGTTGAAGGGTCTCGATGGAACTAGACCGAGAAATGGGAAGCATTCCTTGCTTGTGCCATCATGATGGCTCTGCAGGTAAGTGAGGTTCTTGTATGTCCTGGAATGCAGGTATCAACTGTCTACATTCCTGAGCTCCCTGTCAACAATCACTCGTCGATATGACTTTGACCTCGCACTGCTTGCTTCTTCGTCCTCGCAATCGCCTTATTCCTTGCAATCTGTCACCAAGATGGTGTCTCTACGGGTGACTACGCTTTTTCTGTCACTCGCTTCTTTTGTTTTGGCTCAGAGCACTAATGGACTTTGTTCTGGCGTTGCGAACACAACATTCTACACAGACTCTTGCGGCCAACAATACCAAGTCTATTGTTCAGCTGATAGTTCGCCCGGTTCGTATACGACAGTCAACAATGTTCCTGACTTTGCCACCTGTATGAGCTACTGCAGCGCCGCTGGATCAAGCGTATGCACCACAGTCACGTACATTGGTACCGCCTGTTATCTGAAGCAGAGCTTCAGTACCATCGTCCGACCATCAGGTGGCAACACTGCCACAATCTATTACCCCCCTCCCAACTATCCTGCACCGGTCGCAAATGGTCAATACAGGAGCTCCGGATGTGGCACGCCTTTGAACTCTGTAATCAGTCCTGGAGGTACCAGCTCAGTCTTCTACGGCAATGGATCCGACGGTTATGTGCACAGCTACAACGTACATGTGCCGTCTGGCTACGATCCTAATAAAGCGGCGCCTCTCATCTTGGCCTTCCACGGAAGAGGCGAAACTGGGTCCAACTTAGAAAGCGAGACTGGATTCTCGCTTGCAAGGATCAACCCCTACGGTATTGTGGTCTATCCTACAGCAATCCAGGATTCGAGTGGTTACACTACATGGCAGGGAGATCCAAGTTATGTTGGTAACGGAACCATCAACGATATGAACTTCGTCAGAACCCTAGTCGCCAACATGTCGTCTCAGTATTGCATTGACACAAGTCGTGTCTTCGCTGCTGGTTTCAGCAACGGCGGTGGACTTGTAAACGTGTTGGCTTGCGATCCAGTCATGTCGACAGTGTTCAATGCATTCGCACCCCACTCAGGAGCCTACTATACACAGACGGGCGACTCGAATACTGTGTGTTTCCCAAACACTGTCACGACAAACGATCTCGTTCACAGCGTGTGTAGCCCTGCGGGTCGCGTGCCGATTATCGAGTTTCATGGAGATAATGATGGAGTAATTCCGTACTTCGGAGGTGGTCGCAGAGGTTACTGTCTGCCAGCCATCCCTCACTGGTCTCAAGATTGGGCTACACGCAACAATTTGACGACTGACAACGTCACTACTGTAACAAATGGTGGCAACGTGACTAAGGCGGAGTTTGGATCTCTAGCTGGACTTCTTGGTCTCGTCACACAATTCCGCCTCGCGAACTGGCCGCATTCATACTCCCTTGGAAGCAACGGTGGATACATCGATGCGGCTGCATTCTCGTTGGATTTCTTCTACAGATGGACCAATCCCGCCGGTCCAAGTCAGGATTATCTCTCGTCTATCTATGCTTCGACGACAAGTGCTAGGGTCATCTCCTGTCCTTCCACACTTACCATAACCACCACAACGACCACATACACCAGCACCAGCTCTAGCTCAGTGACGACGACAACCAGCTCTAGCTCAATCAGCACGTCTATCTCTACAAGTATCAGCACTAGCACTCCAGCCATCACCCCGGCCAGCTCCTTGACGACGGCTGCCACTGTATCTGGCAGTGGAACTCCAGTTACATCCGCATCGGCCGTGTCCGCTAATGGTGTCAGTACAAGTCTGAACGGATACCCAGTGTATACAACTACGCCGAGTTGTCCTGGAAGCAATGGAACATACTACTATGATCCATACACCGGAACTGGTGTGCCCAACGGCCTTTACTATTTCATCATGTGCGGATACGATCTCGTCAGTGGATCCAATACCCAATTTGCTGCATCAACTTGGCAGGCGTGCTTTACCCTTTGCGACAATTACGCAACTTGTACTTCCTTCACTTTCCACTCCGGTACTTGCTACATTAAACGTGTAAATTCGCCCTACACATCTTTGGGCGGTGATTACGTCCAAGCATCGCAGAATCCTGTAAGAGGCAACCTGGTGACTGTAGCTAATGGTATTACTACAACTAGCAATGGGGTCACCGTTGTCATTGCCCCCGGTTCCACTACAAGCACAAGCTCGTCACTCGCCCCGCTAGTATCTCAGGCGACCTACTCCTGCCCAGCCAACAATATGCAGCGGGTTGTCGATGTCAATGGCTACATCTACACTCTTGGCTGCGGTAATGACACAACTGGAGGCGGTACTTTGTATGGAAGCGCAAGCGACTTCAACGGTTGTTTTAACATCTGTGATGGTGTTGTGGGATGCAGTGGCTTCACTTACAATGGTAACTGCTACCTCAAGCTCAATAACCCAAACATGGCATTCCAGTCAGGAAATGGAGTCACAGGAGCGATCAGAGCTCTTCAAGCCACAGCTACCGCAGTCAGCTCTACAACCACTAGTGTGTCAACTTCGACTCCTTCTTCCAGCTCGGGTTCTTCTTCTAGTTCCAGTTCGGTGAGCTCCACTTCTTCCCCTGTTTCCTCCACATCATCAAGCATCACGTCTACATCCTCTTCCACCACCCCGTCCACTTCATCATCAAAAAGCAGCTCGTCATCTAGCAGCAGTTCGTCTTCCAGTTCATCTTCAAGCTCGTCTTCAAGCTCTTCAAGCTCGTTTTCTAGCTCGTCTTCAAGTTCAGTTTCTAGCTCGTCATCCAGCTCGCTTTCTAGCTCGTCTTCTAGTAGCGTTAGCTCAAGCGGGTCGTCGTCATCATCAAGTTCTGTGCTCGCTACACCCACTTCAAGCTCGTCTTCAAGCTCTGTTTCTAGCTCGTCATCCAGCTCGCTTTCTAGCTCGTCTTCAAGTCCGTCTTCTAGCTCGTCTTCAAGCTCGGTTTCAAGCTCGTCTTCCAGTAGCGCTAGTTCAAGCGGATCGTCATCATCAAGCTTCGTCCTCGCTACACCCACTACAGCTACAACGCCTACAACTGCCACCACGGCGACGACCGTGACGACTCTCACGACTGCGACGACCGTAACAACCCTTACGACTGCGACGACACAGACTACGACATCGGTTTCTTCTAGCCCGTCTACTTCTAGCCTGAGTTCTTCGTCCTTTTTGACATCGACTACTTCGAGCCTGGGTTCCTCGACTTCGAGCTCATTAAGCCTGTCATCAAGCTCCAGCTCCTCGTCTTCGAGTTCGAGTTCGAGTTCGAGTTTCCTGTCTTCAAGCTCATCAAGCCTATCCTCGACCTCTAGCTCTCTGTCTTCAAGTTCAAGCTCCATATCGTCAAGCTTAAGCTCTCTTTCGTCAAGCCTGTCTAGCTCATTATCGTCAAGTGTAAGTTCCACATCTTCATCAGCAAGCCCGAGTCTTTCGTCTTCGACATCGACATCGCCTACCTCGACTGGAAGTCTCTCAACTTCGAGCTCATCAAGCCTGTCCTCGACCTCTAGCTCTCTGTCTTCAAGCTCGAGTTCCATGTCGTCAAGCTTGAGCTCGCTTTCGTCAAGCCTGAGTTCCTCGTCTAGCTCATTATCGTCAAGCCCGAGTGTCTCTTCGACGTCAACTTTGACTCTAAGTCTGTTAACTTCGAGCTCATCAAGCTTGTCTTCAAGTTTAAGCTCCATATCGTCAAGCTTGAGCTCTCTTTCGTCAAGTCTGAGTTCCTCATCTTCGTCGTCAAGTCTGAGTTCTGTATCTTCGACGCCCAGCCAAAGTTCCACATCTTCGGCATCGAGTCTGAGTCTGAGTCCTTCGTCCTCGACATCGACTATCTCGTCTGGAAGTCTCTCAACTTCGAGCTCGTCAAGCTTGTCTCCGAATTCTAGCTCTCTGTCTTCAAGCTCAAGTTCCATATCGTCAAGCTTGAGCTCGCTTTCGTCGAGCCTGAGTTCCTCGTCTAGCTCATTGTCGTCAAGTCTGAGTTTTGTATCTCCAACGCCGAGCCAAAGTTCTACAAGTTCTACATCTTCGACATCGAGTTCGAGCCTGACTTCTTCGTTTTCGACATCGACTACGTCGACTGGAAATCTCTTAACTTCGAGCTCATCGAGCCTGAGTTCTTCTTCCAGCTCGTTGTCGTCAAGCCCGAGTGTCTCTTCGACGTCAACTTCGACTCTAAGTCTGTTAACTTCGAGCTCATCAAGCTTGTCTTCGACCTCGAGCTCCTTGTCTTCAAGCTCAAGCTCTCTATCTTCAAGCTCGAGCTCCATATCGTCAAGCTTGAGCTCACTTTCATCGACTCTGAGCTCTCCGTCCAGTTCGTTGTCGTCAAGTTCGTTGTCGTCAAGTTCGTTGTCGTCAAGTTCGTTGTCGTCAAGTTCGTTGTCGTCAAGTTCGTTGTCGTCAAGTTCGTTGTCGTCAAGTTTGAGTTCCTCATCTTCGTCGTCAAGCCAGAGTTCGTCGTCTTTGACCTCAAGCCAGAGTTCTCCATCTCCGACGTCAAGCTTGAGTTCTACATCTGCGACGTCAAGTTCTTCGATCTCTAGCTCCTTGTCGTCAAGTTCAAGTTCTCTTTCGTCGAGCTTGAGCTCCTCGTCTAGCTCTTCTTCATCGAGCCCGATTTCTTCGTCTTCGACGTCAAGCCTGAGTTCTACATTTTTGACGTCGAGCTCAAGTCTTTCCTCTTCGACGTCAAGCACAAGCTCTTCATCTTCGACAACAAGCCTGAGCTCTACAGCTTTGACGTCAAGCCTGAGTTCCTCATCCTCAACGACAAGTTCTTCGGTTATGAGTCTTCCGAGTTCGAGCTCATCATCGCTATCATCAATCTCTAGCTCTTTGTCGTCGAGCTCGAGTTTAGCCTCATCGAGTTTGAGCTCATCCTCATCTTCATCGTGGCTGAGTTCATCCTTGTCTTTATCGAGTTTGAGCTTATCAAGCTTGAGCTCTTCATCTACTAGTTCATCAAGCTCGACGTCTAGCATTGCATCGTCCTCGGCGAGCTCAATATCAAGCGTTGCTTCAAGCTCTGTATCTAGCATTTCCTCTAGTGCTAGTCCAGCTTTGTCATCTGTCAGCTCTTCATCATCATCTCCGAGCCTGGCACTATCTTCGACACCATCAAGCAGTGTCAGTGGCTTCATCGCCACGACCAGCAGCAGCGCTCTGAGCAGTGCGACGTCAAGCACAACTACTGGATCTAGCTCCTCATCTCCTTTCAGCGTGTCTCAGTCAAGCTCTTCCCCCTTGTCCGCTTCGTCTGTGTCTTTGTCTTCCCCTTCGTCGTCTGTTTCCTCCTCATCCGCATCATCTTCAGCAAGTAGTGTCTTTTCAAGTCCTTTGTCCTCTTCTAACATGTCACAGTCAAGCAGCTCTTCTGCATCGTCGACTTCCTCGGCAAGAAGCTCGTCTGTCTCGAGCCAGTCATCCAGCATATCCTCAGTGGTGTCCTCAAGTACCGGCCCTAGCTCCTCAGTGGTGTCCTCAAGTACCGGCCCTAGCTCGTCTACAGGGTCAAGCACATCCTCCAGCTCTGTCGTTCCAAGCCCCACCACGGCAACCTCTAGCACTGTTGGCTTGTCCAGCTCGTCTGGCGTGTCTAGCTCATCTAGCTCGTCTAGTTTGTCTAGCTCCTCTAGCCCGTCCAGCTTGCCGAACCTGCCTACCACCACCGCCTCATCTACAAGTTCTTCATCTGCATCTAGTTCAGGAATTAGTGGCTCGTTCACAACGATCACTGCTGCCCTTTCCTCCACGTCCAGTTTGTCGTCCTCATCAACCAACACTCAAATTCCGATTACTCCTTCGGCCTACAGCACATTCAACCCTGGTTCATCATACTCTGCTACCGCCACCTATGTGTCCCAGGAAGCCCCGGCTCCTGCATGTACACAGCCTGCATGCCCGAATGTTAACAATGTCACATGTACCGATGCTGATGGCAAGGCATACTCACACCAATGCGATACTGGCGTTAGCGGTGGGACTGTCATTGTGATGGCCAATACCGACAATTCCAGGCGTGATGCTGAACTCATGATGTTTGACGACATGATGATGGCCATGTACTCCGAGGAGGATGCTGATGTGGGCTTGAAAAGGCGCCAGACTGATGCACAGCAAGCGCAATTCCAACAGTGTCAACTTCAGTGCGATAGCGTCAGCTACTGCCGAGCTGTTGCGTATAATACCACTGACAGTACTTGTCACATGTTTGCACAAATTTCTGGCACGGGATACGCACCTGGAGTTCTTTTCGCCGAGCGTGCTCCTGCTCAGGATGCTTCATCCAGTGCTTCAACTGGTGGTGCTATCACCTCGACTATCTACAGCACTGATATAACTACTGTGACGTCTTGCCCTCCAGATGTTGTGAGTTGTCCAGCAAGCTCGACAGTGGTTTCGACTTCGCTCGTACCTGTCAGCGTGACGGTTTCTTCTTCTACCGCAACCGCCACTGCAGCCAACTACTCTAGCTACTGTGGTGGATACTATGAGGATGCTCAGACCCCACCAAACAACTACAGCGTTGATTGCACGAGCGATTATGTTAACGCAAGCATCACAACAGTCACTAGTGTTCGAGACTTGTACGTCTGCGTCAACACCTGTAGTCAGGTTTCTGGATGTTTGGCTGCTACATGGCTTCAGAACACCCTAGAGTGTCGCTTGCAGAACGCGAATGATCTTTCATCGACCACCCCATTCGCTCCTGGTGTTGTTGGATACAGAGCTACCAGACTTACAAGTCCCAATGGGCCATTGACAATCACTATCTACAGCACTGACATTTCGACCGTCACGTCGTGTGCTCCAGACGTTACGAGCTGTCCTGCAAGATCCACCGTCGTTTCCACGACACTCATTCCGATCAGCGTTAGCGTTGTGTCCAGCACTGCTGCTGCGTCTAGTACATCTTCCACGGCAGCGGCTGCCTCTAGCACATCTTCCGCTGCGGTCGCTGTATCCAGCTCTTCATCTGCACCAGCATTCGTGACAAGCACAATTTACAGCACAGCCCTCAGCACTGTCATCTCCTCTAGTTCGACTGTCATTTCTACCACACTCATTCCTGTTGGGACAAGTGTGATCACTGAGAACTCGTCGTCAGCAGCTGCATCTTCCATAAGCTCTAGCGCTGTGGGCGTCGTGACTTCGACAATCTATAGCACAGCCCTCAGCACTATCACCTCCTCGAGTTCGACAGTCGTCTCAAGCTCGCTTGTGCCTATCAGCGTGACGATTTCGACAGTCTCTCTGCCTTCTGCCACAAGTTCCAGCGCTGTGGGCGTGGTGACAAGCACGATTTACAGCACTGATATCACGACCATCACTTCGTGTTCTCCTGGTGTTGTCAGCTGTCCGGCCAGCTCGACAGTCGTGTCGACCTCGCTCGTCCCAATAAGTGTCAGTGTCTCCACTGTGTATACCGAGTTCTCTACTTCATGGTACTCCACCTGGTCCGGTACTCCATTCTCCACTGCTTCGTCCACGGCATACTCGTCCGCCTACTCAAGTGGATTCTCCTCTGCGTTCTCTTCTGCTTATTCTTCGGCTTACTCTTCTGCTTTCTCTTCTGCCTTCTCGACTGCCAACTCTATGGCTTTTTCGTCGGCAGCGTCGATGGCAACGTCCTTTGCAGCATCTTCTGCGGCTTCTTTCGCCGCTTCGTCTGCTGCTTCGTCAGCTGCATCTTCGTTAGCGTCTAGTGCAGCCTCTTCATTCGCTTCCAGTGCAGCTTCTTCCGGCGCTGCTTCCTATTCCTCTTCCACAGCAGCTTCTGACGTTGCATCTACGTCTACACCTAGTGGTGCTACCGACAGCCGTTCAGGTTCTGTCATGCCTCCCACTTCGACGTCGACATACTACACTGGCCCCAGTAAGTTTTCTGATATTTCTGAGGGTGGGATTCTACTGACGTCTAGTGCAGTTACTATTACTGTTCGTCCATCTACTTGTCCTGCGTTGCAGACCTTGACTACTACTGTGTTCACGACTGGCTATGTTAGTTCGTGCGCTCCTGATGTTGTTTGTAGCAGCAGCAGTGGCATGTAGATGTTTTCGGCCTCCTGTAATGAAGCGAGGAAGGATGCCTTCACACGAAAAGATTGGTCAATTGCCCGTTTTTCTTCTCTTTTGTTTTGATGAGGTTTTAACAAACACTAGGAAATCGATCAATATATGCATGAACGGAACGAAATATGTAGACTAGTAATTTGAAAATGATTTTGCCTTCATTGTTTTTCTCTATCATGCAAACTATGCATATGAAGCTGCTCATCACAAAACGCAGAAAAAGGTCCTGGGAACCAGAAAAAAAAGAAAAATGAGAATTATAATTAACACACAAGAAACAAAACCCCCCAAGAGGTAAAAACAAGCAAAGCAAAGGGTTTATCATGAAAGATAGCTTTCCCCCGTTTCTCTTCCGTGATTTCCGTACAAAACATTCAGGCAATCCAAACCCTCTTCCTTTCAATTCTTTACCAGACCCTGCCGCCGCTACTCGTACACTCAGCGGCCCAGGCAGAAGGCGTGGTAGTTTGAGTAATCGTAACCGTCCACGGCACACTCTTCGTCGTAGTCGCATGTGCAACATCCCAGTGCGTAATTGTAGGTTGAACCAGATCTTGGATCAAAGTCTGGAGCGCTGCAAAGTTGAGAAGGGCTTGTGTCACTGTAACCACTGGTGGTGTTGAGGTGCTGAGGTTTGCATTAGTGACAAGGTAAAGAATAGGAGAGGGAGGGGGGAGAAGAAACGTACACTGTAGAAAGCACAGTCGTAGGAACCTCGGTCGTAACCGTCGTCCACTGCGTCGTCGTACTCGTCACAAAGTCATTCGTGTTTGTCGCCGTCACGGTAACAACACTAGCATCAGGACCTCTTTTTTGCAGTCCTCTCAACCTCTCTGCTCTTTGCTCTACAAACTCCTTCTTGGAAGCTGCATCTTGCTCCACCCCGCGCTTGAATTTCGCAGAATTGATTCGCTGCTGGATGCTTATATGAATAGTGACTTGAATCGTAGCAATAGGGTCAGGATGCCAATTTGGTGTTGGAGAAGCACAAGAGGCTTGGGCTTCCACAGTAGTCGCGGTAACTTGCGGTGCGTATTGGGTTTTGGTTACTGTGAACAAGTCTTTGGTGACGACTTGGACTTGCAATGGATGTGATAGCAAAGTAGGCGTTGCAAAAGCGATCCAAGCCTGTGTTGTCGTCGTGCTAGGTACCAGCGTTGTGGTAATGGTACTCGAGGTCGTGGACAAGATGCTAGAGATACTAGTCTCGACATCGGTGGCTGTGACGGTGGGTGTAATGGTTACTGTTGTTGGTGTTCCCACTGTGAGACTGAAATCTCTTTGGTAAGCTATGGGAGAGCCGTCGCCGTTGTTGGAGATAACAACTAGACTCCAGTCGCCGGAATATAACTTGTCTTGAGGCCAGTCGCTGCAGGTTACTGTTTCTGGCGTGTAGGCAGGAACTAAAGGTGTGTCTGAGCATTCGTATTGGTCGCCATTGGGATCCACAAGAATGTTCTGCAAAAAAGTGCCTGGTTAGACTTTGCTCGTTCTTGATGAAATCTAGAATCTTACATTGGCGGTATCATTCTGGCACCCAGAAAACTCCTGGACGAGTGAGAAGGGAACGGTCAATTCGCTGTTCTCGAAGTAGGTGCCTCCATTTTGAATGTCAATGCCATAAACTTCACACTGTGCAGAAGCGAGTCTTGAACCAAGGGAGGCGGCAGCGAAGAGCAATGTCGATCGCATATTGATCGAAGGGTATGACAAGTATTCAAAAGGTATGATATGCAAACGACCCAAGAGAGAAAATGAAAGACAGACGACAGGACCTACAAGAGCACAAACCCACCACGAGAGCAGCTAGATGACTTACTTATGTGACCGCCAGACGAATCGATTGTCCAAGAAAACAGCACTTCGGAGTATCCATCACACTTGATCGTCATGGACACATGAGAAGCATAGATCTTGTCCGAACCTACTCAGGCCCACTCCCACAGCTTCTACTAGGACAAACCAGGATTATGCATAGAAGGGCGACCAAGGTTTATAAAAGCTTATACTCCTACCTTGCACGGCAGACAAAACCACTCCCAGTGAGTTCTAAATTCGGCATCCTAAGCCGTCATATTCCCGTTACCGTCTAAGGCCAACGAAGAAACAAACAGAGTTGTTCGGCGTGCGAAAAGTATCGTGCCCTTGCATAGCGCATGCACAGCAAGGTGATCTGTCATTCTTCTTGACGTTTGCGGTTTGGACTCGACGGGCTGAGAAAGTCGATGACCGAAAGCTCGCACATGTAGTCATGGGCAAAGGTAGCAAGGTGGAGGTTGGTGGAGAAGGAAGTGTGAGAGTGCAGTGATCAACCAAAGGACCGAGACATAGCCGTAGCCTTAAGAAGTGAGATCCGTAATCTTTGGTGCTTTTACCTTTTTCCATCCGATCTGTTTTTGAGTCAGTATCTTTGAGTCTTCGAACGAGTCTTGCGCGGCAGCTTGAAGGCTGACATCGCTTTCGAGACACAACAAGACTGCCAAAGCTTTCCAAAGAACCGTCCTCCGTGTCACCATGCGAATCAGAGAACCAAGTAACGCGTAGGTCAGCGGTTCGCAGACGGTGTTGAGGAACGACAAAGTTTCCATGTCGATCTCGGACTTTTGAAGAAAGAGGACGATCATATCAGATTTTGGCACCGTTTGGCTCCCGGAAGCCGTGGATCCGCGCGAGTCGTCTACCGCATCCACTCGGCGATTTTACGTACCTGGTGAATGGGTCAACGGTATTTGAATAAAAGGCGGACAGGGGAATGTTACTTTCTCGAGATCTTTGTCACGCACACACTGAGCCGCGAACCATTTCGCTGAGATGCAGTGCGGGACGTTGATGTTGTGGTATTACAAGAGTACAAGCAATGTCTACTGTCAATAAAGCATCACGCAACCGAATAATACGCGAAACTGCGATATGAATATTTGATAAACACTGTCATTGTATTGAGAAAGAGGTATAGACATCTGTGCCTCCTTGCTCGAAAATCGACCTGACCAACGCCTCGCTTTAAATGTGTGCAAAGTTCACTGTCCTAGCCCAGCCTTTGTATGCAACCATCGGTATCCCATATCCGCCTATGCCTTAGATTTCTTGATCTTTCTCTTTGCGGTCCTCTCAAAAGCTTCCTCGGGAGGTTCATCTGGTGATTGAGCTCTCTTCTTGCCCTTTTTCTTGGGAGCTGCACCGTACTTCTCAGCCAGATTGTCGAGGAAATCTTCGCTCCTGGCTTTGTTGCGTTGTTGGATCATGGCAGCGAGAGATGATAGATCTGAGTCTCCTCCCTTGGCGTTGGCTTTTTTCTTGCTTGCAGTCTTCTTGCCGTGTTCCTCTGCTTCTTCAGCTTCTTCGTTTGCTTTTGCGATGCGACGATCAATGCTTTTCTGGGATTCTCGAGTAAACTTGGGATGGGCAGCAACCTCTTCTTTCTCAATGGCCTCGTTGATGATGTTTCGGAAACGGTCCTCGTCAACAGCAGGATTGCTGACCATGATTTGTTGGTAGATCTTGTTCATGTCTCCCTTGTACTTTGTGTAGGCGGAGAGCAAGGCATCGCGTTCTTCGTCACTGCCCTTGTAGTCCTTTGTGAAGGAGACGATGGTGTCTTCAGTGACGGCATTTGCGAATTGGGCGCGATAGAAGTCGTTCCAGTTGAAAATATCGTCGTCTATGTCGAGAGACTCGTCGGTGCGGCCGGTGTTGTCGTAGCGAGTGCGGCGGCGTTCGTCACTGAGGACGGCATAGGCGAGGGCGATTTCTTGGAATTTTGTATGGGCGGCATCCTTGTCTTCGGGTTTCGCCTTATCTTGTTCGAGTCAGAGTGGTGCGCCGAACGATAGTCTAGGTCACTGACCAGGATGCCACTTGAGAGCGGCCTTGCGGTAAGCAGTCTTGATCTGGTCTTGGGTGGCAGTTTTTTCAACACCGAGAACCTCATAGGGCTCGACGGTGGGAGGCTCGTCGAGCTCTAGATCATCAATGTTTGTCGGCATGTTTGATGTTGGTGTTGTAGATTGAATACAAGGATAGAAGCACTGAAGACGCGTGGAATTCAGGATGACGCGCTTTGAGCACGCGAGATCAATCAACCGCCGCAGCCAAGCAAACCAAGTCTCGTTCACTGCTCTTGTCCTTCACTCTTGTCTATCAAACACAACAACAATGACACAACTCAGCCATCTCGACTACATGCGCCTAGCCTTAGACGAAGCCCGCAAATCACCTCCAAAGCCCACAAACTTCTGCGTCGGCGCCGTGCTCGTCTCGCCCTCATCGCCCGAACCCATTCTCGCAACAGGCTACACCCTCGAACTTGAAGGCAACACCCACGCCGAACAATGCTGTCTCGGAAAGCTAGCACGCACAATGAACATCTCCGAAGAACATGTTGGCTCCATCATGCCTGACGATACGGTTCTCTACACCACCATGGAACCTTGTGACTTCCGCCTTAGTGGTAATTTGCCATGTACAGAGCGTGTGCTGTTGACGAGAAGCAGTTCAAGTACAGGGCATAAGGGTATTCAAAAGGTCTACATAGGTGTCAATGAGCCTGAAAAGTTTGTAGGCGAGAACAAGGGCAGACGTAAGCTTGAAGATGCTGGGATTCCAGTCATTCACGTCGAGGGTCTTGAAGACGAGATCTTAAAAGTCGCTACTGCTGGTCATGAGGTGAAACAAGAAGATCAAGAATAATAATCTTTCTCTATTTATACATGTGTCGTATCAGGCCATAACTCATCAAGGCTTAGTTGCCTCTTGCATTATCCTCCTCCTTGTTCTTAGGGACAGAGATGATCTTGGGTACTGTGACCGAGTTGAGGTTGCGGAAGGCCTGCGAGAAGGAGTCAGCAAAAGCTTTACAAGACAGCGCAAACCACAGAGCTGGACAAAGCGAAGCCGTCCTCACCAGCCACGGTCGTGTCCACCACACAAAGCTCCACAGGTAGAATACCCAAGCCCAAGTGTAATATGCCCACCAGAATGGACTCAACAGTTGCACGAGACTCACATTTGCAATCGCGCCCTCGGGAAGGTTGCCGTTCCACTTGTCTTGGACCTTTGTGATCTTGCCGCCCTCGTGGAAGATGTTGACGACTGAAGAAATGGTCTGCTCCATACCAACACCCTTGACCTTGTAGCGCGTCTTCATGTTCATGCTGATAGGGTTGCCCGATGATGTGACCTCGTGGTCCAGTCTCTCGATCTCGCTGAATGCTGATTGAAGACCGTACTGCAGAACAAAAACGTTAGCACACAATCACACAAATAGATGAGATTGCCACTTACCCATTGTGCCTCGTACTGCTTGCGACCTTCAGCAATGGTGATGGGGTCCTCGAAAACACCCTCATCCTTCCAAAGCTGCAGCTTCTCGAGACTAGGACGACCAGCAAAGAGATCAAGAACACTTCCCACCAACGTCTTCTCCTGACCCTCAAGAGTGACTCCAGGAGCAGTCTTGATGTTGGTGTTTTCAATGTTAAGACCCGAAGACATGGCTGCGGTTTGTGTCTGGTTCAAAGGCTGAGTTCTTGCGAATTGTAGCGTTGCTGGTCTGCTGAGGATATTTGCAGTTTGTTGAATGTAACGAGGTGTAAAAGGACGCATTTGATGTGTTTGCTAAAGAGAATAGGAAGGCAGGAAATGGCTATGTTGATATATTCTATCGTTTGGCCTTATTGCACCTGCATGGACGATGTAGTCACTGTGACTACATTTTACCTTGATGTCATGCGGGGACTCGATGGCGGAGATGGAGATGGAGCTTGGACCACCCGCCTTGTTCACCAAAATCATCTACTGCTTCGACTTTGAAGAATTTCACAAATACCTCTTATACTTGTTATGCAGCGAGACAAGAAAAAAAATGCTTGCTGCCAGAGGAGAGACAGCATCTTCGAAAGACAAAACAATGCATTGGTTCGATACCACAGAAGATCCAAAGACAGTCAAAGAAAAAGAACTCCTAAGCATAGCAAATGATTGTAAAGAAGCCCATACAACATGAAACCTAACCCATTGGGCCCAAAACATTAGCCCGGACCTCCTAGATCTCCCTTACGCTCGATTTTCCACTCCCAAAGAAATGACAGAAAAAAGGTAAGAACAACTATCAAAGACCACTGTCGATTTGGGGGTAGGCCATGCTCTTGGAGTAGCTTCTCCAGTCATCACACTGAGAGTTGAAGGTGGCTTTGTCAGGCATATTGATTGTGCTCTTGGACTCGATGAATTGAACGCCAAGACCTTCAGAGATGTGCCATGCAATGTGGCAGTGCATGAGCCAGACTCCAGGGTTGTTTGCTGGGAAGGCGATCAAGACCCAACCCAGACCAGGGAGAATGGTGGTGTCGCGACGGGGAGGGTTGGCGAAGTTCAAGGTGGCGCTGCTAGCACTGAAGACACCAGCGCCTGAGCCAAGGACGAAGAAATCGTGGCTAGAGAAAAAGAATCAGTATAAATCTAAGTGAAACGTGGAGTTGCTTGGACTGACCCGTGCAGATGGATTGGGTGAGGCAGAGGTGGGTTCTGCTGGCCCATTTGAATGAGCCAGTAGGTCCATTGGCCCTCGGTGGGCACCTCGATAACGGCATAGGGATCGGGATAGCTGGTGTTACCCTCGAAGATGTATTGAAGGGTTGGCTTGTCCCAGTTGACCATCATGGCGGTTGTGTCCAAGTGCCAAAGAGCAAAGTTTTGGCCGTTGGTGGTAACACCAGGTGCAACACCAGTGCTCAGGGTCTGAACTTGAGCGGCGTACTGAGACTGGTCAACAGCCTGGGTCCAGTAAGGAACAGTCACCAGCTCGGTACAGCCGTTTGTAGGAGGAGTTTCATTGCTGTCGGTGGGGTTGGCAGCTGTGACTCCGGAGTAAGTAAACAGAGCACGGCCGCCCTTGTTGTTGCCACTGTAACAATCAGTAGCTGCCTCGGCGCGGAAGAAGTAGTTGCCAGGAGTCTGGTTGGCAGTGAAGATAACATCGTAGCGTTGACCAACGGCAAGCAGGATCCAATCTTGGTTAGTCAAAGGCTTGGTGGGAATGAAGTCAGCAGCAATGACAGTGAGGTTGTGGCCATCAAGCTTGACACGGATGGCATTATCGACAGAGGTGTTGATCAAACGCAGGCGATGTCTCTTGCCAGGGGTAAGGGTCATTTGGGCATACGATCCGGCGCCAGAGGCACTCATGCCCTTGCCATTGACAAGGATGTTGTCACCGTTCGGTGGGGGAGCATTGTTCTGAAGGTTGTAGAGAGTGACATCGTTGACTCTGGTTGCGAGACCGTAGTACCAATCGCTGATAGGGAGAGGACCAAGATCAATGTCGTAGTTAGAGGTAGCGGGACCGTTGATGACAATCGGGCCAGTAACACCCATACCGTATTGAGATGAGTAGTGACTGTGGTACCAAGAAGTACCAAATTGAGTTGCAAGGAATGAATAGGTTCTGCTTGAGCCTGGAGGGATGGGACACTCCGTCAAACCGCCAACACCATCAGAGCCCACGCTGTTAAGTTGTCTGACACCGTGCCAATGGAAACTGCTGCCATTGTTCGTGAGAGAGTTCTTGACGTTGATGACGACTTGGTCACCCCAATTAGCAGTAATAACAGGGCCAGGCTGTTGGCCATTGATCAGGAAGCACTCGATAGCACCATTGCCGTCCGGGTTACAAGTTGTGTTTGTGATATCAAGGTTGTAAGTCACGGTGTTCCCTGTGACAGGATGCTTCTGATCGAAGTCTGTCTTGACACTGAAGCCACTGCTCCAACACTGGCGGGAGTTTGGCCCGTTAGTGCAAGCAGCATCGGCGACCAATGAAGTGGAAGAGGAAGATGAAACACTGCTTGACGCAGCCTTTGATGATGCTGATGATACTGATGAAGCTGCTTTGGATGTCGATGATGCCTTGCTGCTAGTGGAGGAGCTAGTTGCACGACGGACCATCTTGCCCATACGGTCAGCTCCCCATAGATAATGGTCTTGAGGTAGTGCTTCAGCCCAAGAGACTGAGGCGAATGCCAAGAGGCAAAGGCCAGTGAGCTTCTGGAAATGCATGGTCGAAAGTCAGATCCAGGTCAACCAGTGAGTACCCTGGACACTGTGTCTGAGAACAGAAAAAGACGCGAACGATTGAGGGAGTTTGAGAAGATTCAACGAGTGATGAGTGGATAGTCCGACTTTGCCAGTTGGTTCGAGGCTCGTATATATATTGCCTCGTCCCAATGCACCCACCTCAAGCCCTCCACATTGTAATGCTCTAGACCAAGATTGATCATGACGAGACTAGCAGAACTGAATATTGCATCTCAGCTCGTTCTCCACATCGAGTCACTACCACGAGTTCATCCGGTGAGAAAGCTCGTGGGCCATATTGTACATCCCGATGGCGCTAGATCGATTCTCGGTAATGCTAGACGGCCTAAGCAAGGATCAAGAAGGAATGCAAGTCTCGGGAAATTTGCGTCCCATACCGCTGGCGAAGGTACTGTTTGGGCAGGGCAGAGAGTGGCTTGGAAGCGAAGCGGTCTGGTTCGCTGAACGAAAGAACTTGGCAGGCGAATATGTCTCCGGAAGCCTTCCTGCTGTCATGTACCTTTGCATGCAGCAACAAAAAGTGCAAGGTCGATCCTTATCCAGGCCTCACAGTCAGGCCTAAAGCAGCAATGGGTTGTGATGTGTGGTAAGACGGAAGTCGAACCGACCAATAGGACATTTTTACGTCAGGGCCGATCTGACGTGCGGGAAGAGTTTTGGCTGAATCTAAGCTTTAGCATGGTGCAAAGTAAGCACGTACTCAATGTACATACATAGAAGGCGCATGCGTGCATCGGACTCGGCTTTGGGGGAGGCGTCGCTTCCTCATCGTGCAGGGACTCCATACCAAGGCCGTGGTATGCCAAATTTACAACCCCTAATTCAAATCTGCTTGTTGTTGGATTTTTGCATTCATTTGAAGAACGTGATTCTAGAAGAAGCATTCCGTGCATGAATCAGTGTCGTGAAACAGAAGGTCGTCTCGAGTCAGCATCTACAGTCTACTGAATGTCTGCAGATAGCAGGGCTCGAAGTCTAATCTGTGTAGTGACACGAGCATACTGAAATAGCCTGCTTACACCACATCGCTCTTTGCTTTGTACCTACCGTAAATAGCATCCAAATCGCCCGATACTTGTCAGCATACCTTTGCAAGGCACATCGATCCTTCAACGCATAGGCCGTCAATAGCTCGTACAGTCTGACACGGAAGATGGTTCCTTGCTTGAGCTCCGCTCTCGGCTCATGACTTGATCCTTTGCACTGATCAGCTTCTCCCTTTCAGGTTGAAGAAGTCGTCACGAATCGTGGCATGTTTTGCGACCCGAAGTGTGTTGAGTGGCCCAAGCTCCAACATGCGGGGATCCATCTGGCATCCATGCGGGAAACCGTGCATGGCTTTCCACATCAACACCACGCTGTGGACAAGTCTCTACCACTCTGCTCTTCGACAAACATTGATCGGTTCAAGTTGTGCCAATCGGACATTGAGTCGCCTAGATAACGAACAACTCGTGGCTATTTGCTTTTAGGGCTGCAGACACTTTGCCACAGGTCGCCGAACACATGTGGCTAACCGCCCGCTTCGGCCTGTCTATATCTGGACCGATTCATGTTGACGATGCAGACACGGCGGGCGCGATCCTGCAGACAGTACATTCACACTTCTTGGCTATCTGTTGTAGGTGCAGATCTTGCTCTATCCTGCTCAAGACGGTTCAAGTCTCACTTTTGAAACCTGCTTGTAGCTGAACGTCCCTATAAACAATGCTCGCCATGCACTAAATTGTAGAGCGATTTTTCTATGTTCTGCTTCTCGATACCTATGATCTCTTCGAGATTCCTTCAAACGCCTATTCCGACGGGATTCGTATGATCGAAGTCTATTTGTGTTCCCCTTCCAAATCCGGCAATATGATGTAGGTTTTGTTTCCTCGATTCGATCCTTTGCCTTGCCTTGCCCACGAGCAGTGCAGAAAAAGTGCAGCGCTGTGTTACCCATCCGATTTTGGCCACATGTCAAGCCTTTGCTTGCTTGAGCCGCACCGCGAGAAAAGGGCCCGTGTAACGCGTCGCTTTCAGTCTCGATTTCATCTCAAGGTCGGAGTCCCCGCATGAAGTCCGGCTTCTACACGTCAAATCAACGTTTCTCGTTCCGAGCCCTACGATGCATTCAATATTGAATGCCAACGAAACATGCTTCTGTCGCCTGAGCGAGAACTGTCATGTCATCGAGCATTCTACCGACATGTGGAAACCCTGAAGATCTGTTCACCGCAAATGAAGCGTTCTGTTCGATACCAGAAATGGATCTTGGCTCTTGTGGTCGGTTCCTTGGGCTAGAGAACATTGGCCAGTCCGGATGCCAGGACCCGTAAACAGTGCCTATCTTGTGCTCCTTACGCAAGGCTCATATCCTTCCGAAGCTTCTCGTCCTCAATTGGAATCGTGCGATGCCACTTTCCAATAATCACACGTAACCTACCGTGGCGTCGTTCTCGTTCCAACACGAATCAAGATAGCTTGGTCGATTCTTTGGTATCCATTCCTCGGGAATTGTGCTGCATCCGGGTAATGCGGCGTGTCCAGCCCAATCCACAGACCAATATGGAGTCTTGTCTATATCGCGCTTAGCGAACCGCGCTCGGATGTTCTTGCTTTACCCATGCCCAGAGCAGAGGCTGCTGTTCCGGCCGCATCTGCTATGCCTTTCCCGAGAAACAGCCCATTGACGATAGCGTGATACGGAGAGCATCTTCGGGGTTTCATGGTTGGCGTTCAGCAGGCTAGCAGTGCAAGCGCAGGCTTACATCCTTCAATGGTACGGTGAGTCCGCGTCTCTGTTCGGATATTCCAGAAGATGGAGATTTTAGATTAATAGACGTGCCTGCCCCCGTATGCTGTTATCCATTGTTCCAACTATCTCTCGTTTATCTGCTTCTTCTCTTCTCGTGTCATACGTTTCAGAATGTCCCTGATCAGACTTGGTGGCTTCTTAGCTACTGCTCTTCTGGGCTCTCGTGCTGTGGCACAGGTGTGTGAATCATATGGTGTAGACTTCCAGACCAACGGAGACTACTTCCAAAACATCAGTTCCACAGCCCCCTTCACCTTTGCTTCGATCTTCGAAGGATGTCAGAACGATACTGCTAACAACATCCTTGTTGATCCGAATGGCAACGAGTACCAATGCACAGACACTCCTCTCCAACCTGACGATGTCATTGAACTGTCAACATGTCCCATGGACAAGAACGAGATGTGGACTGGTGACTGGTCCCTTTTGATCATCTCGAACAACGGAGATGGGGACCCTATCGCGTACGAGCGTGATTTCTATCTTAGTGTTGGCATTCCTTCAACCATAACATACACTCCCACAGTGACCATCACTTCGACATCCACACCTGTTGTGATGGTCACTAGTACATCGACTATTGTCTCAATCTACACGCTGCCGGCATCGACCACCACCGTTGCTTCCGTGACAAAGGTAAGCTTGTCCATATCGTTCTGATTCAACTCTCGACTAACATGCCTATCAAAAGTCTCCTACTGTGACAATCACACCACCAATTTCTACAGTTGAAGTCACAAAGACTGCAACGCTCAGAAAGACAGCATACACTGTTGTCCCCTTCGTCAGCACCATTACCAAGACTGCCCATTGCTCGATGCCTCCTTCGCAGCGCTGGCCCGATCCAAAGTGTACCATTACTCCTACCTTGGTCACTGCCGCAGCTCTGTCGACCGATGCATCTACCACTTCTGCTTCTGCTTCTGCTACGCCAAAGGTTCGCCGTGGTCTGTTTGATCGCGCGGTACCGCTTGAACGTGAGGCCAGATTGGCCGAGCGTAAGGCTAGAAGAGAAACACGCCAGAAGATGAACTTGCACAGACGTGCTCCTGATTCTGCTACCACTACTGTGACCGAGCTTAACACTGTAAGCATCCCCTCTTGCGTCTTTCTGATATCTTTTGCTAATCTCTTGTGTTTTAGTCTCTCTACTCTACCTCCACTGTGGTTACCACAACTGATGCAACCACCATGACAACAACTAGTAAGCTATTCTCCTTTTCTATTTCCGGTCTCGAAGAAGGCCTTGTGCTAATATCCTATCCAGCCATTGCAACCTCGACCTCAACCTCCACACCTCCTGTGGTTACCGTCAAGAGCGGCACTTCCACTCTGCCCGTCGTAACCAAGACCCTCTCACAACAAACCACCACAAAGACTTCTATGACCATTCTTTACACCACCGTCAAGACCGTAACATCCTCGCCTACGGTGAGAATCCAAAGCACCACCACTAACTCTGCATCCGCTGTTGCTTGTACCGCCAAGGGTGGTAGAATGACTTAGACGAAGATTGCGAGTTTTACGAATTTTCCGTTTTTGCCAAGTTAGATGTTTGTGATATTCTGGTTGGGTGGGACAGGCAAAGGAAAGATTTGTTGTTTTGACCAAGTGAGGAGTATTTTTCCTTATTGTGTTGTCTTCAAGCGGATGGGTAGATTTCGTTCAGAGAAACCAGTCTCAATGTCTACTATCTCTCTCTCCTTGCTCAAACTCATCTCTTCGAACAAAAATCCAAGACACGACGTCTAAAACAACTTTCCCCCTTCGTACCTTCCAAGACCAAACCTTACCCTCCTCCTTCAAGAACAAGAATTCTCCGAGAACCAAGTTTTCTCGTCAGCACTTTACTCGTGACAGGAAGCCAAGAGTGTAGTTCGGCGTTATCAGAAAAAATGACATGGGCAGACAAAGACCAGCTGAACACGGCATTCGGACATGGGGGGTGGAAGGGAAGGAGACTTTGGAAGGTTTGTATGTGGCGGGAAACAAAAAAGATACATGGTGTGGGGAGGTAGACAAGTACCGTATACAAAAGTAACCTACCAAGCTTTCAGCCTCAGCTGCCTCACTGAGGCGTCTCGACAAGGCTTGTGAGCTGCCTTGAACTATCTTCTTTTCTCCGAGACAACAATCATTTTCGGGTGATCGGCAATGGAAAGAGGACAAAACGGAATGGTCACTGTGTCAAGTTGTAAGCTTCGCAAGATGTAGAAGAGGCTGAAGGCGCAAAGAGAGGGAAAGTTGCCGAACGAATGTACAGGACACAGATTGGCCAAGGCCGCAGGAAAAGCATCAATTTGCTCTAAGACGACTTCGTATTCTACGGCCTGAACAAAGCGAAGCCAAAACATCGTCTCCTGATGCTGACGTCCAACAAAAAGGACGGGGTCCCAGCAAAGATACGAAATCGCGTACGGTCCACAGGACCATAGCCAAGTAAGCAACACACAACTCCGATGCCCAATGCCCCGAAAAGAAAAGGTCGTAGGTATCGAATGAGGAAAAAAAAGTAGCAAAAAAGAAGAAAGAAGAAAAGAAGGCGCTGTTCCTGCCAATACTCCTTTCCATGCTCTTGACCGTACAGCTTGCTTAGTGGTTACGTTGGAGGCTTTGCTGTTTTGCCTATGGGATAGAGTTAGCATATTACTCCTTGAATCGTGGTGGGAAATGTGGACTTACCTTCATCATCTCAATTCTAGCCTTCAGGTTTTGTGTCACCTCAGCAGCACGTCGCCAGCTCTCGACACCACCAGTTGCGCCCTCACCGCTTTGTGTCCTCGACACTGAGGATCGTTGCATACCAGACTCTGCGCCCAGACCTGCTCCATAACTTTGCTCCATGGTACTACCAGATCTGCTACCACTAGTGCTGCGCTGCAAGCCAGAAACCGCGGGACTAGCGCGGCCGCTGCTTGAGTGGTCCATCGATGGTGCATTAGAGCTTCTGAATCCACTCACAGGACTTGTGATGCGTTCGATGCCTGCTGCTGCGTTGATGTGCTCCTTGTTTTCGCCGCTGGGCTCTCGTGACTGGGATGACGAATATGACATGCCGCCGCCAGGACGTCCGAATTGAGGTCGAGGCGGACCCATACCACCCATGGGTGTATCGTAGTGTCTCATTCCGTTGGCGCCATTGCTCTCAGAGTAGCCACTGTTGTGCATCTCAACATCTTGGCTGTGATCGCGTTCCACACGTCCCAAACGAGCCACTTCACGCTTCAGTCTGTCGACTTCGCGTGCGAGACTGGCTGCACGTTCTTCGGCAGCTTCAGCATCACTTCGCGCGCGAACCAACTGTGTCTCCTTAGCCTTGATACCCAGCACGTCACGAGTGTGGTCCTCAATGAGTTGTGCGTTCTGGTTTTGAAGTTCGTGAATCTGGCTGTTGAGTCTCATCTTGTCAGTTCTCAATTCGCTATTTTGAGAACGAAGATATTCGGCCTCTGAACGCAGATCTGAGAGCTCCGATCTTTCCGCTAAGCTCAACACTGATGGAGCTGCCTGAGGAGGTGGGGCGTATTCTTGAGGAGGTTCAGTCGTGCTCTGGTTGAATGAGTTTGCTGGCTTGCCTAGCGGTCTGGCAGCAAGGCTACGGGGTGCTGCAAGTCCTGAGCGAGGTGCAGGTGCGGGTGTTGGCGGTTCGTCTAACATCTCGACATCTTCAGAAGGTACTCTTCGAGGTGAAGCGGCTGGCGGGGCCAAACCAGGCTTTCTCATCTTTGATCCAGGTGCGGCAAGTCCTGACTTAAGGCCTGGCTTCACTCCGGGTCTGCTAGTTGGGCGAGCGGCTAGCGGCGCAGCAGCTGGAGGCTCCTCTGGTGTAGCAGGTCTGACTGGCGCAGGTGCAGCCTTCTTCACAGCTGGCGCAGGACGTCTTCCAGGAGCAGGCTTCTTTGCGGGAGGTGCAGCAGCTTTAGGTGGAGGGGCCGCCTTGGGCTTCCACTTGACCTTGACTTCTGCATTATCACAGTACTCCTTGATCTTGTTCTTCTTGATGTCGTCAATTCCTTCGAGATGAGGGAGCATGTTGCGATCAGTCATAATCTTCCACAAAGTTCCAAGGATTTCAGCCGCTGCTTCTCTAGGCGGTGCTTGAGAGTCTGCTAGCAGGGTTTTGGCTGCATCAGCCATGGATTTGAGCTCAGTAGGTGGTGGCACCTCTCTGAGGTTCTTCAAGCAGCGTACAAGCACACGGGCAGACTCGAGCTTGACTTGAGGAGTCTTGTGCTTGAAAGCTTCGAGCATCTCCTCCAGATTATCGGTCAAACCAGTAGCTGAGACGACGGCGTCGCAAGCAGCAGCAAGAGCGTCAGTAACGGACTGCTTCTTTTCCTTGAGACGCTCGAGCATAGGCGACATGATGGTGGAACGATATTTGGAGAAACTCTTCTTCAAACCCTTGGCGAGCACTTCAACACAGTTTGCAGCCACAGTGACACAAGCTACGTTGGCATCCTTCATGCTCTTTGCAAGACCACGCATAACATCGTCAAAGGGACCTTCCTGGATAGCGGGTTGATTGGCGGCGGTGAAGAGCTCATCAAGAGCCTCCTTGCGGTCCTTCCATTTTGACGAGTTGAGACGTTCGCTGAAGTCGGCCGGTACCTTTGACATGACATCAACAGCCTCAAACTCTGGCTCCAGATCGATCGCGCCATCTTCATCCTCTCCAGCATCTTCAGCTGCGGCGTCGTTCGCCTCCTCTGCAGCCTCTTGTGCTGCTTGTTGAGATCTAAGCAGTCTCTCTTGTGTCGGCTTCTCGTCCTTGACCTTCTCGAACAGCTTGTCTAGATCCGTCTGTTGGACGGGTTTGAGCTCAGCCCAGAAAAGGGGCTTCATAGCTTCTTTGAGCCATCGGTAGAGTTCGACTGTGAGGTTTTGTGCTTCGGCGCGCACGTTTTTGTCTGCGTGACCATAGACTTTAGGTAGGAGCTTAATAATGGGCTTGGGTTCAACTGTCTTGCAGCCGTATGCATGGTAGATGGCGGTAAGAGACTGCAGTGCAGCGACAATGACCTTGGGAGTTTTGGCAGAAAGGAGGGGAATAAGCTCTTCGATGACAGGATCGGCTATGTCGAGTTCGATGTAGAGAAGGAGGGCTTCGATGGCAGCAGCTTTTGCGGCAGGACGACCAGTCACACCCTTTTCGACAATGGGCTGGATTGTGGATGTGCGAGTGCTGGGGGGAGTAGGTTAGCTAGCTAGGCAGGACAGCAGAATGGGTTGGAAGATAGCGCACCGAGTGCAGCCAGGTTTGCCAGCAATTTCAAGGAAAGCGTTCAGAGCATTGAGACCTTCTGCTTGAGCAGCGACGTTTGCGTCGGCGACAGCGCCCTTCCAGATGTTGGAGTCGGCTATGAAGTCCTTGACGAGGGGGTCGCTCGGTTGCGCCGTCTTGAATTCTTTTGTAGCAGCTTCATAACCCTCCTTGCGCACCTTCCAGTTCTTGTGGACGAAGCGGTCGGCCAAGGGTAGTTTGCTGAAATCTTCTTGCTCTTCAGCCATGTTGGCGGTTTCTTGGAGTGTTTAAATGCAGTTGGTAGCCGGTCCAGTGGAAGAGCGGCCGTAAACAGAGTGCGGGATGTAATGTATTAGAAGCGACTACAGGCAGAAAGTCGCTACGTCGTCTTGTTCAAGTCTTGTTCGTAGACGATCGTGGTCGTCTCGTCATGGGAATTGGTGTAGTGGTCGAAGAATATCGCTTTCTCAGGCCCGACAACAACAACAAACAGACAGGCCAAAGCCCAAAGCCAAATTCGCGTCTGACGGCATCGGGCAGCATGCGACAACAGCTATGAGACTCGACTGAGTTTACTACCTACGCCCAAGATACTTGCGCCTTCCCTATTGTCTCGCTTGTTCACCCAAGTCACAGTCCGAAACTCGCGACTTCCCCTTTTTATTCGATTCAGGCACCCTCACCGCCGCCGCAGGTTGCAGGTCCGCCGCTCTTGCCAGCTTCCCCCACCTCCGTGACTGCTGCCAGCCACTTTCGAGAAAGAGTTGTTATGCGCAACCATCACAATGTCCAATCTCTTGACTCAGCGACAGGCTGAAGAACTGTGCGTCACCAAACACCAAACAGAATGCTGTTGGCTGATGTGCTGATAGCCACAAGTCTTTAATCGCTTACCTCACAGCCGCCGGCTTGACAAACACGGCTGCCTCCCTCCGTGAAGAGCTTGACATTGGCGATGAGTTTGACGATGCTACGCGAAAGAAATACGAGGGCCTCCTGGAGAAGAAGTGGACCAGTGTCGTCCGCTTGCAAAAGAAGGTAATTCAATGCCCTCATCCAACGCGACTTGTTTGGCCAGCGCCCTGACGCTCCATCAGATAATGGACCTTGAGTCACGCAACACAACCCTACAAACAGAACTCGATACTGCCACCCCAACTTCACTTTCGCGCCGCAATCAAGACCCAGCAACCTGGCTACCAAGATCCCCAGCTCGTCACACCCTCCAATCTCACCGTCAACCTGTTACATGCGTCGCCTTTCACCCTGTCTTCTCTTCACTGGCTTCGGGCTCTGAAGATGCCACAATCAAGATCTGGGACTGGGAGCTAGGCGAGCTTGAACGCACGATCAAAGGTCACACCAAGGGTGTCCTCGACATCGACTATGGTGGTCCGCGCGGAGGCACTCTTTTGGCCAGCTGTAGTTCTGATCTGACCATCAAGCTCTGGGACCCAAGCGACGAATACAAGAACATTAGAACCCTACCCGGCCATGATCATAGTGTGTCGGCTGTACGCTTTATTCCCTCTGGTGCGGCTGGCGCACCATCAAGTGGAAATCTCTTGGCTAGTGCTAGTAGAGACAAGACCATCAGAATCTGGGACGTCACCACTGGTTACTGTGTCAAGACAATTCGCGGCCATGCTGACTGGGTACGCGACGTCGCCCCAAGTTTCGATGGTCGCTGGCTTCTCTCTGTTGGAAACGATCAAACTGCTCGCTTATGGGACACTCAATCTGGTGATGCAAAAGTCACTTTTGTTGGCCACGAGCATGTTATCGAATGTTGTACATTTGCTCCCGCTGCCGCATATCCTCACCTGGCCTCGATGGCTGGTCTCAAGAAAGCTCCGCCGGCAACCAGCTCGGCCGAATTCGTTGCCACTGCTGGTCGCGACAAGCTCATCAAGCTTTGGGATGCCAGAGGAACCTTGATCAAGACGCTTGTTGGCCACGATAACTGGGTGCGAGCTCTGCTGTTCCACCCAGGAGGCAAATATCTCCTCAGTTGCGCTGACGACAAAACGATACGCTGCTGGGATTTGTCACAAGAAGGAAAATGTGTCAAGACGATCGAAGATGCCCATGGCCATTTCGTCAGCAGTATGCGCTGGGCACCAGGTGTGATCAAAGACGCTGCTGCTGCCAACAGCGATGCCTCTACCAACGGGTCAAAAACAGGTGATGAAGCGGCGAAGATCAGTATACGCTGTGTCATTGCGACAGGCAGCGTTGATTTGAATGTCCGAGTGTTTGCGTCTTAGCCACGTCCTTTGTCTCTTCTCATATATCATTGGGATGGAGTACCTGGCGCAGGGGGAGGGGATTTTTTTCAAAGGTGCTTTCCCTGTAGATGGTTTGTTTTCCTATTTTCAGCTCCCAGCATGGATCATGGCGCATCTCTTGCTTGTCTCACATCTTTACCGTTGTCATCATCCTTGCTCTTCTTACATACCCTTGCTTGTAGGGAAGGCCGGCGTTTAATCCCTTCTCTTCTGCTATATCCTCAAGAGAAAGACCATATGAAATACGCATGTCTAGCACTTCAGCCCCATTTTCTGCATATCTTGAGAGAAACACGTTCGATGATCTACAAGCATTGTCCAAAGTCACATGTATAAATCTGTCCCTGTTGTGAAAGACAGGGTTCTACCCTCGACAATGTTTTTCCTGTTTATTCGTGGATCTACCAAAGTAACATCGGCACATCGGCCATATTGCTATTTGATAACTATTTTGTGACTGCCTCTTGTGCATTGATGTTCGTTCCTGGATTTCATGGCACAACAAAACTGACACTCGCCGTAAACACTTTCGTTTTATCAGATTGCTTGAAACAGGGTTCAAGCTGAAGCAGTCTTCCCTGAAGTCTCGGTGTTTTTGCTTTTTCAAGCAGGTACATGCGTATCAGATAGGCATGCCAATCTTTCATTGATCTCAGGAGTCGGGACAGAAGCCCCTGAACCTTCAGAAAGCTGCACCGTTTGCATGGCCAGAAAAGATTGGGATAGAGAGACAGAGAACTAAAACATGTCGGGCGACTATTCATCCGGGAGCCGAAGATACAAGTTCCGAAAGCGAGAGCCATTGTCAGAGCGTGGCCGAAAATAGTGAGATGACGCTCCGTCTCGCCGCCATCGCTGCTGGGCATCCCCTTGGCTTAAGAACTGCCTGTCTTACTCAATTGTGCCGTCTCTTCTTCTAAGATTGCTGCCTCATCGTCGTATCGAATACATCGCGTGTCATTGTCGAAGCATCCCCAGCGCCCTTTTCTTTTCGTTGTCTGGTCTTGTTTCGCCGTATACAAAGTACCCCTCCATTGATAAGCTTCTCGACACATATCCAAACATGGCATCGCAGGTATGCCGTGAACACACATGTGCCCAAGAGTGACAGCGTCTGACAATCAAAGTCCTCGAGCAAAGCACCCTCGATCTCGAGCAAAGCATCCCTCTCAGCTGGTCCTGAGGCTGTGACCGACCCTGCGCCAACTGGACCCATCAAGACTCCCTTGACTATCGCTCTCCCCGAATGCAAGCCATTGCCTCCTGCAGCCTTGACTGCTGATCAAGAGACCAAGTATGCTTCAGTACTCTCGACTGTCTCTGCATGGACCACACTCCCCAGCAGCACTCTCAAAGATGCCAAAGATGAGCCTATCACAGACAACGAGCGCATGTGGTTAACCCGCGAGTGTCTCCTTCGTTATCTTCGCGCTACCAAGTGGGACATTCCTAGCGCCCTCAAGCGTCTGCAAGGAACTCTGTCCTGGAGACGCGAGTATGGTGCCGACACTTTCACCGCCGATTACATCTCTCCCGAGAACGAGACAGGCAAGCAGGTTATCATGGGCTACGACGTCAACGCCCGTCCATGTCTGTACCTCAACCCTGGCAGACAAAACACAAAGAATAGCGACCGTCAGATTCACCACCTTTCTTTCATGCTGGATAGAGTCATCGACATGATGGGCCCTGGACAAGAGACGACTGCCCTGCTTATCAACTTCAAGGGCGCCACTAGCGGCAGTACTCCTACCATTAGTCAAGCTAAGCAGGTCCTGAACATTCTACAAAACCACAACCCAGAGAGACTCGGCAGAGCTCTCATCTCACAGCGTAAGTCGAGCCGTATACCTTTGCATACAAGTCGCTGATACGCTGCAGTGCCTTGGTACGTCAGCACCTTCTTCAAGCTCATCTCGCCTTTCATCGACCCCGTTACAAAAGAAAAGATGAAATTCAACGAGGATCTCAAGAAGTACGTCCCTCCGAAACAGCTCTGGAAGGACTACGGCGGTGATTTGAACTTCGACTACGACCACGCCGCGTACTGGCCCGCCTTGAATAAAGAATGTGATAGACGCAGAGAAGCATACAAGCAGCGCTGGGTTGACGCTGGCAAAAATGTCGGCGAGTACGAAGACTACCTCCGCGGAGGTGAGCAGAAGTGCCTCCGCGACATTTCAGGCGGTGTAGAGAAGGATAGTGCTGGTGTCAAGGTCACCGACGAGACCCCCGACATTGCTAGCCTGAAAGTTTAAGGTCAAGACACAGAGCCTGGCTTTGCTGGCAGAGCCTTTTCATACTCATGTTTAGAGCAGCATTTGGGCAGGCGTTTTTTGTTTTCTGAATTGTTCCTTCCACAGCGAAGGTTCAACAAAAGCTACCAGCGCGTCACAGGAAGATAGAAGCATAAAAAGGTCCGCGGCAATTTGAGAATACTTGAAATTCATTCCACTCTTTCAGGCGACCAGGTTTCGTTCACGTAAACTTTCACAGGCATACATCGATCACAGAGTGTAGTCGACAGTTGCGGAAAAATATCGCCCTAAGATTCAGGACAGCAACCCAGAACTTAGGAGACGTTGGTTGAGATAGAGGCCCCTATAACAAGAAAAAATAGGGTTTACGATGACCGCTCTGGGGCAGCCTGCGGGATGTTGGCCCTTTAGCCCCACCGAAGTTGCGGACAAAAGAAAGCCAAAACCAAGTATAAGAAAAGACCAAGCATCATGTCCAAGCAATATGCGCCGAGAGCGGAGTAGTCTTCACCGCATGTCCGAGAAGATCGATTGCGATTGATTAGAATGACTCTTAAACCAGGTATTCGCAAGAGAATGACGCGGAAATTGATGAAGGGAATTGTGTTGATTCTCTGCCAAGAAGGACATTTGCGTCTGAGGCGCGCTTGCGTGGGGTTCCCTGGTAAAGCGATGGCCAAACGTCGTCATTCTGCCCGTTTTTCGCCGCTTGTTTGGTATTTCTCTGAACACCCTCTTTGACTCCATTCTCATGTGAACTTCTGTCGCTGTCGCTGTAGCTCTGGTTGGGAGAACGCGAAACGCAAACCCACAGCTGAAGGAAGGATTGGACCCTCCAGCAGGTTCAGACAAGCACAATCACGCCTCGATCTTGAATTCTTACTACCAACGTGCTTGCTTGGCTTCATACCGCCAAGGTCGGCAAAGAGTCAGCGACAAGACTTTCGTTCTTGGTCAACAGATCCTGGATCTCGCTTCTTCGGTCTTGGAACCACTTGCCTTCGTTTCCTTCGTACGGTTTCTTCGTCTTCCGGTCGATACATCAACCCGACACAACTCACCGTAGCTTGTTGGAGCGGCGACTGGGCGCAACCGACGACCGCATGCACCTGTCGACATCTATCCTAGATCCCGACCTCGACAACCACGACACGAGACCCTAATTCCACTATCGTTTCGTTACCACTACCTACCATACACTCATCCTGCCACCATGGCTTGGGAACATCTGAGCGTCGACAAGCCGCACTTGGTCTACATCATCCTCGGCGGCTTCACCAGTCTGTTCATGTTATGTTCGTCCCTCATTAAAGAAAAACTATACATCGGCGAGGCCACCGTCGCCACCATCTGCGGTATCATTTTCGGCCCACATGCAGCCAACCTTATCGACCCTAGTACGTGGGGAAACGAGGACCGTATCACTTTGGAGTTCGCCCGTATCGTTCTAGTCGTACAATGTTTCGCCGTGGGTGTCGAACTGCCAAAGTTTTACATGGAGCGTCATTGGCGATCTGTTACCCTTCTCCTGATCCCTGTCATGACATTCGGATGGCTTGTTACCAGTCTGTTTATCTGGGCTCTCATCCCACCGCTCAACTGGCTCGACAGTCTCTGCGTTGCTGCTTGTGTTACTGCTACTGATCCTGTTCTTGCTTCTTCAGTCGTTGGTAAAGGCAAGTTCGCCCAGAGAGTCCCCAAGCATTTGAGAGATTTGCTATCTGCTGAATCTGGTTGCAACGACGGTATGGCCTTCCCCTTCATCTACCTGGCCATCTACATCATTCGCTACCACCATCATCCCAATGAAGTTGCTCTCAATTGGTTCTGCGTTTCGATTTTGTATGAATGTGTGTTCGGCGCTATTTATGGTGTCATCATTGGCTACATTGCTCGCCACGCCGTCAGATATGCACACGAACACAATCTGATCGATCGTGAATCTTTTCTGGTATTCTACTTCGTGCTGGCTCTGTTCTGTGCTGGTTCCGGATCCATCTTGGGAATCGATGATCTGCTCGTTGGGTTTGCTTGTGGAGTTGGTTTCAGCAACGATGGTTGGTTTACGGAAAAGACTGAGGAATCTCACGTTTCGAACGTTATTGACTTGCTCATCAACTTGGCCTTCTTTGTCTACTTTGGCACCATCATCCCCTGGGCTCAATACAACTCCGCGGTTATTGGTCTGAGTGCTTGGAGATTGGTTGTGATTGCAATCTTGGTGTTGCTGTTCCGTCGTATACCAATCATGCTTGCGCTGAAGCCTATCATACCCGATATCAAGACTTGGAGAGAGGCTCTTTTCGCTGGACACTTTGGGCCCATCGGTGTCGGTGCAATTTTCGTCGCCATTCTTGCTAGAGCGGAGCTTGAAACTGACTCTACAACGCCGCTTGGAGAATTGCCAGCACCTGGATTCGAACATCTGAACATCATTGAACTCATCTGGCCCATCACAACCTTCCTGGTCATTACCTCAATTTTGGTTCATGGATCCTCAATCGCTGTGTTCACCCTCGGAAAGCACATCAACACTCTTACTTTGACAATGTCCTACACTCAAGGTAACGACCCATCGTGGATGGACAGACTCCCTCGTATTCAGTCACGTTCCAAGACTTCCATGTCTCAAAACAGACCTGATGACACGGACGATACGCTCGCAGAGAAGGGCGAATATGGTGCCTTCCCTCCCAACTTCCTTCGTCGCCAACGTGAAGATGATACTCCTGCTCGCCCCTTGAGCAGACGTAGGTCAAGAAAGTCTCAGTATGGCGCTGGCGGCCCCATTAGTGAATCAGCTATCAGACCGCAACGCAGCGAAAGCGAGAAGCTTGAGGAGTCCACTTCTCGTAGTGAGTCTGACGCTTCGCCGAACCATAAACACGGCAAGCCTCCATTGGGTCCTGCCAAGTGTGATGATGATGAGCCTGACGAGCCTGGTGAGCCTGAGGGTGAAGTCTACGAAGAGGGTGGCGAGACTGTCTATGAGGATGAAGAAGGCAATGTCCTTGCTGTCAAGAAGACTCACCCAGGCGACACTGATGAACAAAGAGAAGAACGCGAGAGAGCCGAACTTAAGAAATTGATGCACGATCAGGATATCCATCACGGTGTTGCCCGTAGAAAGGACAATCACACCGAAGATGAAGACGAGGATGGAGCAGTAATGCACGAATTCAAGAAGATGGGCGGCGAAGGAATCCAAGCAATGGAGCATCCTCAAAAGGAATGGCGCAAGAAGATGGCTCATCTCGGAGGCCTTCGTAAGAAGGAGGACCACGGTGACAAGCCAACAGCCAAGAAACCCGCACCAAAGCGAGGTCCTGCACGTGCTTACCAATTTGGAAACACTATCATTGTGGAAGACGAAGACGGTGAGGTGTTGAAGAAGTACGATATTGAGGCTCCTCCGAAGAAATCGAAGCCTGCAAAGGAAGGAGAAGCCGGCACATCGGCTGAAGGCTCCAAGCCTGCAGGACCTACTAGACGAGGTCTCGCTCGCATGGGAACCGCTCTGAGCATCACAGGACGCAAGGGCGATGAGATGGATGCTTCCAACGCCAGGGAAGAGAAGAGAAGAAAGAAGGCCGAGCAAGAGGCTGAGGATGATGAGCGCTTGCGTTTCACTGTTGGCGCTGGCGGTCAAAGGATGAGCAAAGCCGAGTTTGTCAGACAAATTTCCAGTCTCAATCCCAGGCAGCGTGCTTCGCTGGTTGAGGAAAGCGATCTACCCGAAGCCGTCAAGAAAGAGGCACGCGAAGGCGCCAAGAAGGGCAACGAGGATGCAATTCCTCATCGCCTGCATTCGATGCCCGAGAATAGACCCGTCAGATTATCGAGCAGAGATGCTGAGACAAGCCTCAGAGGTGAATCTCCTGCAGTCACTGGCCAACCTGACTTGGCGGATAACGCCAAGGTCAAGAGAATGCCGAGTCACGCAGACGCTCCCTCTGGACCCGAAGGCCTGACTCTGGTCGACTCCAACGATGAAGTCGTACCTTTCCACGATGTGACCGGTGATCTTCGCAGATCAAGCGGTGCTGGTGAAACACCAGCTGAGAAGCGCCGCAGAGAGGCACGCGAACGTGCAGAACAATCACGCCGGGAAGCGATCGAGGAGGACAGTGAGGACGATGGCACTGCCAGAATCCCTCCCACTCGCCCTCAACCTGAAGGCCGCTATCCATCTGACGTCGAGACCGAGACTGCCGCCGAACGCCGCCGTAGAGAAGGAGCTCTTGCAAGACACTCGGACAACGATTCACAAGCCGATTACTTCAACAGCCGTGCCCGCGACGTTCGTCTTGCAAGCGGCAGCGCACGCCCTGCCAAATCTCGCCTCGACTCTGATACTGAAGGTGAGACGGCCGCAGAGCGCAGACGCAGAGAAGGTGCTCTCGGAATTACTCAAGAAGAAAGTGACAGCGAGGATGAAGACAACGCACCTCGCCAACCACCAACCAACATCAGATTCGCCGAACCACAGAGACCTCAACAAGCCGCCACATCTACCACTCACCGCACCAGTCGTTTGCGCTGGGGCAAGAACAGGAAAGATTGAAACTTGAAGAGTAATAATAGGTGTTAGTATGTAAATAGCATCAAAAAGGGTTATGTGGGCATATATGCATATTAGGGACATGTGGAGTCGTTCTTTGTTTGCAAGGGAGGTCTTGTACATATGTTTACTCTTTGATGTTCTAAAGGGTGGTTGTTTCGATTCTTTTTGGTCAAAGTCAGCGAGGCGTACGGGGCTTGTGGTCGTTTTAGTTTTGCATGTTGCTTTTATAGACAGATTCTTTCATATCAAGTCATGTCCTCAACCCTTTATTGAATATGTTTGTATACGTTGATCTTGACACCTCAGTATCCAGTCAATCCGATTCTCAGAGACTTGAACCATAACGTTCAAGATAGGAGGAATGGCAACGATAAAAAGGCAGATCCGACGGAATTTCATAGAGCCTCGGCTCTTGCTTGACCCTCCGCATCCGCAACCACCACCATCTTGCTGCTCAACTACAACTCTTTGACACCTTGCTTCTTGTTCTTTACCTGTAAACTCTTTGCCCTTCCTTATACCAATCTAAAAGACCTTGATTTGCTTTTTGCCAAAAGTGCCACACTTTTCGTTTCCAATCTTTGTCGAAAATGCCAGCACAAACGCCACAAGAAATGTACAAGGGTAAGACCTATGAGGGCTGGGAGCAATTGTCACCACGTCAGAAAGTGGAAAGGTTGTTATCGACACTGAAAAGCGATCACGAGGGAAAAGTCAAAGATGTGAGTTTGTCTTTTCTTTCCCTCTCATGTTTTTCTTCCCTTGCGTAGGAAACCGGTGGTGGTGATGGACGATGATGAGAGAAAACAAAAGAATAGACAAGAAAATCGCTGCAATGGAAGAATGAAATGTCCATCCTTTCCCTTGGAAGAAGACATTAAAAAGCATCTTACACAACCGAAGAAAAAAAAGATCAGAAGGACTAACCTCTTCTCCTCCTCAATTTTCTAGAACTTCGCAACTCCCTTCTTTGATTCCGTCGCTATCCACTCGGTCACCACGCCAACCCCGACAACAGCCCTCGTGGTGTTCAAACTAAAGATCCCGGCTTTCTACTCCAATACACTCGGAAACCTGCATGGGGCTGCCCACTCCCTGCTCTACGATAACTGTACCAGTATGGCGTTAGTCGCAGTGTCCAAGCCAGGGTTCTGGATGTTGGCGGGCGTGAGTAGGGTGTTGGATGTCAAGTATGTGAGAGCGGTCAAGGTGGGTGAGGAAGTTACGGTCGAGTGTGAGGTTGTGCATGTGGGAAGGCAGCAGGTGGCGTTGAGGGGCGTGGTTAGGGATGCGAGGGGGAGGGTGTGTAGTACGTGTGAGCATGACAAGACGAATATTGACCCCCCTGTGGAGGGGAACAAGGGCAAGGCGAAGATATAGAAGGAGTTGGGACGAGGCTTGTTCAATGGCAACATCTTTGCATAGGTCTTTTGGCTTCTTATATCCTGACGATATCGCAGCGAGCCCTGTTGAACAACTGATGATCAACATCCTCATCTTTCTCCCTCTCATCCTCGGTCAGTTCTCTAGGTCCAACTATCAATCTCGCATATGTACCTGCTCCTCTCTTTTTACTCGCTTGCCCAGGGTTAATCACAAGAACACCATCCACAACCTTGACAAATGGTGTCAACACACTCGGCAAGATCAATAGATCAGGACTGACTGTCAATATCTCGCCCAACTTCATGTATGCAACATCCAGGCTAGCTCCCACAGTCAAACTTTTTTCATCTCTGGGTAGTGGGGGGAAGACTGGGAAGTAGTGGCGCTGGGTAAGCAGATTTCGGGCTAGGGAGGCCAGGGCATCGCTGTTTAGACCACTGACGACGCGTTGTCTTTGCATCTCAAAGAGGACATCTTGACTGCTGATTGCGGTCATGAAATCATTGCAAGACACCGTCATAGGATTTGTGACGCAGGTTGCTTGCTTGGGTAGGCCGAGTTCTTTGCGAGCAAGACGATCCTGCGGCCAACTGATGTGTTTCGATACAGCGTCGCGGACCGATGGTACTAGGATGATTGTGATGCTAGGTAACGTTTGGGCGAGGCGGGATAGTGGTTGTGAGACAAGGACGCGGAAGACATCTGTAAGAGTGGCAGAAGAAGGGTCGATCTTGCTGTCGGCAGGTAATGAAAAGTCACCACTGGCAACCTTCGGGTGCTCGATGTCGATGAAGGGACCACTAAGGATGAGAAGATCGGCCTTGGTTTCTGCGGCTTGCGAGCAGAGTTCGTGCAAGCTGTCGAAGGACAGATCGCTGTCTGTAGTATAGGGGCCGGCTCCAATAATGATGTTCAGAGGGCGCGTTTCTGTACCATCGTCACTCTGCAGGCGTTCGTTGTGTACATCAATGCTTGTAGGAGCTGTGGCAGGGGGTTGAAGAGAGGGCACAGCCAGAACCTCAGTGACACTGAAATACTCTCCTGACGGGTTGTTGCCACGAAGAGCAACGATCTTGCCAGGGAAGAAATCATATCCTCCCTTCTCCATACGCAGAGGTACACGAAGACCAGCACCCATGCGACGACTGGTTTCCAGAACCATAGAAGCGGCATTCATTCTTCCCTCGCTCGTGTCGGAAGCAATACGCCCGACAGCTACGATCTGGGTGGGACTCATAGCAGCGGGATTGCCAAAAGCAGAGTATTCCAATTGATGATGTTTCTGTACGATTTCAACAAAGTCGTCGATGCGCTCGTCAAGGAATTCAGAGGCTTCAGAAAGTTTCATGGCCATAGGTCGGTAGCTGAATTTGGCCATGTCGGTGTTGGCTTTTAGCTTGACACGAGCTTCGGCAGGTGCTGATGTTGGGACGGGAGGGAGCTCGATGTGGCCGTTGAGTTGTTCGACAATCTGACCAGCATTTTGACGTTCGGCGAAGGGAATGGCTCTGTCTTGGTGTCAGCTCTGCATGGAGCAAGATAGATGTGTGGATTGCAATACCCTGGCTGAGATGGTTCAGCTGTAGCACCAAGTGTAGGTGTCTTGTCACCTGCTGGAGAGCTTGTGTTGTTGAGTTTGGAGGCTTTCGCTGAAGGAGTGCCGAAGTCGTTTCGTCGCTTCATAGGAGGACCTCTAGATGGCGTGCCGGTGACCAGTCCGTCTAGACTATGCTAGAGTCAGTTTCGGGTCTCCTGTCAGCTTGACAGATGGACATACACGCCAAAGACATCGCCAGTATTGGCATTCCTCGGGGTGCCGTTTGTGCTTCTCTTCTGAGCGCTCTGCAAATGTGCCTTGCCCCTCGACTCCCTCTCCAACGCATCTTGCAGATCCTTTTTGAACTCTCTGGCTGTTTTGTAATTCATCTGAGTTTCCGGGCCCATCTTCAAGCTGTATGCTTCCCACTTGAAGAACATTTCCTGCGGACTGAGCGAATGGATTCGCAAGATTGACTTGAGTTCGCCCAAGACATCGCGTTCGAGAGTTGTGTTTGGTACTGCAAAGAGTTCGTTGATTTCTGCTGTTTGGTCTTCCATGATGTGATTGGTATATGTTGTTTGTACAAAAATGTTGGCGGATTCGAAGAGCAGCCGGCGTGTTCGAGGGACGACGCGGCGCGCGGAAAGTGCGACGCGTCGAATCTCATCAGTCCTAGAAAGGCAATTGCTGTGGAACTCCTCGTTGCATACTTGCGCAGCTGTCTATGCAGTAGTTATGCTATGGTCGCCTCATGCAAGTTATGCCTGTTAGATACCTGATTACTGTTTTTGGATATATCTTCCGAACGGCAGGTCTACTCCGCCTTCTCCACCTCTACATAGATACTCCAATTTGAGCTCTTCAACCACAAGCGATGCAGCAAGCATTCATATTGCGTGCTAGGGTACAGTAGCATGAGCTAGGTAAGCGCATCCACGACCCTGCAAAGAGCTGTAAGTAAAGAGGCAATACCTTCCTCCCTAACATCCTTTCTCTCTCCTTCCCTTGCCAATTACCACCTACCTCGAGTGCTTTCCACATCTCTTCATCATCAACAGCAAACAATACAAATCTCCAAACCATGTCTTTCAACCTCCACCCCCTCATCAACAACGGCCTCAAGAAAGGCACCGATGACTTCTCAGGCGGCTCCCTCCACTGCCACTGCAAATCCTCTCCGGTTACTATATCTCTTTCCTCGAATGTTGCCCACAACCACGCTTGCGGCTGCTCCAAATGCTGGAAACCCTCTGGTGCAATCTTCAGCATCGTAGGCGTGGTGCCCCGCTCTTCCCTCTCTGTTTCCTCCGGCGCCAACAAACTCTACATCGTGGATGAAAAAGCAGTTATCCAACGACACGCATGCAAAGAGTGTGGTGTACATATGTTCGGAAGGATTGAAACTGAGCATGCCTTCCATGGACTGGACTTTGTGCATGTCGAGTTGAGTGATGAGAAGGGTTGGCAAGAGCCTCAGTTTGCGGCGTTTGTGAGTAGTGTTATTGAGCAAGGTTTGATTGCTCCTGAGCAGGCAGACAAGGTTAGAGCACAGTTAAAGGGGCTTGGGTTGGAGACTTATGATGCGCTGAGTCCTGGTTTGATGGATGCCATTGCTACCTTTGTGGCCAAGAAGAATGGTGCGTTGAGAGAGTCTAAGCTGTAGACTGACTGAGATCATGGCTTGACTTGACTTTTGGCTGTTTTTGGACATTCTGTAATTGGATAGGCTATTGGAAGTACTGTAGCGGTCTTGTTCGCTCGATTGGAAATATACATATCTTGGAAAACATTCCGAGTTCGTCACAACAAACAAGTCATTCTAACGCAAACTACTGCTTCTAGGGCCTCAAGATCAGCCATGGAGCTGCATGCCATTATCTTTGTGTGTTCTCTGCAACTGCTCTAGAAACGATGTCCGCGGGATAGTATGTGCCAAATCAGAATCTCATGGCAATGACACATTTCACATGCTCAACAGTCTGACAATCTGCAGCATGGCGAGTGAAAGAACGAAAAGAAGGTTAATATACAGGTACACGTGCTTTTCTAGAGTACGCGACGCAGAAAAAAAGGTATTGTAGTCAGACAGAGCCAAAAGAAGGATATGGTTTCGTTTCCGCATGTGAAGAGGTTGCTGATCTACCTTCTGGGACCACCAACTCTGCCGAAGCCAAGGTTGCTTCTAGCAGTAGTGGCAATCTTGTGGATACCGGTACGCTTCTCCCAAGCAGAGCTGCGGCCTTCAATGATTGCAACAATCTCTTCGGCGACACGCAGAGCGAACATGTCACGACCACTGCCGCGTGACTTGCGCTTGGAAGCAGCATCCAGGATCCACTCGAAGGCAGTACGACGGCGTTGGCGAAGACCCAATGGGACGGGGATTTGCAAAGCGACACCACCACCGGCAGCACCACGCTGGGAACGAATACGCATGAGAGGAGCAATGCTGTCAACAGCGAGTGTGAGGTAAAGGACAGGGTTCAAAGGAAGGTGGGATGGTGGGGCTGTGAGTTGAATTAGCTAGAGTACAGGATGAATGGATTGAATAGACTCACGAGCACCGGGCAGAAGAGGTCTACTGGGATTGTAGTTGGGAGGAGACTGGGTGCGCAGATATGTCAGGATGGTAGACATGTTGCGCTGGGCGACACTAAGCTTGCCGTGCTGCATCGTCAAGTTGGTGAACTGGCGCACCACCGGGTCGTAGCGGTAGTCTTTGTGTGCGTTGCTGGGCAGCGGCAGGGCGGGCAAGCCGAACTTGTGGCCGACAGGAGCGGCAGTAACAGGAGTGGCAGGTCCAGAGAGTTCCTGAGCACTGAAGTTTGTGTTTGCGATCAGGGCATCGTCGAAGGGACTGTCGCTGTGCTCGCTCAATTGCTGGTTGCGGCGTGCGTATGTCGAGAACGAACGGGTTCCTGAAGGCTTGGGAGGAGTGGCGCCGGCCTTGATGCTGTCCTTGAGCACTTGGGGAGCCTTCTTCTGTGCTTCCTTGTCTTCTTCGAGCAGCTGCAGACGATTAGTCTCTGCCCACTCAATCCACGATGCTGCATTCAACACACCTCCTGCACCGGTGTGCCCATTTCCAAGTCAGGTCCTGAGCCTCCTCGAATCTTCTCAATCTTTGCGGCCTCCTCGCTGATGTGCTCTTGCTGGTTCATGTTGGGTCCAGCGCCTCCGCTCTGCTTAGGGTCGGTTGCGTAGTTGCGGCGCCATGATGCTGCGATGGGGCTCTGGATTGTCGCGAATGTTCTCGGACGGAAGGCTAACGCCCTTGATGTTGCGAAAAGGCTCATTGTGCTGTGTGTGGTCGAGTCTGTCGTCGTCGCTGTTTCTTTCTGACGATGACTTCAGTTTCGCAGGTCACGTGCCGAGCCGACTTATACACTGCACAACCCAGCCGATGTCGCACCTGCCACTTCCTTGCTTGCTTTACTCCTACGCACTTCTGATCTCATCACCGTCTTTGCTAGATCGATCGTGCGTGCGAGATCAATATGATTACGTGCTATAGAGACTACATCGGGGGCTAATGTATTTTCACAATTGCAAGTGGGAAGCTCGGGAGGAATCAATCTAATCGTCGAGAACACAAGGTACATGACATCTATTCACTAAAACAACAGGCTTTTCGGGAAGACTCCTTCGCTCTCCTCCTAACTCTCACCAACAGGGTTGAAAGGTGCATATGCATAACCCGCAGATTGCAGGCTAGAACACACGTTCCCTTTACACTCGTCCGACACGTGCTCAAAAGTCAATCTACTTTTGGTTGCAGAGACCAGGGACCAAAGAAGCACTACGACCAACCAAGCCATCAAAGTAGGCCAAGATGTTCTGCAGAGGAACCATGTCGACGTGATTTCCGAGCGTAGGGCTCGAACTTCTCAAGACCTGTCCTCCCCACAAAATACGAACGAACCACTCATTGTGCTTAGAGTAGAGTTCAAAGACAATCTCAGAGCCCATGCCTGGCCATACCATCTCCTGAATCTGAAGTAGGGCCAGCAAGCGAGAGATACTGCCATCATGAGCAACATCATGTCTGTAGATGACAGAGTCGGTTCCGTTCTGTACGGCGCGGAAGTGATTGGCCAGTTCTGCGACCCAGATGCCATAACTGCGACGGGCGTACTCGAGAGTCTGAGGTCCAGCTGAGCGGTACAGGTAGTTGTATTCGTATTCGCCTAGACGGAAGACCTCGTTGGCTTGGGACTGGGTGACGCAAGCGCCTGTGGTGCTGTTGCAGGGCAAGGGCTTCGAGTGACAGAGGCGAGCGGAAAGGTTGTCAAAGTAGTGGTCCCAGGATTGGTGCCAGGCAGTGGAGCTGGACGAGATACCAGATATGGCATCTAAAGCATGAGCAAGACCGGCTGAAGCAGTGAGATGAGCGGTCCAGTTTGCATTGGTGCTGCCCACGCCATAAGACGAGTACAGAGTGGATGCAGATGAGCATGTATAGGCAGGCTCCAGACTGTCGATTGAACCGGGTTGAATCATCAAGGGAATGTTCCTTTCAGTAAGCGAGGGAAACATGCCAGGAATCAGATTGCTCGCAACTTGAGAAGTGATGACATTGTTGGTCACACGGAATTGCATCTTGCGTGGGTCATATCTTGCGGGCAGGAAGCCAAGCAAACCGTGATAGACTTCGAAGATGTCTTTGCCGTGTTGGTGACTGTCGTCAAGACCTCCTGCAGTCAATTGAGGGAACTGGCATGTGCCATTGAAGCCTTGCGGAGCCAAGGGATTTGAAGGAGAAGTGAAGACACTCCAATACGTCAATGCCGAGGAATCGGCATTGGCGCCAGTGAAGGTGTTGGCGTTGTAGTAGAGACCCTCATCTGAACACTCCCATGCATAGGACTCCACAGGGAAAGTGTTGGATGCATATGGAGTACGTTTGTGGTGGCGGTGGATGACATGGACGTATTCGAGCTTGTAACTGAAGTCGACCTTAGGATACTCGGTGCAGCGGACGTGAGGCATGTTGCACCAGTTATAGGTCGCTGCAAAAGTTAGCAATCATAGTTTATGAGAAATGCTTTTATAGTTTGCGCCTTCTCGCAGCATATTCTCTTGTTCCACAAGAACCAGCAATACAACGACTTTTGAGATGGCATCCTCTCATCTCATTAAAATGACTTCAACAATCGATACATGACAAGAACAATAGAAACAGAAATATCATGTCCAACTTACAGTATGGCAGACCTGCCGGAGTGGTGGAAGAGTTGAAGATAAAGTTTCCAAACACGCCAGTGCTATTGATGACAGTCTGAAGGTCGCTGACCTTTGTCGATGGCGGAGCATGCCATGAGAGGTCTACCGTTGCATTTGAAGAAGATACAACGGAAGCAAAGGAGAAAAGAACGGGGACCGAATATAGATAGTGCATGGCGAACCAGGTAGTCAAGGCTAGTAATGCGAGTGGAAGTAGAAAGGTGAGCTGCCACATATTAAGCAGACCCAGAGCCTACCTTTTATAACAAAAGTTGCAGTTCGTATTGCAGGCAGGTTGAGCGGTATGATTGTAACAAGGGTGGAATTTACGAGGATGAAGCTCAGCGTGCAAGACTGGAGAGACACGATTGGCTTGAGTTGACGCCAAAAAGCGGCCGACGACGAAGACTATGCCTGAGCATCCATGGACAAATGCATCTTGGCAACTGTGGCAGTGTTCAACTTGTTCAGCAGTTGCAAAGACATGATGGGTAGAGACAGAGACCAGATGGCGGTGGTGCAAAAGGCGGAGTTCGTTCCTTGAGCGGCGACTTCATCACAGTCCCCTCGGAAACAGCAGCAGCCAAGACGTGGAAGGAACACAGTGACGGTCGCTAAACAACATGGAAGTCATGGGCCATGTCGAGATGCTCGTGTCGCACTGTGCCACTCCTTACTCCTGAGAACTCTAAACCACAGAAACTCAAACACCAATCTTACCAGAACATCTCCAGGCACTCAAGTCACGCACTTTTGATGCAAACAAGGTCTGTGCGCATATCTAAGTGACCTCGGATAACGACCGTATACTCGTATGGCTTGAACGATGCCTTTCCGGATTCCCAAGCGCAAGGACAAAGCAGCAGGCTACATTGCTCTGGACGGACGATGGGTCGACGGCGACAAGGAACGTTTATCAGACGACGATGACGCCTCAGACTCGAATGCGACTCCAATCTTGCAACGCCCCTCTGGTGCTCGCAGTGCTACTTCCTACCCCTTGCCGCCACGTCGCTTCACCAGATACTTCACCTTGATCATTGTTCTGATTCTGGTTGGTCTCGGCCTTACCTTGGCTCGCTTGAGCGCGCTTTCCGAAGCTCAACTACGATCCGGTGAAGCAAAACCACCACCTCCACCACCCACCTGGGAGAGTTTTCCTTTCTTAAAACGCTACCATGGCGGTATCAGAACTCTGATCTCTCGCGCCGACAACAAACCCGAATTCCCAGATCCCGACAACAATACACTGGAATCTACCGTGCAGAAAGATCAACAAGAGCAAACCGCTCCATCAGAAGAAAAGGGCTTCCAAAAGAGAGACATACCCCAAGGCCAGAGATTCAACCCTGTTAATCAAGATGGTGTCGTCGAGTGTTATCTCAACGAGGAAAGAAAGAGCAATGTTCCACAGCTTTTGGCATACCCAGGAATACCCAAAGGCTTCCCAGACCCTATCATGGGCTCTTATGAATTGTTTGGCATGAATGGCGACGTTTGCTTCGAGCGCTACGGAAGACTCGGTCCCTATGGTTTGGGCTACAGCAAGAGATGGGGTGGCAGTGGTGCCGGCATGGAAGGACATCGTGAGGGATCAGACCAAGTCTGGGGTGGCAAGACCGAAATCGACTACCGTGAGGTCAACTGGGCTCAAGCCCAGCAGAAATGCGTCCAGAAGAACAAAAGTCGCTTCAAGCCTCTACCAAAGGGTCGAAAACACTTCTTCACTGACATGCCTGTCGGAGGTCCTGAGGACGAGAAACCCAAAAGAGAGGAAAACCAAGACAAGAAGCTGCTACCGAGACAAGCTGTCGTCATCCGAACATGGCACGACTACCAATATGACGATGAAGACATGTTCTACTTGCGCGCCCTAATCAATGAGTTGTCTCTTCAATCTGGCGGCGAGTATACTATCCATTTCCTGGTCCACGTCAAGGATAACGACATGCCTATATGGAGCGATGACTTCACCTACCAGCGTGTTCTGAACGAATCACTCCCTCTGGAGTTCAGAGGTATGGGTACACTCTGGTCAGAGAGACAAATGAGTTTGATCTATGGAGGCATAGCAGAAACAAACTACCGCGATTTGCCTATCCATGGCGCATACAGATCGACAAACATGCCATTGTCCTACTTTGCTCATATGCACCCTGAATACGACTTCTTCTGGCACTGGGAAATGGATATTCGCTACACTGGCCACTTCTATCATCTCTTCGACAAGGTCGGCAAATGGGCTGACCAGCAACCCCGTAAAGGTCTCTGGGAGCGCAACGGCAGATTCTACATTCCATCTGAGCACGGCTCTTGGGAAGACTTTAAGCACATGGTGCGCGTACAGACAGAGCACGGTACAGCACACAAAGCAGGCATGTACGAAAAGGTATCCGGGACTGAGAATACGCAAGTACGCACACCGCCTGTCTGGGGCCCAATGCCACCAACTGGCGAAGGCGATCATATCGAAACTGAGAATGACCCCCAACCACCGACCACACCGGAGAAGGACAACTACTCCTGGGGCGTAGGCGAACCAGCAGACTTCATAACCTTCAACCCTCTCTTTGACCCTCACGCTACAAATTGGATTTTGGCCGAAGATGTCACAGGCTACAACACCTCTGCCGGTTTCCCTCCTCGTCGTACAGCCATCATCACCGCATCACGTCTCTCGCGCCGTCTTCTCGAGACCATGCACAGAGAAACCGCTCTCCAGCGCCACAGCATGTTTTCCGAAATGTGGCCTGGAAGTTGCGCTCTCCACCACGGTTTAAAAGCCGTCTATGCACCTCACCCCGTCTACGTTGACCGTAGATGGCCGACCTCCTACCTAGCAGCTGTGTTCAACAATGGACTTCATGGTGCTTCTGGCGGTGCAAGAACTAGTGTGTTTAGTGATGAATTGCAGCACAACTTCTTAGGTACGACCTGGTATTATCATGCTGGGTTCCCGGGGAATCTTTGGAAGAGGTGGTTGGGATATAAGGTTGATGGTGATGGAGGCGAGATGGAAGAGGTTGAGGGGGAGGGCAGGATGTGTTTGCCTGGTATGCTGCTACATCCTGTCAAGCACGTGGATCTGATCTACGAGCACAGAGAGGGAGAGTAGCAGACTTTGGAGATGAGAGCCTAGGGCTTTTGCACAAAAGACGTAATGAGTAAATACTGTAATTTGCACGGGGGAGAGAAAAAAAAGAATGTTTTTGCTGTACTTGCAATTGAAGCATAATGCAACTCAAAATGAAAAGGCCGACGAAATATAGATTGAAATGATCACAACGCTATGCATTTTTTCCCTTGACTCCTGACAGAATCAGAAATACCTCCATGCTGTTTTTATACTCTGCCAGTCCCAGCCTTTGCAGAAACGCCAAACTAGAATCAAATGTGGCCTGGTAGCCTCAAATCAATCTCATCCGCAGGAAAAGCATCTCGATCTCCAAAGTGACTGCCCGCACCATCGTCATCGTCATCTTCATCTTCATCCTCGTATTCCTCGTCCTCATCACTCTCTTCCTCGTCATCTTCGCCTTCTCCATCTTCTTCTTCCTCTTCCTCATCAGATTCTGAGATATCGCCGAAGAAGACGCCTGCGTTGCCTTCACCCCAGAAACTGCTTTCATGTGACTGCGCTGTTTGCGGCCGTCGAGCAGACTGCTCGGTCTCTTTTTGCGTAGAAGAATCTTGTGGTGCTTGAGCAGTGTTAGCCCCACCATCCAAGCCTTCGAGGTAGTACCGCATAGGCGACAGACTCCTACTAAATCGTTGCAGGATATCATAGGGTAAATTACGGAATGCATCGCCAGCACTTAATGCGCGTTCGGTGTTGCGAAGGCTTTCTTCGTATTCGGCTTGGAGGAAGTAACTTCTGCCTGTGGGTGAGTGAGGTGCAAACACTGGTTGCTGAACTGGTAATTGTTGTTGAGAAGGGACGGGGATTTGTGCCGGTGAGGAGGGACAACCATAGGCGCTGTCTGCTCTTTCTTCGGCGGCGGTTACGACTGCTGGTAATGCGTTTACACCGGCGAACTCGTGGCGGCGGACGACTGGTCGTGCACCGGGTGTTTCGGAGCCTACGTAGGCGGTTTGAGATGTATTGTAGCCGTCGCAGTGGGGACATTTTAGACCTAGCCAATGGAAGGCGGACCAGCCTCTTCCTCCGCAATCATTACAGCCCACAAATACTCTTCGAGGAACACGTCGATGGGTGGGATTTGCTCTCGCAGCAGCAGAGTCCTCAAACTCATCTTCTGGCATTGGTTGGAGACGAATCTCATCATCGAGTTTCCGCCATTGAAGCTCCATGTTGACGGCAGATTTGTTGCATACTGGGCAGCGATATGTGACGTGCATGAGTTCTTTGTAGCAGCTCCCGTGCATGTAGTGGCCACAAGCTAGACTCACTACCGGTAGCGATGAGGAGAAGAGGTATTCGAGACATAGAGGACAATCACAGTCTGTTGCTCTCTCTACGCAGGGATGTGTGCTGCTGGTTGATATTGAGATGCAGACGTTGCATCGTTTGCAGTGGACATAGTCCTTGCCCAAACCTTCACCACGACGACAAATACCACAGTCATCGCAGTGATATATGCTCTTTGTGCTATCATTGTCCCAAAGTTTGCATTTGGAACAGTAGTAGTAGGCAGAGTCAACACCACAGTTGGTGCATGTGGGTCCGGCGGGTTGAGGGGTGCTACAGAGCATGCATAGCATGTTCTGTGTCATTTTACGATTGAGGCCGTGAGCAAAGGGTAGATTTGGCGAAGAATCGTGGCAGTGTCGACATGGATGCCATTGGTTGCAGTCGAAGCATTGAACCTTGACATTCCTGCTATAGTGCTTGCAGCCCAAGCCAGTACCTTCATCGTGAATATGGTCGGAACAGTAGCTAGGCTCAAGGTCTTGTGGAGTGATGTTGTATGGGTTGTCATTGGAGCGGACAGGGTGACAGAGAGGGCCTTGTTGGAACAGGTCGGGCATTTCGTGGTCGGGGTTGTTCATGGTGATGTAGTCTCTTGTCATGAGTAGGTGCATTGCCCTTGCCTTCTCTTCAGTCGAAGCAGCCAAACTCCTGATCTCGTGCATCTTTTGTCGTAGTGCACGCATGCCGTCGTCCTCGGGCAATGACGTGCCAGGCGTTGGTGACGAGGCCCTCTGGTCGACGTCCAGTCCAAGGAACTGCGAGGTGTTTGCGTTGACGGCCATGTTCAAGGTGTTCCTCCTCTTTTCGTTGCCCTTGTCTTTGGGTTATGTACGAGGGTCGAGTGTCGAGTCAAACCGTGTTTGAGGGCGGGCAGTGATGGTTTCAGCCCCCAGTCGACGAGCGTTGGGCGGTCGTGAAGTCAAAGTCCAGAGTCAAGTCTCTCAACTTGGTGCTGGTGAATATGTATATATTTTTGATGTGCATCAAGTCTGCAAGTCACACGACAGGGCAAGGAGCAGCCCGAGGCTATGGAAAGGCTTTCAGACCTCACGATGGCCATTGGTCGTTGTCATACGATTTCCGCCGCCATTTCATCATTGCTTCTCATGTGAAAGCTTGCATGTGATTGCCAAGCGCCATCGCCAGCCCTGTCTAAAACACCTCCTGAACTCCCTTTGCTTTCTGTGACTCCTTACATTGGTCATTTCTTCCCGTATATGCACGTCTTTCACATGCTTAGCATGAACGCTTTGACAGACGCCTCGTTCATCTTTGTCAGGGCCAACGACATTTCCTCGTCTCAATCGCAAGAATTACTTCTTTCGACAGCAAGACCCAATCTCGCCATTTTCAAGTCCACTTCAAACAGTCGCATCTGTCAAGCCCTCGTTCACCGCCCTTCGCAAGAGACCATGTGAAAGTCATGTTGAATCGGTTTGTCGTTCATGTGCCGAACTCTTGCATTGTGTTGCGAGGGTTTTTACAAGACATTAGAGGAGGCACATCTCAACTTGTGATCGAGGTGCACAACTGTAAGTCGAACGGACCAAGTTTTCCACGGCCATCCCAGATGTCTCTGCAAGGCATTCTAGTCTGCTAGCCTGCCAAGTATCGCAACCATGATATTCACCACTGCAACCTCTCTAAGGCAGGTTCAACAGCACTTGAGCAAATCTATGGGATGGTTGGGCATTATTTGGTCACATACATACTTGTTGTCGTGAAAACCCTGACCAAGCACGTACGGCCACAGTCAGCTGAAAACTGGGCATCCCGTCCGCTCTGCCATACATAAGCAGTTGAACGGCAGATTAGTACTACGGTGGGTGACCACGTGGGAATCCCTGCTGCTGTACGTTTTGTTTTGATTTATCTGGTCTATCCAGCAGAGCATCTCTTCTCTACTCCTATGGTACTCGCCGTTCTTGTCATAATCACTAGTTGAGTTTTTGCTCCCTCAAGGATACACCACTATGAGCGGGTACGCTAGGAAAAGGCGACTCGACAGTTTAATTAAGCAATCATGGGTCCGTCAGTCATGAAGATGAGAGGATTTGCATCCCCAAAGTGGTGAGACGACACACTACAAAGAACCTCGATTCGTTTGTGCATAGTTCAATCACGCTCCGCACAGGAATATGGCTCGAAAGATATGATTTGGTTACTGTGTCAGCATGGCGTCTGAATATACGAGGAGCACATGCGAATCTGCAAAGCTCTGGAACGTCTTGAGTCGGTGTGTGCGCGTGTCCTTCGTCTGATGAATGAGCAGAGGAAGGTTATGAAGTGCTGTTGTAGTCGCTTGATTACCGATGAACCTCACTAGCATACAGCGGAGAGACACAGTAACAATACTAGATAGTCCTCTTTAAGGAGTATCAACTTCATACAAGTCCACATGCCCTACCATCGAACCTGTACTCCTCAAGCTCGAGTTTTGCATTCATGTTGTGTTAGCATTGCTCATCTCAAGCACTACTGAGTTGTGTTGAAGAAGATTCTGGGTCCGATCCCCAGCTACTCCAATTTTTTTTTGCTTGCGTATCCTTGCACCTTGTCTTGCTTCTTTCTCTCTTTTATGTGTCATATTCGTCCTTCCATGCAGCTGCACCGAGTCTCTTGCCTCTCATCTGATGGTGTTCGCAAGCACATGGTTGTTTTTCGAGCTCTCGGATAGAGCTGTTGCCGAAAACTCCGGTTAACGCCGTTGGCTCTGAAGCTGCTTTTAGCAAAAGGATTCAAATACCTGCCAAACATCTCAATTCAGATGGACTACGAGAAGACACACAACCACAACGAAAGCTCTCATGGTCACCTCATATGAGGAAAGGAGTATGCCCATCAGAATTGCCGATTTTCCCCCGAAAATACGGAGTAGCTGCCGCTCGAAGGTAAGAGCATGATGACGCAACGGGGTCTCATGGATTTGTAAGTCAGTGGTGGAGCTCTCATTTCAGTCGAGCTTCTGTCTTGCCTTATAACATTCCATATGTTTTCTTCGGTCTTTCGAGCTCAGTACAGATCACTTGCAAGAACCAATTGCATCTCTCGCCAACTCAGACCAATCACATCAACCGTCAGACACAACATGAAGGAAGCCATCATTCGTGCCGGCCCCAAGGTCGAGATCGTTGACTCGCCCATTCCCAAGGCCCAGAAGGGTCAAGTTGTCATCAAGAATGTCTACTCTGGTAGCAACCCCAAGGATTGGTATGCTCGAGGCCCAGTTACTGACCAGACGATGTTCTAACGAAACCACAGGAAGTACCCCGATATGAAGAAGGAAGGAGAAATGAACCAAGGCGATGATGTCTGTGGTACCATCCACGAAGTCGGTGAAGGAGTTTCAGAGTTCAAGAAGGGCGACCGCGTCCTTGCTTTCCACCAAATGCTCGCTCCCGGCGGCTCCTACGCCGAGTACTGTGTTGCTTGGGCTCACACCACCGCATACCTCCCTGAGAACGTCTCTTTCCAGGAGGGTGCTGCTATCCCCCTTGCTGCACTCACCTCTGCTGTCGGTCTCTACGATCGCCTGAAGCTGCCCCAGCCTTGGACCCCTCGCAAGGATGATGAGAAGCCTATTCCTCTGGTCATCTACGGAGCTTCGTCCTCGATCGGTTACTACGCCACCCAGCTTGCCGTTCGTTCCAACATCCACCCTATCATTGGTGTCGCTGGTCGCGCCAAGTCACATGTAGAGAAGATCCTTGACCCCAGCAAGGGCGACGTTATCGTCGACTACCGTGATGGCGATGAGGCTGTGCAGAAGGGCATCAAGGACGCACTCAAGGGCGCTCAGCTTCACCACTGCTTCGATGGTGTCTCTGAGAAGGGCTCATACCAGAATGTCTCCGCTGCCATGTCGGAGGGCGGCCACATCACCCTCGTCCTGCCTGGCAAGGACTTCTCTGACTGCCCCCAGCACGTCAAGCAGTCCATCACCATGGTCGGAGACGTTCACAACAACCTCAAGGACTTTGGCTCAGTCTTCTTCCGTTACTTCGCAAAGGGTCTCGAGGAGGGTTGGTTCAAGCCTCAGCCCCAGGAGGTTATCCCTGGCGGTCTTACCGGTGTCGAGCAAGGTCTTGCTAACCTGAAGTCTGGTAAGGCTTCAGCTGTGAAGTATGTTTTCAAGATTGCCGACACTCCTGGTGCTGGTCAGTCGTAAGAACCAGGTCTTGGTATATAATAATGATCACGAATAAAGCAATAAGCTAGTACAATTTCAATCATTCGCTTTCCGAGGGATCTCTTGGTCCTCTCAAGTCCTATATGATTCTTAGCTTTTCGTATCAACTTTGGCAAGCAATATTACCAGTTCCAACAAGTCCGGAAAATATTTGGCAGCAGATCGAATAGCCGGCGACACGATTGTTTTCTCGGCAGATTGACATGGCAACGAATTATTCTTTTTAATCTTCTTTTTTTCACCCTTCCGTCATCAGGGTCTAGATTTCGAGGTTTACAAAAAATCTCCCCTGTACAGCCAATCTCTTCATAAGAAATGTCAGCACCAGCATCTCTTCACGCTTCAACAATATTTGCCGTCCGCGAAACAGCAGAATCTGGACGAGGAGTTTACGCGACTCAATTCATACCGAAGGGTACGCTTCTCTTTGAGACGGCAGAGATCGCAGCCAGCGTCATCTATCGCGAATACTGGAAAGAAGTCTGCTCGCAATGCTTTCTTTATGACAGAGGTCGGAATTGGCGCATTCGAGATGCAAAAGCTGGATTGGCATTCTGCAGTGAAGAATGTCAAAAAACATGGAAGAGCGATGAGGTGAACAATGAAGAAGCGGCAATTGCGATTGAGGGATTAGGAAAGACAGGACAATCCAACACGTCAGATCCGGATGAAGATCCAGAACACCTCCTCCCTCGACCAACAGTACAAGAGATAGAGGAAGCATGGGCGACAGCAGAAGAGACGGCTACAAAGATTCGCGCTGCACGAACGTCCACGAAACCCTCAAAACCTGAACGCCGCCTTCTGACACAAATTCTCGCTACACCACCGATACGCGGTGTAATAGCCTACCAGCTACCAGCCCTGTTGACAGTCGCAAACTCGCCGTCATTATGGTCCGATGTGCTGATTCTCGAGTCGGAAGCCATGCCGTATATCTCACCAGCAGACCTCAAGTTTCAGATCACCAGTTATCACCACCTCTTAGCTTGCGCACCACTCTCCCTCCTCGAGCATATTACTGCAACCAATCTCCGCACATTGGCAGCAAAATCATCACATAATGTCTTTAATATTTGGTCGCAAGATTTGGACGAGGATACAAGTGGTGGTAGCGAGTGTCTAGGTTACGGACTGTGGACGGCAGCCAGCTATTGGAATCATAGCTGTGGACCAAATATACGAAAGAGGCGCGAGGGACGGATGTGGAAGTTCTGGGCGGACAGAGATGTACAGGTCGGCGAGGCACTATGCATCAGTTATCTGGGTGGTGATGAGAAGCATATGACGAGAAGCGAGAGGAGGGAGAAGCTCAAAGAGCATTGGAAGTTTGACTGTGCCTGTGCAAGATGCGAAGAGGAGGCCAGTTAGATCTCAACCACACGCATGAGGAGCGTCCACATGCCGTCGACTTGCATACTGCACTGGCAGGCGGCAGTCTTGCTTGAGCCACATGGTAAAACCTGACCGAGCACACCGGCTTTATCATCCAGGAACCGAATCAGTCGCAACGGCGAAAACGCTTGGGCCACATCCATACCGTCTGCTCAGGTATACATGTTGACTCACAACTCTCTCGACCTCCTCATCTCTGGTCAGTCAGCGACAGAGTACAAAATACTTGCAATGGCATTTAGTACCCAGTGTCAGCGTGCCCTGGACGGGTCTGAAGCTATCAAAGCTCTCAGGTCTCTATCTGTGAGTTGGAAATGCCAAGAACGCCTTTTGCACCTCAACCCAAGTGGATACCACAGGCAGGATAAGGAAAGACAGTTTATCGCATATATCATAAGGCTTGAACCATGTTTTCAGCTCAAGCGCAGAATCGCTGCAGAATATTCTTTTGTGGACAAGCAGTTGCAGACCGCATCAAACAACGGCCAAGTATCCAACGGCTGAACAGCCCTTCCCGCCGGCACTTCTGTCATACTCACCAAAACCTCTCTCGCTTGAGTGCCGTTCAGATAAACGATATATCGATATACGAGACATTCGGGCAGGTCGAGGTCTGGATTCTTTCCCAGAATAATTGTTTGGACCAAGATCAGAGACTAACCCGTCAGCCCTGCCATCAGCGACGGTATCGTTTTCTGTATGAATTCTGGTGGCTTTTATTGCAGTAGAGTATATATGAAAGGCTCTGTATATCCTGGTAGGTTTTCTTCGCTGTTCTCTGCGTCTTTTCTTTATAATATCTATCTTATTTAATCTTGCTTCTTCATCATGAAGAAGGCTGCCACCAATCTTTTGGCCCTGGGCTCAACTGCCTACGCTTATACTTCTGCTGTGGGATCGAAGAGTGGCTGTTACTGGAACACTGATGCTGGCCCATTCAACACTCGTTTCGGTCATGACTTCAGTGTTGATCTCTATGCGACAGTCGAGAATCTGATTCCCAATACCTACACCGTCCTTGCCGGTTTGAATCCCCTTGCTCGTCGCTTTGACCTTGTCAACGTTGGTCTTGATCCACTAGATTCTTCCTTGACGCTCACAGTCCCTGGTGGACAAACCACTGGTAATTCTACCTCTGCTGTCATTTCTACCTTCGTCTGACACGACACGTAGGCCCCATCTCAGTTGCTCAGCTTGAGACGGAATACAGTGATATTCTCTATGCATCTGTCCGCACTGTAGCGAAGATTTCCAACGTGCCAGGAACTACTAATGCTTTTATCTTTTATGCCAACGACACCCAAGAAGTCGATTTTGCTTTCTTAACGTCGGACATCTCAAAAGCTTGGCTTACCAACGAGCAAACAACATACGGTGCTCCGTACACAACCTACAGTGTTGCTGCACCTGCTGATGCCAACACTGCTTGGCACGAGTATAGACTGGATTGGTTGCCTGGAGTCAGCAAGTTCTACATTGATGGAGCATTGGTGCAGACCATCACGGACAATGTTCCGACTACACCGGGATCTTGGATCTGGAACAACTGGTAATCTCCCCATAACTTCTTGCACGCATCTGATCATTACTGATATCATTCACAGGTCTAATGGCAATGCTTGGACTCAAGGACCGCCTCTTGAAGACAGTGTGCTGAAGATCCGCAGCATCGATGCATACTTCAACCGCACTTCTGTCGCGGCCAACATTAACTCAAACCCCAACATGTGTCCTGCTGTTGCTGCTTCATCATCTTCGTCGAGCGTTGCACCTTCCTCTTCATCGAGCTCTTCCAGCGTGGCTTCCTCGTCATCTGCTTCCGTCAGCTCATCCTCGGCTTCGAGCTCGGCATCTGCTGCCTCATCGTCTTTCAAGTCGTCATCTTCATTGATCACATCGACTACTTCATCCTCATCATCCTCTTCTGTCGTCGCTGCCAGTACTGGTCCTGCCACGGTATCTTTCACCACCACTACTGTTCCTTGGACCGGTACATACACTGCGACATCAACAGCAGTTTCTGGCCTGGCCGCTACTGTCTACATCCAAACACCAGCCAAGAAAGGACAGGTCATCAGCACATCTTCCACAGCCAAAGCTTCCTACACAACCGTGACCACGCATTCGGGTACTGCTTCAACCATTGGCTACGTTACCGCCACCCCCAGAGTCGCCGGCGCAACAACCACAGTAACAGTTGTTTATCCTACCCCTGTGACCACTTGTGGAAACCAAGGCATCAACTTTGCTGCTTATACCAACAAGTATTCTGGCGGTCAAGCAACCTACGGCTATCCCTCTTTCATCCCCGAGACCTACAAGAAGGTCACACCCTACTTCTCCGATGTCACAACATACATTGCCGAATCCAACGATCAATGGGGTGACTGGATCAATGTATACGGATACTACCCTGTCGATGGCTCTAACCTTGTTCTTGACCACACTTTCTACCTGTTTGCCTCGCAGACTGGTTACTATTCCTTGAACATCCCTTACACTGATGACATCCAGTTTGTCTGGGTTGGCGCTAATGCCGTCAGTGGATGGACTCGCGCTAATGCTGATATCACTCAATTCTGGAGTTCGCAGATTGCTACACAGACCCCCCAGACATTGGCCTACTACCTCACCGTTGGCCAATATCTCCCCAGTAAGTTTTTCTACCATTTTCTGCTTCAGAATACAGCTAATAATCGAGTCCAGTCAGAACACTTTGGGGCAACGGCGGAGGCCAGGGAGACATGCGTTTCAATATCTATGCTCCTGATGGTAGCAGTGTGCTTTCGAGCAATGCGGGACAGAATTCTGGAGTCAGCAGTGTCGACATCGTGCAAAATCCTTGCAACAGCGCCCTCGGAGCCAAGTTCCCTACCTGGGGCAAGGAGACTTAAAGGTCTAGTGTTTCCTGAGGGTCAGAAGCTGCTGTTGAATTTGAAATATTTTGTCCGATGTCCAAGAATATATCATGGTTCAAGTAGAAACTACAAATTTGTCATCTCATCCTTTCGCCTCTTGACTTTACATGATAGTTCTGCCTTTACTGTCCAAGGATATAAAGGGTATACATCGAGCCGAAGATAGTGGAAAGCGACAAGTGCGAAGCACAGTGAATCACGCCCAAGAAGTCACACAAACGCTTCACAATCATTGACCCGTTGTCATGCTCACTGCACAACCCTTGCTGCTGCTCTATACAAATAGCATCTCCTCGCTAAACAACAACTACTAATCTCCTGCGACAGCTCTCAGTGCAAACAGGTATTGTCCCAGGCAGGAAACCTCCAGATGCTCTCAGTCGAGCAGATCGGACCACATCTGTCCCGCGGTGTTGCAAAGATCTTCATTTCGAAGGCAAAGCAACTTAACAGCAGATCACAGGTCATTGTCCACCACCTGAAGCCTACCACTCTCCCGCATCGACCTTAGCGGAAACGAGATCTTGATGCACATCACTATCATCACATGCATAAGTAAAACAATCAGAGATTTGCATAGGGGTAGCAAGTACACGGACCCTGATTCTTTGTCTACGTACATATGTACAATTCTCAAGAGCGATACAACACATCATGCTGTGCATGGTGTGAGAAGTTGAGATCTCTGCCTCTGGCGTTGGGAGCGCCATTTGTATCAGAAGAGAAAGGGGGATTTAAAAATGAAGACGTTCTTTGTACCCACCATCGCGAGCCAGAACTCGTATCGCTTAGATAGCCGTCGAGGTTGCAAACGACCACAAATCCAGCTAAAAGCGACGGAATCATGGCACGAGAGAATAGCATTGCTTTCCCACGCGGAGGGTGGGTATTCCAGAATGCATGATGAAGCCTGCTATTAAAAACCAGGTCTGATATCATTTGCTCATATGGAACTCCTTTGACTGACATTCTTACCGATACATCTACCTTCCTAAATTGTCCGCTCAGTCTGTACATAAACAAGATGAATCGCCGCCGATTCCTTTTCTATCTATTTGTTCGGATCGACACAATGGTGAGGCTCTTGGAGTGCATAACCGCATACAGAATATGCTTTATGAGTCTTTGTTGCGTATATATCCAACCACTATGTTATTACACCGCTGTACACCATCCCTGGCAGGTCAGCGGCCATGAGGGTAATCTCAAGCTCAAGACCACCGAACAAGCTCAGCATCAGTTTGTCCTTTGTGTGCTCGGTTACAACTGAGATAGGCTCAAAGAATCTTCCAGTCCTGCGCGTAGTGACCAAAGTGATCTTCGGCGATAGGAGGGTGATGCATGCGGCCGGCGTGAGGTGGCATTGACCCTGGGTATTTTTCTACTTCAAGATTTCATGTTGTTGCTCCCGTGTGGATCTAGATCCATGAGTGACAATTTCTCTGTGCTGTCTTGGAAGAAATTATCAGACTGCGAAAAGCTGAGACTGTTTTTCAACACTTTCAGAATGTCTCTCCATGTCTGGAATAATACTTTGTTCTCTCTTTCGATGGTGTATCAGATGCTTTCATGTAGCAAGAGAAATCAAGACATATGTTCCAGACAGTCTCACTGATGAGGACAGCGAGTTGTACACAGCTCTACCATCACAAGTCGCTCATATAGACCCAGCACCTGCTCTATCTCTTCTCTTCAAGCAAACTACAGAAGCACAAACTCAGAGTAAGTCTTCAACCCACCCCTTTGAATTGACAGAAACTTCAAGTACAGAAGCATGTCTCCACCAATCGAGACCCATTGGTACGACAACAAGGCTTACTCGACAAAGCCTGACTTGAAGCAGGAGATTGAGGCCGCTGTGCGTGCACAAGCTCCTGCTGATGCTTCTGCTGCCTACATCGCGTAAGTCTCGTTCTATCCAAATATTCAAAAGTATCAAGGGAAGAGACTAATGTTCCTTGATGCAGGAATGGCTGGCATAGTAGCAGGTCTGATCCTAGGGACCATGGTACTGTGGATTACAACAGAGGTGAGAGTCTGGAGCGTAGGCACATCTATCCTTGACGGACCACTGACTCAGCATCCTTGATCTCTTTGCCTTGGAGTTGGAGTAGGAATAAAGATAGAGGAAGAAGATGAACGGCTATCTCGAGCTTTGGCGTTTTCTTTCAATGGGATTTTGTAAGTCTAATCTCAGATTTGTTACAAGTACCTGTTTGTGCTGTGCAATTCATATATCCGCTACACCGTTGACTGATTGTTCGACCTTTCTTGATGAGTACAGTTTGGTGGATCTGCCATAGAAATCCAAAATATAAAGGGGATATGGATTGATAAAAAGAAAAAAAAAAACCATCAGGAAGGCCGAATCTGTTTAGGCTTTATGATATGAGATAGAAAGGAGCGACAGACAGAGAATTTATGGAGAGAGAATACAACGAAAAAAATGAGATCAGAAAAGAAGAAAAGATAGCAAGCACGCTGCATGTCTCAAATCGGTGAAAATGCTATCACATACAAGATTTGTTGTTGCCATATTCTAGAGCTCTATATGAAGCAGGGCCCCGGGCCCGAGTCTATGCTATACCCATCAAAAATCCTCTACAGACGTTCTAGAGATTTTTTGTACGCCTTCTCGTAATTGTTCTCACCAAGACCTACCCTGATCATGCCTTCTTGGAAACTAGTAGCCACATGCGTACCTCCTGGTCCAATGATGCGACTGTGGTGCGTCGCTCGTCCGCCACCTGCTCGCGTCGTCCATACTTCCTGAGTAAACCAGTGCTTTTCAGATTGACTCTGCGTCATGATATGCAAAGCAGGGGTGTGGAAAACAACCGTATGGCTTAAACTTGCCATGTGAGTGAACTTCTCGCTGACCTCGAAGTGGTTGGCTACTACGAAGAGTGAATTGCGGTCGGATGCGTACAGGTGTGCGCAGGCATGGATATTCGGGTCTGGCGGTAGATCACCGATTGTGCGGTAGAAAAAGAGCTGCCGGCGGTCGAATGGTGAGAGCGAATTGTTGTAGGCTGTCATGTCTACCTTGCGACATTCAAGTCCAGGAAATTCATCATTTTGGCCCGTGGCTTTGCGACGAGCGTTGTACCTGGACCGAATGAGCCTGGGAAATTCCTGAGAAAACAAGTAATAACACCTACCAGGGCACATCCATGCTTGGTAATTCCTCCCAGTCTTCTGGTTTCTTGCCGGACAATACAGCGCCATACTCTCGGTCTAGATCGATCTTTTCTTGAACATCGAAATGGCTCTCCTCAGCCAGTTTAAAAGAACAAGTGCAGGTGAAGCATATCCCATCGCCCTCAGCTTGGGTAACGTTCACTAATCGGGTACAGTACGACCGGCCATCGCGGATAGCTTGAACTCGGTAGACAAATGGAATCGAAGAGTTTCCAGCCAGAATGAAAAAACCGGTGACATTCTAGGCAATGAAGTCAGAATTATGCTAGAAATTACTTCGCCTCAACTGTGCTTGGTGTTCTGGGTACTGACATGTATTACAAAGCCAGGCTTGACCGTCTGCGCCGCTGCCCAGACGGCTTGTGAATATACATGGCCACCATACGCTCTACCAACGGCATTAGGAGAAAAGGGAGGAGCGATGCTGCGGAAGGTGGTATCGTCCACTTTTTCTAGTGCGACCAGGTCCACGAATGGTAGATATGAATTTCCATGTCGAGGGGGTCCCATCTCAGCAAGAATCGAGCACTTAACAGGCCCGAAGATCAAAACACGAGGTCAAGGATCTGTTGCTTGGCAGATGGAATTGGCGTTTCGGAGAAGCGAGGGAGTCCATGTGATAAAGAGACTCTGGAGATCAAGCACGTCGAGCCGAGGTGAACCATCGGCAGTGGGGGATCAGCTTGTGGAGGAAACGTCCATCGCCTCGGTCGCATCTCGGTCAGTTGCCCCCAGATGATAAATCTAAGCACTAACAAAGTAGGGACAACAGAGGCTCGCCGAAACAATATCAGCATTTCAAAGAAGAATCAATGTCGCCGATCATGCGATGCAATACTCAAGCGGGAGCGGCCTGTTGCTCAAGAATGCTGCCAAGAACATAGAATTGAGGAAATCGTGATCAGAACAAAGACAGCAGAATAAGATGAGAAATCATGACCTCTCTGGTTGGCAAGATCTGAATTTGGTCTGTGTTTCGTCAGGGCCGCACTGCCACGTGCCATGGAAGTCAAAGAACTGACGCCGTTAGACACAAGCGATGGTGGAGTTTGTCGTTTCTTTGAAAGAAAAGGGTCGTGATCAAATTCTTAATGCAGGAGTCACGAGACTGTTGATAAATACAGCTTATTTGAGACGTCGTTCTCGAAGTCAAGCATCATGTGGGCAGTCAGACAAGATTGTCCTCATCGACCGCCTACCTCATTAGGAATTGCCTGTATAACAATCAAGACATCTTCAGCTGCGCTGTGTCTTTTGGGTGGTCCTCAAAACACGTTACCGTGTCTTCCCAAGGGCTATACGTAGCGACGGAGATTGAGATCGAGACATGTATTCTCCGTCCATCCCGAGCCACGACTCTCGTGCAAAGATTGGTCAATAACTCGTCGATAGTTTACCGCCCTAAGCGGAGACTCCCAAGACGGTACGACGTCAATGAGACAGCCGACTCGGCATACCGAAAAGTTCTCTGAGGTCGGATGTTGCATCGGTTCCACGGTTCTGTCAAACAATAAGGCCGACATACCACCGTAAATACCACTGAAGAGGGGCCCGGGGCCCCAACATCCCCACTCAAGCTCTCCACAAGTGGTCTCTTCCATGTTGTGGGACCTACAAGCGTCTTGGTTTTGGCGAGTTCCTCGCGTGAGCTGGTATGCTTCAATATCTTGGCTCAGCCGAGATGCAGCAGGCGGAGCCGTGTCGTTGGCACGGCGCCAAGTAATAAGTAAATGAAGTATGGGGGAGATAGTTCAGTCAAGGTACGCGTAAGCTTAGCCAAGGTAGAACCAAAAACGCACAGACAAAAAGGGACCGTGCACCAATAAGTTAAGATTTCAACCTTGCTTAAGTTTCTTATATTAACAAATACATACTATATATACTATAATAGTAAGTAGTATAGTAGGTGCAAGTAGTATTCCTACTTAGATTAAAGAGCTACTAAGTAAGTAGGAGGTATAGAGCTAGTATCTACTATATGGCCTATACTAACTATATATAGACTATTATATTATCCTTTCCTCTTATATAAACAACCTAGGAAGATAACGTATCTAAAGAAGACACTATAGAAGATAAGAAATAGGATCTTCTTTTTAAAGAGTAAGAGCTTAATAGCATTAAGTAAGGTAACCTTAATACATATAATCTATCACTAAATATAGTCTCTATTAGCATAGGCTTAGAAGAGGTACCTATTAGCTTACTCTTAGCATATACTATATATATACTAAGCATTAGCTAGGTTACCCTTACTACTACTAGTATTATTATTAGTAGTAATAGTCCTAAGAAGATTAAATACTTTAAAGCCTTCGACTATTTAGTTGTTTCTAACTACCCTACTATATCTATAAAGGGTATTCTTTACTTTGAATACTACTTAAAACCACTTATTAAAATAGGCTATTTTAAAGAAAGCGTCTACAAAGCCTTTAACCTAATCTAGTTAAGGGTATGCTTAGCATATATATAGTATATGCATCTTGCTAATATATATAATAGATTTAATTCTCTACTAAAGGATAGGGAAGTATCTACTAAATAACTATACCTTTACTTAATCTATAAAAGGATAAAAAGGAAAAGGAAAAGGCCTAGTATTTCTAGCTACGTTATACTAGTCTATAGATCTATAGTAGACTACATCTAGATATCATCTACCTAAGCCTAGCATATAATCGGCCTATGATAAGTACTATTTAAGCCCTTTAGCAGCGTTAATTAAAGTAGGCCTTTAGGTATACTATTAAGGATAAGACTTAAGACTAAATAATAAAGTATCTCTAGGGATTTCTTAACTAGTATAATAAACAACCTTGCATAAATCCTAAAACTAGTATAGTAACATATCGAAATTAAAAGCTATATATGATTAAGCGGCTTAGAATAAGTTTATACTATATATATACTATGCATATGCTTACTATATAACTAGATTAAGTATCTAGTATGCCCTTATTATAGTAAATAGGAAACCTAGTATCGATCTCGTGCTCTACGCTAAGATAATGCTTATATTAATCTTCGGTATCTACGGCATCTTGTTTAAAATTAGTACTGTTAACTAGTTATTTAATTAACTTGCATATATGTAGGTAATATAGGCTATCGACAAAAGCAATATAGTATGTTTATATTAACTATACGTTTAGCATATGCTAAGTATAGGTAGGGTTTAATTACGTAGATACTCCTAGTATTACTACCTAGCTCTTTAGAGTATATAATGTTAGATTTAATATCTATATTCTAGTTAATATAGAGCAATTTAACTATATTCTTATAGTTATAAGAGGCAACTATAGCCATCATCTACTATATCTAATAAGGCTTCCTAGCGACATTGAGGAATAGTTCTAGGTAATGCTTAAGGAAGTAGATATTCTCTAGATATTAGCTAGTAAGCGCATATGCTAACCATATGTAATACCTATGCTAAGCCTCTATAGGACGTCTAACTATTGCCCGTCCATTTATCTAGTTTTATAGACGCCTTAGAGTTAACCGACTAAGTAGGATCTATAAGTCTCTTAGTAATCTTAATCGAGTAATAGTACTAATTCGGGAGGAGCGGCTATATTAGTTTCTAAGTAGTATAGCCTACGCTAGTAAGTATAGGCTAAGTTTATAGCTAGCATATAATACTAATAATTAATAGGCATCTATCGAGAGTAGAATCTTAATAGGCTTAAGCTAAGCGAGGATTAGTAGATACGCTATGTCTAGGATCTTAATAATAACGGACATTACCTTATTATATGCTATATCTATGCTTAGACTAAAGCTTTTTAAACTACTTAACATATCTAAATAGATCTTTTATTTAAGATGGTATATAGAACTATAAATGTTTATATAATTTAATTCTAGGACACTTAAGTAAAGCATAAGTAATGTATATGCTTTATATAGGCTATACTTACTCTACTAGGAACTAATACCTATATCTACGCCTTTATTAATACCGACATACGGCTAGCATATGCTAAGATGTTTAAGTAGATCTTTCGTGTCCTAGGTAATGTAGCACGCTAGCCTATTTAGTTTAGCTATATCTATAGTATAGAGGAGGCCGTTTAGACAATTATAGTTAACATGTATAAAAAGTAGGCTCTAGGTAAGGTGCTTACGCTAAGCCTATGCTAAACCTATACTAAGCTTATCCCTAGGCTTTAGTAACTTTCTCTATTTAATTAATCCTTCCTAGGACTAGAGAGAGCATCTTATCTATATACTAATCTTTTACCGTGTCTATATTCTTCGAAACTTCTATAAACGATGGCTAAAGTACATAGCTATAATAATAGTATAGGATTATCTCTAGAATGCTTACTCTTAAACTTAGCTTAACAAGCGTATAGATGCTATATGCTAAGCATACCCTAACCTTACGTCCTAGATTAATAGTAAGAGGATTAAATAGATATAGGCTAGCTTATGTCGAGAGGTATTAAAGATACCTATATCCTACTAGACTGCTATATATAAGGAAACTAGAATTAGTAAGAGTAGCCATTTTTCTAATAATAGCCTCGTTAGCTATTAGTAGATACTTCTAGGAGTAGTTCTTATATTAGTATATGCTTAGCATATGCTTAAATCTTTTACTAACTCTTTATAGGTGTAAGGTCTATTTAATATCGATATTTAATCGAAGAAAGGACCTTAAAAAAGAGGAAATTATAGATACATAGAAGAATTAATCTAATACTTTATAGTATGTAGCAAACTTCTAGTAAGCTAGTAAGTATAAGCCTAGTATCTATATAGCATATGCATAGTATATGCTAATTCTCTAGTAGATAAGGGATACTAAAAGTCCTAAAGATTAAGAGTTAAAGACCTAATAAGACCTTTTATTATATTAAATCTATATTATACTCCTACATAGAAAGATTAGCATATGCTAAGCCTATCCTAGTTTAGCTTATTACCTCCTTCTCCTTCTTAGTCTATTATACCTACTAGTAGTATTAGACATGGTAGTGCTACTAGGGCTATAAGTATAGCTCCTAGTATTACTCCTAGTATTGCTATAAGTATAGCATTAAGTATGGGTCTATCTCTACGCCTAAACTAGGATAGCTCTTAGCTATTAAAACGGCAGAAAATATTATCTATGCTATACACCCCCTTAGCATATAGTTAACATATACCTAGTTATCTACTTAATCCTAGCTATTAAGCACGACTACTATAGTAGATATACTTTTCTTATCCTAGTTTAAACCTAGCTTAAGGCATGCCTATGCTACTAACCTACTTTCTAAACTAAGTATATAACTAGTAAGGGCTTACGCTTAGCTTTAACTTAGCCTATACATAGTAGACACTATTACTAGCTCTACTTTAACATCCCTAGATTCCTTTAATAGGCATAGGTCTAGCCTATAGCTAGTAGACTTAAAGCTATACTAATATGTCTAGCTAAAGGTCTTCTAGTAATAATTAAGATTAGGAAGTAGAACTTACATAATTAGAAAGAAAGGTAGAGGGGCTTAATTATATCTACTATCTAAGGTAGCATATTTAGAATGTAGAGACTATAGATAGGTAATAGGGTTAGTATATAGTAAACATATGCTACTTTTAAGTATATTATAACCTTCAAAAGCTACTACTTATATCCTATGTCTTACTCTTCTTCTTTTAACGCTAAGTCGTAAGCGTGCCTAAAGTAGGCCTTTTTAGTTTACTAGGCTTACTACTAGGTATACTTTACATATGCTATACATCTACTAAGTCTAGGCCTAGGTTAAGAATTTCATTTACGGAAATAAAAGAGGTATCTTATACTTCTTATTCTATATTAGCATTTAAAAATATCTAGAAGCAGGTAATAAGGCTGTCTTAGTTATAAGCTAAGGGTGCTATATCTTCTACCTTAGTAGAATTAGTGTCTTAAAGCATATGCTTAACCTAGGCTAAGGGTAGTGTTCTAGGTTATTATACTTAGGCCTCCTCTCTAGGCATAGGGTTAGCTTTAGCTTAATATAGCTTAATAGCATAAGATTATAATTAGGCCTATATAGTTAGAGGTTAAGAATTAGCCTCTACTAACTCTATCTCTTAAGACTAGATACGCTTTCTCTTTTTAGAGGCCTTGCTTTTTATAAGCTTTAAGGGCTAGGGCTAGATAGCATAAGCATAGTATAGGCTAAGTATATTCTAAACATACTTTATAGTAAAACTTAGTACTAAACTAACTAGCAAACTTAGGTAATAGTTATCTATTATTATAGATATGTTAGAGACTATTAGCTAGTATAGTAAAGAACTACTTACGTAAGTTATGTTATATCTAAGGCATACTTATTAAGTAGGCTGCTAATAGGTCTATTACTATATCTTATTAGTATTAGAAGAGTAGAGGGAAAGCATAGGCTATGCATATACTATAGCTCCCTAGCATAAAGAGCATTTCGCTATCTACCTAAGCGTACCTAATGCCTAAGTATATTTTTACCTAGGCTCTTTTTAATAATAGATAGATTCTTTCGCACTAGTAGGTTAAGATACCCTAGGTACTTATTATAGATATGTCTTTAAAGCTAATAAGAGATTAGATACTACTTAGTATATGCTTAGCATAGGCATACCTACTAAAGGTTAAGATATAAAGGATTCTCTATAAAGAATAGGCCTATCGGCTACCTAAATATTATATATAAGGCTATTTACCTATAATAGAGTATTACGAGGATTTAGTATAGCTATAATAGTATTAGCATATGTATTATATAGGTAGAGCCTATACTTACCTTTAAACTCTTCTATTATTATAACTTAGGGAACCTTTAAAGTTTAAATGTTTTATAGCTTAGTAAGAAGCTAGCCTAGATTTAGATTTAGGATTAGGCCTAGAAGAATGTAAGCATATGCTTAGTATATACTAGGCATATACTTAGACTATAGTAGTAGCTAAATTAAGAAGGATTACTTATTTAAGAAATCCTAGGGTAGTTATATTATTATAGGAGGTATATAAGATCTTAATACGACATTATAAGGAATATATAGTAGAAAGGAAAAAGACAAATAGAATAGAGGATAGAAGAGAAGAAATAGGTTATATAGAGCATATGCATAGACCCTTACTAAGTTAGAAAGTCGGCGCTTATCTAGCTAGTTAGTAGGTAGATAAAAATACTTACTATAAGGCTAAAGCATAAGGTTAGCATATGTAGCCTTTATTCTTAAGGATATCTATAGAGTATAGTAAGGAGACATAATAATAATATAAGGTAGCTTAAGTTAAGTAGCATATAGTTAGCATATAGTTAGCGTATGCTCTATATATTCCGGTTTTTCGTAGTAATAAGGCATTATCTAAGCCTATCTCCTTTTTAAAAAAACAATGCCTACTACCTATCTACTTCTTAGGAATAGTCTAGGTAAAGCTAACTCTACTATAACTACTAACACTACATACTAACTATAACTACTAATACTATATAGCAATAGGCTTTATAAGTAATATATAAGTCTTTTATATGCGCAGCGAGCATAGAGTTAGCATATACCCTATATAAATAGAATAAAATACTTTAAGTTAGCTTTATAAGAAAGGCATAGGAATGTAACCTCTAGAAACTATAGACTAGCCCTTTACAACATACCACTAGATTATATCGTCTATAGCTATAATAGTTATATTATATTACTATAGTAGGAAATATACTAGTAAAAGTAGCTATCTATTATAAGAAGCCTAATATCTAGGGCATATAGTAAGCATATGCTCTATATAAACATAGGCAAATCTAGTATATACTAGATGTGTCTAATTCTCTAGGATTTAAGTAACGGTAGGCTATCGTCGTTACTAAGGTCGACTATTATACGACCCTACTATAACATTATCTATAGCTATAATAGTTATTCTACATTGCTATAGTAGGAAATATACTAGTAAAAGTAGCTATCTATTATAAGAAGCCTAATATCTAGGGCATATAGTAAGCATATGCTCTACATAAACATAGGCAAATCTAGTATGTGCTAGATATGTCTAATTCTCTAGGATTTAAGCGATAGTAGGCTATCGTCGTTACTAAGGTCGACTATTATGTAACCCTACTATAACATTATCTATAGCTATAATAGTTATTCTA